>NC_092874.1:121144243-121785493 GCF_028372415.1 Notamacropus eugenii | reverse complement strand
GGAAATGATAACACCTGCTCCCCTTGTGAGAATTTAATTAGATAATATCCATTAAGTATTTAGTAAGCTGCAAAGTGCAGTCTAAATGTAAGGTAAACTATCATCTCCTTCCCTTTTGTATTCCTCAACAGTACCTTGGACAGTGCTGTAGGTATTTGAACAAGTGCCACTTTACGTCTCCCTATTAGTCATATTGTGTTTAAATGTGTCTTTAAAAATGTGTCCTCCTAGAGCCTGGATCTGTGACTCAAAGCCCTTCAAAAGAAAACAGTCATCAAAAATAGACCTTCACAAAGTTTAAACATGACCAATTCTTTGAGTGTGAGAGGCAACATGGTAGGTTAGAAGGGCATAGAAATAATGATAATATTATTATTTAAATATTATTATTATAAATCCAGCAGGACTTGGAGCCACATGACCTATGTTCAAATCACAATTCCAACACTAGCTTTGAGCTAGTGGCCATGAGCAAGTCAATTCTGTTTAATTTAATTCCACAAACACTGAGAATCTATTGGAAGTACAGATATAAAAATAAAGCAGTCACTCCCCTCAAGGAGCTTACTCTATTTGGAGGAATACAACAAGTACACAGAGAAGTACTATATCATACGAAGTCATTTAAAGAGTGAGAAAGCAATCCTCAATTAAGGAACTCAAAGAAGGCTTGAAAGAGGAAGCAGAAATATGAATTCTGAGATTAAGAGATGAAGAGATAGTGCATTTGAGATGGAGAGAATAATTTGTGAGAGGTGAGAGATAAAGTGTCAAGTTGGGAAATAGAGAGCAATCCAATTTGGTTTAATCCTACATATGTACAGTCGAAAAGCCTCTTTGAGTCTTAATTTTCTTATATATAAAATGAGGATAATAATAGTTGTGTGGAAGCAGCTAGGTAACAGTGGAAAGTGTGCTGGATCTCTATCATAATTCAGTCAAGAAAGCCTGAATTTAAATCTGGTCTTAAACATTAGCTATGTGACCCTGGAAAGGTCACTTAATCTCCATTTGCCTCAGTTTCCTCAACTATAAAGTGGAGATAATAATAGCACTTACTTCACAAGGTTGTTGGGAGGATCAAATGAGATAATATTTATATAAGTCTTAGCATAGTACCTGGCGCATAGAAGGCACTATATAAATGCTCACTCCCTTCCCTCTCCCCTTCCTTTAATGTGCATACAAAAGACATGAACAGGTGGAATCTCCCTCTCTTCCTTATCTCCTTACCTGGGTTGTCATGTAGCCATGAAATCATGACTAATTCTGTTTATTCTGTTCCTGTGATATCTATTCTTTCCTGATCTTAGGTGAATGAGTATAGGAATCATATTGAACCAGATCACGACCTTGTGAACTTCAAAAGGTCCAAAGAACCACCAGAGGTCCAGTACCTGGAATCCACAACAAAACCCCTTGTAGCCACAGTATCCAAATCAAAGAGACGGTCTGAGAAGTCACCTATCTGCTCAATCCAAATCAATGGTTAATGGATCCAGAAGCCAGGATACCACATCCTGAAATCCAAAAAGCAACTCATCCATCAGTGCACTGAGAATGAACTTGTAGGGAGGATGCCTTATCAGTCACTTTGGGTTTGAGCTCACTCTTACCAGGTCAGGAGGGAGTCATGCCCTGGTTTAGGAGGATGTTTTTGTACTTCTGTCCTTGCTATACTTTCTCATTAAAGTTCCCTTTGTAGAAGCTAATTGATATTAATTGGTTAATTTATATTAAGGAGCTATCAACAGGTTAACTGATATTGAGGAGAAACTAACTGATGATATATGACATTGGGGAGATGTTAACTTGTTGATCGATGTTGGGGGAACATACCAAATGGGTTTCATGAATGATAGTACTAGAAAAACTACACCACCCTCTCAGGGGCCCCTAGAACATGAAGAGGAGCAGTGGTCATGCTCTGGAGACCCGACCTCCCAATGTCAGTGGGACAACTTCTGTCTCCCTCTTTTCTTTCAATTTGCCAGGTGGAATCATATCATTCCAACTACATCTTGTAACACTTGCACCCTAGCTGAACTTGTACCTGGACCCCCAGCTGCCTTTTTCTCCCTTGTTTTCTTCCCTGAGTAAATGATAGTAAGATAGATATGTGCAGGCATAGAGGTGATCTTGTAAATTCAAGAGCTTGAGAGGTCCATCAGGTTCATAGCCAGAATTTTTTCATTGGAAAGATGTCCGCCAGTGGGAGGCATTAATTGGACAGTGCAGAAGTGAAGTGAAATGTGACCATTCCTATTCAGCAGTTCAACAAACTGCTTGATTTTCTAATGAGGTTTAAGTATAAGCCTCCAAAGAGTGCTACATTATGTACCGTGGCTAAGTTACTGAATTCTGTTATAAGTTGTTCTATCAAAGAACTTTGAGATTTTGTTGTGTCTTAGAGCATTTCTTTTGTGCGTAGGAGCCAAACACCAGTCCAATGCCTGATTTACATTGTACATTAAGTATCTTTTCACTATCCTTCCTTTGGGCAGACTTAGACACGAGCCATAACCTAATCTTTAACTAATTTTTCCCAAAGTGCCAGGGACAAGATTTAATGAGCCAGAGTGTAAGAAAAGGGGAGCTTAGACTCCAATCATTCAAATCCAGGCTTCCCTGTGATTGAGTCTGGATCACTTATGTGGGTTTGGAATAGATGGACCCTTTAGTGGAAAGGTATTGGGTATAATGTCCTAGCCTTCTGTGCCCAGCAATGATGATCTTGAAATGTCTTTGTGAGATAATTATTTTATAAACCTTAAAGCCTATGGAAGTGTGAGTTATTATTACCAAAGGACAATTCACTGTAGATTATGAATGACCTTAAAGGACAAAGGGCTAAGGTTGAGAGGAAACAGTCTGGTAGAGAAAAGCCTCCAAAAAAAAAAGAAAGATAATTGGGAGAAAAGATAATTGCAGTGTTTCATACAGAGACCAAAGAAATCACACTTCTGCATCACTATTTTCTGTTTCTGCCAACAGTGAACAAGCTGGAGCTGAAAGCAGAAATTGGGAATGACAAAAAAAGATCTTCCAAGTAGCTAGTTAGAATTCTCTCAAAAATAAAAGGATAAAGAAAAATCACCGAGAGAAGCTGACCAGATGCATGCTGGAGACATGTACAACCCAGAATATTTAAAAAGATTCATGATGAGTCAGTTCTACCCAAACTTAGGGAAAATCTGTGGCTTGACTAAGCAGTAACTGGTAATGCTGAAAGATTGGTGATTAAAAAAATAAAGAATTTTATGAGGCATTTGCATTTCTTGAAATCTCACTCTAAATACATATCTTATTTTAATAATACTACAGACATACCTCATTTTATTCTGCTTCACTTTGTCACAATTTGCAAATATTGTGTTTTTACTTTTTGAAGTCTTACAGCAACCCTTCATCAAGCAAGTCTGTCAGCACCATTTTTCCAACAGCATGTGCTCACATCGTGTCTCTGTCACATTTTGGTAATTCTCAAAGCATTTCAGATTTCATTATTATTATATCTGCTACGGTGATCTGAGATCCGTGATCTTTGATGGTACTCTTAGAATTATTTTGGTGCACCACAAACCCTGCCCATAGAAGATCATGAACTTAATCAATAAATGTGGTGTGTGTTCTGACTGTTCCACCAACCAGCAGTTTCCCCTTCTCTCCCCTTCTTCTCCCTGAGATACAACAATATTGAAGTTAGGCTAATTAATAACCCTATGAAGGTCTCTAAGTATGCAAGTGAAAGGAAGAGTCAATCAATATGACAAATTTCAATGTTGTCTTCTTTAAGAAATTGCCACAGTCACCCTGGCCTTCAGTAACCACCTTGATTGGTCAGGAGCCATCAGCATCGAGGCAAAAAGATTGTGATACACTGAAGGCTCAGATGATGGTTAGCATTTTTGGCAATAAAGTCTTTTTAATTAAGCTATGAACATTGTGGGGTTTTTTACATTTTACCATTGCACACTTAATAGATGACAGTATAGTGTAAACATAGCTTTTATGATGCACTAGGAAACCAAAAAATTCATGTGACCCATTTTATTGCAATATTTGCTTTATTACAGTGGTCTGGAACCGAACCTGTA
This sequence comes from Notamacropus eugenii, assembly GCF_028372415.1. Classification (NCBI taxonomy): domain Eukaryota; kingdom Metazoa; phylum Chordata; class Mammalia; order Diprotodontia; family Macropodidae; genus Notamacropus; species Notamacropus eugenii. The sequence continues at coordinate 121,781,396 of NC_092874.1, read as the reverse complement.
ATATCTCTGAGTTATGCCAGTATTTATTATAACATTGATTAGTTTAATAACGAACTATATTTTTGTTACAATGTAATGGGAAAGTGCTAATTTCTATCTTTCAGTTAATCACACTAATGGAAAAATCTGATTGAACCACAGTTCTATAACCAAGGCATCTCACCTCCTGTTGGCAACATATCCCAAATAGAAACACAATTCTTGGAAGAAAATTAACAATATGTGCATGCTAACCTTTCAAACCCAACCTCTAAATGAATTTTCGTTTGAGTCTACAACCTACTTACTGAACATATGGCCATGGGCAAGCCATTGAACTTCTCTTGACCTCAGTTTCCTCATCTGTCATATAGATAATAATAGCTGCCTCCAACCTACCTCCAGATTATTTTGTGCATAAGATTAAGTACTGAATGTGAAAGTATTTGGAAAATGGTAAAGCTGGAATTAGTATTATTAATAGAATCTCTGGTTTGAGAGATTCAGGTATTACCTACTTCATGAAGCCTTGCTCATTCCCTCCCCTTGTCACCCTTACCTCAACTGCCACTTCATTTCCTCTCAATCACTTTGTCCATATTCTGAATATTCACATATTGTCTTCCCTGACTATGTTATGAGATCAAGGCCAGGAACCAATGAGTCACTTTTTTCCCTTGTATCTCCATCACCTAGCACAGTGCCTGGCAGGTAGATGCTTAATAAATGTTTGTTGATTGACCAGAACAGGAATACAGATCATAGATTTTGAGCCCAGAATTAGAATGATGTCCAGAGAAATTGTCACTTGCCCAAGGTGAGCCAAGACTCAAACCCTAATTCTCTGACTTCAAATCCAGTAATCTTTCTGTTGCATCCTCCCCTATGGGGCAGAGAAAAAGATGCCCTGAGCAGAGCTTAGATAGGTGGATATGAGAATAGTATTTGGAATACAATTGGAGCCTTTGCAATTGCCACCGCAGTTCTGGTTCTGATTTATTAAGAAAATGTTTACCTTTCTGGACAGTCAGAACCCACCTCCCATCTCTAATCCTGAAATTTTTTCCTAGCTCCCCAGTCAACAATGCCCTGAGTAAAGAAATTATTAGGTGTACCAGTCACCATAGGGGATAACGGAGCCATGTCTAATCTTTTCTGTTCTGTAGAGCACACACACACACACACACACACACACACACATATGGCAATTCATGACCCTACTCCATGTTTACTGACATAAGTGATGTCTACCTCAACCTCAATAGGTTACCAAATGCACTCACTTGCTCAACACCCCATACCCCAACCTGTCACCAAATAGCTGAATGCCTGTCTAGAATAGTAAACTATACACAGCAGGAATTTCTTTGCTCACCCCTGCACCCCCAATCATTCCCAGGGCTGCCTTACAATTACTTGGCAAGTGAAGGATGAAGGGCCTGGAATAATCAGCAGCTCTGCTGAGCTTTGCAACCCCCCAAAAAATTTTTCTGCTGGCAAACTCTAAACAGTTTGGGCTAATTTATGAAGTCTCTGAAGATTTGAACTTTTCACTGAATTGGCTGCAACTTCTAGTGGGTTAGAGTCTAATTGGAGTAGAGAAGCTGTAAGAAAGAAATGAAGGGAGTGAGGAAAAAGACTGTCAAACAAGAAAGCCTTGCTGCTGACTGTGCTACCTGATACCTCAAAGCTCTGTGCCAGGAGGGGAGGTAGGAAAGTCTTCACAGGTAACAGGAGAGGTAGGTGGGAATATGGGTGAGTGACAGGTGCATTGGTTGAGGCCCAGAAAAAAAGACAAGAAAGGATGGAATCAAGAGTAGTTTTGGGTGACACTGGCCTATTCATATCTCCAACATCGCCACTTAACCCATTAGGGTCATGAGTTTTAGAGTTGGGAGACTCCTTACACATTTTCTAAACCAACCAGCCCCCTTTTAAGTAAAAAAAAAAAACAATTCCAGAGAGAAGAAGAGATTTAATTCCAGGTCACCCAAGAGATAAGTGGCAGGATTCAAACCCAGGTCCTCTGACTCCAAAATCAGTGTCCTTTCCATTGCACCAATACCACACACTCCAGGAGGGAAAAGGAAAAAGGCTGCTTTCCCTCTATCCATATCTTTCCTTCCTCTCTGAGTTTAGCAGCTCTAGGCCAACTGAGGTCATAGAATCATAGAATCTCAGAGTAGGAAGGGGCCTATCCACAGATCACCCATGCTGATACAAGAATCCCCTCTACATCATGCGTACCTTTACACTTTGGACAAATGTAATAGACAGAGAAGCAACTGGGCCAAAATGGAAAAGGGAGAAAAGGTAGACTGCGTTAACTTTGAGAAACTGCAGAGTCCTCTAAATAAACCCAAGTTTCTACCAGAAATAAAGTTATGTCTTTGAAACAGCCATAATCTTTCAGGGGAGGCAGCATGTTGTAGTGGATAGAGTTAGCCTTGGAGTTAGGAAGTCCTGGGTTCAAGTCTTACCTCTGATAAATCCTGGATCTGTGACCCTAGGAGAGGGACCCAGACAACTGTGTAAGAACCTATCTTGCAGAACAGGGAACAAACCACTTTGGTAGAGGGGAGTTTTCTCACTGGGAGTTCCCTATACTAATGTAATCACAAAATCTGGTCCAAAAGTTCTTCCAGCAAAGCTGTATGGTTGGAAGTCATGAAGTACCATGACTATAAGAAATGCCAAATACAACTGATTCAGAGAATCATGGGAAGATTCAAGGAGAAGGATGCAGAGTGAAATGAGTAGGACCAGGAGAATTTACACAGTGACAACAATAATAGGAAGAAAAATACTTTGAAAGACCTCAAAATTCTGATGAAAGCAGCAAACAGCAGTGAGGAACTGTGAAAAGAGAACTGGATTAGGAGTCCAGTTCAAATCCTGCCTGGCCTACTTCTTAGCTGTTTGACTTCGGGCAAAGTTACTTGTCCTTTCTAAATCTCATTTTCTCAATAAAAGCATTTATATTAATCTCTTGGAGGTTTAGGAAGTATTTCACACATATTATCTCAGTTTATCCCCACAACAATATGATTATTTCCCCCATATTACAGGTGAGGAAACTGAGGCAAACAGAGGTTAAGAGACTTGTCCAGAGTCACATAGCTAAGAAGTGGCCCAAGCAGAGACTGAATATAAAACAAAGGGTTTGGTCTAGATGATTCCTGAAGGCCCCCCTAAATCTGTGACGAAACCCACCTCCTACTTCTTGACAGAGAGGCGATGAACCACTGAACAGTGATTCAGCTATTTCTTCTCACATATGGTCCATTGATCGCTTTGTTTTGCTGGGAGGAAGGAAGAGAGAGAAAGAAAGAGAGAGAGAGAGAGATGATAGAGAGTTAGAGAGACAGAGACCATATCTCTCCATCTGTTTATAGATATATAGACTATATCTTTATCTACAGCTGTATCTACACACACGTGTGTGTGTGTGTGTGTGTGTGTGTGTGTGTGTTACAAGGAAGGGTTTCTACTCTGGAATGGGAGATTAATAGGTAGTAATAAATCCTTCCTCCCCCCCAAAAAATACCCATTGTCTTAAATGCACAGAAGCAAACTAAAAAAAGCTCAGAGAAGAACACAAATATAAGTTTTGTTACTACCCTCTTTAATTTAACATAGAGAAGGTCCCAAAAGACTTCGTCCAGTTTTAAGAAGCTATTGAAGTTTCAAACTGCACTGAGACTCTTGGGATACCCAGTATATCTCCTTGAAAAACAAAGTATACAGAACAAAAGTTCACTGCTTCTTATACATGCCTCTTGTTCTTTTTTTATATAGTTAAATACTTTTTTGATGTTTAAACTCACAAAAAAATGAGAAAAGGATTCTTTTTCAATATCATAGTTTCTGAACAGTTAAAAATTGCCAAAGAAGAGGCATAGTCCCCAAACTCCTCAGGACTCTTGTATGACATGGGCAGATAAGGATCTGATGATCATGTCCTATTACAAGCATTCCCCATGGAAGAGTAGATCTGGTGTGCCCCTCTCCTTCCGCCAAACAACACTCTGTGGAAATGCAGCTCCAGAAGCTGAAAATGAGAGAGAAGGGGGGCTGGGTATATTTCAAGTAGCAAGAGAAATTGGAAGCAAGCATGAGATTCCACAGTGAGCTTGATGACTGACCTTCAGGCTGGAACTGCTAGCACAAACCACATGAATTTTAAAGCTGCCGATACACCGTGGCGAAAATAAAAGTTTGAAAAATAGGTCCTGCAACCCAGAGAGGTCAAGATTTAGATTTACATCACCAGGACCAGAGGTAACTCTTCCACCCCTCCTTCCAGCTTATAAGGTAAAAGGACCCTCAGAGGCATCCTTTGTGGCATTTAGGAACATCTCTGATTAATTTAACCCTGTTGGGTACCTCCTTCACACATTTCATAGCCTCTTTAAGGAATGTGCCCTACCTATGTTCACTGTCACTCACTTAAGGAGTCAATGCAGTATAGCAGAAGGAACCCTGTGTTTGGTATTTAAAGACCTGAATCTGAATCCTGACTACCACTTACTATCTGTGTAAGTTTGGGTAAGTTCACTGCACCATTCTGGGCCTCGGTCTCCTCATCCATAAAATGGAAGATTTGGACCAGATGATCTCAAAGATCCCTTCCAACTCTAAGTCCTGTGTTCTTAAGACCTCTTCATGTGTGTACTCCAACCAAATTGTAAGTTCTTCAAGTCAGGGACCACATTTTCTTTCTTTTTTTTGTATTTCAACCTCTCCCTTGCCCACTTCATTTATGTGACATAATATGCCCAGAAGTCTTACGGTACAATTGCATGGAGTAGCTTATTATCTTTTGGCCTTTCTTTAAAATATTCAGTTACTTTCTTCTCTCCATCAAGATTTAATCCTTTTTGTCAAAGATGCCCTACAAGTTGCTGAACTGGTGGTTCAGCCAATCTCCCCACAGGGCATCTTGCCAAACACAGCAAGTCCTCAACCAACACAATTAATGGACAGAAAGAGTTAAAGAAACAATTAGGGAGCCCAGCATCAAATTAGATACATAGAAGTAACATGTGTTTCTCCCTGCACAGCCAGCCCTTCCACCAGTTTCATAAGTCAACAAATAGGTTGGGTAACAGAGGCCTACATACTCAACATGCATGGGTGATAGATAAATAGCTCCACAGGCCAATTAGCTAAATTCCCTGAATTTCTCCACAGATTTAACTCCCTGAAGCAATCTCATCACTTGCCACCTGTCTAGTCTGGGCTAACATATAGAATGAATTTATCAACATTTCAATGGTCTATGAATATGATAGTATGGGTACTTTCTCCAGTGACTCCTCCTTCCCTTTTGGTCTTAGACCAGTCTTGCCCATGTCCTTCTACACATCCTGTATAGAGGATCTACCCAAGGCACTGGAGGTCTTCCCATAGGTCTTCCAGTATTTTGTGAATATCTGTATACTTTGGCTGTCTGGCTTAGCCCGAACTCTCAAGACATGACCTTCTCACCTCCATTTCTGGTCATGCATATCCTTGATGATAAATTTTATGCCACTTTTAGACAAAGATTATCATTGGCAAAATCCAAGTGGAAGGAGGATTGTCAGTAGACAACCAAGTTTTCTAGATGTTCCCTATTTTTAACATTATTCTGATTGTATCAAACAGATATACTACAGAACACAACAAAGCCTCCTAGAGATTGGCTTTATAATCCATACCATAAAAACTAAATGGATGAAGAGCACATATTGTTCATTTGATCAGTCAGTCAGACTATGACAATCCACTGAGTTGTTCCATCAATACACATATTTTGCATTAGCACTATGGATGGACAAGAACTGGGACAAGAATCAAATAAGAACAAACTGGATCCTACTTGGAAAATTGTACAGTACTTTGAAAGATCCCAACCAATTCCCTGCTGCCAAAGCCAATATTTTTCATGCTAACATGTCAGCAAGGCTACATGAATATGAATCAAGGAATACCCAGTTGATCATTTTTTTCAGTCATGTCTGGCTCTTCGTGACACAATTTTGGGTTTTCTTGAAAAATATACTAGAGTAGTTTGCCATTTCCTTTTCTGGCTAATTTTGTAGATGAGAAAACTGAGGTTAACAGGGTTAAGTGACTTGCCCAGGGTCACACAGCTACTTAATGTATGAAGCCAGATTTGAACTAATGAAGATGAATCCTCCTGACTCCAGGCCCCAGCACTCTATCCACTACACCACCTAGCTGCTCCAGCATCCTGTGACTTCAATACTCTGAAACATCATGATCCTAAAATCAAAATCAAAGGTGAAACAAAAGGCAATGAAAAGACGTATGGTAGTTATTGTAACAGATAGATCCTAAACTCCTTAAGGTCAGAGACTGTCTCATTTTCATTGAGGTCTCTGTAGAATGCCATAGAGAAGACTTAGCATAGTGGTTAGAGAGCAGGCTGGGGACACAGGAAGACCTGAGTTCAAATCCCTGCTCTGACACCTTTTAGCTGTGTGATCCCCTACACAAGGCTTTTAGTGGTGCCTCAGGCAACTCTCAAAGATTACAAATTGCAGGAAAATTATTGGTAGAGGAAATTACTCACCTGCGTCATTGAAATCACAAGTCTAGTAAAAATTAAAATTAGAAAAAAGATCTCCAGTACTAACAACCGAGGGCCTTGCACATAGCAGATGCTAATGAATGCTTGTTGAATCAAATAAGTATGTTAATAGCTCTATAATTTGGTATCAAAAATTGATTATGTGTATCATAAATAAATATGAAGATGTTATACATAAGAATGTGTCTATTAAATGTGCAACTTTGAGAGGAAGGGAACAAGCCAGGCCTTCTTCCCTATCTGCCAGTCTCAGCATCCCAGGTGCAGGAGGCAGGATGATATGCTGATAGACTTGGTTATGGAGTCACAAAATGTTAGAACAGAAAAGAATTTTAGGAATTATCTATTACAGCTCCCTTATTTGAGAGAAACTGAGGCCCAAAGAGCTAGAGTGACATCACAGAACCAAGACTCAAAGCCAGGCCCTCTCATTCTACATCCTGTACCCTTTCTCTGTCCCTCACTATCTCAAAAGACCTGGGTTCAAGTGGCTGCCACTTATTCGCTGTGCAATTTTGTGCAATTTGCTCTCTCTATAGGACCCAATTTCTTCAGCTATAAAATGAAAGGATTGGATTAGATGTTCTCTAATTTTCCTGTCATCTCTTAGATTTTGTGATTCTTGTGATACCAGAGAACAGATATGTCTCACTTTATGCAACCGACATGTTCCTGAGAAGATACAGGCACATACAATTTTTAAAAATCATACCCTAAAGATATAGAACTGCTGTCCTTCAGTGGTATAGAGATATGGTGCCCTTGTCTCCCAGTGAAAGAAATTAGTTAATAGTATTAAGTAGCATGTATGTGCAGCTTTAAAGTTTGCAAAGCACTGGACAGTGTTTCATCTCATTTAATCCTTACAATAAACATGTGAGATAGGTGTTATAATCATCCTTATTTTACAGATGAAGGGACTGAGGATACATTAAATGTCTTGCCCAAGGCCACAAGGCTACTAAGTATCTGAGGAAGAGAATGAATGCCCAGTGAATCCCAAACTACCAACTGCTGCCATCCAGGAAGGAAAGAGAAGGCAAATAGGAAGCTGTTCCTGTCCTCCCAAGGACCTGTAGAAGTTCCTCATGAAACCAGGTGGCCAGTGATTTCCTGTATCTGAGGAAGAATGTCTCTGTCTCTCTGTCTCTGTCTGTTTGTCTATCAGTCTATTTCTATCTCTCCCTTTTGGCAGATGGTAAAATGGTTCACTTAGGTAGCAAGTGTTATCCCCCCACATAGAGCATGAGGCTGTCATTGTGTGGCTCAAAGAAAGGTAGAATGGACATCTCTAACGTCTTCTCCTCCCACATTTCTTCAAGGGAGACTTAAATTCCTGCTTGGAGTGGAAGTAGGAGGTTGAGGCCAGAGGTTACTCTGCTCTCCTCAGAGAGAAACAGGCTACTAGATTAGAATTATATCCATCTGTTCCTATAAATATTATTGGTCTATGGGATGTGGTTTTCACGCGCAAGCCAACTTCTTGATTTCTGTTCGTTAATTGAAGAAATGAGGACCCCAAGCTCTATATACCAGGCTTGACTCCCTTCCCACCAAATACCAATTCCACAGTGAACACACATATGGCAAATAGCAAATAAACCCATTTAACCAAGTCGATAGCAAACAAGAATCAGAGAAAGTATACATAGGAGACTGTACCAGAAAATACAGAATAAGGAGCTATCCCATCAGGAGTGAAGTAACTCAACTCAACCAAGAGAGAAAGTCCCAGATCTCACCCAAGGGACAATTCCCTAAAGTCCCTAGAGTAGCAAGCTGGGGATATAAATATGATGGAGGCTGCCAGCTCCTCTCATGCTGGCTTCTTCCTGGAGTCTGGGATTACCATGTTCCATCTTCTCTCTCAAAGTTGGAAGCCAGAAGTGCCCAAAGGCAATGGCAGAGTCTGGAGACATTGGAGAACCCGAAGAGATTCAAACAGGGTTGAAAAACTATGAGTCCAAAGCTCAAGAGAGCAAACGTCTCTTCTCTCCTGCTTTTGCCAACTCTGCTCTGCCCCTGTTCCAAGCACAGGGCATTGATCTCCTCCATTGAGGAGAGAGCCCTATGTCAATGGGCTTTGGGACTTGGATTACACTTAGAAAATCCTAGAGTCAATAAAAAAACTGAAGGAAACAATGAGCAACCTCTCTTTCTCCCCACCCCCTCACTTGCACCCTTACCCTCACCATGGCTCTGACTGTGTGTGTGTCTATATCTGTCTCATAGGCTGTCTTTTCTTTCTTACTCAACTTTGCATTTCCAAGCAGTCTTTGTGTGTCTCTGTGTCTGTTTTTCTTCTCTCTCATCTTCTTCTTTGGACCCAAGAGCACCTTCTGCGTGAACCAAATGCCTCTTCTCTCCCTCATTCTTGATTTTTCTGCAGCATTTGATACTTTTGACCACCCTCCATTATTTGAAAATCTCTCTTCCTTTGACTTCTGAAACTGGAAATATTCACTGGAAGTACACTCCATCCCTAATACTCCTTTCTCTTGGTTCTCTCCGAACCTCCATTTTAAGGAAAATTCTCAGATCCAACCACAGCTTCTTTGTCTCCAGACTCCACTCCTGCATCTCTGAATTTTCTCTACTACGCCCCTGCAAATGGACACCTTCTTCCCCTCCTTCCTCATTTTTCAGTTTCTTGCTATTCCTTCAGTCTTATCCCATTAGAACATAGGTCACTTGAATGTACATTCATTTTCTGCTTGTATTGGTATTCCTAACACTTAGCACAGTGCCTGGCACACAGTAAGTGCTTAATAAATGCTTGTTGATTTGTTGACTAAAACATCGCACTACCCTGGTATTATTTTGGGTTCTCTTTTTTGGCATGGAGAACTAAGGATAAAGAAATTCCTCTGTCAACGCACCTGCTCTGAAACTTAGCATTGCCTCAGTTACTGCAAAGATGAGTCACCGTCCAGAGTTACACAACCAGTATGTTTCAGAGGGGATACTCAAATTCAGGTCTTACTGATTCCTTGGCCAGTTCTCTATGCACTATCCCATGCTTCCTATTTCTGTCCTAGTTCAACAACAACAGTAACCGTAATAAAATGTAAAATAAAAATGAATTAAATAATGTTCAAATAACCCATGTTTATAGAGCACGATAAGGTTTATAAAACATTTCTTCCTTTGTCTCTTCAGCTCATCTCTCATCCATTAATTCCTTTTACTTCTTCTGTCCACTAAGTCATTCCCCTTGATTTTGTCCCAGGTAGTCAACTAATTTCTCTGTAGACTCAGCTCTGAAATGAAATCCATTCTCATGACTTCATATGTGTTAATCACTTCAAGTCTATATATCTCCAGCCTGTAAGGCACCTCTATCTGAATATTTTGATTTTGATTTCAATTCAAGTCAAGTCAATAAGCATTTACTGATCATCTATTATATGCCAGGCACTGTGCTAAGTTCTGAAGACACAAAGAAAGGCAAAAGACTGCTCTTCAGTTACTAATGGAATGTACGAGATGCAAACAACTATATACAAACTATATATATTTGTGTGTATCTATATGTATGTATGTGTATATATACATACACACATGTATGTATATAAGTGTATGTATACATATGTGTGTATACATACATACACACACACACGCATGATAAATTGGAAATAATCACAGAAGGAAGGCCCTAGAATTAATTAGGATTGGGAAAGTCTTCCTGTAGAAGGTGAGATCATAGCCAGGATTTGAAGAAGGCCAGAAAAACTAGGAGACAGAAATAAGGAGGAAGAGCATTCTACATGGAGGACATCCAGTGAAAATGTGAAAATGTGTAGAGTCTGGAGATGGAGTACCTTGTATGAGAAACAGGAAGGAAGCCAAAGTCACTGGATCAAAGAGTATGTGGTAGGGAGTAAGGTATAAGAAGAATGGAAAGTTAGAAGGGGTCAAATTATGAAGAGCTCTGAATACCAAACAAAAGATTTTATATTTGATCCTAGAGGTGATAAGGAGGTGTTGGGATGGGGCAGTGACATGGTAAGACCTAGGCTTTAGGTGGATCTATTTAGTAGCTGAGTGGAGAACACACTAGGGTGGGGAGATGCCACTCTGCATCTGTCTCTGAACTCTGCATCTGCTGCACTATTTAGTTTCAACTCCACACAACAAGATGCTTCCATGCAGGAATTTCCCTGGTGTCATTACCCACTCCTTCCTGCCTCCTTTTGTATTGTCTCCCCCCATTAGATTACAAGCTTCATGAAAACAGGTACTATCTTTCTTTTTATTAATTGTATTTCCAGTGTTTAGCACAGAGCCAAGTGCTTAATGGAAAGTGGAAGTGAGAAAAATAACCGGTAACCTATTGCAATTGTGCAGGTATGAGATGATGAGAGCCCTGACTAGGATGATGACAGCATGAGAGAAAGAAAAAGGGGACATATATGAAATACATTGCAAAGACAGAAACAAAAGAATGTGGCAACTTATTGGCTATAGGGAGTGAGAGTGAGGAATCAAGGAGAACTAGGTTGCATGCCTAGGAAACTAGGAGGATTATGGTGCCCTTGAGAACAGTAGCAAAGTTAGGGAGAGAGGCAGGCTTGGAAGTAAAGATAATGAGCTCACTTTTAGATATTTTGAGTTTAATATTTCTACAGGACATCCAGTTCAAGATACCCAATTAGCAGCTGGAGAAGCAAGACTGGAGGTCAGGAGAGAGGTTAAAGCTAAATAAGTAGATCTAAGAGAGGAAGAAAGCCAAGCTATCAATAGTCACATGAAAAAATACTCTAAATCACTATAATTAGAGAAATGCACATTAAAGCAACTCTGAGGTACCTCATATCCATCAGATTGGCGAAAATGATTTTTAAAAAAGAAATGACAAATATTGGAGTGACTATGGGAAAACAGGTACACTGATGCACCATTGTAGAGTTGTGAATGAATCCAACCATTCTGGAAAGCAATCTGGAATTATGTCCCAAAAGCTATTAAACTGTGCATGCCCTTTGACCCAGCAATAATGCTACCAGGTCTCTTCCCCAAAGGGATCAATGAAAGAGGAAAAAAGACCCAGATGCACAAAAATATTCATAGTGCGTCTTTTTTTGCGTGTGGTGGCAAAGGATTGGAAACTGAGGGAATGCCCTCCAATAGGAAATGGTTGAACAAATTATGCCATATGAATGTGACAGAATACCATTGTGCTATAAAAAAAATGATGGAGATGACCTCAGAAAAACCTATGAAGACTTGTACAAACTGATACAAAGTGAAGTAAGAAGAACTAGGAGAACAATTTTAGTAACGACAGCAATACTGCAAAGATAGCCACCTATGATCAAGACAAAGATCCAAGACAATTCCAAGGAATGTATGATTAAAAATGCGATTCACCTCCAGATAGAAGTGCAGATTGAGACATATTCTCTCTCCTCTCCTCTCCTCTCCTCTCTCCCTCTCTCTCTCTCTGTCTCTCTGTCTGTCTCTGTCTGTCTCTCTGTCTCTCTCTCTCCCTCTCTCTCTCTCTCTCCCCTAATGCAGAAATTTGTTTTCTGTGATGGATTTCCTATAACTTGCCTTCTTAATAGGTTGGGAGGGGGAGATAGGGAAAGAGAGAGTATCTGGAACCAAAAATAAAATATAATTGAATGGAAATGAAAAATTGGTCACCAAAGCTGATGATTCTTTCTTGAAATGTCTTTCACATTTACCCCCTTTTTTTCTTACTGTTAACTTTCCTTTCTAGTCCCACAGCTACCACTGTTGTTTAGTTACCCGCTAATTACCTCATGCCTAGATCACTGTATTTGTTTCCCAGTTAGCCTCCAGGCTGCTTCCAATCTATCCTGCATTTTGCTGTCAGGCTAATCTTTACAAAAACATTTAATCATATTACTTCCCTGCTCAGAAACCTATCAAACCTCTTCACTGTATAAAATTTGAAAAGGCATGGAGGTGGAAAATTAAATGTCAAGTTCAGGGAATAGTTAGTTTGACTAGAACACAAGAGTATGAGGGAGAAAGTTATTGCTGGAAAAGTAGGCTGGACTCTGTCCATGGAGGATCTTTAATTCCAAGCTAAGGAATTTGCATTTTATCCTGGATAAAATGCACTCTTCTAAAAAAAAATAACATGGTCAAAATTATTCCTTAGGAAGATAATTTTAGCAGTTGCTTGGGGATGGCTCAGTGAGAGGAGAGACTGGAAGCAAAGAGACTAATTAGAAAGCTATTACAATAAGTCCAAGCAAGTGATAATTAGGGTCTGAACTAGGGTGGTTGATTTGAGTGGAGAGATGTTGCAGAGGTAGAATCCATAACATTTGGTAATTATTGAGGAGAAAAAGGGAAGGGGAAGAGTCAAGGACGATTCCAAGACTGAGGGAATGAATGACAGGGAGAATGTAGAGCCATCAACAAAATAGGGAAGTTTTCAGGAGGGATCCAGTTATGGGAAAAATTGGGCTTCCTTTTCAACATGTTATCTTTAAGATACCAGCAAGTTAGCCAGGTGCAAATGTTTAGGAAGAAGCCAATAATCCAGATGGGAGTTTTGGTGAAAATGCATTTATTTATCTATCTATTTGTTTGTCATCCAGATCTGTGATTTCATCCATGCAGGGAGCGACTGGTGTGGACATTTTACACCGCCAATGAAGATCATCAATTGGGCTGTAACTCATAACCCGGGGACATTGAGAGATTAAATTGTTTGCTCATGGGCCAGAAGCAAGATTTGAACCAAGGTCTTCCTGATTCCAAGGTTAGCTGAGTATCTGCCATGCTGAGAGCTTAGGGTTGGACAGATGTAGACATAGATACATTCCTGTATATACATGGTTATTTTTGTTGCTAGGCTGTTTCAGTGGTGTCCAACTCTCCCCCATTTGGAGTTTTCTTGGAAAAGATACCAGAGTAGTTTTCCATTTCCTTCTCCAGCTCATTTTACAGCTGAGGAAATTGAGGCAGGTGGGGTTAAGTGACTAGTCTAGAGTCACATAACTAAGTGTCTGAGGCTAGATTTGAACTCAGGAAGTCTTTCTGACTCCAGACCTGGCACTCTATCCACTGCACCACTTAGATGTTCCATATATAGACATAACCAGAGTAAATATAGATAATAATAATAATAATAATAGTGAGCAGTTATAGTACATTATACATATAGTATAGTACATTAAGGTGTATATATATATATACATACACACACATATAGGTACATGTATACACATGTGTACATATGTACATGTGTGTGTTTATATACATGTGTATGTATATATATGAAGGAGTGAGTGTATCTCTACAGAAATACCTCCTTTTAGTATCTTTTTCTTTTTAGAGCTTTGCAGATACTGTAATTTTTTACAAATTGAAGGTCTGTGGAAACTCTACATCAAGTAAGTCTATGGGCACCATTTTTCCAATATCATGTGACCACATGTGTCTCTGTGTCACATTTTGGTAATTCACAAAATTTTTCAAACTTTTTCATTATTATTATATCTGTTGTGGTGATTTCTGATCAGTGATCTTTGAGGTTACTATTGTAATTGTTTAGGAGTGCCACAAACAGTGCCCATATAAGACGGCAAACTCAATCAATAAATGCTGTATGTGTTCTGATTGCTCCACTGACCAGCTGTTCTCCTGTGTCTCTCTCTCTCTCCTTGGGCCTCTCTACTCCCTGAGACACAACAATACTGAAATTAGGCCAATTAATAACCTCCAATGGCCTCCAAGGGTTCAACTGAAAGGAAGAGTCACATAGCTCTTATTTTAAATCGAAAGCTAGAAATGATTAAACTCAGTGAGGAAGGCATGTTGAAAACCAAGCTAAAAGCTAGGTCACCGCCCTGATCAGTCAGCTGCCATCAACACTGAAGTAAGTCCCTCCATCTGCAAAAATATTATGACTTGCTAAAAGTTCAGATGATGAACCTTCAGATGGTGGTTAGCATTTTTAGCAAACAAGTATTTTTAATTAAGGTATGTACATTTTTAGGCATAATATTATTGCACACTTAATAGACTACAGTATAGTGTAAACATAACTTTTCCATGTACTGGGAAACCAAAAAATTTCTGTAACTCACTTTGTTGTGATATTCTGTTTATTGAATTGGTCTGGAACCAAACCCACAATATCTCCAAGGTATCTCTCATCTCTCTCTCTCTCTCTCTCTCTCTCTCTCTCTCTCTCTCTCTCTCTCTCTCTCTCTCTCTCTCTCTCTCTCTTCTCTCTCTCTCTTTCTCCATATATATGTATATGTATATATACACACACATACACATGCATATATGTGTGTATGTATACACATACATGTATATGCATACACATTCACACACATATATATAATATATAAAATCTTATTTGAGCTTGGAATCATCCTAGGAGATAGGTGTTATTATTATCCCAATTTTACAGATGAGGAAGAAATTGAAGACAGGGTAATTAAATGCCTCAGAGAACTAGTGAATGTCTGAGACAGAATTTGATCTCCAGTCTTTCTAACTCCAAGTCTGGCATTCTTTCTGACCTTTGTATAGGAGTCACCTAGAGAGTAGAAAGATTGAAAGAAAAATGTCCCTGGACAGAGCCTTGGAGGAAACCAGAAGTTGGTGGGTGGGAGATAGATAATGAGCCAATAAAGGATACCCTGGAAATGTCAAGCAAGTATGAGGAGGACCAGGAGACAGCAAGGTCATAGAAGCCATGAAAAAGGAGAGTATCGTTAAGGATAGGGTTAACAGAGTGGAAAGCTGCAGAGAAATGAAGGAGAATGAGGACTGAGAAAAGACCATCAGATGTAGCAGGTGATCTTTGGAAGAGCAATTTCAGTAGAATGTTAGTAACTTCAGTAGAAAGTACAGTGCAAGGGACTGAAAATCGAATGGGCACTAAATAAGGGGAAACAAGTAAGTGTCTCTAAATAGGCAGCTGAGTGATATAATGGATAGAGTTCTGAGCCTGGAATTGGGAAGACCTAAGTTCAAAAGCAACCTCAGATCCTTATTAGCTGTGTAACCCTGAATAAGTCACTTAACCTCTGAATGCCTCAATTTCCTTAACTGTAAAATGGGGAGTCATGATAGCACTTGCCCCACAGGGTTTTTGTAAGGGTCAAATGGGATAATATTTATAAAACGTTTAGCATAGTGCCTGGAACATGGTAGGAGCTTAACAGATGTTTCTTTTCCCCTTCCTTTCCCATTCCTAAGAGTTGGCAATAAAATGAAAGCCTATATAGGACAATAGCTTGAAGAGTTGGCAGAGTCAAGGGAATATTTTTAAAGGATTCTGGAGAACTGAGCATGTTTTGTAGGCAGGAGAGGAAGTAGCCAGCAGATAGAAAGAAATTGAATATGTGAAGGAGAGAGGAAATGATCGATGGAGCAAGCTCCTGGGAGAGATGGAAAGGGATGGGATCCAGGGCACAGAGTAGAGGGATTGGTAATAGGCCTCAAGAAAGATTTGGTGATTGATTGATGAGATGCTGCTGAAGTCACAATATTCCCTAGCAAGGCTGCAGCTGCATTGCAATTCTGCTGAGAAAGTAATGGAGAGGGCAGAGTGAGAGCAGCCAAAAGTCTTTCATTTTCTATTGTGTTGCCTAAGTGTGTAACTGAAGAGAGGGGAGAGAGAGGTGGGGAGGGAGGGGAGGAAGAGTGAAGGGAAGGGAGAGAGGGGAAACAGAGAAACGAGAGGGAGAGAGAGAGAGAGAGAGAGAGAGAGAGAGAGAGAGAGAGAGAGAGAGAGAGAGAGAGAGAGAGAGAGAGAGAGAGAGAGAGAGACAGAGACAGAGAGAGAGAGAGAGACAGAGACAGAGACAGAGACAGAGACAGAGACAGAGAGAGACAGAGAGAGAATGGAGGGGGGTGCTCACCACTACACCACTGTAGGAGATTCTGCACGGGCAAAGGAGCTATTTGGACCTAGATGTAACCTTCTTGAAGGAACATTGATCAGACCAGGGGACATCTATTTAACAGAATTCTTGGTTTCCTCACAAATTCCCCCCTCTTGCCATAAAGAACCAAGAATAACCATTTTAGTGCTCTTCCCTTGTCTTAAATAGGAATTTCATTCCTTAAATTGCACATAGTGAGAAAAATGAGGAGGAAGGGAGAAGAAAGAAGAAGCATCAGTCAGGCATTCAGCCTAAATGGCTGCTTTTCTTTAGTATTAATCTTTTTTATTCTGAACTTAAATACCAAATAAAATGTGCCTTTCCATATATATGTGCATGTATGCATAGATATCCATATATATCAGAACAGAAAAAGAATGTTGTGCATAAAACTGTGAATTTCTATAATATACAGATTGCTTTTTAAAAAATGTATAAAACAAAAAATATATACATATATTATATATATAACACAAATTCAACACATAATTTCCAAAGCTGTCCTATTTGTGATTCTTTCACGCTTTCCATTTGTTCTCTTTTGTGCATTTTTCAAAAAATGCTTCAATGAAGCCCTTTTAAATCTTTCCTTTTTCCTTTCTTTATTATTTTCTTCCTTCCTTCCTTTCTCTTCCCCTTCCTCTTCCCAACCCCTGACAAAGTAGAATGACTCTTCTTCATTATAATACTATACATTTGGGAATTGATAACTATCATTTCTAGTCATGGGGATGGATTACAACGATCCTTCTACACACTCTAGCCCAGTCTGTGGCCCCAGAAAACACATCTTAACTCATTTGGTGAAGATTGGAAGTACAATTCACAGCTGAGGAATAGGGAGAAAAAATGGTCCACAGGAAAAAATTAAACCATGACCCTGGGGCTCTAGTTAGCTAAGCTAACAGTCCATAAGCCATTGCTGCTGTTATCATTGGGTTGCTTCAGTCCTGCCTGAGTTTTTGTGATCCCATTTGGGGCTTTCTTGGCAAAGATAGCAGAGTGGTCTGCCATTTCCTTCTCCAGCTCATTTTAGAGATGAGGAAACTGAGGCTAGCAAGGTTAAATAACTTGTCTAGGGTCACACAGCTAATAAGTGTCTGAGGCCAGATTTGAACTCACAAATATGTCTTCCTGATGCTAAGCCCAGAGCTTTATCACTGTGCCACTTTGCTACCGTTGCTATGGAATTGTTAATGGGACCAACTAGAAAGGAAAAAAAACCTACTCTAAAAAAATGTGATAACTTCCATTATCCTATACCATATTTTCAAGAAGTAGGATATATTTATTGTTTTCTCTGTGGGGAAAGAGTCCTCTTCTGAGTTGATGTGGGTCACTAGCCACAAAGAAAAAAACATGCAATAAAAGAAACAAATTAGTTAAGGCTACATCTATACCCTAGCCAACCAGTTGGATTTTGATCCATCACCTACCTCCCAGTCATGGATAGTGTATTTCCTTGTCAGTCTTCTGGCATAACAATCACAGGGTCATAGCTTTAGAGCTGGAAAAGACCTAAGAGAACATCAAGTCTAACTCTCTCCCTCCCATTTTAGAGGTGGGGGAGGAAAGGGAAGACTGAGTTTCAGGGAGGTGAAATAATTTGCCAACATCACACAGCTAGTAAAAGTCTAAGGTAGGATTTGAATCTAGGTCTTTCTTCCCCTCAGTCCTACACTCTATCCACCATGCCATTCTGTTTCTCAAGATGGCATTTCTCATTTTAACTGTGCCACTAGCTGGTGATGTTATTCTGGGCAAGTCATTAACTCCAGTTTCCCTCTCTGAAAAGGGCTAAGATAGAACCTACCCTCCCTATTTTCACAGTTATGAGAACTGAAGAATATATATATATATATATATATATATATATATATATATATACAAGTCCTTTGCAAAGCACACTACATAGAGATGTGGAAAGTATAATTACTCTGATTCTGAAAAAAAATTTCCAAATTCAGATGAATTACAATCAATCTCCTCCTTTTGACCAACCTCAAATGAAAAGGTCGACTCTGACTTTACCAAAGGCAATCCCAGTAGTGCCCCTGATCTCCTCCCTTCCCTTCTCTTCTGGGATCTTCACTCATCCCCTCTGTGTGTCATTTTTTGTTTCTTCTAACGCTGATCAGCACAATGGCCAATCACAATTCCAGAGAACCAATGATGAAATCATTCCTGACAGATGGACTCAAGGTACAAAATGGGACATATTTCTGGACATGGTCATTTCCAGAAATTTGTTTTACTTGGCTACGCATATCTATTAAGAGAGTTTTGTTTTTCTTTTTCCCCATTGGGGAGAAATAAAGAAAATAAATTTTTGTTAATTGGAAAAAATTGTAGTTGTGAACTAGTCCAATCATTCTGGAGAACAATTTATAACTATGCCCAAAGGGCTATAAATTTAAGTTTTCTTCAATCTCTTCTTATCTACTGGTTGCTTCTCTGTAGTTTACAAACATATTCAGACATAAATTCAAAACAGATATTCAATCTGAATATTAAAGATCATATCATAAAAAATTAGAAGAAAAGCATATTGTATACCTTTCACAGTTGTGGATAGGAGATAAATTCTTAATCAAACAAAGGATAGAGGTAATTACACAAGGCAAAATAGATCATGTTGATTACATGAAATTGAAAAGCGTTCCTACAAATAAAATTAATGTATCTAGGATAAAAAGGGAATCAGTCAACTGGGAAAAAAAAATTTGTATCAGATTTTTCAGAAGAGCATTTGCTATCCAGGATACATAGACAACTAACAGAAATGTATAAAACCCAAAGCTCTGTTTCTATAGAGAAGTAACCAAAGTATATAAGCTAATAGTTCTCAAAGAATAATTGCAAAATATTAATAACCATATGAAAGAATGCTCCAAATCATTAATAATAGAAATTCAAATCAAAACAACCTTAAGGTTTCATCTCTTACCCAGCAAATTGACAAAGATGACAAAAGATGGGAGCAGTTGATAGTAGAGGGATTACGGAAAGACAGGAATATCAATGTGTTGTTGGTGAAGCTCCAAATTAGTCCAACCATTCTGGAAAGCAATTTGGAATTATGCAATCAAAGAGGCTAAAATGTGCATATCCTTTGACCCAGAGGTTTCTCAGCCAGACATATATCCCCAAGGAGGTCACTGATAATAATAATTAACACATATAGCATTTAGAGACTTACAAACTGCTTTATATATGTTATAATATTTTATCCTCACAACAACCCTTGGATGTAGGTACTATTTTTATCTCTATTTTATAGATGAAGAAACTGAAACTGACAGAGATAAAGTGACTCATGTACAATCACAGCTAGTAAGTGTTTGAGACAGAATTTGAACTCAGGTCTTTCTGACTCCAAGTCCTGTACTTTATACACCAGCTAGCTGCTTCTGAGAAAAAAATATATACTCCAAATACACTAAAGTATTTATGTTGCTGCTGAGTCACATCCTACTCTTTATAACCCCATGGAGTTTTTCTTAACAAAGAGCACAGTCTTTTGTTTGCCATGTCCTTCTCCAGTTCATTTTACAAATAAGGAAACCCAGGCAAATAGGGTTAAATGACTTGCCCAGGGTCACACAGCTACTAAGTTCCTGAGGCCAGGTTTGAACTCATGATGATGAGTCTTCCTGACTCCAGACTTAGAACTCTGTCCACTGTGTCACCTAGTTGTCCCTTAGATAATTGACATTTTATATAAATATAAGAATATTTATAGCAGCACTTTTTGTAGTATCAATGAACTGGACACAAAGATGCCCATTGATTGGGGAATAGCTTAACAAGGTATGGTATGAGAATGTAATAAACTGTTATTATGCTGTAGGAAACAACAACTGTGATGAATACAGAGAAATATGGAAAAATGCCAAAGTAAGCAGAGCGAAGAAAACAATATAACCAACGACTACAACCATGCGGATAGAAAGAAAATCAACCACAAATAATGACAAATGAATGTTGCGATATTACAAAGAACAAAAAAGAGATAGGAGATAGGAGAAGACAACTCTCCCCATTTCTTTGCAGAAGTGGGTGGGGAGGGGGCAGGACTATGGAACGTTGATATCATGTCAGACCTTTTCTATTTATTGATCAGTTTTGTTGATTTCTAATTTCTTTTCTCACTCCTTTTTATTTTAAAAAGTTTTTGTTATAAGGGATAATTCTCATTCCCCAGATGATAAATGGTCAAAGGATATGAACAGAAAATTTTCAGAAGAAGAAATCAAAGCTATCAACCATCATATGAAACAATGCTCTAAATCACTGCTGATTAGAGAAAGGTAAATTAAAACAACTCTGAGATACTATCTCACCTATCAGATTGCCTAATATGACAGAAAAGGAAAATGACAAATGCTGGAAAGGATGTGGAAAAATCAGGACACTAACACACTGTTGGTGGAGTTGTGAACTGGTCCAATCATTCTGTAGAACAATTTGGAACTACACCCAAAGGGCTATAAAACTATACATACCCTTTGACCCTGAAATACCACCACTAGGTCTGTATCCCAAAGAGATCAAAGAAAAGGGGAAAGGACCACTTGTACAAAAATATTTGCAGCAGCCTTTTGTGGTGACAAAGAACTGAAAATTGAGGGGATGCCTATCAATTGGGGAATGACTGAAAAAGTTGTGTTATACAATTGTGATGGAATACTATTGTACTGTCAGAAATATCATGTAGGATGGTTTCAGGAAAACCTGGGAAGACTTATGTGAACATATACAAAGTGATATTGTACTGTATATCACAATCACAAAGTGAACATTGTATACAGTAATAGCAGTATTGTAAGGATGACTAACTGTCATCTCCGTCGCTATTCTGATCTAGAAAATAAACCAAGACAATTCCAGAGGACCCATGATGAAAAGCATTATCCAGTTCCAAAGAGAGAGAACTGATGAACTATAAATGCAGATTAAAGCATATTTTTTACCACCTAGATCTTTATTGTTTTATTTTGTTTTGTGTTTGTTTTTGCAACCAACATTTGTAATATGAAATATGTTTTGCATGACTTCATGTGTATAATCAACATCAAATTGTTTACCTTCTCAAGGAGTGGGGAGGGAAGGTAGGAGAGAGAATTTGGAACTCCAAATTTTTAAAAATTATTGTTAAAAAATTTACATGTAATTGGGAAATATTTGATATAATTTTTATACATTATATAACATATATTAATATCATCATATAATAATATAATATTTAATAAAAATAATTTTTAAAATATGGCTCTCTGGAAAGGGAGATGTTGTGGGGGAAATTTAGGCAAAACAAAAATAAAATATATCAATAAAATGCATTTTTGAATATCTTAACATTTCCAAAATATTTAAATATTTTCAGAGATCATTCACCATTGTTAGAAAGCCTTCACTGAATACTTCCATCCTCTCAAGTTGTTCTTGATTCTCTATCCTGCTCTCTGAAATGACTATTCCAAACTTTCTCTTCTCTCTTCAAGCCTACAACTGCATCCCATCTCCATCTGCTGAAGGCCCTCACCTCATATTTTATTCCCTACCAAAAATTGAAGTTATCCAAGACCTTCCCCTTCTCTTTTCCTCACCTGACAAACACTTATCCCATCATCTCACAATTCCTTGATGTTATTCCTCACCATTTCTTCCTCTATTCTAGTCTCTGATGAAGAAATAGATCTTCTCACCAAGGCCAAATCCATTATATGTGTCCTTGTTTCCTATCTCTCCTGTCTTCTCCATCAGGTTGACTCCACTGTCATCTTTCTCTCTTTTTCATCTCCATCTCTACCTTTCCATTAGTTCCTTCCCTGTATCCTACAAATGAGACCAAGTCTCCCCAAACCTCAAAAAAACCATCAGAAGGTTC
Source organism: Notamacropus eugenii (assembly GCF_028372415.1). Classification (NCBI taxonomy): domain Eukaryota; kingdom Metazoa; phylum Chordata; class Mammalia; order Diprotodontia; family Macropodidae; genus Notamacropus; species Notamacropus eugenii. Next base: position 121,759,045 of record NC_092874.1, on the reverse strand, counting down.
TATCAACCTCCCTTTCTCAACCAAAACATCCCCAAAAGTTGGTGCCTCCCCTTGCCCTCCCACTTCCAGTCTCATAACTCAACTGAAGCTACTTTGTCTAAAATTACCATTGATTTCCTGACTGTCAAATCTAATGGCCTCTTTTCCATCTTCATCCTCCTTAAACTCTACTGAATTTGACATTGTTGACCACACTCCTCCTGAATACTCTCTCCTCTACGGAGATAGCTGGTTTTCAATTTCCTTTTCTGATTCACCATCAACAACAACACCAATCGGTGCCATGGTCATTAACTGTAAGTGTGCCCCAAGCCAAAGTGATTCTTGTTAAAGGCATTCTTCTCTTTTTCTCCCTACACCAATGATCAGTTTATTTTCTTTCTTCCCAAATTCATCCCTCTTCTAAATGTGCCTGTTACTGTCAAGGGTGCCATCATTCTTTCAGTTTCTCAGGTTTGCAGTCCTCAACTTCTCCCCCTCATTCAACCCTTGTATCACCATGAAGTTGCCAAATCTTGTCATGCCTCTCTCTACAGCTCCTCTGGCAGATGCCTCCTCCTCTTCACTCACACAGCCACCATTCTGGTTGAGGCTCTCATCACCTCTCACTTGGACTATTATAGAAGCTTCCTGCTTGCTTTCCCCAACTCAAACCTCTCCACCCTTTAATCTACTTCTACACAGTTGTCAAAGTGGTTTTCCTAAAGCACAGATCTGATCCTGTTACCTCCCTACTCAACAAACTTCAGTGGCTCCCAGTTACCTTGAAGATAAAAGATAAACTCACCATCTTGACATTCAAAGATCTCAACTTGACCCCTTTTTATCTTTACATTCTCCTTTCATTTTACTCACCTCCAAGCACTCTGCATTAAAAACACCATGTCTACTTTCTCTCCCATATCTGTGCCTTTGTACTGGCTTTCCCTCAAGCCTGTAATGCACTCCCTCCTCAACCTGCTTCTTGGAATTCCTGGTTTCCTTCAAGACTCAATTCAAGTGCAACTTTCTTCATGAAGTTTCTCCTGATCCCCCTAACTACTAGGGGACCCCCTCTGAAAACAACCTTTTATTCATCTTTTTAAAATTCTGCATATAGTCCTATGTGTACATGTTGTCCTCTTCATTTGAATAATAGCTCCTTGAGGGTAGGGGTTGTTTTTACTTTTGTCTTTATGTCTTCAGCATTTAACACAGTGCATTGAACATGATAAATGCTTAATAAATAATTTACGATTGACTGAGTTGTTAAAAGGCCAGAGCATCACGAGAAAGAAACATCATAATCACTGACAAAGAAGCTATCTGACTTCTTCAGACAGATAACCAACCTGAGTATATTTCCCTTTATTTAAATTAGTGTTCTAAAGCTAGGGCAGCTAGGCAATGTAATGGATGGAGTGCCGGGCCTGGAGTCAGGAAGACCTGAGTTCAAATCCAGCCTCAGACACTTACTAGCTTTATGACTCTGGGCAAGTCACTTACCCCTGTTTGCCTCAGTTTCCTCATCTGTATAATGAGTTGGAGAAGCAAACGCAAACTATTCCAGTATCCAGGGTAGGAGAAACCCAAATGGGTTCATGGAGAGTCAGACAGGACTGAAATGACTGAACAACAACAAAAGGAAGGATGGATGCAGTTTTCTTATTCTCTATCCTTGACCTATGGGAAAAATCTCTTCCATTTGCATTATCTAGGCAGGCTTTCTCTAATCCGCAATGGTGATTACTCAAGTGGGTTCTTTTAAATGCTTACACTCCAAAACAAATTGCAATTTAGTAGAATGTGCCTGTTCTCAGCATAATAGTTTATTATTATATAGGCTTTTGTCATTTGTGAAGAGGAACTTTTAGCATATCAGAATAATGAAAGTAGGGATTAACCTAGTACAAAAGAGTAAATTGGATACAATTAATCACATAAGGGAGGAGGCATTAACTGGCAAACTAAATCTATGTATAATTACCTAATTTGGCTCTGGGGAAGAGTTGAAAAAACATACCTCTGAACTTTCATTACAGATATTAGATACAATGGCAGCTAGGTGGCAAAGTCAATAGATCCTGGCCTGGAGTCAGGAAAACTCATTTTCCCAAGTTCAAATCTGGCCTCTGACACTTACTAACTTTGTGACTCTTACTCTGGTTTGCCTCAGTTTCCTCAACCACAATAATAATGCATGTAGACTATTCTGTAGAGTTTTTTGTACTTTAAAATGTAAAAACCCTTCTTAACTCTCAGGCCAGCACAGTACAAAAATGGTGGTAACCCACTGGTGCTCTGGGATGTAATGTGCCAATTATCTGGTATAGAGTATCAGATGTGGTCAATATATTGGTTGGTTTTGTGGAGTCTTAAAAATCTTTGTTACAAAGGAAGTCCCATAGCAGCATATCTCAGAAAAACTCAAAACCTGACCAACCACCTCATTGGTTCAAGCTCAGATTTTCTTCATATCCAAAACAGGGATCAGCTGATTTTGGCTAAAGTTAAGTTTTCCTAAGGGAAGACTATATTCCCTCCAAAATCACTGTTATTGGGATTAATTGGGATTAATGCAGGAGGCATGAAACCTACCATCAAGTATCTTAACAAAAGGTTTGGCTGATGAACTTGCCTTTGTTGATGTCATAGAAGACAAAAAAAGAGAAAAATAATGAACTTCCAATATGACAGCCTTTACTTAAAATACCAAAGACTGGACTACAGTGTGACCAAGATTCAAAGCTGATTGGTGTCACAGCAGACCCCCATCAGCAGGAGGGAGAAAGTAGTCTTAATTTGTGACAACTAATGTAAACATTTTAAAATTCATCATTCCCTATGTTGTCATTGGCAAACTGCTGATTGTTCCCAATTCAGAGGATGTTTTGACACACATAGCTTGGAAACTAAATGGCTTTTCCCCAACCCATGTTATTGGAAATAGTTGCAACATAGATTTTATCTCCTTCTGGTATTTAATGGAAGGAGTAGTGTCTATTCTTCAAACTGTAGTGGGCATGCCTTTGGGGAACAAAGAGACTCTAGTGTGCTTCGGTGGAGTGGTGTAACTATCTCTGTTGTCTCTCTAAAGAATCTTGATCTTGACTCAGATTCATAAAAAAGGTGGTTAAAGTGCTTATGATATGGTCAAGATAAAGGCCATTGTATCCTGGGCCATTGGCTTATCTGTGGCAGAACTAGAAAAAAAAAAGTATAATGAAGAACCTCATAAGGGTGAATCTTTTATCTTATTTTTTTCAATTAACCAAAAAAATTTATTTTCTGTCCCTTCCTCTTCCTTCCTCTCCCATCCCTATCTCCCTGGGAAAAAATAAGATCCTTGTAACAGATATCCATAGTCAAGAAAAAAAATTCCCATATTGGCCATGTCAAAAAAACTTTATCTCATTCTGCATCTTATGCCCATCTTCTGTCTATCAGAAGATGAATAACATGCTTCAATATCAGTCCTCTGGAATCATGCTTGACTGTTGCATTTATCAGAATCCTTAAGTCTTTCCAAATAGTTCATTTTAGCTATGTTGTTATCTTCCTGATTCTGGTCACTCACTGCATCTGTTCATACAAGTCTTCACAGTTTTCTCTGAAAGTATCTCTTCCCTCATTCCTTACAGCACAATTATATTTCCATTCTATTTATATACTGTAGGGAACATTCAGTTTCCACCATGATTATTGGCTTATAAAGGATGATACTTTCCCCAGCATCCCATGTCCAGCATTTCAGATGTTCTGAAGGTAAACCTAACTCCTGAGGAAGAAGCCCTTTAAAGAAGAAAGCAAGCATACTTTGGTAGCTTAAGGAACTGTAGTTTTAAAACATTTTAACATTCGGCCCTTCTACAATCTAGAGAACGTAACAATAACTAAGGTATTATGCATAAAAAATTTTTCAGGTATATCAAATCTTTCTTCTGATTAATTATCCTGAAGATCAACTCTAAAACAGAAATATAAAACTTGTGATCACACTCTAATTGCCTCCTAAAGTTAGAAATGGGAAATGGGAAGTTGGTTCCTTCCATTTGTTAGACTTTATTGTCTGCATACTGATGCTGGATGCTACTTGTATTGTACAGTCATGAGAAAGCTAGTGTAAAGCCAGTCCAGCCCCGCATGTATTCCACTGCCTGCCTTGTATGTGCTGCAGTCGACCTGTCCAAAAGAATCTCTGTACTTGTTTATTTTATTAGAGATTATCTGGGTCCTTGTCATAAAACACCATACAGTAAGTCTGCTGATGGATTATATTTGTACTCCCTGCTATTAGGGTTCCATGGAATATTCCCATACTTAACCTTCCTAGAGGACCTTGTACTGTGTTTCATATATATATGTGTGTTTGTGTGTATATATACACATATATGTGTGTGTGCATATATATATGTGCAAGTATACATACAAACACAGATATATTGTCTGTATGACCTATATCAAATTGCTTACCATCACAGGGAGGGGACAGGTGAGGGAGAAAGAAAAATTGGAACTCAAATTTTTAAAAAATGAATGTTAAAAATTATTTTACATGTAAGTGTGGAAAAATAAAATAGTATTAATATACATACGTTGTCATATGTGTGTGTTTATAATAGTACTTATGTACAATGCAGTCAATTCAAGTTATCACACTGCCCTAGATACTAAACCTAAGCCATAAATTGATTTTTAAAAGTTAAAGTTAATAATTTAAAAATAAATAGAAACAAGGCAGTGATTATAAATGTAATAAATAAAGCTGTCATGATTATGTTTTATGAAAGCCACTATTAGATTATACATTTCTCAGCGTTCACTAACGTGTGACCCAGGAGGAAAAGATGACATGAAATGAGCAGTTGACTACACCAATACACAAGGAAAAGCTAGTTGAAGCTTTGTCCTTCTTTTAAAGTTCTGCTTCTAGTAGAGTATGTGGGTCCATATATAGAAGAGCAAAATCTTAAAAGGACCAGATATATAAAGTGTAGGTGCCAAGAGCACCTCAGGCCAAAAGCATCTGAATGCCTCTATGGTCTCGGCTGCTACTGAGTCTCCAATCACTGGGCTGATACTGAGTCTATTAATACTTGAACTTTACAGGTACTAGCTGAGGGGAAAGCTCGGTTTGTAGAAGGCAAAGGAAAGCATCTCCTGTCTCCCCTACACCGACAATGGCTTAGACAGTCCCAGGAAATGAAAGTTCTCCAAGGAGTGATCCACAACCCGGACCACATCCTCGAAAAACCCAGGAAAGGTTATACAAAAATGATATAGCTGTCCCCAGATCTGGTGGAACTGGGACACTCTGAGAATCCACAATGCCCCTATTGGGAAGAAATTTCTCCCCTAAGAAACTCCTAACCATGTTTTCCAATGGCATAGAATCTTAGATTTAGAGCTGAAAGCAGCCAATCCCCTTATTTCATAGAGAAGGAAATTGAAGTCGTCAGAGACAAAGTGACTTACCCAGTGCCATACAGCTAGGAAGTGTCTGAGAAGGGATTTGAACGCAGATCTTCCTAAGTCCATCATTCTGTTTACCACACCACTTAGCTACCAGCCCACTGTAAATGAAATCCCTCGGCTAACATCTGTGTCTCTGTCTCATTTACTCCCGATGCCCATCGAAGAAATAACAACACTGATAACATTTATAAAGTGCTTTAAAGTTCTCAAACCTTTAAACAATCTTACAAAAAACCCTGTGTTGTCATGTATTATTAGCCCGTTTTATAGATAGGAGTGTTAAGTCCAGAAAGCTAAGTGATTTGCCAAGGGTCACCTGGTTAGGAAGTGTCAGAGCAAGGATTCTTTGAAGTTTCCCTGATTCCAAGGGCCAGAAAACTTTGCATTTACCACACTGACTCCTGATGGGAAAAAATGGTGCAGAGCACTCCCTTTCTCCCATGTTCTCCTCTTGAAATCAAGGACTATCATTTTTTCACCTTTGCATATCCAAGTTCTTGCTCCCTGAAGCATTTTCTTCACTTATACATTTTTTGTTAAATGTGAATTAGCCTGAGGAATCAGGAAACCTGGGGTCCACTCACAGCCCTGCAAATCACTAGCTGTGCCACCTCAAATAGGCCACTTCGGCTCACTGAGGTTCGCTGTTTCTTCCTTTGTACAATGATGGGGCTGGAGTGGACAAAAATCCTGTGAACCTGTTCTCCCCTCCTTCCTCAGGTCCAGCTGGGTATTGGAAGGCAGAAGTCCCTGTAGGCAATTTTTGTGGGAACCACAGTCACCCAAGCATCTCCTGCAGAGACTCTAGCTGATCATCTCCGCCCTCCATCCACACAAAACTTGGGGGGCTTCCAAAAAGGGGGAGTGTGTAAGGTGTTCCAATACTCCTGCCTGGGCAGAATGCACAGAGGCAGCATTTCCCCCACCCACCCCCCCCACCCCCTTGATCAGCCCAGACAGCCAGAAGCCTGGAGGGCTCAGTGGTTCCACCAGGTCACTTGTGCTTTTGTGTAAGAGCGATAGGACAGGGTAGCCGTTGTGCAAGGGCTCCCCCGCGCTATAAGAGGAACTGGAAGTGCACATGGAGCCCTCAGAGGAGCCACAGAAGCGACAAGATTTCAAGGTAAGGTCTGAGTTCTCACCTTTCTCCCTCTCCACTTTGTTTTTTTGGAGACAGCACAGCCACAGTGTTGGCTAGCCTCAGCCCGTCACCCCCCCAGGGAAGGGGAGGCAGGCAGGGATCAGGGCTGATTTATCGTCTCTTATTTGGTAACTTTGACCCGAAGTTCTAGCCAGAGGAAAGGCAGCCCTGGGAAGCAGTGGGGAGTGAATGCTAGTCAGTCTTGGAGGAGTGGAGATCTTGAACCTCCAAACGTGACTTCTTTGTGGGAGCCTCAGTACAAGTCGTGATTCATGGAGGGAAGTTTCTAGATCTGTCCAAGGAGAAGGCCCTGTTTCAGAGATGAGATGCTTTGGAAATTACCCAGAGCACTTCTCCAAGAACCACGGATTCTCCTTCCAGAAGAAACAGTAAGTTGTGCTCAAGCCTGGACATTGAGGGAGGACTAGACAAAAGCTAACTGCAAAGAGAGGAAGGATGTGGGGGTAAGAATTAAGCTGGTGGTTTCTGGCCTCACCCTTAACTTTGGAAGATATCTGAGCAGTATGTGGTAGTGGGCATCTGCCTGGATCCTCTGGGAATTGAGACCCTGTGTGATTTTTATTATACACCTTCCTTTCAGCTGTATAAACCCAGACTGAATTACAATTGGTTAATTGGTCTGTACCCAAGGAGACATAATGCAGCTAGAAAGTAGAGGAATCTTATTTAAATGGGGTCCCAGGGGTTGGACTTGGTTTTCGGAAAATGCACCAAGTAAATATTTAATGATGGACCAATGTCAGTATAGCAGCTTTTGCTTGCCTGTCCTCGTATACCAAAGTTCATCCAAGATGATTCCCGTTCCAGTCATTTGTCTACTTCTCTGACATTCTCATCAAGGTTAGTCAATCTGATGTAAGAAGCAGCTTGGGGTAGAGGATATCAAGGTGACCTCAGAGAGATTGGAAGACCGGGGTTCGAGTCCTGTCTCTGACACACACTGGCTGTACAGCCCTGAGCAATCTGTCCAATCTCTCTTCTAGATTTCTTAGACCATAAACTGTAAGGAAGGCGTTGATCTCTACTGATAGAGGGAATTTCTTCAGTTAAACTTCTCTGTGCCCCTGAAGTCACAGGTCTGGAAGGAAGGAAGGAAGGAAGGAAGGAAGGAGGAAGGAAGGAAGGAAGGAAGGAAGGAAGGAAGGAAGGAAGGAAGGAAGGAAGGAAGGAAGGAAGGAAGGAAGGAAGGAGGGAGGGAGGGAGGGAGGGAGGAAGGAAGGAAGGAAGAGATATTTGAGACAATTTTTTTAAGAGAACTTGGGGGATGAAGGAGTGGTTTCTGCCAAAGTAGTGCTGAGATTTAGAGAATAATCATTCATATTTGTGTAATATTTTAAGGTCTATAAATTGATTTCCCCATAATAACTTAGTGAGATGGGTAGTGTAGGCCATTTTGCAGATGAGAAGCCCAAGGTTCAGAGAGGTTAAAATAACTTGCTCACTATCACAAAGCTACTAAGTGAGAGCTCAATATTCAACCCAAATCTGATGATTTCAAGTTTATTGCATCAAAAAATAGAATAGGAGGGGACCCCAAATGTTATCTAATCCAAACTACTCATTTTAAAGATAAGAAAACTGAGGCCCAAAGCAGTTGTGACTCACCCAAAGTCACACAACAATTAAGTGGCAGAATCAGAATCTGACTACATTCCACTACCCTCACTCTGGAGGGTAACTTGGCCACATTGATCTAGAAGCCCAGATCTCCTGATTTATTGTTGTTGTTTGTTGTTCAGTCTTTTCAGTCCTGTCTGATTCTCCAAATCTCCATTTTGGGTTTTCTTGGCAGAGCTACTGGAATGGTTTACCAATTTCTTCTCCAACTCATTTTACAGATGAGGAAACTAAGGGCAAATAGAGTTAAGTGACTTGCCCAGGGTCACACAGCTAGTAAGTGTCTGAGGAAAAGTTTGACCTCAGAAAGATGAGTTTTCCTTTTTGCAGGCCTGGCACTCTGTCTACTATGCCACCTAGCTGCTCTGATCTGCACATGTCTCCTGCCAGGTGAACTTATACTTATTATCTATTAGGTCTTCTTAAAAACAGCACCAATTGTTTTTTGGAAAGTTCATTATTATGGTAGCAAATTGGATTCATTCAGGGAGAGCATTCTCACTGTCTTTTCCCAACTGATGCAGCCTTCCTGTCCATTAGAGAGCTCTGAGAATTGGTGCACTAATGGTGTCCCCTTGACTGGCAGGGTTCTCAAAGAACAGGCTTGGTTTCCTCCCTCCCCATTCTCTTCTTAAATCCATTTATATTTTCCTTTTTAATCGTTTTTTAAAAGAAGAACATGGGTAGGAGAGGAATGGAAAACAGAAGAGAGACAGAGAAGGGAGATGAGAAGAGGGAGAGAAAAGAGGGAAATGAAAAAGACAATAGAGATGAAAGACAAGAAAGAGAAAAGAGATGAGGGAGAAGAGAAGAGGAGGAAAAGAGAAGAGGAGAAGAGAAGAGAGGACAGGAGAGGAGAGGAAAGGAGAAGAGAGGAGAGGAGAGGAGAGCAGAGGAGGGGAGAGGGGAGGGGAAGGGAAGAAAGGGGAGGGGAGAGGAGGGGAGGGGAGAGGTGGGGAGGGAAGAGGAAGGGAGGGGACGGGAGGGGACGGGAGGGGACGGGAGGGGAGGGGAGAGGAGTGCTTTTGGAGAGTCTATAGTTTTACAGAGTTGGCTGTACTAGGCATAGTTATAGAGAGGAAATTTTCCATGTTGGCCAAAGGATCATTCCATTTTCTAATTTTATACTCAGAATGACTATTCTCAGCACTTTGGGGAAATATCTCCCTTGCCCTCCTCTCCAGGAAGTGGCACCAAGAGCCAAGGAGCAGAAGAAGCCAAAGCAGATTCCAGTAAATTCCTGTCCAGAGTTGCCAGTTTGCAGTTTGAGGGCAGGGATGTCTGAACAAAGTGGTCAGCTTGGAGGCAGGTGAGGAAGATTGGTATTGAAGAAAGAACTGACCTTACAAGACCTAAGCCCGTCCCAACCTAGTTCAGGTGGAAAATAGGGGTCAAGGAGAGAGTGATTCTGGGGACTGTAGCACAGAGACTTCTCCCATCCCACTAGCATGCATACCATTAACAACATGCATGTGATTTAACAGTGACTCAGTCAGGCTTCCCAATTAGTCAATCTTATCCCCATCCATTGTAGGATCAGACTGAGTGAATGAAAGCTTGGTTTCTCCTTTCTGTCTCTGAAAACTCCTGAAACCCCATCTCCTCCAAGATGTATTCTTGGATCAGCTAGGAGTGAAGATTTCATCTTGGCCCCAGTGTTCTTAAGCATACATAAAAGGCTCATAATTATTCCCCTCCCAGTAAAGCCTTTGCATTTATATACTTTTAACATAGCTGCACTGTGGATAGGGAGCTGTTCTAGAGTTAAGACCTGGACTCAAGTTCTGACTTTGAAACATATAAGCTATGTGACCCCCTGTACAAGTCATTAAGTCTTTGGGTGATTTAGGGACAGCTAAGAGATGCTAGATGTTGCAGTGAATAGAATACTCCACACTCAGGCAGATTCATTTTCTTGAGTTCAAATCCAGCCTCAGACACTTTCTAGCTGTATGGTCCTGGGCAAATCACTCAACCCTGTTTGACTCGGCTTCCTCATCCATAAACTAAGCTGGAGAAGGAAATGGCAAACCATTCCAATATTTTTGCTAAGAAAACCCCAAATAGGGTTATGACTGAAACAACTGAACAACCACAAGCTTTCGAGACAACTCTCTAAGCCTCTAAATTGAAGAGAAAGTCTGAATTACTAGAGGGAGTTTACTCACTAAGGAATTCCAAGGAAATCATAATTCTGACCCTATCCCTGCATTGGGAGCTTAAAATTTAAAAGAACCTAAACATAAATCCTTTGAAAGCAAAGAATCCATTTGTAAATCACTTGTGAGTGGATGTGTGTGTGTATGTTTGTGTGTGTGTGTGTGTGTGCCTGTGTGTGTTTGTAAAAAGACTGGGGTGGAGGGAATAGAGAACCAGACCAGTGATTTTATTAGAGAACTTCCTTGTGGCAAAATTCCCTTACCAATATAGATCATCACCATTTCTGCAACTTACACTGAGGTGCTGAGTTTAGTGACTAGACATTTTCACATTGTTTCTCCCAGTGGAATACAAGTAAGCTCCATAAGAGCAACTATTATCTCACTTGCCTTTCCTTTTATTCTTACTCTTCTTTTTTTATCCACATTTTATCCTTAATGTGGTGCCTAAAAGACAGTAAGTCCCTAATAAATGCTTATTTACTGACTGACTTACTTAGGATCACATAACCATTGTGTGTCAAAGGCTAAACTTGAACTCAAGTCCTCCCAACTCCAAAATAACCAGCTCTTTATCCCATACTTTTAAAAATGGGTCTCTTATATGCTATACTTATTTAACTGAATCACATCTATGCAGTGTTGGTTTCTTAGGCTCTTTATACACACACAGGTCAGTGTTGTCTGTCTTGGATTCAGAGCTTAGGGTGGGCATTGAGAAAATGCCTTTTATCCTTTATCTGTCAGGAGGGAAGAAGAGGAGGAGTTGGGGTAGGGAAGCATAGATGACTCCAAGAACAGTTGGAAAAGTTGCACTTGCTCTAAAGGAAAGAAAAGTGGAAGAATGAAAATAATGTTCTCTCCAATTTGTTTTTAAAGTTCTGAGCAAATGAACTACGCTTCACAAGCAACAAACTGAAAGTCAAGCTATTTGGACAAATTTAGGATTGCATTCAAAGAAAGTTTACAACAAAGTTAATCTGATGCATGTTGAATAAAAGTCGTAAACATTATCATGCTAAATGGTAATTAGACTTAAATGGAATGCAGTTAACCCAAACTGTGAAATATTAGCTTTACAGTCAACCCAAATGTCTCATTCTTCTCTTATCACTTTGTCAGTTTTCCACCACCAAATCTAGAAACAATGATAACACCAAAATTTTTCACTGATCCTATGTAGGATTATCATGCTAAGAGCTCTGATCTTGGGCTTAGACTGTAACTGTGGCTCTGATGCAGCATGGCTGTATGAATCTGAGCAAATTTCTGAACTTCCATTTCCTTATCTGTAAAATAGGGACAATCATTTTTGTAATACCTTATCTTGTAGGATTGCGAAAGTCATAATATGTGTCTTGTAGAGTTGTAAGTGTAATGGAGTTTATAAACTATAGGATACTATACAAATAAAGATGATTATGGTGAATATCATAATTTTAGGATCCTATTCTATATTCATAGGGCCCTCTTGTTTGTCCTTGTTTTCAAAGACAAGGTCATCAGAAAGATGATGACACAATTTGCAAGTGAATTGGATTTAAGTGAGAAAAGGCTGTGCAAAGTCACCAGTCTCACTTTCTCCTCCAGTGGGGTCCAGTGGCCAGATAGAAATAGGATGACTGGAGATGGCCTCCGCTGCAGTGGTAGACCTTGGCCTTTTTAAGTTAAGGTCTTTCCCAGATCTCAGTTTGACTAAGGCAGTGCCCACTCAATGATTAAGGCTAGGTAAGAAATGAGACAAAGAATGGCCTCTTTGACTTAGTTAAAAAAAAAAATTGGAAGGGGAAGATCCTTAGGGTTTCTGGTCAAAACAGAAATAATTGCTATTTACAATTACTCTGAGCCAATCAGGACCCAAAGATTGGGCCCCAAACAATGACTGCAAAGTGGGGCTGTGACCTATTGTTGGGCAATCAATGAGAGACAGTGAATTGGGTTTAAGACATGGTCCTTAAGAATGATATCTAAGAGCTAAGATGGCAGAGTAGAAAGACACACATACACAGGGTCTCCCCACATAGCCCATAAAATACTTGTAGAGAGGGACTCTCAACAAATTTTGGAGCAGCAGAAGTGGACAACAAGTGGAGGAGATTTCCATCCCAGGGTGACCTGAAAGGCCCAAGGGAAACATCAGTTGCACCTGACATGGAGCAGAGCGTGGAGCCCAGCCTTGGCTGAGCAATGGGACTCTGGGAGGAGGACACCTCCAGGGCAGAATCTCCAGTCCCAGGAGCAGCAGCAGGTCCACAGATCCCACAACCCACAGGCCCCAAAGGTTAGTGACGGGGTTTTTTCAGCTGGCCGGGAAGGGAGAAGGGCCTTCCCATAGCTCCGGCAGCAGGCAGCAACCTGCAGAGGCCACATCGGGCAGGTGGCAGCAGTTCTCATGGCAGCCCCTACAGCAGCCCACACCCATTGTTGGATTGTAAAAACCCCTGGGGGCACTGAGAAGCTGAATATTACTTCAGCCCTGTGTAGAGGCCCTGAGGGAGCTGGTCTTTGTCTTACACTGAATGGTGGCTCTGTCCATCCAGCTTATCTGAAAATCAGCTCCCAGCACTGACTAGGCCAAACTGGAGGCCAGGTGGCTGTGGAGAGGAAACTGCTAAGATTCTGGACACAAAAATCTCTTCATTCTTCCAGATCAGTGTACACGCTTGATTGTGCCACCTTGAAGGAACTGAGATCTTACAGGTTCCCAGAGTATACCCTACTCTTGACAAATGACCCAAAAGTCAAGTAACTGGTTGGGAAAATGCCCAAAAAAGGGAAAAGAAATAAGACTATAGAAGGTTACTTTCTTGGTGAACAGATATCTTCTCCCTTCCTTTTGGATGAGGAAGAACAATGCTTACCATCAGGGAAAGACATAAAAGTCAAGGCTTCTGTATCCCAAACATCCAAAATAAATATTCAATGGTCTCAGACCATTGAAGATCTCAAAAAGGATTTTGAAAATCAAGTAAGAGAGGTGGAGGAAAAACTGGGAAGAGAAATGAGAGAGATGCAAGAAAAGCATGAAAAGCAGGTCAACACCTTGCTAAAGGAGACCCAAAAATGCTGAAGAAAATAACACCTTGAAAAATAGGCTAACTCAATTGGCAAAAGAGGTTCAAAAAGCCAATGAGGAGAAGAATGCTTTCAAAAGCAGATTTAGCCAAATGGAAAAGGAGATTCAAAAGCTCACTGAAGAAAATAGTTCTTTCAAAATTAGAATGCAACAGATGGAGGCTAATGACTTTATGAGAAACCAAGAAATCACAAAACAAAACCAAAAGAATGAAAAAATGGAAGATAATGTGAAATATCTCATTGGAAAAACAACTGACCTGGAGAATAGATCCAGGAGAGACAATTTAAAAATTATGGGACTACCTGAAAGTCATGATCAAAAAAAGAGCCTAGACATCATCTTTCATGAAATTATCAAGGAAAACTGCCCTGAGATTCTAGAACCAGGGGGCAAAATAAATATTGAAAGAATCCACCAATCACCTCCTGAAAGAGATCCAAAAAGAGAAACTCCTAGGAACATTGTGGCCAAATTCCAGAGTTCCCAGGTCAAGGAGAAAATATTGCAAGCAGCTAGAAAGAAACAATTCAAGTATTGTGGAAATACAATCAGGATAACACAAGATGTAGCAGCCTCTACATTAAGGGATTGAAGGGCATGAGATATTATATTCCAGAAGTCAAAGGAACTAGAACTAAAACCAAGAATCACCTAACCAGCAAAACTGAGTATAATACTTCAGGGGAACAATGGTCTTTCAATGAAATAGAAGATGAAAAGACCAGAACTGAAAAGAAAATTTGACCTTCAAACACAAGAATCAAGAGAAGCATGAAAAGGTAAACAGCAAAGAGAAATCATAAGGGACTTGCTAAAGTTGAACTATTTACATTCCTACATGGAAAGACAATATTTGTAACTCTTGAAAACTTTTTTCAGTATCTGGGTAGTTGGTGGGATTACACACACACATACACAGAGAAAGAGAGAGAGAGAGAGACAGAGAGAGAGAGAGAGAGAGAGAGAGAGAGAGCACAGGGTGAATAGAATAGGATGGGATCATATCTTTAAAAAAAATGAAATAAAGGGGTGAGAGAAATATATTGGGAGGAGAAAGGGAGAAATGGAATGGGGCAAATTATCTCTCATAAAAGAGGCAAGTAAATGACTTTTCAGTGAAGGGACAAAGTGGGGAAGTGAGAGAAAAAAATGTGAAGCTTACTCTCATCACATTCAACTCAAGGAAGGAATAAAATGCACACTCATTTTGGTATGAAAACCTATCTTACAATACAGGAAAGTGGGGGAGAAGGGGATAAGCAGGGTGGGGGGATGATGGAAAGGAGGGCAATGGTAGGAGGGAGCAATTAGAAGTCAACACTCTTGGGGAGGGACAAGGTCAGAAGAGAGAATAGAATAAATGGGGGGCAGGACAGGATGGAGGGAAATATAGTTAGTCTTATACAACATGACTATTATGGAAGTCATTTGCAAAACTTCACAGATATGGCCTATATTGAATGGCTTGTCTTCCCAAAGGGGATGGGTGGGGAGGGAGGGAGGGAGAGAAGTTGGAACTCTAAGTTTTAGGAACAACTGTTGAGTATTGTTTTTGCAACTAGGAAATAAGAAATACAGGTAATGGGGTATAGAAAGTTATCTTGCCCTACAGGACAAAAGAGAAGATGGGGACAAGGGAAGGGAGGGATGTTAGAAGGAAGGGCAGATTGGTGATAATGGTAATTAGAATGCTTGGCGTTTTGGGGTGGGGAGAGGGGAGAAATGGGGAGAAAATTTGGAACCCAAAATTTTGTGGAAATGAATGTTGAAAACTTAAATAAATTTTTTTAAAAAGTGAAAAAAAAAGAATGATATCTAGTCATAAACCCCAAGATATCTTGGGAGGTTTCAGCAATCAAAATTTACACTCCTTTGGAATTACTTGTAGGTAATGTGGACACAGGGAAAGGAAGAGAGGGGAGAGGAGAGAAGAAGAGAGGAGAGAAGAGGAGAGGAGAGGAGAGGGAGAGGAGGAAGAAGGAAGGGAGGAGTTTTGTTGCCCAACTTGGGTCCCCCGTGGAGCAGCCTATACTACTCACAAATTGTTGTTTATTCTTCATTCCCGAAGAAGACCATGTCATCAGAAAGGTGATGCCATGACTTGCAAGTGAATTGACTTTAAATAAGAGAGTGCTGTGCAAAGTCACCAGACTCACTTTCTTCTCCACAGCCATCTGGGTCCTGTGGCAAGAGAGAAATCAGGATGACTGGAGATGGTCCTCATTCATAGGGTGAAGGAGAATTAAAGGCATAATATTGTCATGACATTGTGGATAGTCAGAACCGCAGAGACAGGGCAGGAAACCAGAACTGAGAGAGCCAAAGCAAGTCTAGAAATAAAAGGTGAAAGACCAAGTGTAAGAATGGGCCAGAGTCCAAGAAGTCATGAAAGCCAACAGCCAAGAGAGAGCCAGGAATCAGAAGGGATGCAAAGCACCTATCAAGAACCAGATAGGAGACATTAGCTACAAAGAGACATTAAAATAACAACTATAAGAAGAGCTAACATTTATAATGCTTACTGTGTGCCAGGCACTGTTCTGAGTCCTTTACAATTATCATCTCCTTCATTCCTTACAATAACAACCTGGAGAGGTAGGTGCTATTATTATCCTCATTTTACAAATGAGGAAACTGAGGTAAACAGAAGTTTAGTGACTTGTTCAAGGTCATGTAGTTAGTAAGCGGGGCTGGATTTGAACTCAGGTCTTCCTTACTCTGGGTCCTTCACTCTATCTACTGCAACACCTAGCTACTTCTGCCACTATCCCAACTGAGACAAATGCTTCCTCAAATAGGACATGCCTCTAAGAATGACAATGGGAACAGAAGCCAATTCTAAGGGATTATGGCTTCAGGGCTATTGGATGGGAACAGAAGAGGCAGGGTATGAGGTAGTGCTGAGAGTATAATCTGACTGGAATGGAGGCTGTGATCTCAGTACTATGGACAGATCTTGGCATAGGATGAAATGTGTTTCTGGATTCTCTGTACCTGGGAGTCTTAGAAAATTGCAGGATTATAGAGAAAAAAGAAGAAATGGGAGAAGACTAGAGAAGTGAAGGAAACGACACATAATTCATGATCCTGGGGCCTCAGGAGGATACCATCCCAGGCAGATGTGTCTGCTAAAACTAGTGGCAGCAAATACTCTTTATCCTCCCTCAAGACTTCAGAGAATATGTTCCCTGGCTAGTCTTCCCTCAAAAAGTTAGAGGACTAGGTAGCAGAAACTAGAGGTGATTCAAAACCCTGCTCTTTTAATTAGAGATAATAAAGGCGACTGAAATGCCTTCCTATCATTCCATTTGGGTTTTTTTCTTAGATGATCATGAAGTCACTAAGGTTCCTATATCACAGTGGGATGTGGTAGAGGTGAAGATGAAAGCTAGGTGAAGCCTAAAGACAAATTTTGCCAAATTTTTCATAATTTTGTGGATAGAGAGCTGGCTTCCAGCAATTCGTCTCCCCTCTTTGAGGTTGAATGACTTGTCTAGTATTGCAGTCAATCTTTGTCAGAAATGGGACCTGAACCACATTGTTAGTTTCTCTTCTGCATTACCTTGTAAGTATTTTGTATGCTTACTGTTTCCCCCAGTAGACTTGAAAGCAAGAGCAGTATCACTTTTGTCTACATGGTTCAGGGAACAGAACATGACATGGTCCACTAATAAATGCTCATGGATTGCGTGATTTTCTCCTTAAAATGTTTGGATGAAGAGAAGAAAATGTGGAAATATTTTAAGCAAAAGGGGTGCTGGAAATAAGGTTTGGTGGCCATAGCTGAAGCCAAGATGATGTCAGTATTTACTGCGTACAAAAGTCGACAGCTCTATCTAACCTATATTTGTTTCCCAGTGAGAACATGGATGGGGGCTAGCCTTGGCTTTAAACTAGCAACTGGGCAAGCTAAATTCCTCTAAGGCTAATCTAAGAGTTGGATCCCTCCCTCTTGCCATCAATGCCCACAGTGGCTTGGAGTGGACAGAAAAATCGCCCAGTGGACTGCAGGCTCTTGGCTCTCCTACAAGTTGTCTTGATTTCTCTGCTGATAAAGCCTCCCACTCCCCATTCACAGTCCTATGTTGCTTTGATCTAGAAAAAAAAAATGTGCTAGCTCTGAAAGCCCTTCATTCTCCCCACCCCCACAAAACTCTAAACTTAAAGTACCAGCAGTGAAAATATTTACATATCTTGCTACCTTATTGTTTGACCTTAGCCTTAGGCAGGGAGGAAATCTTAGGGTTAAATTAGAGAAGATCAAAAAATCATTGAGGAAATTAACCAAGCCACACAGAGGCTCTATCTGAGTTGGTCGATTGGACAGGGCTACACCCATACAATAGACATAGGTCCATGCAGATGGACAGATAACAAGAAGAGTAAAGTGAAGATCAAAGACCTTATCACAGGGATGAGAGTTTAGAGCTAGGTCTCTAGTCACAAGAATGGTTTTTGAGGTAAAGCTAAACCCAAGTAATCCAAAAAGAACTTGTCTCATAGGACAATCTTATATCCTTTGATCGATAAATAAGTGTTACCATATCCTGTCTCCATTTCCTCTCCTCTCATTAATTTCTATAAAGCCCAAACTCTGGCGCCAACATCGTCATTCAGCTGAAACTGTTGTTTCCGAAGTTATGGTTAATCTTTTATCTGGCCAGTCTACTACCATTTTCTGTTCTCTGCAATCTCTGACATTGGATTACTACCCTTTTCTCCTGAATGCTTTCTCCTCTCCAGGTTTTCAAGACTGATTCTCTCTCTCTCTCTCTCTCTCTCTCTCTCTCTCTCTCTCTCTCTCTCTCTCTCTCTCTCTCTCTCATTTTCTCTCTTGCTCTCCATCTCTCACAGTCTCCCTCCTCCTCTTCCTCCTTCTTTTCTTCTTCTCTCTCTTTTTCTCTCTCTCACCCTTCTGCTTGTCCAACCACTCCTTCTCAGTCTTCTTTTTCTGGATCTGCATCCAAGTCATATTTATTAACCATGAGTGTTTCCCAAGGGTCTGTCCTTTTTTCTCATTCTACATTGTCTTAATTGGTGATCTCCCTACCTTCCACGAATTCAATTGTCATCTACATGCAGATATCCAGCTCTACTGTTTCTCTGGAACTACAGTCCCACATCCCCAATTGTCTTTTGTACACCCCAGATTAGAGGTCCCATAGGCATCTCCAACTCAACATGCCCAAAACAGAACTTGTTATATTTCCCCTCAAATCTTCCCCTCCTCTGAACTTCACCCCTACTATAAAGAGCATCATGATCCTCCTGGAGTCTGAGGTTCACAGTTTCAGCGTCATCTTCAACTCCTCCCTTGTCTGCACTTGTCATTTCTACCTTGACAACTTCCCAGATTGTTCCCCCTTCTCTCCCAGCTCTCAGCTCACCCAACCACCAACATGGTACAAGTCCTCACAACTTCATCCCTGGAATATTCTACTAGTTGGTCTTCCCTGATTTATGTCTTTCTACACTTTAACCCAGCCTTCCCTCAGCTACCAAATTGATCTTCCTAAAGCATAGGTCTGACTATGTCACCTTTCTATTCAATAAACCCCAGGGGCTCCCTACCACCTTCAGCATCATGCCTACAATTCCATTCAGCTTTTCAAATCCTTCACAATCTGACTCCTTCTTATATTTTTACTCACTTCCATGTAATCTACAACCCAGCTACACTGGCTTCTTTGTTGTTCTTCCTACGTGAACCTCCCTCTACTAACTCCAAGCATTGTCACTCCCTGCTCCCATGCTAGAGATGCTGTCCCTCCACACCTCTGCTCTTGGCTTCCTTTTAAATTCCCTTCAAGACCCAGCTCAAATACTACCATCTGCAACAGAGATTTCTCAGTTGCCCCCATAGTTAGTGTCTTCCCTCTGAGATTACTTTCCATTTACATTGTATGCAGGTATTTATTGTCTCTTCTATTAGAATGCCAGTTCTTTGAGTGCTTGTGTAACATTTTTGCCTTTGTTTGTATCCTCCGTGCTTAGCACAATAATTGGGACATAGTAGGTGCTTAATAATACTTCATAACTGTTATAAAAACAAACTTCCTAACAATTAAAGCTATCCAAAAGTGGAATGCTAGTAAGGTCCTTATAACTGGGGGTATTCAAAAAGAGGTTGGGTAACAAATTATTAAGCAGTGGCCTTGTGTCATCCTTTTCCAACCCAGATTCTGACATTCTGTTGTTGTCGTTGTTTGTGGTTTGTCCTTCATTCTCAAAAAGGACATCAATGAGGTGATGACTTGCAAGGGAATTGGATTCAAGTGAGGGAGGGCTGTGCAAAGTCACCAGCCTCACTTTCTCCTCCACAGTCATCTTGGTCCAGTGGCAAGATATAGATCAGGATGAATGGAGATGGCTCCACCTGAGATTCTATAATTCTTCAACATTGACTCAATGATTCCAACCTCTACTCAGCTTGGCTCCTGATTCTTGTGGAATAAGACAGGTCTTATTTACACAGCAAGACAGATTTTGGTCTTTATATTTAGAATCTGGAAATACTTGAAACACCTGTGATTTCATCAGTTTAGGGAACTCATGTTATGGGAAATTCCTTCACCAATGCAATCACAATCCGTCTATAACTGAGCAGCTAAACCCCAGGGAGTTTCTCAGAGCACAAAGAGGTTGGGACTTGTAACACAACCACCAAGTTTCAGAAGTGGAATTTGAATCTAGGTTTTTCTGACTCAGATACCTCCATCTACTACATCAAACTGTTCATCAGAACATTCATGAAAAGGAGGATAAACTAGAAAATATTAAGTTTCCTTCTAGGTGTGAAGATCCCAAATAGGGAGAAACTGGAAACTGCATTGCCCTTAGGTTGGTGC
Source organism: Notamacropus eugenii (assembly GCF_028372415.1). Lineage (NCBI taxonomy): Eukaryota > Metazoa > Chordata > Mammalia > Diprotodontia > Macropodidae > Notamacropus > Notamacropus eugenii. The sequence continues at coordinate 121,738,726 of NC_092874.1, read as the reverse complement.
AAACCCTGCTTAATTAAAGAAAAGAACATATTAAGTACCAAACTGTCAACCTTGAAGTTATTGACTGCTCTGACCTCTCTTTCCAAGGGTCTATGGAGGATGAATTGGAGACGGAAGAGGTTGGAGGTATGGAAATCAATCTAGGGGCTGTTACTATAATCCAGGCAAGAAGTGATGACAGTCTGAAGAATGGCAAGAGGTGATGAGATATCTTTGTGGGAAGAGAGAAAGGGATGTATTTGAGAGATGTTATGGAAATACAATCCATAGAAAGTGGCAACTGATCTGATGAGGATAGAGATAATGAAGGAGATGGAATTATCAAGGATGTGAATGAGTGAATGAGAGGATGGGAATGGCCTCATCAGAAGTAGAGTTTATAGGAGATACAGGTGTAGGATAGGAAGATGACAGATTACATTTTGGGCATAGATAGACGTGAGACGCTTGTAGAACATTCACATGAAGATGCCAGCAGGTATTTGGCAGTGAAAGACTAGAATTCTAGTGAGATATTAGGGCTGTCTCTACAAATTTGAACATCACCTGCATAGATGGGAGTTGATAAAAGTGTATTTTGTCCAGGTAAGGTCAGAAGATGGCTAATGAACTGGCCAATAAAAAAGCAGTCAGATAAGTAGGAGGAAAGGCAGGAGGGAACCAAGAGAAAGTTAAGGGAGAACTGAACATCCAGGGAGATATTTAGCAGTGGTAAAAGTGACTAAGAAGATGAGAACCAAGGGGAAAGGTGTCTTAACAACTAAGAGATCAGTGGCAACCTTTGAGGAGGCAGCTTCATTAGAATGATGGGAAATAAGTCATACGATAAGAGATTTAGGAGTGGATGGTGAGTAAATAGAGGCAGGAAAGGAGAAACAAACATGGTCCTGAGGCTGTAGCCCAGGAAGGCATCTCCCTTCCACACAATAAGTTCTTGGTGGTAACAACAAAAGTGTCCAGTTAAACAGATCACCTGAGCTATACCTATGCTCACCCTGTATACTTAATGAGTGTTAAGGCAGTTGTAACATCACTACCATCACTAAAACCTAATCCAACCTAAGTTTACCAGGATGTGGTAAACTGGGGTTAAAAAACAAAACAAAACAAAGCTTTGCCATAGTTTTTGTGGACTGAGACTGCACAACTCCTAAGTAGCGCCTACTATGCACCAGGTACTAAGCACTATTTTTGCAAATATTATCTTTTTTGGTCTTTACAACAAACCTGGGAGGTAAGTGCTGTTGACGATCCTCTTTTTACAGTTGAAGAAAGTGAGTCAAGCAGAGGTTTAGGTGACTTGTCTAGGTTCACACAGCTAGTAAGTGTCTGAGGCAGGATTTGAATTCAAGACTTCTTGACTTCAAACCCAGCACTCTCTCTATCCACTGTGTTACTGCCTAAGAGAATATACTCCATTGACATTTCCTGGTAATGACTTAGCCTGGACTTTGGCACAGAAAGCAGTCAAGGAAGAAAATGGTGATATTTGGGGGTCAGGGGTAGGGCTTTGCCCTGGTGTACCCTGAGTTAACAGCACCTCAGTTTGCTTCCTTCTTCTCTTCAAGGTCAGACAGGCACACCCACCTTGGAAAGGAACATGCATTGTGCGCCCTTGTGCGCGTTTTTGTGGCTTTGCTATCATCTCTACTACAGTCAAGCGGTGCCCATCCGGAAAGTCCAAGATGATACAAAAACCCTCACCAAAACCATTATCACCAGGATCAATGACATCTCACACACGGTAGGGAGAGTGTATCAATGTGCACCATGGCTCTAGATGGGATCTGGATTGGATTACCTTCCCAGAGAGTGACCTAGAACCCATGGCTGCCTCTTTCTTTGTCTCTAGTTTTCTGCTGTATGAATGTTGACCATCACTGCTATCTACCCTTCCTCTGAGTGGTTCTGGTTATAAAATAGGTGAAATGAAACAGGTTGGATGTTTGCAAGAACAGTCATTTAGAGAAAGTAATAGACCCAATGGTACTAGTAACTAACATTAGCCAAGTTTAGTTCTAATTTACCAGCAAGGAAGCCAAGACCCAAACAGGTTAACTTAGATATGCCAAAATATTCTGTATGGCCTGTAGCAAGGGTGGCTAGCCTGTGGCATTGGTACCTCTCTGGAATTTGAGGCAATCATGGTGCACCCTCTCTGATCCTCTCTTGCTAGGTCACATAGTAAAAACTGCAATAGACTGTAATCAGAAGGCTTGGGTTCAAATCCATATGAGTGGCAAAGTAGTATAGCTCTGGAGAGTTGAGTTACCTCAACACATTTCCCTGTATATCTGTGTTTGTGTGCTCCTATGTTGAAAGTATCCCTGGTAGGAGAGTACAGAAGTGGGTTGCCCTGATACTGATAATGAAGTCTTGGGCAGACAACCAGACAACTTGGGCAGGGAGGATATCACGCCACAAAGGCAGTGATGGCTATGGTCTTACCACCTTCGGGGCCCTTCCTTAATTCTCTTGGGTGTACTTATGCCAGAGGAATCCTGTAACCTGCTATGCTATGGAAACTATCCTTCCTTCCCCATAATGCTAGAGAGTCTAACGGAGGCCACACTCTTGCTGGGTGAGCAGCTGCAGGAACGACAGGGGGTAGTTGTTAGCTTGTGACCCAGCAGGAGTGCTCCATACAAGTGAGTGTGGTGCCAGAGCCTTGGGCTACAGGAGCATGGCTGCTGCCCCAGCATCTACTGTTCACCTGCCCATGTTCTGGGCCAACCAGAGGAGACCCTGACATTTCTGAGTCCCTATGAACTAGATTTTAAGACCTATCCCTGGTCCCTTTCCACACAACTGGCAATGATAGTTTGTATTGAGGGCACTTTGGAGGGGGGGAGACAGCCCCCAAATGGGCAGTTCCTCCTGCTAGGAAGCTACTAGCAGTCTAAGGCAGGGTTCCTGTCTATTTAGGAACAGCCCCATTATAAATGAGATGCAGTCCCAGACATGCTGGGGGACTGCTTATTTTTAGAAAATATCGTCAATTCTACCAACTGAGAGGCATCTTGGGCTGGGAGGGGATAGTACTGCTGGAAGAAAGAGACAAAATGAGGACTCAGCAGACCACTAAGCTGGGCATCCTATGCCTGGAGATCTAGCTGCCTTGATAGAGGTGAAACAAATGACCAACCAGAAGGTAGGATGAAGGGTGCCGGTTCAGAGCTAAAAAGAATGTTAAGGCAACAAAGGCTGAATATTAAGTGACTATAATGAATGGCACCTCTTGGCTTCAGAGAAAAGATGAGCAAATGCTCCTTCCTACTCTCTCTTAAGAAGTGGGGTACCCTGGGTGCAGAATATTTCTGTCAAAATGTAGTCAGACAAGAGCACGGTGTTGGATGATTTGACTCCCTTGGTTTTTGTAGTTGTTCCTGGAAGGGGGTCTCATTAAGGCTGGGAGTGGGACACACCTTGGAAATCACGGTAAAGTAGAATAAAAGACATCAGTGTAGACTTTTTGGTGCTTGACTACGTGTATCTGTCACAAGAGTTTTAGTTTTCTTTTTTCCCCAGTAGAATAAGAAAGAAAGAAAATATATCCCTATTAATTAAAAATTTTCTTTTTAAAAAAAAAGCCATCAATAAAACTTCTTAAATGTTGTATTTTTTTTTATTTAAAATGTTTTCCCCTTCTATCTTTTCCTTCACTGGAAAGAGAAAAAAAAAAGAAAGCCTTTGTAACAAATATACATAGTCAAACAAAACAAATTCCCATACTGGCCATGTCCAAAAATATGTATCTTCAATCTGCATCTTGAGTAGAAAGCCTCTTTATCAGGAGAAAGGCAACATTCTTTATCAGAATCAAAGTTGATTATTACATTGATAATATATATTAAATCATAGGGATGGCTAAAGAGTCCTAAACCCACACATGAAGGTGAGAGGGCAGTCAGAGCCCAAGATTCTCCTAAAGGGTGGCAGTACCACACAAGACACAAATTGCATTTCCATTGTGATGCCCCCAAGCATTTAGTGTTGGCAGACTCAGTGAATCCAGACAACAAACTATAGGGAGGTGCTTTAAGAAAGGCAGAGAATTCCTAGGAGGGAGAAGCAGAAATCAGCTAAAGACCCCAGACTCTCCCAGTTCAACCAGATGAGGTTCTAAAGGGCTGGTATTTCTAGAGCAAGGATCCAGTTTACTTTGTCCATTTTTCTGACAGTAAGCAGCGGAGGGAAAGAAGTTTGCCAACTAAAGGGACAGAAGTGGTGGAGGCAGGGCAGTCTTCTTCAATTTTTCTTGAGGAGTCTTGACCTGAATCCAGGGACTGGCTCAGAAATGTTGATTGGCACAGGTTCTAGTTGATTAAGAAATTGGATCACAAGCAGCTTAACCAAGCAGTGGGGGATTTGAGTCCTGAAGACATTCCCTCCCAGGAAGGGGAGGAAGGGAGAAGGTGAGAATGAAGCTTAGGGTACAATACTGTTCATACAAGCAGGAAAGCTGAACCACTGATCTCATGTTTCCTCTGAAGCTGCCTGTATTGTCAGGAGGAGGGCAAGAGAGCCAGGTGAGACCTACTGAGCAGTGTATTTCTGGTGATTCCCTGAATGATTTCCTCTTCCTGTTTATATTTGTTTCCCTGTGTGGTAAGTGTCTTCGGGAGAGTTTGACAGTGGACTGAATTACAAGCTTTTAGAAATCTCATAGTACAGCACACACAGAAAGACTTGAGCAATGATGATCGTATGTCTTTGGCATTACCTGCTGAGACCTTCCTAAGCACTCAGATGCATGCTCCTACTGGACCTTCTGGCCATTTGCAGTCAGAGATCACAGGACTGGGACAGGGGATCTCAATGCTTCCCAGAGCAGAACACTATGTCTACCTATTTCAGAAAATTCAGTTCAAACTAGTACAAAGTTACTAAGCCCTTACTAAGCACTTCTTGCGTTCTTTATACTGGGAGTAGTACTGAGAAAGGGCCTTGAACAAAGAATAGGAATGAGAAGAGGAGGAATGGAAGAGAAAGGGTATTCCAGATGAAGCAGTCCAAACAGAGTATCAGGAAATAACCTTGTAACACTTAGGAGATTAGACTGGATCAAAGGTGCATGTTGGAAACCAGTGAGTTATAGGACTTAGAGCTGAAAGAGATCTTAAAGGTCAACTAGTCCAACCTCCTTCTCCCCTTTTTCAGATCAGGAAACTGCGACACAAGAGGCCAAATGACTTGTAATGCCAAAAATCACACAGGTAGAAAGTAGTAAGGTCAGGTTCTCTGACTTCAAATCTAGTGTTCTTTGTACTATATAAGGCTGCCTTTCTGTGGAAAATTAAGATTAAGTTGATAAAGTGGGGGCCAGCAAAAAGAAAGCAGGTAGGTGGTACAGTGGATAGAGTGCCAGACCTGGAATGAGGAGGGCCAGCGTCACTCACTAGCTATGTGACCTTGGACAAGTCAGTTAACCCTATTTGTTTCAGTTTCCTCATCCATGAAACGAGCTGGAGAAGGAAATGGCAAATCACTCCAGCATCTTCGGAGGCAACTAGATGGTGTGGTGGATAGACTACTAGGCATAGAATTAGGAGGATGTGTCATTGTGAGTTCAAATCTGACCTCAGATACTTACTAGCTTTGTGCCCCTGAGCAAGTCATTTTTTTAATAAAAATGAACTAGAAAAGGAAATGGCAAACCAGTTCAACATCTTTGTCAAAAAAAAACCCAAAAATGAGGTCAGAAAGAACAGGAAACTGAAACAGCCTAACAACAAAAGCAAAAGATAGCCTTGAAAAATAGCACCAGGTGGGAGGGAAGGATGATAGGAGAGAGAAAATATCAATGCTTGATAACTGAAAAAAAATAGGCAGAGAGGTTTAGACCTAACAATAGGCAATAGGGAACCATTGTTGGTTCTTGAACAGTAGAGTGATAACAGAATTTCAAGAAGTCTGTCAACAGTATCTAGAATGTAATGAAGAAGGCGAGAGGTTGGAGGCAGAGAGACCACTAAGAGATTGTTGTATTTTAGCTAGGAGCTGATGAGGACCTAGATTGGGCTAGTAGAAATGGAGAAGAATGGAGGGATCTAAGAAAATTCACACACACACACACACACACACACACACACACACACACACACACACACAGACACTCCCCCAAGCTATTAGGAAATGCTAATAATTAAAGCCCAGAGAGAGAAGGGAAATTGACTCAATAACTGCTTAACTCTCTCCCTCTTCCTTTCACACAGTACTCAATCTCTGCCAAACAGAGGGTAACCGGCTTGGACTTCATCCCAGGGCTTCATCCCTTCCAGAGTTTGTCAGACATGGACCAGACTTTGGCCATCTACCAGCAGATCCTTTCCAATCTGTCTTCCAGAAACATGGTACAAATATCCAATGACCTTGAGAACCTCAGGGACCTTCTCCATTTGCTGGGTTCCTTAAAGAGCTGTCCCTTCGATGAAGCTGATGGTTTGAGTGCTTTGGGGAATTTAGAAGATGTCATGGAAGCCTCGCTGTACTCCACGGAGGTGGTGACCCTGACCCGACTTCAGAAGTCCCTTTACGGCATGCTCCAACAGCTGGATCTCATCCATGGTTGCTGAAGCCAAAAAAAGGTTTCTCTCCCCTGGTTCATGAAATTCCCAGAGTAGAAAACATTTTTAGGTTTCTTCAGCAAAATCTAGACTTTTGACTATATGCTTTACCTAAGATTTTAGCTGGTACCCTCTCAATCCTCCTAGTCACGTCCTCCAAGGCAAAATAAATTGTCACGTACAGCTGGACACCAAAGATCTACACACACATCAAAATTTGGCTCAAGTTGCCATTCGATGAACAATGGGTATACCATAGTGTGATTCTTACTGACCTCTTCAGCTACTGATGAAGCTGATATCTATTCCTTCTTTACCTCCTTCCCCAACCCTCCCCTTTCTCTCCTGACCACACATTAGTGTGACCAGTTGTGACTTCAGGTGACGGACATATTAATCTTTCCCTAGTAACTTCGAAGAGTCATCAGAAGGTTTCCATTTGAGATACCACCTGTGGGGAGCCCCATTTTGAATATTATGGGATGGCCCCAGATGCAGCTGGTAACTCCTAAGGCACGACTTGGAATCTTTTATTTATTGTTGGTTTTTGTTTCTGTTGTTGTTGTCATTGTTGCTGCTGTGTTTACTTTTGTGGTCTGTCCCAGACCAGCTCAGACTAAGAGTGCTTCAGGAACAGTGATGCCACTGGAGAAGAAAATCCTGGGTCCTGTTGAATGACTTTGGGAGCATCATGGCTTCCAAGCCAGACCCAGTGAAGGCTGCCCTGGAATTGACTTCTCCCTTCACTCTTTATGTCTACCGTGACTGACTTTAAATTGAAGTGGCATGTTTTCTTTGGCTTCTATGTCATCTCAAGTGGATTGCCAAGGAAAAGACTATTTAAAGGGGAAAAAAAAGACGAGAATTGTTCTTAAATGAAATTTTCATCAGTGAAATGCAGGGATCAGGTGGGATGGAATGGGGTTATATTTTCAGGATAAGATGGACTGTTACTGTGTGTGTCCTTTGAATAATATTTAGGATAAAAGGTCCTTTTCTCTCCTTCCTTCTCTCATCTTCCTACCACATACCTCAAGCCACCCTGGGGTGCAACGGGTAATACTGTGATGTCCATTTCTCAGCCCACATGGCCACCCATATTTCCCAAAACAACAAAAGAGGGTCAGGGAGAAGAGAACTAGGTAAGAGGCTGCAAATCATAGTCAGCTCTCTCAAAGAGACTGTAGAGACATTTCAAGGAATTTGTGGAAATTGGGGCTTTGAGACTGAACAGCTGTTTGCTAATGGAGGCTATAAACTTGAGGCTTAGGAATAGGGTGAGGAAGGAAGCAGCACTATGCAATGCAAAAGGCATTGAAGGCAGAAACCATCCTCTAGGAAAGTATCGTAGGTGGTGGACTAGCAGAGTGGGAATAGAGAAGAATGGAGGAATCAAAGAAAATGTGCACACACCTCACCAGTTACCAGGAAATAATCCCAATAATTCCAGAGAGAGCTGACTGTGCTTGACTCTCTCCCTTTTGCTCTCATTCAGAAGACCTGAGTTTGAATCCTGACTTACAGTGAACAAGTCACCTAAGGGAAGGGAAAAGGAAATAAGCATTTATACAGGGTCTGCTCTGTGCCAGGCTGAAAACGCAGGCACTGTGCTAAGCATTTTACAAATATTCACTTGATATAAACTCTGTATTATCTCATTTGACAGAAACTCTTTGAGCCTCAGTTTCCCCATCTATAAAATGAAAAGGTTAGGTAAATTCTCTCCCAGCTCTAAATCTGCATTCCTATGTTCACCTACTACATGCTTGTCCTCTCTCTGTTCAGAGGCTTCCCATCACCATCAAACCAAATTCAGTCATTTTTTCCTACGTACTTAATAGGAGACTCTGTCTCTGTACTCAACCAGTATTTCTTACCTAAAGTTGCTTGGTTCTCCTTGTGGCCCTGGGCTAATCGTTTGTTATTTATATCATGAGAGTGTCTGTGCTTGAGCCTCTGGCATGAATGAGTCATTCCCTTATGGTGCCCTTTTATGGGTGTCTCAAACAAAGCAGATTTGCTCTCCCCATTCATTCAGATGATAGAGGCAGCATGGGGTGGTCAGAAAAGTCTTGTATCTGAAGTCAGAGGACTTGAGTTCAGATCCTAAGCTCTGCCAGTTACTCCCTTGAGCCAGTTATTTAACCATTCTGAACTTCAGTTCCAGGGTTTGGACTAGATGAACTCTAAAGTCCCTTCCAGCTCTAAATCAATGACCTGATGATGAGGGTTTCCTTTTTTCCATTGGTGAGTAAGAGCAGGGTTCTTGGTGACTGGTCCAAAGGCCTAGGATGTTTAAGGCTCCCTGGCCTGGATACTGAGGTATCAAAATGAAAGTCCAATCACATCTATGAGATAAGCCACCTGCAGCCAGAGCTATTGAGCAAAGCTGTGAGGGCTAATAGGAAGGCATGGAATTCTCCTCTTTAAAATCTGTCAGTCTTTGAAATGCTGGCCCCCATTATCTGAGACTGCTCTTTGGCTGTTTTTTCAAGTTAAACAAAGTCAGGTCAGTGATGCTTAGATATTGGTTACTGAGGACTGGACAGTGCCATATATTATTGCTATTAACTATTAATCAGTCATTTCAGGCATATCCAACCCTTTGTGACCCTAGGAACCATACTGTCTTGACAAATTTCTTGGCAAATATACTGGCGGGGTTCCCCATTTCCTTCTCTAGGGGCAAACAAAGGTCGTGATTTACCCAAGGTTACACAGCTAGGAAGTTTCTGAGGCTGAATTTGAACTTAAGACTTCTTGACTCCAAGTCCAGTGCTCAATCTGCTGCACCACCTCACTGCCTCTACCGTATGTTATAAGGAGATACAAAAGAAAAGAGAGAGACCCGTTACTTGCTCTATCAAAATTGATATCCTAGCTGGGAAAAACTATAAGTGAAATTTCTATCTCTGGTTATAACAGAAATAGTAAAAGCATAATTGCAAAGCAAAACATATTGGCCAATATGAGATAGGGCATAAGATAAACCGAGCACTGAATCTGTGGGGGGACCATCAAGGTAGTAATACTGTCTTGTAATCGTGTATCACAGTTCTAATTTTTCAAACCGCTTTCACCTCTATTCTCACCTCCCAACACCATTTTTGAAATAGGGCAGGTAGGCTTTTATTACTGTTTGAGAAAAAAGGAACCTTAAAGTACACAAAGGCTAAAGGACTAAGTGTAATATAAGATTGACCACCTAGTAAGTGGCATGATCTGGGCTTCTGCTTTGGAACATTAGCCTGTCTAGCAAGAGCGAACATGATTCAGTGGCTTTGGGCTAGGGAGGCTTCCTCGAAAGGGGGAATTTGGGGGTAGGTTTTGAAGGAGAAGCAGGATGAGAAGAGGTAAGGGGTAGAAGAGGGGCTCGGGCTATTCAGACACACAAAAGTAAGAACATGTAAATTATATTCAGGGATTGGTAGGGTTGCAGACAAAGAGGTGAGGTAAGAGAGTTCTAAGAAGGGGCTGAGAAAGGTTTTGAAGGACATCAATGAGAAGTTGAGAGGGGAAACAGTTAGCATTAGGGGTCCTTAAGCAAGGGGGTTACATGATGCCACCACACAAAATGACTACTGTCTGGGTCCCCCATCAGAAATCTCATCCTTCATTACTTATCATCACCGGCTCAGATAGGGGGGAAAAAATTGGTCCCTTCTTTTATAAAACCAGATGCATCCATTCTAAAGTCAAATTTCTTCCCAAGGGCACAGTAAAACTTAAATTGTTTGCATTTTCTCCAACCTTTGTAGAAAAGAAAACTTCAGGAGATTCCAAATAAACTTCCTTTACCCCCCAAAAGTCTTTATTTTCCTTCGCTGTTTCCTGAAGAGGAGGTGGGAGTGGAGGTGGGTGCTGCAATCTCAAAGTTCATTTTATTTAATAAGGTCTGGCTTGGCACAACCTCATCTATCAACTGGGGCCAATTTCATCCTGGCAGCAGGTACAGCCAGCTCCCCCTTATTCGGGGTAAAAGATTACCCCCAAAACACAGAGCCAGCAGCATCTGTAAATGATGTCCCAAAGTCACTGGATTTTTTAACATGTTCTTGAACAACGTACACTTGAGTCAAATGAAACCAAGACTGTTCACTCTGACAGAAAATAGGAATGGTGGAACAGAGAAAATGAGAACAGAATACTCTTGTTCTTAAGTAAAGGTCTGTGAACTTATTTTTTTTAGTATTTTGTGAATTGTTTGTAATATAATTATTTTCCTTGTGATCTTATTACTTTATTTTATTTACTTAAAAACATGATACTGAGCAGAGTTTCACCAGACTGCCAAAAAATTCCGTAACCTTTGGAAAAAAAGGTTAAGGATTTCTGTTCTAGGGAGAGTGCCTATACCCCACATGAGGGTGCCCTGTCAGATTCATTTCACAATAACATTGCCGAACCCCACCATAAAATTGGAAAGCCCTGATACAACATTCTTTTTCTGATCACTTTTTAGAGCAATATTTCTCTGGCACTAACAGATCTCTATAAGGTTATAAGACTTTGAGAAAGGCACTCAAAATTCTTTGCACTTCAAGTTCCTCAGCTATAAAATAAAGAGGTTGGAATTGGTGAACCCACAGTCCCTTCCAGCCCTGAATCAATGCTCTAAGATGGTTATGTGACTTCTCTTTGAATACCTCCAGCAACAAGGAACTCATTACTTTATGAGACAGTCTGTTCCATAGCTGGACAAAGCTAAATGTTAGAAACTTTTTCACATGGAGCTGAAATCTGCCTACTTGTAACTTGTCCCCCCTTGGTCCTACGTCTTTCCTCCAGGACCAAGCAAAACAATTTACCCTTCAAATATTCAAAGGGAAGGGAAAGGTAAAAGCATTTATATAGTAGATTCTCTGTGCCAGGCACTGTACTCAGCACTTTTTTGCAAATACTACCTCAACTAATCCTCACAACAATCCTGGAAAGTAGGTACTATTATTATCCCTGCTTTACAGATGAGGAAACTGAGGCAGGCAGCGGTAAGTGACTTGCCCAGGATCACACAGCTAGGAGGTCCTTGAGGTCAAATTTGAACTCAGGTCTTCCTGACTTTGGGCAGAGCTGTATCCAATTCAGCTGCTAGCTGACATATTCAAAGACAGTTATCTTAGTTAACCCCCTAATTATCTAGTAGAAAATTTTAAATTCTGAGCTGGTTCCTTCTTACTACCCAACAGATTCTTGGCCAGCTGCCCTCCACTGCCCAGTTGGCCTACATCCAGGGAATGCAGGCTAATTTTAATATTGGCCTAAATGGAGCATAATTAGGGAGGCAAATGTGCCAGCCTGAGGAACTGTCAGCCCTGATTCTCAGGGACATTAGAATCCTGAAGTGGATTTTCTAAGGCTACTCTATGTGAGACAAAGCACTGTTAATACCAGTCCTGTCAAATGAGCAAACAAAATGGAAGGGTCTGTCTCATCTGCCCTCAGGCCCAGGGCCCAAGAGGAATCATACATTTCATCCTCCATCAGCAAACATTTATGGATTGCCCACTCTGAACAAGAAACCACGCTAGGCACTATAGAGGATATAGAGATGAAGGAAATATCGTTCCTGCCCTCACAATGCTTCATGGCCCTTGGCATGCCTTGAAGACCAGAGTTCTCTGTTAGAAGAGAGTGCCCAGGCGGGATCAGCACAGTGAAGGAGGCCTTGTTTTAGTAATGGCCAAAATTCAATGGAAGGTCTGTGGGGTGATCTGTGGCCCCAGACTTCCGTTGTTCTTTTGTTGAAAGAGCCACCAGTAAAATCTATCATTTTATAGCCCTGTCCATGTAAAATCTACTGCCAAGAAAAAAAAAATTTAATAACATGGCTTCCAAAGCCAAATAGAAATGACTTTCAGATAATTCAGTGTTTGGGGTTATCCATAACCCTGGTCCCCTCCATTGGCACAAATACTCATGAGTCAGCCATATACATTTAATTCCCTTTCCACACTCATTTCTAGTTCCTATTCCTGACATGTGCCACCCATTCCCATAAAAATAACAGTAAGAATAATAATAAATAACTGAGTTATTTATGCACTCATAGGTTGCATGGTATATTTGCTGCTGTTGTACAGTAGAAGGAGCCCTGGATTGGGGTCAGAAGACTTCCTTCCTGTATGACCTAAGCAAGTCACAACTTCTCTGGACCTCAGTTTCCTCATCTGTAAAAGACAGGAGTTGCACTTAGATGACTTCCAAGGTCTCTTTCAGTTCTGAATATATGATACTCTTGAGTCATTTTCGGTCATGCCCAACTTTTTATGATCTCATTTGGGCTTTTCTTGGTAAAGATACTGGAGTGGTTTGTCATTTCTTTCTCCAGCTCATTGAGGCAAGTCCAGGGGCACACAGCTAGAATGTGGCTGAGGCTGGATTTGAACTCAGGTCTTCCTGATTCCAGTCTCAGTACTCTATCCACTGTACTACCTACCTGCCCTTGTATATTATAAGATGTCATTTCCATATCCTGTATGTGGATAAATCATATAAACTGTTTCCTTATCAGATTTGGGGCTGGAATTCAATTCATGTCAATTCAACAAGCGATAATTTAGCACCAAATGCTTACCATACAGGCATGGTGATATAGTGAAAAAAGAGCCCTAGAGGGAGCTAGGAACCTTGGCAGTCATCTAATTCTCTTCATTTTACAGTGGAGCAAAGTAAGACTCAGGGCAATCAAGTGATTTATCCAAATTCATTCAAAGAATAAGCCGTAAAGCCAGGACACTGACTCTGAACTCAGTACTCTTTTTTTCATGATTTTCTTGCATCACTGTCATTTCTTTCCCCAATTTTTCCTCTGCCTCTCTTATTTGATTTCTAAAATCCTTCTTGAGAATTTGTTTTTTGACCTGAGACCAATTCACATTTTTCTTTGAGGCTTTGGATGTTGTAGGTTTTTACTTCGTTGTCTTCTGCACTTTGATCCTTCCAATCACCATAATAACTTTCTGTGGTCACCTTTGTGTTGTTTGCTCATTTTTTCCAGCCTATTTCTTGATTTTTAACTTGATATTAAGTGCTCCCAAGGTGGAAGGGGCACTGTCCCAACCTTCAGATTTTTTCTAATTCTGGGGGCTTGTAAACTCTCAGTTGTTCCAAGGTGGTATGATCTAAGAAGAGATGTTTTCTTACCTCCTGGCCTGTGAGCGACCACAAGCACTCTTTTCTACCCTGGAACTGTGACCGGGTTCCCTGTGGCCTCCCCATCCCCCTCAAGCTCTGGTGCGCTAGTGCTCCTTCTCACCCTGGGACTGCCACCCAGAATGGTGACCCAGATCCAAGTGGGGGCAAAGCAACAGAGTCCTACCCCCAGTGCGAGCAAAGGGAACCCTGTAATCTTCTGAGCAGTTAACTGACTCTCCCCCTTACCATCCGTGGGCTGAGAGCCCTGGAAGCAGCCGCTGCCCAGGCTGATGGTGTCACTCCCAGGACCTGCTCCTGGTTTGTTGGGACACCTGCCTGGGCAGGCGCAGCCTACGCTCTACACTCACACCACTGTGATAGACCTTTCCTACAGAACTTCTAAGTTGTTTTGGGCTGGAAAATTGCTTCACCCCATCCTTTTGTGGGTTCTACCACTCCAGAATTTGTTTTAGGACACTATTTAAAGGTGTCCATAGGGGTGAGCTCTGGGGAGTCTCTGCCTTTTCTCCACCATCTACACCCCCTTCCCCTTCTCCCTCCCTTCCCCAGTGCTCTGCTAAAGGAGGTTTCCCATCTTCATGGACCATTGGGCTTTTGCCATATGGACCAATGCCTCAACAGACAGCTAACTGCTGTGTATACAGATGGTTATATTTATTTTGTAAATGTCTTATCTCCTCAGCTAATATGGAAGCCCCTTGAGGACAAGGACTGTGCGTGTGTATGTGTGTGTGTGTGTGTGTGTGTGTGTGTCTGTGTGTGTGTGTGTGTGTGTGTGTGTGTGTGTGTGTGTGTATTTTCTGCCTAGCAGAGTAATGTGGACACATAGTCCTTTTTCTTCAGGGAGCACACATATTAGTTGAGGAGATAAAACGCTTACAAAATAATTATAATAATCCATCAACCACCATTTATTAAGTGCCTCCATGTATCTGGCACTGTGCTTGGTACTAGGGATACAAAAGCAGAAGTAAAACAGTCTTTGCCTTCAAGAAATTTACATTCTATAAAGGAGACCACGTGTATGTAGAAGAGGAGAATGACACAAAATAAACCTGAGGTAATTTTTTGGAGGAGGGGGGAATTTGGAGCCAGAGGATTCAGATAAGCTTCAATGTAAAAGCAAATTAAAAGGAAGTGAAACAGAATAGATTAGAGGACCCAGTTCTAGATCAAAAATCAAGAGGACCTAGGCTCAAATCAGCCCTGGGAAAATCACTGAAACTGTGTGAGCCTCAAGTTTCCCATCCGAAAAATGGGGAATAAAAGCACCTACCTCATAAGGTTATTGTGAAGATTAAATGACAAATATGTATAAAGGGATCTGAAAACCTTAAACCTTAAATGTGAGCTACTGTGATCATCATTATTCATTATTTAGAAGAGGGGGAAATGATTTCTAGCTGAAGAGACCAAAGAAGGCTTCCTGGACAATGTGGAATTTAAGCTGGGCTTTGAGGAATGACTAGAAATTGAGCAGATGAACTTGGGACTGGCAGGCATCCCAGAGGGGAGGAACAGCATGAGCAAAGTTACAGGAGATGAGTGAGGCTGGGGGCCTGGGGGGTGGGGAGCGGAGACTGTGTTCAGGAAATCATGGAGAGGCCACTGTGACCGAATTAGAGAGTGTGAGTAAGTAAGAAGCCTAAAGGAATGGTTTGGGCACAAATCTTGGAGACCCCTGAATGTCAAGATAAGAAATTTGGAGTTTATTCTGTAAATAAATGGGAATCATTGATCATACTTGTGCCTTTGGCAGTAATTTGTAGACAGAATTAGAAGAGGACCAGGCTGGAGACAAAGAGATGTTGACTGTTGCAGCAGTCCAGATGAGAGGTCATGAGGGTCTGCAAAAGAAGGGTGGCATTGGGAACGGAAAGGAGACAAATGGGGAGATAGAAAGACTTTGCAGGGAAAAAAGGGTGTGAAGAGAGTGAGGAAGGAAGGGAGGGAGGGAGGAAGGAAGGAAGGGAGGAAGGAAGGGAGGGAGTGAGAAAGGGAGGGAGGGAGAAAGGGAGGGAGAGAGGGCGGGAGGGAGGAAAACAAGAGGTTAAAAAGACAAGAGTACTGTCACTGAAAGAGGAGAGATTCTGCAGGAAGGGGAAATAATAACAGAAATTCACATTTGGCTAACCATGATGGCCTTTTGTCCATTGTCATCTTTCTTGACTGCCCTGCTGCATTTGACCTGAATTCAATCACTCTCTTCTCCTGAATACTCTTTCCTCTTTAGGAGTGACCACAGGAATTACACTGGATATTTAGCTAGATTCATCAGCAAACAGTACCAAGTTCACAAGCAAAAAGCAGCTGAAAGGGTCTGATCCCAGGAGCAGAATAGGGGCTCAGTCCCAGCTTCTAGCCCTGTCTGAAGTCTATAGTAGAACAACCAGGATAGGAATCCCAGGAATCCCAACCCACCAAAGGGGAGACTGCAGGTCTGTCACTCTGAACTCAGCTGGCTGAGAGGGGCTGAGTCCAGCAGCAGACTACTGAAACTCCAACCAAGTATGATGCTCAGACTCAAACCAAGGGAACACGGAAGGCTTGCCCCAGCCCGAGCTGTCCCTCAGATCCTGGAATAATACAACATCCATTGCCCTCAAGAAACCAGCAATAGTACCGTCCTAGACATTATTTGCAGAAGTGCACAGAGCATGGCCCTAACATAAAATTCTAAGCCAAGAAGTAAGAAGAAATAGAAAGCAGAATGAGTAAGAAGTAGGAAGAAGAAGAAGAAATAATCTCACCATAAATAGCTATTATACTGATAGGTGAAAATCAATCCTAAACTCAGAAGAGAATGACTCCGAAACATTTACATGCAAAGTTTCAGAGAAAAGCACACCTTGGGCATAGGTTCAACTAAGAGAGAGAGACAGAGACAGAGACAGAGACAGAGAGACAGAGAGAGAGAGAGAGAGAGAGAGAGAGACAGAGACAGAGAGAGACAGAGAGAGAGTTTAAAATGTTCTTATAAATCAATCTTATAAATCAAATGAAAGTGCTAGAGGAAAATTTGGAATAGAAATAAGAGCTATGGAAGAAAGAATTAGAAAGAGATTTAAGAGCTTGGCCAAAAAGACACAAAACCCTGCCCAAACAACAAACCACCTGAAAATTAAAATGGAATAAATAGAAACTGATGACTTCATGAGAGAAGAAATATTTTAAAAAATCATAAGTTCTCTTTGCTTTTTGTGACAAAGAACTCAAAACTGAGGGAGTATCCATAGATTGGCAAATAACCGAACAAGTTATGGTATATGAATATGATAGAATCTATTGTGCTATGAGAAAAGACAAAAGGAATCATTTCAGAGAAAACTGGAAAGATATATGTGAACTGAACGAAGTGAGAAGAACCAGGAAAACAATTTATACAATAGAAGTATTGTACAGAAAAACAACTTTGAAAAACGTAGGAACTCTGATCAACATAATGAGCAACTATGATTCCAGAGGGCTCATAATGAAACATGCTACTTGCCTCCTGACAGAAAGGGAAGGAACTCAAGAGTACAGAGTAAGACATATTTTTTCTTGGATGTGGACATGGACAATCATTTGACTATTTGTTTTGTTTAGTTTTTGTTTTCCTTTCTTTCTCAATTTGTTTGGATGAGGGAAAAGACAAAGGAGGTAGATTTTCATTTATTGAAAATAAATAAAATTTAATTAACTGAAACTAAATAAAATTCAGTTATTAAAAAGAGAATATCCTGGACCTTTTGGGAGAGGGGCAATAGGAAGAGGGAAAGAGAATGTTTTATAGCAATTGTTCTTATTATTGTTACCTTAGTAAATACACTTTTCTAAAAGCTAATTAAATCTGGCTGATGATGATATAAACTAATAATTGATGGGAGAAGCATACTGTTAGGGCTCACAAGCAATAGTGCTAGAAAACAATCCTAACCCCTTGGGGTTACCCCTAGACCCTGATAGGACTAGTGGCCAGCCACCTTCTGGGGACCCAATTTGCCAGAGAAAATCTAGAATCTTCACTGTAAGTATACTGTATACAGTGTTGTTTTTCTATTTATTGCTGTTATTCAGTCATGTTTGACTCTTCAATACCCTGTGGATCATATTGTCCATGGGGTTTTCTTGGCAAAGATACTGGAGTGGTTTCCACTTCCTTCTCTAGTAAATTAAGGCAAACAGAAATTAAGTGACTTGCCCAGCATCATATCACTAGTAAATGTCTGAAGTCAAAGTTGAACTCAGGTCTTCTTGACTCCAGACCCAGCACTCTATTCAATGAACCACCTAGCTATCTCCACTGTATGCAGGAACCTGAATGAAAGACCAACAAGTACAGTCAGGTGGAGGGTCTACTGGACCTACTTTAATAAGTAAGAATCATTTGTAAGCAAAATGATGTTTAGCTGACTTGTATTTAACTTCACATTTGATTACGCTGCCTGGCAGATGTCCCAGGGCCTTCAGGGGATGACAGACTGTTGGTGTGGGTGTGAAACAGTGAACTAAAACAGAGATTTAGCAAATCAAACAAGGAGAGACAGACAGGCCTGCAAAGAGCTAAGGAGAAACAAGCCTGTCACCCTCTCTGCCACCAGGAGACCGGGCCTCACAGCTGTCCATGTAATGGTGAGGGAAATACTCTAGCCTATCTACCCCCCAAGGATTTGGATTATAGGGGCTGTCTCATTACTGCTCTGTCCCTGCTGTTTTACAGATAACCTTACCTATTATTAACAGTTTAATAGTGAGAAAAGCCTTCAGGCCATTTATGACCCATGTTCCCTTTCCTGCCTTCCCTTTTTCCCTCTCGTAGGATGTGGAACATGGGTCCTTCCTCCCTAGCTTCCAAACACCACTCTATGCTGTCCTGTCCTGTCCTTTGCCTAAAACTGTCTGGAGTCTGGAAAAGACAAATTCATCTCTTGGTTTATCATATCTTGTTCCTAGTTCTGTATGGTTGAGAGTGGAAAGCTAGGGGAAAGTCTTCCTTCTTCACTCATGATTAAACATCTGGGAATTTCAGGGAACCCCAGAGTCAAACCTACAGCATCACAGGCTCTTGGAGGGCAGCACCCATTTTAGAAACCCACACAAGGCTTCCACACTCTGTAGTTAGCACCAGGCTAGGCTGTTACCCAGGCTGGAAAATAGAAGCTTCTGTCTCCTGCTCCTCCTCAGCTGAGTAAGCCTCAGGGTGGTAAAGTTAGAACCAGAAAGGACTTCCAGCTCATCCAATCCAACCTTCTCAGTTTATAGAAGAGAAATATGAGTTGCAGAGAAGTTAAGTGACTTGCCCAAAAGAGTAAGCAGTAGTCTCCTTTTCTTCCTTCTGAACCAATCTGTCTCTTTGGATCCACCAATTCTTTGCACTCACCTGTACACTTGGAGCCCAGCATACTTCAACACAGCACAACACAGCAATATAAGGAGGAGGTAAGAACTTGCCTCTTCAAAGACCAATTTCTTAACCCTGAAAAGTCCCACATAGTAGGAAAAGAAATTATCCTGATTGCTCCTTGTTTGCCCTAGTTCCAGAGAAAATATTCAAATCTAATTCCAAGCTTCCTTTGTTAAAAATTAGTTTTCTATCTCTATCTATTTGCTTATTTGTGGGCAACTAACTGGTACAGTGAATGGAGTGCCAGACTTGGCATCAGGAAGACCTCAGTTTGAATATGGCCTCAGACACATAACTAGTTGTGTGACTCTGGACAAGACACTTAGCCCTGCTTGCCTCAGTTTTCTCATTTGCAAAACGAACTGGAGAAGGAAATGGCAAACCACTCCAATATCTTTGCTAAGAAAACCTCAAATGGACTATAGTGAAAATATACTCAATAGGAAAGTATATGTAGAATCTATACAGAATTGTATGCAGTCGTGGGGAGGGAGGGGGGTAGTGGGGGGTAGGTGGAGGGGGATAAAATCGCAATTGTATGGCAGTGATTGTCAAACATTAAAAAATTAAAATTAAAATTAAAATTAAAAAAAAAAAGAAAACCTCAAATGGGGTCATGAAGAGTCAGACACAAGAACAACAACAAAATTTATTCATTCATTCATCAATTTATTTGTCTGTTTGTTTATTCAGCTGCCTATTCCTGGTGAATAATGAACAGGTTATAGGAAGCTGTGTCTCCATGATGCCAAATCTTCTGGCTGGGGAGTCAATATTTCTCCATCAAATGGCAGAGTTTGGTCTATGGGAAATCTAAGCTCTAGCCATATAGAAACATCTCAGTGGTTGGCTGATTTTGCCCCTAAATTCCATTAGGATGTTTGGCAGAATGGGTAATCAATAGCACCACCTCACATACATATAGATAATTCCTTAAAGTTTACAAAGTCCTTTTATGTTCATGATAGGATATAGAATTCACAACCCTATGAAGTGGATGGGGTAGATTATATTTCATCTGGACCTGTGATTTCATTAGTGTAGGGAATTTTCAGTGTGGAAAATACCTTCACCAGTTCAGATCAGCACTTCTGCTTCCAGGTTAAAGAATTTCCTAGAGCACTGAAGGGTTAAGTGATGTTTTTCATGGTAGCATAGCTGAGAATGTGTCAGAGGCAGAAGACATAGAAAGACATTGGTCTTTCTCACTATAAAATAACCTCCGTTCCTTGCATTTTATTCTTTCTAGATATTATCTCTCCCCTGCTATAAGGGGGAAAAACCCAAAACTCAGCAAGAGCTTTGTCATGTAGCCAAAGATTAAGTCCTTGCCTTGAACCGAGGGTGTTACTTCAGTTGAGTGTAAGTCCATATTCGATGCTGTTTTCCCCTGGACCACAATATCTCTCTCTACTTATGATTCTGACAGCATCTGTGGAAGTAGGTCAAGGTAGAAGTTATGTGGGAGACAGGTGTGAAGGGCAATTAATTAAGGTCAGTATTACATCATCTGTCTCTAGAAAATTAAAAAGATGATACAGGATGCCTTTGAAACAAAACAGATCTCCAGGATTTTTCCCTTAAAGTAAGGTTTAGAGGAAGGTGATTAGTCAAGGACAGGTTATATAGCAAAAATTAAATACAGTAGGCAGAAAGTAATAAGGAATACAAAAAAAGCTTGATGCATGAATATATAATTCCATATAAAGCAAAAATCTGAATTCACAATCTATATACGCTTTTTTCCTCCATCCAGTTTCAAAGCCCTTGAAGTGAGAAAAATAAGGTAGTTGTTTATCCCTTTCTCCTGAATGGATGAGAAAGAAGAATGGTTTCAGGCTGTCTCACAAAGGAAAGGTCTGGCATCTTAACTCATTTCATCCACTTCAAGTGCAACGCAGTCATTACAGTCTCATTGTGCTAACAGGCTAAGATTCAGTAGCCAATGAAAGCTTTTAGAACCTGCTTTCTAATGCAGATGATGAAGAGGGACAGGAAGTCCTATCCATCCATCCACTTAAGGGAGAATGGAGCTGCATTCCACAACTCCCAGGAGCCACCACGGATGGCCCAAGGGTCCTCACCACTTCAGGGTGCCATATTCAGAATGCAAAGGCGAAAGAAGGGAGATCTTGTTGACGCCTGCTTTTCCAGCAGAGCACTGACAGTAGATCTATCAGGCTCTCTGACCTCCTAGATACAATCACCATACAAATCATTCTTGAGGTTAGGAAAGGGTGGTGGTGCTGGGACTGGTTCCCAGGAGCCCAGCTAAAGAGAACAGATATCATTTGAATTGTGGTCATATTGGATTCTGCTTGACTATTAAATCACTGGTGTTGTTGCTGCCGTGGTGGTTATTTTATCGGTGTCTCTTCCTTTTCTGTGGTCATTTTTTTTTTTTTAACCCTGGGAAAATTGGCTCATTTTTCCCCTTCCTAATGGGACTCCTGCTGCTGTCACTTTATACTCCAAGGGATAGCCATCTTGGTCGGCTGCTGCTGCTAAACACTGTTATGTAATGGAAAAAGCATTAGCCAGGAGTCAGGAGACCTGGGTTCCAGTCCTGATTCTGCCTCTGTCTGACCTTGGACAAATCTCTTGACCTCACTGGGCCTCAGTTTCCCCAAACTAACTCTCAGATCCCTTCCCCCTACTTTAAGGAGAAAATCTGGGGCAAAACAAATTTTTTTTCAAAGCATCCTGTACCATCTTATTTTTTTATTTTCTACAGACAAATGATGTAATACTGACCTAAATGCAGGTCCTGAAGCAGATGATCTCTAAGGCTTCTTCCAGCTTCAACAACCCAATGATTCTTGGTTCCTGACATTTATATGACCAAGTAGAGTTGACAAAGCACCTTCCCATACATTACCCCATTTGATCCTCACAATAAGTCTGTCGGGAGGGCAGGAGGGGTGTTATTATGCCCATTTTTAAAAGTGAACTGCCCAAGGTCACACTGTTAGTTATTGTGAAGAAGCCTGGGCACTCATTCCAGAGACAGCTCCGGAAGCCCATCATTAGCAGCTGTCTGGAATGAAGAGCAGTTCTTGTCTCAGCCTCAAACCACACTGAAATTATACCCTCTCACTCAGCCTTCTGGTGCTCATTCCCTCCTTACAGCACAGGCAGCCCCTTCCTCCCAAAGTGGCAGGTACGAGGAAGGTTGTGACAAGGCCTGGAGGAGCAATCAGGATGGGGACATGGTCAGGTCTACAATGTGACCAGGACTGGGGATACAGCCTGGGTTGGGGCAGAGAATCGTCAGATTTAGAGTATGTTGAGGGCAGAGGTCAAGAGTTAAGAGTGTGGTCAGGAGTATTGGAGCAGTTAATTTTAGTGGGTGATCAAGGCTAGAGAGGTTGTTGGAATGGGATAGTAATTAGGTTTAGGGTGCTGTCAGGATTGGGGGTGTGATTAGGACTGGGGAATAATTAGGTTTGGAGTGTAATCAAGCCTGAAGGGTGTGACCAGTGTTGAGGTGTGGTTAGGGCTGGGGGTGTCATCAGGACCAAAAGTGTAGTCAGGACTCGGGGGAATAATCAGGGTTGAGGGAGTGGTCAGGGACTGGAGAGAGTAATTGGTACTGGTAGGAGTGATCCAGGGCTGGGGGACTGGCCAGGGTTGTAGTTGTGGTCAGGGCTGGAGTGGGGGGGGGATGTCATGAATAGAGGGAGTGGTCATCGTTGAGGATGTGGTCAGTTTTCTTGGGTTATCAGCATTTAGGGAGCAGCTAGTTGGCTCAGTGGAGTCAAGAAGACCTAAGTTCAAATCCAGCCTCAAACACACTCCCTAGATGTGACCCTGATCCTGACCACACTTAATCCTGTCTGCCTCAGTTTTCTCATCTGTAAAATGAGCTGGAGAAGGAAATGAAGAACCACACCATTATCTTTGCCAAGAAAACCCCAAATGGGGTCACAAAGAATTGCACATCACTGAACAACAAAGCAGCAGCATTTAGGAGGGGGCAGATGTAGGTCCAGGTAAGTGAAAAAGGTGTGGTCAGGCATGATGATGTGTGATAGACAGTATGTGCACTAACCCTTGGCAAAGTATAAATCCCTTTGGTTGCTCTGGTTTTCAGTAGGGATACACCTGACGTATGCAGAACAGACAACCTTAAAGGTCAGCAAACTGCTGCATGTGTGTCCTCACATTTGAGCCTCAGGACAACCCTGAGCTCTACAGGTATTATTATCCCCATTTGACAGAGGAGAAAACTGAGGCTCAGAGAGTCTAAGTGACTGACCAAGGGTCATACAGCTAGTACATTTTGGAGTCAGAAGATTTGAGTTCTGGTTCTGTCTCTCATATTTACTACAGGAAGTTAATTCCCTTAATCCTTCAGAGTCTTAGTTTCCTCATCTTTAAAATGGGGATACTTGACTATATTTGCACAGCTTCCTTACAGGGTGGTTTGTGAGATGAGGGGCAAAAGCCCAAGTGTAGGACAGTTTGACCAAATGAAACCAACCAAGTTTCATTAAGTAGTCTGGGGAACTGGGACGTGCTTTCCGGATGCAAACCCACACATTGGAATTTCAGCATTTCAGGTCACAGTTCTTTGCCAAGTGCTGTTGTCTAAGATGACATGACAGGGCTTATTAAATACCGAGCAAGCCCCGGAAAGAGAGCTTGCCGAGTCAGCATATTCTGTTCCATCACCCATGGAAGGAACGGACTTTTTCCTAGATGTGTTTCTTGGCTAAAGTCTATGTTTCTATTCTGGAAGGGCTAGACACACACTAGGGGAAGAAAGGAGAGATGCCAAAATCCATCTAAGTGGGGAGGGGCTACCTAGTCTCTTAACAAGAACAGATACTTGCTTGAATTTTGACAAATAAGAGTTTATTAAAGGTCTATTGTATTAAAGACCTACTGTGCTAGGCACTGCTGAGATATACAAAGTCAGTCAATCAACATTAAGCACTTACTGTGCGCCAGACACTGTGCTAAAAACTAGGGATAAGGGAACAGTTAGGTGGCGAAATGGATGGAGAACCAGTCCTAGAGTCAGGACGACCTGAGTTCAAATTCGGCCTCAGATACTTATTAGCTGTGCGACCCTGAGCAAGTCACTTAACTTCCATTGTCTAAAAACTAAAAGTAAAAACTATGGATGCAAAAAAAAGACAATCCTTGCCTTCAAAGAGGAATCAACATGACAACTATATAAGAACATGATATTTACTTCATAAATTGGAAATAATCAATAGAGAAGGCCCTGGAATTAAGGGAAATGGGGAAAGTCTTCCTGTAGGAGGAGATTTTAGCTGAGACTTGAAAGAAGTTGGGGAAACTCAGAGGTAGAGATGAGAAGGGAAAGTATTTCAGTAGATAAACTATGATCCTTGCTATCTAAGATTGCAGCAGAGATGATTACAGTACACAGTAACGTATGATAAGTACACTTGTTGTTCAGTCTTTTTCAGTCATGTCAGACTCTCCATGACCCCATTTGGGGTTTTCTTGGCAGAGATACTGTAGCAGTTTGTCATTTCCTTCTCCAGCTCATTTATCAGATGAGGAAACTAAGGCAAACAGAGTTAAGTGACTTGCCCAAAACCACACAGCTAGTAAATGTCTCAGCCTGGATTTAAACAAAGGGATATGAGTTTTCCTGTCTTCGGGCTTGGTACTCTATTCACTGAACCGCCTAGCTGCCCTACTTTGGGGGCATAGGATAGAAGACAGTAGTATCAGACAAGGCTGGCACAGTAGAATGGCGCCAAGTTAAAAGTCAGAAAACTTGCATCTCTGCAACTAAATCAATGTGAATCATAGATTTTCTTAAGGCACCTCAGAGGTCATGTAGTCCAACTCCTTTATTTTACAGATAAGGAAACTGAGGCTCAGAGGGATTAACCATCTTGTTCAATGTCACAGGGAACAAGTATAAACAATGGGATTTGAACCAAAGTCTTTGGACTCTAGAGTCTTTGGCTCTTTTCATCTATAAGCTACTTCCTCTCCTTCAGCCCATAAAATTATGGGGTTTACCAGATGAAAGCTAACATCCCTCCCTGCTCTGACCTTCTAGGAATCTAACATCTGTACCTGTGCTTTTCTCAAAATGAAAAAAAAATATTGTAAGCCAAACAAGCAGTATCACTTTTACCTCCCAATTCCAATTTCTTTTGAAAACCTCAAATGAGAGGTCATAAATAAAAGTTTGCCTTGTCTGAGAGAAAAACGGAGGGGAAAAAATGAGCTGAATGTTAAATATATTGAATCAAAAATGTTGCCTTGTGTACCAGACAGAATTCCTCCAGAGAAAAGCTGCCTGGAAAAAAAAATCCAAATATTGAGGTCATCATATAAAATTTCAATTCAATTCAACTGAACAAGTACTTATTGAACTCCTAGTATGTACAAGGCCCTAGCCTCAGAGGGGCACCTCAGGAATGGTTCCCTGCCTTCAAGGAACAGATATTCTGCTACAGAACTAAAGAAAACCACTGGGAACAGTTGATGTCTTGATAATAGAGAGCTGGCATGTTATTTTTACATATTATTGACAATACAAATGCAATCAAACAACCATAACCCTTCTCTCCATTTTCCAAACCATGCCCCCCTTTTCTAAAGTTCCCACCCCTGCTTCTTCACCCAATGCCCCACCCCCTACTTCTCTCTCTTTCTCTGTTCCCACCCTCCTTCTCACAAGTGACCTTGAGGCTTTAGCAATTTCCTCTCCAGCTGGGTCAGGCCTAGATTATCCAGGCTTGAAAAACTATTATTTGGTCTCTGGCAGTGCAACCAACCTTGACAGCAACCAGGCTTGAGAGGGAGAGAGAGGGAGAGGGAGGGAAGGAGAGAGAGAGAGAGAGAGAGAGAGAGAGAGAGAGAGAGAGAGAGAGAGAGAGAGAGAGAGAGAGAGAGAGAGAGAGGGAGGGAGGGAGGGAGGGAGGGAGGGAGGGAGGGAGGGAGGGAGGGAGGGAGGGAGGGAGGGAGGGAGAGGGAGGGAGGGAGGAGGGGAGGGTTTAAAAAATGAAGTGGAGACATATTCCTCACTCTTGACAGAAGCTGGCTCTGCTTAAAGTGGTAGAGCCATGGAGACAAAGAACTGTCAGAGCTGGAAGAAACCAAATCGAAGAATGTTCAAGCTTCTCAGCACTTCTCAAGCCCCAGAGTATAGGTATTGACAACCTAGGCCTTAGTGTGAGGAAGGACTAGTAATCAAGTCCTTTTTCCAACAGGTCCTGGCTAGATGACCCTGGGCAAGTCACCTTTCCTTCAGTGCCCAATCACTGTCTGAGAATAATTTGCAGAGCAAGTGTTCATCTACATTAGCAGAGGGAGTTTTCTTATTGGAGGTCAAATAATAGATTTTTATTCCCCTAAAAAAGTCATCAATCCAGCCTCCTTGTTTTATAAATGAGAAACAGAGGCTTCACAAGGTCAAGTACCTAGGCCAAGGTTACAGACTAAATTGAGAATGGAGCCTTGAGTAAAATCTAGGTCATCTGACAATCAGTTCTATACTTTGCCCACTGTCAACATTGCCTTTATCACAAAATGATGGTATTCGGAGAAATCTTTTCTATTCCAACAAAATGCATCGTTATGAATTCCTAAATATGATATCTTATTAATTGCTCCAGAGATAAAAACTCTGATATCAGGAGTTAATGAGGACTTCCAATGATGAGAAAAGAGTTGAAAAGAAGGAAACAGATTTGCTCAAGATAAAAAAACAAGCAAATGTATCACACCTAGGACAGTGCTGGTTCCATCTTTCTCCTGAAATTGCTTCAAATTCCTAATGCTTTTTTTTTTGTCAATGACACCCACCACTCACCCAGTAACCTAGGTTTCCAACCTCAGCATAACTCATGGTTCTCCCCCCATCTCCACATCCAAACAATGACTAAATCCATTCAAATCCCTTCCAATCTACTTCCAAATCCTTCTGCATTCCTACTGTCCCCATCAGAAATCAGTTTTGAATCTCTATCCTACTGACAAACTCCAGTTCTTTATTGAACTGGATATATTTAAATGAGCCCTAATATGACCTTGGCATAATGTAGTCAACTCTCCACAGCAGCAAGAAAACATGATTAGCTATACACAGAGATCTGAAATTTAGAATAGAAATTTTAAGTAAATAAACAGCACATAACAGTAAAACAATGCATAATAAAACATCTGAGTGACCCTGAATATATCACTGTTCTAGATCCCATTTGTACCCAATAATGAGACAGCATCCAAGAGTTCTAGAAAATAAAAAGTTGGAAACCTCCTCTGAACAGAAAAAGGATATAAATAATGCAGTTTCTATAAGATACTTAACTCATGATTTCAGTAAGACAAAATTAAGTTAAGGAACTCTGGATCTTGGCTCAGCTCCAAACACATAGAATTTGGGTTTCTATCTTGAACTGAAACTCAGGGTTGGTGCCTTTTTTCAAACTCAATTGTCCTATCCCTGGCAGAATCTTTGACCAAACTGAGTCTCTCAGGTAGCCCATCATGGCAGAGAGCAAATGGACTCAGCAGCCAGCCCTAGAAAAGAGAAGTCTAACCACAATTCCCCAACAGAATTCCCACAAACTCTGACATAGAAACTGGTTACACTTACTAGCTGTGTGACCCTGGGTAAGTCACTTAGCCTTGGTTTGTTTCAGTTTCTTTCACTGTAACATAAGAATAATTTCAGTTCTGACTTACAGGGTTGTTTTGGCTTTAATTGAGGAAAGTCACATCCCTTGTATTGATTCCTGGGACAAAGGAACCATTCGGAACACTTGAGAGGGGAGGAAAACTTAAGGGAAAGCTACAGAAATGAGGGATGTCACACTAGCACAGCACTGTACCATAGCACATTGTAAAGAATAATTCACATTTATATGGTGCTTTAGGGTTTAGAAAGTGCTTTCTTCACCACAAACCTGTAAAGTCAGTAATTCAGATACTTAGAGATGAGGAAGTGGAACAGTGAGGGGTTAAATGATTTACCCACAGTCAAACGGGTCGTGGATATTGAAGGCAGAATTTAAACCCTCATCTTTCCATTATACCCTACTACCTGCCAATCCAATAAGTGATTATTTAAAAAATGAATGAATAGAAAGGAAGTACTAAGTACAAATTGGCTAGCTAAGTGGTTATTCCAACATAAGGAGTAGATCAAGGTGGGGCCCTGATAAATCTACTGGACTTAGAGGGTGGTGAGTCTTGTTTTGGAATTTTGAGAATATCTCATTAATTGGAGTTAATTGGCTTGGACTATGGCAGGTCAGGATCACCCTTTGTGCTGACTTATAAAAAGGAGGGTCAGTTGCAAAGTTAGTTGTTTTACTCCCTCTTTGGACGTTAGAGAACAGCAGAGCTAAGAAGAGATCTGAACCTCCTATTCCTAGGACAGAGTAATGACCATTATGAGATCTGTATGGGATTTACATGGTCTCTCATCAATGTGGTCAATGAGAAGGGTTCCTGGACTTCTAGTTCTAGCACCCAGCCTTTGGGTGAGAAAAGAGGAAATTTGGGGGAGGAAAGTTTGCCCAGCCTGAGAGTTGCTTCTCTGGCAACCCCAGCTTCCGGATTTCTGGCACCCAGTCTTCTAGAGAGAGGAGAGGATCATACATGTGTCTCCATAGTCAGAGGCTCAATAAGGGACTAAAACCATTCTATGAGGGACCAAAAGACCTGGGCTTTGCGCTCTTCTATTACCATGAGTAACCCTCTACTTCATTTTCCTTCCGGTCCTGTCCAAACCCTGAAGATGATATCATAAGTCTCTGGGGCAAAAGTAAGATCCCCAGAATGTGAGGGAGTTGGCCCATTGGCAACTTGTTTGTTGAAACCACAGGATGGCATTATGAGTCTGGAGAATTGTATAGGTTTGAAAAGTGGGAAAATGTGGGCAGTAGGTAAGGTGAGACACTCCAGAAAGGGAATAGTATTGTATCACCGTTTCTAGGTTACACTTACTAGCTGTGTGACCCTGGGTAAGTCACTTAGCCTTGGTTTGCTTTGGTTTCTTCCATGGCAACATGAGGATAATTTCAGCACTTACCTTACAGGGTTGTTTTGGGTTTAATTGAGGTAATATTTGTAAAGAGTTTAACACAGTACCTGGCACATAGTAGATGCTATGTATTCATTCCCTCTCTCTCCTCCTACTCTACATCTTATGTGTATTTTATGCCTTTTGGGGAGCATGAAATAAAATGTGCCCAATAGGCAGTGACTTTGAGTATTTGAACATGAACTAAGGCAGCTATGAGTGCCAGAGCTGAAGTTGGAAAGACTCATCTTCCTGAATTCCAGTCTAACCTTAGACTCTTACTAGCTATGTGACCCTGGGCAAGTCGCTTACCCCTGTGTGCCTCAGCTTCCTCATCTGTAAAGTGATCTGGAGAAAAAAATGGCAAAACGCTCCAGTATCTCTGCCAAGAAAACTCCAAATGGGGTCACAAAGAGTTTGACATGACTGAAACAACAGTGATCACAACAACATGAGCTAGGGAACTTTTTAGCCACATTTGTAGACCCTTAAAAGTGAATTATATTCAGAGATTTCCCAGAGGTAACTAAGCTATGGCAAAAGGACTTGGGGGGGGGGGGCTGCCCTCAAGATTGAAGCAGGTAAAACCCAGAACTTGGTTATGCCAGTTTCTCTATGCCCTTGGGTTTGAGTTCTTTTCCTTCCTGGCTCATTCTCTATCCTCCCATTACCCCTTAACATCCTAACTTCAAACACTTTGGAAATAACAGTCTTTGAAAAAAAAGATCTTGTCCTCCTTCCTTCCTCCCTCTTTTCCGCTCCCCAACTCTCTATTTTAATATTGCATCATTCAGTGCTGCCTTTCATCTCAGATGCCCCATTTGGGGAGATTCAGAGTCCTAAGCAGCTCCCTCCCCACTCATCTCAGACCCTGCATTTCCTAGAGTTCTGCAGTAACCAGTACCTAGTTAGTCAGGACACTGGCTAGAGCAGCACCGGAGACTCTGCCGGCTGTGTGTTCCCTGAGGGACATCGAGAGAAATTGCTCCTGCCTCCTAACGGTCTCCACCAGCAGGGAAGGTAATAGGGATTAATTTGGGCCAAAGCCAAATGCAAATGAATCCCAAGTCCTGTAGGAGAGGAAGTAAACAACTTCTGTCTCCTTGTGGTGTGGTGTGTCTGCAGGCAGGTAGAAGCCACTGAGGTAGAAGCCTGCTTCCCAGAAAGCATCAAAGCCCACCTCCGTGTGTGTGTCTCTCTCTCCCGGGTCCTGGATCCATAAGGTCTGGGACTCTTAGTCTCGTAGGCGTTGCGGGTTGATGTATGTCTTTAATAGACATGTAAGGGGAGCTGGCAGACAAAGCGTTCAAGGCAAAATATTTGCATTTGCATTTTAAATAGGCTCCCAATTCCCCACTGTAGACTGGGATTATTAAAACCAATTTTAGACTGGCTCTTATTATTGTGATTTTTATCCTTCATATCTTCCTAAATCCATATTAAGGGGTAAGGGAATGTTGAGGAAAGCACTCAGCCACCTTGGGCAAAGCCCCCTATCCACTCGGACCATCCTGTTGGTGTTCCAGTGCAGTGGCAGAGTTGTGAGTTGTAAGGGCAAGGGGGTGGAGGAGAGGCTTTGCCCCAGGTGCCAACCAGGTGGGATGGCTCCTTCCATTTATGATCCAAAGACTTCCACCCCCACCTTGTGGTCTTCCACTAGCCTGTGCCCCAACATAAGTTGAGGAGAGTGAGGAAGCAGAAGTCAGGGAGGAGAAAAAGAAGGCAGACTATGATGAGACTACCTACACTAGCCTGGGCTGCAAAAGGATGTAGGGGTGGGGTATCTTGAGAAAAGGGGTTCACTTTAGTAGCAAACTCCAGAACAGCCAAAGATCAAGGGATGCACTGAAATGGGGGCTGCAAGACCAGCATTCCTGGCTCAGTCCTGCTAGCCTGAGGGACCTTGGACAAATCAATCACCGAATCCCTCTGAGCCTCATTTGTAAAATTAAGGTGTTGAGACTAGGGAATCACAAAAATCTCTTCTAAGTTCATACATTCAAGATCACAGGACCAAACTGATAATTATGGAGTCTAAGTTGATGGTAGAGGTTGGGTCCTGCACCACTGGGGTGGGTTAGAATCAGTTTGAACCGGCAGAGAGCTGATTGTTAAATTTTCAGTGTGAACATTTATATATTGGAAATTTGGCAAACTGCTACAAATCAGGACTTGATTTATTGTCTTGTTGATTGTCTAGACTTAAAAAGATGATGGAGAAATGTTAAAACACAGAGTGAACTTAACTTTTTTCTTAGAGAGCCGGTTGTTAAACATTTATCAGCCCCACCCTGCACCACTCAAATTATATTTACTCTACTTCTTTGTAAGCTTGGCCCTAGAAT
This sequence comes from Notamacropus eugenii, assembly GCF_028372415.1. Classification (NCBI taxonomy): domain Eukaryota; kingdom Metazoa; phylum Chordata; class Mammalia; order Diprotodontia; family Macropodidae; genus Notamacropus; species Notamacropus eugenii. Next base: position 121,707,247 of record NC_092874.1, on the reverse strand, counting down.
GTGTCACTAATATGAAGATGGACTTTGGATTTGAGTCAAGGCCTGTCTGTCAAAGAATCATAGAACACTGTCTAGTTCTTGAGGGAATCCCTGTTCTGTGAAAAGTGGATTCACAAATACTCAGGGAAACAGAATCAGATGTCATCAGGGGACCAGTGCAGAAGGATCATAGGATCATGAACTTAGCACTGGAAGGGACCTTAGAGGTCCCCAAGTTCAAGTCTCTCATTTAATATATATGAAAACTGAAGCTAAGAAAGATGAAATGGCTTGTCCTGGTTCAGTAGGTGTCTGACTCAGGATTCAAATTCAGATATTCCCAACCCCAAATCCAGTCTTCTATGCAACCCCACCTAATTGCCTCTAGGGAAGTTTTATATTTTGGGGCTTTATGAGACAACCAGCTAACAGAATGTTAACTAAATGGTGGTGGTGGTGGTGGTGGTTCAGTGATTTTCAGTCATGCCATACTCTTTGTATCCCTATTTGGAATTTTCTTGGCAGAGATACTGGAGTGGTTTGCCATTTCCTTCTCCAGCTCATTTTACAGATGAGGATACTGAGGCCAACAGGTTTAAGTGACTTCCCCAGGGTCACACAGCTAGATCTGAACTCAGGAAAATAGGTCTTCCTGACTTTAGGGCCAGCATTCAATGTACTACTAGATAGTTCTTTCTAGCTGCCCTTTCTTTCCACTAGACTAGGCTTAAGCCTTTCCTGTTCCAGTTTCTCACTCAATGTGGAAATTCCCTCTACAGCGTTATTGATGAATGGCCATTTACATAAGGTGCCAACCTTTCCAATGACAAGGAACTTACGAGGCAACATATTTGTTGCGAATTGGCTTTATTTTTTTAAATTTTTTCCCCCTTATATTAAGCTGAAATCTTCCTCCCAGGTAACTTCCCCCCTCATTAGTCTCAACCTTGAGTAGAAAGAATACAATGCCTTTTCTACATGACTGCCTTCAGGTACTTGAAGATAGCTAGTGTGTTTCCCTGCCCAGCTTCCCAACACACACACACACACACACACACACACACACACACACACACACACACACACACACACACACACACACACACACACACACACACACACACACACACACACACACACACACACACACACACATCTTTGCCTCTATAGGAACAGTTGGTGGCACAGTGGGCCTGCAGTCAGGAACATCCAAGTTCAAATCCACCCTCAGACACTTCCTAGCTGTGTGACCCTGGTCACTTAACCTCTCTTTGCCTCAGTTTCCTCAACAGTAAAATGTGAATAATAATCGAAAACCACTTCCCAGGGTTGTTGTGAGGACTAAATGTGATAATATTTGCAAAAAGGCATGTAGAACAACGCCTGGCACATAGTAGGTGCTATGTAAAGACTTATTCCCTCCTCTGTCTATAAACTAAGCATCTCCCAATTCCTTCATTTGCTACAATCACTCATACAACTTGGTTTTCAGTTCCCTTACATCCTGCTCACTCATGAATAAATTCCAGTTTTCAATGACCTTCCTAAAATTGGCTCCCTGAACTTCAAGGCAGAGTGTGTGGGACTCTCACCTGCCCCACCCTGAATACTTCGCCTCTTCTCCTGCAGCCTCAGAGAAGGTTGACTGTCACCACTGCAGCTCCCCCATCGCAGCAGGTTGATATGGAACTTGCCGGAAGAAATCTTAAACAGTTTCTCTGTTGCCCTCCTTTGCTCAAACCAGGGAACAGCCGTGTAAGTGCTATTAATGCTTCTCTACTTATACCTCCTTTGGTAAGCATTTTTGAAAGCCAAAAAACAGAAAACAAAGGTTGTTCTCGAGAGAAGAGTCTAAGTGCACAACACCAGAAAAGTTCTTGCCTTTGGTACATATATGGACATATATGTGTATCATCTGCCCGTGTTACATGTATGGGTATCGTGTGTGTATGCATTGCTTACATATGTACACATGCAAATGTGTATATGGCTATAAAGGTAAGTTTAATGAGATCAAGAACTTTCTTACCTGGGTTCAAGGAGTAGGGAAGCATTAGGAGTTCTAGGCTATGGGAGAGCGGACATGGGACCTTTTCGATAAAATCTCATGGTCCAATCAAGTTATCATCTGCCACTGGTATTCATCAAATATCTGTAGGTACCTGGTCTTGGGTAATGAGGCCATGAAACATAATTCTCTTATCTCAAGCATCATTATTCAATTAAAGTTGATAAATATTCATTAGGCATCTATTATACACAAGTTCTATTCTATTATACATCTATATATCCATATCTATTTAAGTAACTATAGATTAGATATAGACATAGATACACATCCATTATAGGCACAGTGTTAGGCTGAAGGTTTGGTTTGGTTTAGTTTTTAGATGGGACCTGTGATGTCAGTCAGTCAGTCAGTCAGTAAGTCAATAAATAAACATTTCTCAAGGGTCTAATGTGTACCTAGCACTGTGCTAAGAGATGAGGATACAGATACAAATGAAAACAATCTGCCCTCAAGGAGTTTGCAAAGGAGGAATCAGCACACAAAAAGGCAGCTAAAAAGGTATGGGAGGATAGAGAACTCTGATAAGAGAATCCCCTTTACCAAGGCAGACCTCCTTCCATCAATTTCTGCAATTTATAGTCTCAGAGAGTTTCTTTGTGGAATTAAAAGGTTAAGTGAATTACCCGGTAACAAACAGCAAAAATTAGTCAAAAATTGCATTTGAATTCAAGTATTTCTGACTCTCAAATCCATTCTCCAGGGGCTACTGAGCTGCCTTTTAGATCAGGACATAGAAACAATGCAATATCTGTTGTTGTTCAGTCGTTTCAGTGGCGTCCAGCTCTTCGTGACCCCATTTAGGCTTTTCTTGACAAAGATACAGGAGTGGTCTGCCATTTCTTTCTCCAGCCCATTATACAGATGAGTAACTGAGACAAACCGTGTTAAGTGACTTGTCCAGGGTCACACAATTGGTGAGTGTCTGAGGGCTAATTTGAACTCAGGAAGATGAGCCTTCCTGACTCTGGGCCTTTGAACCACCTCAATGTCCCTGATACAACATCTACACATACTTTTTTAAAAATCGAGGCAATTTGAGAAGGAAAGAGCACTACCATATGGTGGTTTCAAAGAACAGCTTTATAAGAGGACACCGAATGAAATGTGAGCCTTAAAAACAGACCAGGGATTCTGAGAGGCAGAGACTCGGGAGGAGTACATCTCAAGATGGAGAGCTGAGGATAGCCAGTCCAATTTTTTCTTCTGTGAATTGTAGAGAGTGATATGAAATAAATAGAGAGGAGTGGATCAAGGATTTTCCCTGATCATTTTATTGATTTTTACCACGCAGTGAGATTTTATTCTGGACTTTTGTTTGTATCTCATTATAAAGGGTATGGACATGCTCTTTGGATCATCCTAGATGTTTCCCTGATGGTAGCTGCTTCAAGGATAGATTGGTTATATTAGTATATAAACCCCTTTAAAGTCAAGATTGTTTTGTTCTTTGTACTTGCACTTCCAGTGCCTAGGACAAGGGGTACATAAGAACCTACAGAGGAGGTGCTTAGAAAAGGCTTGTTTATGGATTGGTTGACTGGTTCAGACTCTCGGGAAGAAAGACTAACCAGGGACCAGCCACCCCTTCGAGTAACCCTATAAAAGAAAGGCACAGACTATCTCTAGTCTTTTTACACTTTTCCCCTCTCACTCTCTTCCAGAAAGAGCCTCAGAGAACTTGGCCCCCATTGCTGGAAGGATCAATGACAAGAGTCTGACACCATGATACAGGGGAAACCTACACCTTAGAATTTGCTCATCAATATTACAATGTTATTCAGTTATCATGAATCAGAAAAGATAAGGGTTTGTCCCCAACTAGTAGCCTCAAGTATATTTTCCTTCTGAGGAAAACCAGATTCTCAGAGTAATTTCATCCAGCTAAATTTCTGCATGAATCTCTGAAGGAGACTCCCCAGAATGTAAGAATTTTACCTCTGGCAGCCCCAAGCTCCCATCCCTTCTGAGGAGAGTCCAAATCATGGGATGGTGCTGAATCTAGAGGATTTTAAGACTCTGTGGAAAAGTGGGACCCACCAAAAGAGAGAGAATTGAATTGATTCCTATGTTTTTTTCTGCATTGTTTATGCACTCTCGTGAATTCTTTTCCTATTCTTGGGATATGTATGGGACGAATATATACATATGGGATGAAATGCAATCCTTTACCTAATAAAGGCATTGTCACCTTGAGTGGTTTCATGGGAGTTAGGGATTCTGGTGACCTACATTTGGGAAGACCTCTCTCTCTATTCTAAGACTTTCCAGTGGGAACTCTTGATGGGGACATAATGAACCAAAGAGAAAGTGATGTCTTGGATCAGCCCCTATGACTGGAGCCCCCAAATTTTGGGGGCCCTGAGTCACAGGCTACATAAGGTTGGGAAAATAGTTTAATAACTAGACCGTGGAGGGGCTTAAATGCCAGGCTGAGTTCTTTGTATTTTATTCTAGAGGCAAGAAGAGGCCACTGAAAGTGCATTTGTTTTGTCTTTTAACAGCAGAATGACAGTCTACATTTCCATAAAGTTTTCTTAAAAGCAAATATGGTAAGAAATGATGAGGTCGCTGATTTTAGTACAACATGGAAAGACTTACATGAAATAAAGAAGAGTAAAATGATCAGAACCAAGAGAATGTTGTGTAGCACATAATAGCAATATTGTCTGAAGAGCAACTTTGAGCAACTAATGCATTTTGAGTATCAGAAATACTCAAATCCACTACAAAGGACCTATGAAGGAAGATGCTGTCTGCCTCTAAGAAAAGAACTCTCTCTCTCTCTCTCTTTCTCTGTCTCTCTGTCTGTCTGTCTCTACACAGACACACACAGACACACACACACACACACACACATCTAATGGTATTCATCTCTAGGGCAGGGTGGGGAGGGAGGGAAAAAATATAAAAAGTACACAGCAGAGAATAAAAGAAAGTTTAGAAGGAAGCCTAGAAAGCAGAGTAACTTTGAAAATAGTATGTAGTACTTATACAGTTTTTCAAAAAGAAAAAAGTAAACCATATGAAACATAAATTCATGATATTATAGTGAATTCTTTTTTTATGTTGTGCTATGTACATGGAAATGTTCTCTTTTTCCTTTATGTATTTAAATTAAAAATGAATTTTGAAAAAAGTAAAAAAAAAATAAGAGGTAATGATATGAAAGTACCACCAGAGCCAATTTACAGGTGAAGAAACTAGAAGTCAAGGAGGATGTTACTTCCTCAAGGTCACATTGATGGTAATTGTGACAGTCACGATTCACACCCAGGTCTTCAGGTCTTCTCATTTCTCACTCCTATCAGTTTACCCAATACATCAGATTCATCCTATATATCCATTATGCCTCACCTTTCAGCAGCTTCTTTTATTTCCCATAACAAAAGAAGATGTGGGAGAGATTTTTTCTAATGAGTCTCTTCAATCCTGTGGAAAGATACTTACACGAAGAAGTTTATCAGAAGACACCCATCCACCTTAAACAACTTTAAAAAAATACCATTACTCCAGAAAGAAGCATTGAATTCTATCGGGTCTGGTCTTTTTTTTTTTTTTTAAGGGGAGGAGGGAGGCAAATGGAGGGAGAGACGAAGGAAGGAAAGAAAATCATTCAGCAAATCTTAAAACACTGCATAGATGTTGGCCAGTATAATTATAACAGAGACAAGCCAAACCTAGTCCTTACAAGCATTGATAGAGAGCCAGGCTGATGCAACTGACCTATGCACTTCAGAGCATGTGCAGGCATTGTTCTAGTCTGTTACTCATGTAGTGAAGACATGGATTTTTGATTGGCTACTGACCCAGATCTGGGTGTGCATTCAAAAAACACTAGACGGCCAAAGTGACAGCTAATGCTCTCTCCGTTTCTCTTTCCTCTCCTCTCCTCCTCTACTCTCTTTTCTCTTCTCTCTCTTTCTCTCTCTCTTTTTCTCTCTCCCTCCCTCCTTCCCTCTCTTCCTCCTTCTTCCTCTTTCTTTCTTCTTTCCTCTCTCTTTTCCTTCCTTTCTCCTGACATCAATAAGCCCTCTGGATGGGGAAAGACATCCTTCCCACTAGACCCACACATGATCCATGAATACATATTGCCTTTGTGCTTTGTTTCTTTGCATTTTTTTCTTTCCAGATTTTAGGTGAAGAAACCTTAAAGGCAGCTATGATCTTGTGAGTGCTGAAAGGTCAAAGGAGAAGAGCTTCTGTGACACAAGTCCACACTAGGTTTTTCAGTTCATCAGCACCAAAGATCTGGACCCAACCCAACAGAGACTAACCCTAAATGCTGGGTCCTACAGGAGGGAGCATCTTCTACATTTACTAAGCCATCAAATTCAGGAGAGAACTTGGGGAGGTCAGTGAATAATTTGTAGCAAACATTTTGTTTAAGTTCACTCTTCCGGGGGACCAAGGTAATATAGAGAAGAGTGTGCCACCTGGTTCTGAGGAGTGTATTGTACTTCTGTTCCTAATCTCTTTGTAAAAGTTAATAGGTGTTCATTGGCTAAAAGAAACAGGGGCAATAATCTCTGGAATGGGGCTGCAAGCCATTAGCATTAGAAGGGCTCCACTGTCCTTCAGGAGTACCCCTAAAACCCTGAAAGTAAGGAGAGATGTGTCTAGTTGACCTCTGGGAACCAAACTCACCATTTTGAGTGGGAGTTGAGCTTAGAACCCTCAAAGTATGTATAGGCTACAGAAGTGATTCCTGTCATAGAACAACAGAATAGTCCCAAGTAAGTGGAGTCCTGCTGATAACCAATACAGAAAATACAGTTTGGGCACATTTCTTCCCCGAGGAGGGGAGTGATTTTGAAGAAACATTAGGATTTAGAACAGGGAGGGACCTACTGGATAATGTAGTCCAACCTCCTTGTTTTACAAATGAGGAAAGTGAGGTTCTGCACTTTGAAGTAAAAGGACTCATCCAAGGTCACTCAGGTAACAAGTAGCAGAGCTGGGATTCCAGCACAAGTCTCCTGGGTCTCCTTTTACTGTTCTACCCACCATTTACCACATTAGAATAACTACAAACTATCCTAATCCAAGATCTCCCTGGATATCCCTCTGCCCTCTCTTTCCCCAGTGTTACCTCCATCGAACCATGGCCTCCGTCAGTAAAAATTAGCAGCAGGGATGGATGGATTTATAGACAACAAAGTCCCTGTCTGCCTTCAAATGGCCCAAGTGAGAAAAATAGACAGCCAGCGTTTAGCTCACCTTGTTGAAATAATGCCATCTATTTTGCTTGTTTGGCTAGAGAAAGAATTCCACCCTCAGCACATTTCACCTCTCTGTTGGTTTGTCCTCTCCCTGAGTCAGCGATGCTGAGGCTGGTGATCCTAAGGTGGAAGGAGGGTCATCCTGGGGTGCTGTCCCCTGCCTTCTTTGTGTCCTTGAGTGCTGAGCAAGGCCGACTGAGGTCCATACCTTTCCCACTTGCTTCTCCTTGACCTCTTCCTCCAATGCCCACTGGATGTGGAGGGGAGAAATGTGGAAAACATTTGGAACTCAAAATCTTGTGGAAGGGAATGCTAAAAACTAAAAATTAATTAATTAATTTTAAGAAAGAAAAAAAGAAATGAGAGCAGAGGAGAGGTTATAAAAAATATTTAAAGGCCAAGGAAACTCGTTCAATCAGTAGTCACTGAGTTTACTGAGTTGGGGCAGCAACAGGTTCAGACCTGCACTATCATACAGGAAAGTCACTTGGGCAGCTCTGTGGAGGATCAAATGGAGGTGGGGAGAGGCTGGAGGAAAGGAGACTGAATACGAGCCTATTGCCAGAGATTTTGAAATTTCCATCTAGCTTGATGGCCATTCAAGTAGAGGGATGTTATAGAGGGATAAAGATGAGATTTGGCAATAGATTGGAAATATGGGGTGAGAATTAGTTTAGGATGACACTAAGATAGTGAGCCTCCACTCAGCCACCAAAGTGATTTTCCTAAAAGGGCATGTTTGACCATGTCACTCAGTACACCAGGATAAAATATGAAATACTCAATAAACCTAGATAAAATACAAAATCCTCCATTTGACATTCAAAGTCCTTCATAACCTAGTTTTCCCCTCAACCTTTCCAGTCTTTTTGATGTTGCTGAGGCTATGGGAGTTAAGTGACTTGCCCAGGGTTACTCAGCTAGTAAGTGTCTGAGGCTGGATTTGAACTCATGTCCTCCTGACTCCAGATCTCTATCCACTATATCACCTAGCTGCCCTTTCCAGTCTTCTTACATCTTACTGCTGGCCACATATTCTTGCTTCTAAGGCACTGGTCTCCTTGCTGTTCCCCAAACAAGACACACTCTACCTCTAGACTTGCAGGTATTTTCACTGGCTTTTTCTCATGCATTGAATGTTCTCCCTCCTGGCCTCTTTCAGGTCCCAGTTACAAGCCCACCTTCTGCAGGAAGCCTTTCCTAAGCTTTCTTAATTGTGACGCCTTCCCTCTGTTGATTGTTACTGATTTCTCTGCATGTAGCTTGTTTATACACAGTTGTTTGTACGTTTTCTACCCCAATAGACTATAAGCTCCTTGAGGTCAGGGACTGTCTTCTTCCTTTCATTGTATCTTCAGCACTTAGCACTGTACCTGGCACACAGAAGGGGTTTAAGAAATGCTTACTGACAAACTGAAGTTGGGTGACTAGGAGAGTATGGCTTCCACAGTGAAAGAGAACTTCAGAAGAAGGCAGATTTAGAAGAAAAGATAATGAATTCTGGTTTAAACATGTTGAGTTTGAGATCTCTACAAGACATCCAAAGCATTGAGTTTGGGGTTTGAGTTCTGACTCACCCTCTATGGGACTTGGAAAAATCATTTAATTTTAGAAGATTGATGGGGAAGCATACCTCTCACTTCTTGGCAAAGAGGTGGTGATTGCAAATGAGTAAGATCTTTCAAAACAAGGCTACTGTGTTGATGTTTTTTCAAGGCAGCTATGTGTCACTTAGCCACACCTGGAACCAGAAAGACCCGAGTTCAAAACCTGCCTCAGACACTTAGTTGTTTGACCCTGGGCAAGTCAATTAACCTGTTTGCCTCAACTGCTAAATGGAGATGATAAATGGACCCACTTGCCAGGGTTGTTGTGAAGATTAAATGGGATAATATTTGGAAAGCAATGTGTAAATCTTAAAGTACTACATGAAGTGTTGAGCATTATTATTAGCTGTTCATGGTATTTACTTGTTACAAGGGAGTGTTCTGTTGGAGGTGGGGGTTGATTACGGGGACATTACTGTGATGTGTTGGTTGTTTGGGGGTTTTTTTTAAACATCAATGAAACACTTCTTTCAAAGAAAATCACAATTTCTCAAAGCCTCAGTTTCCTCATTTGTAAAACAAGAGGGTAGGACAAGATGATCCAGCTCTAAATCCCATGAAAGAGGCTGCTCTACATGAGGCTGTTAGATCGTACGCTATGCCTGAATTAAGCCAGTCAATTCAGTCTGAAAAAAAATCAATCGACTTTTGTTTCCACCACCGAATTGTCCAGCTGTTAGGAGAAAATGAAAGAGAGAGATGGATGCTTGAGGGAGAAGGAAGGGGAGGGAGAGGAGGAGCGGGTGTGAGCCTTTTGCTAAGAAGCTGAGATGGGAGCTGTAGGGAGTTATTTACTGATATTAAATTGGGTAGCTGTCGCTTTTCTTTCTTTCTTTTTTTTTTTAATCATAAAGGCTAAAGGGCTTGATAGGAAAAAAGTGCTTGAGGGAAATAGACCAAACACTCCTGCCTGCCTCTGACCCTGGGCTATCATAAGGCTGCAAAGTTATCCTAAGATTCACAGTGTGCTCTTCATATGTATGAAGCTTCAGAGGAACATTTCCAAGGAAGTCATGAGTTACATAGTAACTAAGAACCCTGGAGTGGATCATAGATTTTTAGTACTGAAAGGGATATTAGAAAGGCTCTGTCTTTGTCTCTGTCTCTGTCTCTGCCTCTCTATCTCTGTCTCTCTGTCTCTGCCTCTGTGTCTCTCTGTGTCTCTGTGTCTCTCTGTCTCTGTCTCTGTGTCTCTGTGTCTCTGTCTCTGCCTCTCTCTGGCAGGGGGCTATTCAAGGTGCATGTGGCTCCTTTAGTCAAAGAAATGAGTCTGCCCACATAGCTTGACTCATCTCATTAACATACAAATGATGGCACTAGGATCTATGCATCTGAGCATCTGAGCTCAGAGCTAACTAGCACTCTCTCATACTTGTTACATATTCTGTAATATATTCTTGATGTTTTTAGGGAGTTTATATCATTCAATTCTGTTGACCTCAGTTTCCTCATCTGTAAAACAAGCTGTAAAATAAGGAAATGGCAACCCACTCCAGTACCCCTGCCAAGAAAACCCCAAATGGGGTCAGGAAGAGCCAGACACGACTGAAATGAGTCAGACAAAAACAATATTAATCGAAAAGTTAACAGTACAATCACAATCACTCCAAGCCCCCAGTTAGGAAAATTCCTACCATTCTGGCACAAGTTTGACTTTCTGCCTTAATTTAAATTTATTTCAACCTCTAGGTAACATAACTGAGGCAATAGTTCAGGTTGCTGGAAACACTGGAGTACAGAAGCAGCAGTATCAGTTAAACAGACAGGCACCAAGAGGGGAAGTCGAGGACAGAACAGATCTTGACTTGAACTCCCCACAGTTCTTGAAGATGTCTTCTGTTCCAGGATGCCTGAAGGCATGATGATCCTTCCCTACGTCTCAGCTCAAAGATATCTTCTTTTTGTTCTTTCACCTACTGCTCCTAACATAGAAATGATAGTCACTCTCTCGTGCTTGTCAGCATAGTCTGATATTTTGGTTGTTCAGTCATTTCAATCCTGTCTGACTCTTCATGACCCCATTTGGGGTTTTCTTGGCAAACATAGTGGAGTGATTTGCCATTTCCCTCTCCAGACCATTTTTCAGATGAAGAAAGTGGGGCAAACAGGGTTAAGTGACTTGCCCAGGGTCACACAGCTAGTAAATTATCTGAGGCCAGATCTGAACTCATGAAGATAAATCTTTCTGAGTCCAAGTCCTGTGCTCTATCCACTGTGTCATATAGCTGCCTCCTCATGTTTACAGGAAGCCTATATTAATTAAAAAGTTGACACTATAATCACAATGGTTCCAAGTTCCCAGTTAGGCAAATTCCAACCACTTAGGCACAGGTTTGACCTTCTGCCATCAGACCTTTGGTGCTATGCTAATTTTTTTTTTTTTGGTTGTTCTTTTTTTTATATATCACTCCCTCTTCTCCATTGCCAGACCCTGAAAGTCTCTCCCTAGTTATAAACTTTGTTGTTCAGTTATGTCTGACTCTACATGGGGTTTTCTTAGCAAAAATAATAGAGAGGTTTGCCATATCCTTCACCAGTGGATTAAGGCAAACAGAGGTTAAGTGACCTTCCCAGGGTCACACTACTGACCTATTTGGGTATTGCTAGTGGGTGTTTGAGGCTGGATTTGAATTCAGGTCTTCCACCACCTAGCTGCCTACTCTAGATAACTTAGAAAGTGAAAACTCACTCTGTACTCTGCTCTCATCAGACTTCAAAATTCTGGATGACTTGGTTTAAAAACTGGTAAGTTAGACAGCAACAACAACAAAAAAAAAAACCAGCACTGAAAAGGGATCTTCAAGACTTATGATGGAAAAATGCTATCCATCCCCTGAAACAGAACTGATGGAGTCTGAATACAGATTAAAGCATACTTTTTAATTTTATTTTTCTTGGATTTTCTATGTTTTCTTTTATAACAACTAATATGAAAATGTGTTTTGCATGACTACACATGTATAACCTATATAAAATTGCTTGCCTTCTCAATGAGGGTGGGAAGAGGGAGGGAGAGAATTTGGAATTCAATTCTTAAAATGAACGTTGAAAATTGTTTTTACATGTAATTGGGGAAAAATAAAATACTAAATTAAAAAAATGAAAAGGGTTTTCAGGATGTATCAGATATGAATTGGTTAAAGGAACTGGAGATGTTTAGCTTGGGTGAAGAGAAGACATTCAGAGGCATATGATAACTCTCTTCAAGTATGTGAAGTGTTGTTGTGTATCAGAGAGATTAGACTTTGTTCAGAGAGAAGTAAAGATGAAAGGACAAACTTCCTAGCCCCCAAAGTTGTCCGAAGCAGCCCAGTGGCTGCCACTAGAGAAAGTGGGTTCTATCTCATTGGACATCAAGCAAAGGCTTTTTTAACCTGTTGAATAAATTATAATGGGAATTCTTTCTGGGTACAGGTTAGTCTAGATGGCTGATTAAGTTGCTTCTAATGGTAAAATTCTGTGAGCTAACAAACTTGTGATCTGGTAAAGGTCCACAGATTTTTTCAGGGCCCTCTCAAGGTTCCTAGGCTTCATGTATGCATTCTATAACAAGAACTTTCTGGAGACAATGATTAGAATTTGGTTTTTCACCTGTAAAGATTTACATGAACTGATGCTGAGTGAAATGAGCAGAACCAGGAGAACACTGTATACAGTAACAGCAACATTGTGGGATGACAGACTTTGATAGCCTTAGCTCCTCAGCAATGCAAGGACCTTAGAGAACTCCAACAGACTCATGATGGAAAATGCCATCCTCATTCAGAAAAAGAACTATGTGGTTCATTCCATTGGTTCTAATTCTTACTTACAAAATAACTAATGTGAAAATATGTTTAATATGAATGTATATATAGAGCCTATATCAGATTGTACACTATCTTGGGGGGAGGGGAGGGAGGAGGAGAAAATTTGGAACTCAAAATCTTTTTAAAGTGAACGTTGAAAACTAAAAATAAGTTGATTTTTTAAAAAAGAATTTGGTTTTTTCATTTCATTGTATTTAGTGTCAAAAAATAAAACAAAGTCATTTAAATGTATAAACCAGTACAGATTACGTTTATGTAAAATCTTTTTGGAATCCACTATGAAACCGAAAAACCAAACAGAGTGTACATGCACACATACAGACATTTTATTCTCCACTGGCAACTTCTCCTTCCCAGGTCTTGTTGTTACCATGTTTCCTATGTGTGTAGACATATGTGTATGTATGTATGTGTCTATGTATGTATATGTATGCGCATGTATACTGTCCAAATTCATATACAAATATATATGCTTGCTATAATATAATGTGCATATGCATGTATTAATATGTATGTGTCCTCCAGAGACTGTGTTCTGGATGAACTGAGCTACTTCCCATCCTAGGCTATGTTGCCTGATCTGGATTAGTTGATTAATGATTGCTCCTGTAGCCCATGTGTGCATGTATATACATAGGCATATGTATTCCCCCCTTTCCATTTCTATCTTTGAGAACAGTAACCAAATCAATACTCTCACTGCTTTGGAAAGTAGAAGTCAATCAATTGACCTGTGACTCTACCCAGTATCCCAGTGACTTCCTAGACTAAAACACCCCTTCCTGGTGGCCACTCCTCTATATATGTGGACTCTACTAATTAAAATGCTCCACCCACTAGTACACTCCTTGAGGTAGGGACTGTCTCTCTTTTTTATTCACAACCCTAGCACTTACTAGGGTGCTAGAAACATTACAGCAAGCACTTAATAAATAAGTGCTTTTTATTTCATTCATTCATTTATTAATTCATTATTTTACAGTACTTGGAAAATTTTGTTCTAAGAATATTACCAACCAATCTGAAAAACAGCATGGAAAGAGCAATAGATTTGGAATCTGAAAAATCTTGTGTAGCTCAAGTCTGCATGGGATCCTTTCTACAAGATCCCTGGCCAAATGTCATCCAGCTTTTACTTGAAGACTTCAAGTGAAAGAGAATTCCCTGCCCATGAGAGTTCATGTTCTATTTGGGATGCCTTAGTTTTTAGGCACATTGACAAGGACTTTTGAACAGCTCTAATTATTAGGAACATTTTTCTTTCATTGAGCCAAAATCCATCTCTTTGCAACGTTCTGTGTTGCTTCTAGTTTTCCCCTCTAGGGTCAAGCAGAGCGAGTCTACTCTCTTAGACCTGATCCCTTTTTAAATATTTGTTGACAGCTACCCTGTCATTCCAAATGTTCTCTTCTCTAGTCTGACAATTCCCATTTCCTTCAGCTGGGGGTATGATCTCAAGGGCTCTCTCAAAGCTCCCAGGTGGGTTTTGTTCTCCCTAAAATGTGGAGCCCCAAACTATACACATCACCAGGGATGATCTGAGCAGAGATGACCCATGCCTTTCAGTGCAGTTTAAGATGGCATTAGCCTATTATTTCCTATACAATCCTAGAAAAGTCACTGGAACTCTAGTTCCCCTATCTGTAAAATGAGGGGATTAAAAAAAGAAAGTCTCTTCCAAATATCTCTCTCTCTATAGATAGATGTAGATGTTCTTATAGATAGATAGATATGAACATCTACACACACACACACACACACACACACACACACACACACACTCCTCAGAAGCTTACCAAAGCCCTCATGTTAAAGACAAAATTGAGGTCCAGACAGAGCTGTTACTCAGCATCAGTCAATTAGTGGTAAAACTAAGAACAGAACCCAAGGCTCCTGACCTTCCCACTAACACCAGTCAGATCTTCCTTAACCAACCCTTAATGGAGTTGAAGCCCTTTATAATCCCTTTTCAGCTGTTGTCAACTCCATGTGAGCAACAAGCTATGGGCAGTTCCGCCAAGCATCCAGACCCTTTGTGTCCACCATGCCAAACATCCAGATATTTGGAAACTTGGGACAGAATGACCTCCAAGGTCCCTTCCAGCTCTGAATCTACAAGCTCTAAATCATAGATTGCTCACTGGTCATTGTGCAGATGCAATCTCATTCCCCTAATACATTCCTAAAATCCTCTGATGGATTTATGGAAAGCCCCTAGCATCTGGAGGAAAGCTGTCTCTGAAGACGCAGGCCTGGATCACAATCATCTTTGACCTTTTAGCTGTCCTGCTCAACAACAGAGAAAAAGTCTGGAGTAAAAGTCCTTCTCTACATTCCAGAGTCATTTACATTCATTTAGATTAAGAGGAATTTACCATAATGGCTACAGAGCCAGCCTGGACACCTAGAAGACTTGAGTTCAAGTCCCACCTGACAGATACTATCACTGGTCAAGTCACTAACTTCTCAGTGTTTTAGGCAATCTATAAATTGCAGAGAAGATACTGACTTGGACGGTAGAAGTTTTCTCACCTGGGAGCTCCCTGTGCCAGAGAAATCACAGATCGAGCCCTATCCTAATAACACTTACCTCGCACATTCACTGCCTTTACATACATCGATCCTCACAATGGCTCTGTTAGGAATCAATCAATCAAGAAGCATTTATCGAGCACCAATAAATCCAAAACAGTTGAACAAAAATAAACCAGTGCCAAACTTCCAGTTTCTATTCAGTAAGGGGAAAGAGTACGAACACATCAGTGCAAATATAAAATAGATACTGTTGCTATAATATTAATTTTATAGATTAGGAAACTGAAGTTCAAAGAGGTTTGGGTGGCTTGCCCAGGGTAATACAGCTAGGATCAGGCAAGATTCAAATTCAGGTCATAGGCTCTTAGACTTACAGCTGGAAGGGATTTAAAAGTCATAGAGACCAGCCCCTTTATTTTACAGATGAGCTCACTGAGGTCCAGAGTGACAAGACCAAGATCACACAGGAAGTAGCAGACCCAGAGTTCGAACCCCGGGCCTCTGGCTCCACTGTGCCGGGTTCTCCCAACTCTAATTCCAGTGATTTTTTCTGCTGTCCGTTGATGCCAAAAGCTCTGGGTATTCACACAACTAGAAGAATGTTCTCTCTTACAAAAGCCTTTGGGGATTGTGGGGTAACCTCAGACAGAGCCCAAATTTTAATTTCATCCCTAGGTCAGCCACAGAGTTATGGATTATCACCAATAATGGTGATGAGAATAACAATTGGCATTTATAGCACACTTTAAGGTTTGTGGTTTACATATTCTTTCACTCTGTATCTTTCTCTCTCCATCTCTGTCTCTCTCTCTCTCTTTGAGACTGGATCTCCCTATCTCAGCCAGACTGGACTCAGCAACTATTCACCCAATTAATTTAATCCCAATATTGATCAACACAGGTATTTTGACCTGCTCTGTTTCCAGAAAATCCACTTAGCCCACTGCAGCTCAGAACTCCTGAGAACTCCACCAGCCTCAACTTTCCTGATCGCAGGGATAACCCACTATGCCCAGCCATACATTTTCAATTAATGGTCAAGAAAACTCTTTGGGACTCTTCTAGGACCGTATCATGAGCTTTTGGAGGAAGGAAGTGCTTGGGGACACCAGTAACACACTGTAGCTAGGCGGCTTTGCTGTTCAGTCATTTCAATTGTATCCAACTCTTTCTGTTGGATGTCCCCACAGCCAGACAGATACACTGCCTGCAAGCACTTCTCCAAATGTCACTGTGAAGTAAGAGGATTTCATAGACCAAGAGCCACCACCAAGGTTGTAGGTTGCAAACTTAGTTCTTAGTCACTGAGTTCACTTAGACCAAATTTAAAACACCAAACCATCTCTTTTAGTATTTCCCCTGCCATCCATACTCTGCTGGAGTTTCAGCATCTCTAGGAAAGCATGTACGATGGGAAAAATACTAGAATTGGAGAGGACTGCTTTGTTATCTTTTATGTGACCTTGGGCAAGTCATTTTGTCTTTTCATTTTTTAAGACTTAGAAGTCTTAGTTTCTTCATCTGTAAAATGGGGCATGATGTGCAGGAAGAGAAATCAGATCTGGGTTCTAGTCTAGGGACCTTTGGCAGGCAGGTCGCTTGCCACTTTGGACATGTTTCTGCATTTGTAAAATGACTAGATGATGTCATCTGTAGAACAACTAGGTGTTTCCAACTAAGACTCAGGAAAAACTGAACATGTAAGGACACATCAAAAATACAATGATGACAAAAGTCTCCATTTTGTCTATTCGTTTGTCCACTTCAAAGTTGTCTTCTCACTCAAGCCACTGACATTCTCATAGAAAAAGTTTTTCTGATCAGATCTGTTTCCTGATGTGTAAAATGAGGGAAATGGACTAAATTTTCATGGTCCCTGCTCATCCTGGGTTTTTATGACAAACTAAAATGTTGGCAAGTGGATAACATGCTCCTTGAAAAAGAGAGGACAACGTATCATCCAAAGAACCTAATCTCTAAAGGCATCATCCAAAGAAACCAATCTCTAAAAGTGAAATTGCAGCTATCAGTTTGGACAGATTGAGGTGAAAACCTTTCCTGTTCCCCTTTAGATTATGTCACATAGAAAACTGTCTATTCCACCCACTTAGCCATAAACATTAATTAAAGTCAGAGCCAGCTTCCTTTCCTCTCACTCAGAGCTTCCCCAACTAATCTCTTTGGGGTTGTATTTGCCATCTCTGGTAAGAAAGCTTGTGCCAAATCAATCAGTTCGTTCCAGTGTTAGAGCTAGCAGAGGAAAAAAAAGTATTTTTTTCTATTTTCAAAACAACTTTGCTTTCTCCCCCTTCTCTTTCTGGTATGCTAAATGATTCAGAAACAGCTGAACTCTTAAAAACTGAAATTTGCACATCTAACCCTCCCTAAGGAAGAATCTCTCGGGCCCTGAAGAGAACATTTTAAAATAAAGACGTTCCAAGGGATTGAAAAATTGCTTATGAGCCCAGCACACTGTCTAAGGGAGAGGTTAGGATGACAGAGCAGACAGAAGAAATGCTGGGAGGACAGTTTGCTCAAATAGCAACGGAGGAGATTCAAAGCTAATGTCTGGAGTTGCTGAATTCTTCCTTGGGAGACACTAAATTCTGCAGATACTAAAATCCAAAGTCATCAAACTCAAGAATTGCTGGATCAATAGGCTATATCTAAACTAGGCCAACTGAATTATCTATCAAATGAATGCCCTTCTTGGTTCCAGAACTCATTTTTTTTGGCCCCATAATTTACAAAACCAAGGCAGTAGGGAAAATGGCCAGTGGGAGACTCATCATAGGATTTAGATCTGACAGGGCCCTTAAGAAGATCACCTAGTACAGCCTCTTAATTTTAAAGACAGGGAATCTGAAGCCCAAAGAAGACTTATCTGACATCATACCTAGCAATAATAATTTTTCAGTCATTTCAGTTATGTCTGACTGTTCATGACCCCATTTGGGGTTTTCTTGGCAAAGAAACTGCAGTAGTGTGCCATTTCCTTCTCCAGCTCATTTACAGATGGGGAAACTGAGGCTGAGTGATTTGCCTAGCGTCATACAGCTAATAAGTGTCTGACACTGGATTTGAATTGTCTAACTTCATTCTATCCATTGCAGCACCTAACTGCCCAGTAATTTTAGCTAGCAATTATTTAGTTTTAAGATTTGCAAAGCACTTTACAGATATTATATCTCATTGCATCCTCACAACATTCCTGTGAGGTAGGTACTATTATTATCTTCATTCTACACATGAAGAACCTGAGGTAGGCAGAGGTTAATTGACTAGCCCAAAGTCCCATGGAGAGTAAACGTCTGAGGCCATATTCAAACTTGGGTCTTCCTGACTCCCAGCGGTCCAGTACTACGTTCACTGCACCACCTAGCGGCAGCTGGGATTCTGACCCTCGTCCTCTACAAACCTAGTCTACACAATAGAATCTGAAGTGTTACTTTCAAAATGAGCCTCCAAAGAGGGTTTTCTTTCTCTATGACTTTTTTTTGGGAAAAAGACAGTAACTAAGCAGTAACTCCTTAGTGAATCTCATTACCATTCCCTCATTAATATTAGCAACCAGACTCACTTCAAGAGACCCTAAGTTTAAGAAAACCTCATGGCTCCAAAAGAACTTAGCTGGGAAACATGATTACAGAGTTCGGCCATATGATTCTAAAGAACCAGATAACTACCCACTTCTCTTTGTGCAGCTATAGACGTAACCAAGCTTACTACAGAAGGAGGGGCTGTAAGCATTCAGAATTGCTCAGGATTTCTTTCTTTCTGTTCAACATTATTATTTAAAGTTTGGGGTTCCAAATTGAACCCCTCCTTCCCCTCCTCCCTCCCTGAGATGGCAAGCAATCAGCTATAGGTTATGCATGGGCACATGTAAAACATTCATTTTGTACAATAAGACTCAAATTTAAAAAAAATGAAAATGAAAAATATCATGCTTCAGTCTGTATTCAATCAGTATCAGTTCTTTCACCATTAGTCCTTTAGGATTGCCTTGGATCACTGTATTGCTGAGAATAGCTAAGTTATTCACAATGCTTCATCAAACAATATTGCTGTTACCGTGTAGAATACTCTCTGGTTCTGTTCCCTTCACTTTGCATCAGTTCATTAAGTCTTTCCAGGTTTTTCTAAAATCATCCTGCTTGTCATTTCTTATAACACAATAATATTTCATTACAATCACATGCCATAGCTTGTTGAGCCATTTCCCAGTTGATAGGCATCCCTTTGATTTCCAACTTTTAGCCACCACAAAAAGAGCTACTACTAATCTTTTTTGTAGAAATAGGTACTTTCCCATTTTTTTGGATGTCTTTGGGATGCAGATCTAACAGTGGTATTGCCGGATCCAAGGATATGCAGTTTTATAGCTCTTTGGGCATAGTTCCAACTTGCTCTCCAAAATGGTTGGATCAGTTCACAACTCCACCAACAGTATACTAGCATCCCAGTTTTTCCACATTCCCTCCAACATTTTGTTTTTTCATCATGCTAGCCACTTTGATAGGTGTGAGATGGCACCTCAGAGTTGTTTTAAGTTGCATTTCTTTGATCAATAGTGATTTAGGGCATTTTTTTTCACATGATTATAAATAATTTTGATTATCTGAAAACTGTACTGACTACTTATCAATTCGGAAATGATATGTATTTTTATAAATTTGACTCAGTTCTCTATAATCTGAGAAACGAGGCCTTTATCAAAGATACTTGTTGCAAATTTTTTCCCGTTTTCTGCTCTCCTTATAATTTTGGTTGCATTGGATTTGTTTATGCAAAAACTTGCAAATTTTACATAATCAAAATTACCTATTTTATATTTTGTAATGCTTTTTATATCTTCTTTGGTCCTAAATTCTTCCCTTATCCATAAATATGACATAAACTCTTCCATGATCTCCTAATTTGCTTATGATACAACCCTTTATATATAAATCATGTACCCATTTTAACCTTATCTTGGGATATGGTGTGAGATATTGGTCTATGCCTAGTTTTTGCCATACTATTTTTGTTTTCCCAGAAGTTTTTGTCAAATAATGAGTATCTCTGGGTTAATCATATACTACATTACTACGGTCATTTACTATAATGTAATTTATACCTAATCTATTCTACTCATCCACCACTCTGTTTCTAAGCTAGTACCGATTGTTTAGGTAATTACTGCTTTATAATACAGTTTGAGATCTGGTACGACAAGACCATCTTTCACATTTTTTTTCACTGTTTCCCTTGACATCCTTGAGCTTTTGTTCTTCCAGATTAATTTTATTTTTTCTAGCTCTATAAAAGAATTTTTGATGGATAGTTGGTAGGGCACTGAATAAACAGATTAGGATTTCTTAATGTTGAGGTAGGTGTCAAATTGTTGAGGGCAGGGGATGGGGAGAGTTGCGGGTTAAGAGGAGAAAGGAAAAAAAGGGCATGATGTTGAAGGAAATGGGTTCTGTTTTGAATGGATTTCATTTATCATGATTTGTTGTCTTCTTTAGAGCCAGAAGCTCAGAAAAGACTGAGACTTTCACTACTTGCGAGTTTTCCAAACCAGAGTACCTTCCCAGAAGGTGAACATAGTCCAAGCCTGGAAATCTATTTCTTCCTTGGCTCTCTAGGCATGAGCATCCACCAGGGCCCTGGGGCCTTGCTAGGAAGCAAATGGGAGGTTAGATACTGCTTCACCTCTCCCTTTTTGTGGTTCTGTTGCTCCCCACAGGGAACCTTTCCCTCAGTCCTGCAGAAGTCTTCTCCTCCCAACCCCTTGAATGGACCAGACTGTTCTGTCTTCAAAGACTCTCTACATTCCTTTGCGACTGGGAGATAGAGCCGGAATAACACATGAGAACTTGGCATTCCCCTTACACAATCCCCTGAAGACAATCTCCTCCCACATCCCATCTCTTACACAGAATTCCCTCAATTCTGTGCTTGTATATGGGGTGGGTGATTGGAAAAAGGAATAAAGATGTAGCTCTTGAGATAAGATTGGTGTTAGATTTTCCCCTGGTCTCTCATGGGCTAATCAAAATGCAGGAAACCCCCATAACCCCCAGATCTAACCAGATCATTAAAACCCAGTTTCTTTCTCATTCTCCATAGTGGCAACTCTCCTTTTATATGAGAAGCTTTGTAAATTCAACACCCTGCAATTACATGGAGACAAGATGAGGGCCTAGTTACATATAAGGTGACCATTTAGCTTTATGAGACCATCCAGGAGGTCTTTGGGGGAGCATAGTACCAGTTCTTTGGTTCTGATCATACATCACAAGAAGGATCAGTGTTTTCAGAGATCCCAAGACATCCTATTTATATATAATACTCCTTGCACCAAAACTCTCTACATTTTCACAAGTATTTGCAAGAGCCAGAAAGTCAATTTTTAATTGGATTCTAGTGTCAACAGTTAGTAAATAAGCATTTACGTTGGTGCTTTGCTGTGCCAGG
The DNA here is from genome assembly GCF_028372415.1 of Notamacropus eugenii. Classification (NCBI taxonomy): domain Eukaryota; kingdom Metazoa; phylum Chordata; class Mammalia; order Diprotodontia; family Macropodidae; genus Notamacropus; species Notamacropus eugenii. The sequence continues at coordinate 121,685,565 of NC_092874.1, read as the reverse complement.
AACTGTGGTATGGTCTGAGGATGCAGAGAAAGGCAAAAATGGTCCCCGCCTCAAAGAAAATATATTTAAATGGGGGAAACACATGTAAATAACTACATGCATACAAGATATAGACAGAGTAGAAGGGAGGTCATCTCAGAAGAGGGGCATTAGCAGATGGGGATGTGGGATGGAAGGAAGCCAGGAGACACAGGTGAGGAGACAGCAAAAAAGTCTAGGGTGGTCTTGTGAGAGGAACTGCAAGAAAACCAGTGCTTCTAGATCCCAGTCTATGGACGGGGCTAAGGAATAAAGAAGGTTGGACAAGTAGAAAAGTTTAGGAAGGTTAGGAAGTCTATGGGAAAGGCAATAGTGAGGGTCCTAGAGTCAGAACAGAGGCAGCAAAGTCTTGTCCTGAGGGAACAGGAAAATGGAATTACCAAGGGGAACTGCCAATGCCCGGTCAGTGCCAGATGCTTGTTAATTGTCTTATTGGACTTTTTTTTTTTTTTTGCCATCTATAACAGTCAGTCGGTGCCTTAGGATCATAGACTCAGAGTTGAAAGGGGCTTTATGACAATCTAGTTGTCCAACCCCTTCATTTGATAGACAAGGAAACTAAGACCCAAAGAGGCAGTGACTTGCCTAAGGTCACTCACGTAAGTGGCAGAGCGGGATTCAACCTCAGGACCTGAGTAGATTTAGCATGCTTTGTAGCACATAAACACTTCATTTTCAAGACCTAGCTCTTGTCTCACTTGGGTTTTTAATTTACCTCTGAAGTGAAACAAGCTTGTCCTCCTCTCCAGGGGCCCTGCTGGAGAAAGTGCCGTGAGGCTTTACCCCCTGCTGGGCCTAATCACTACTGCTCCTGCAGTAACCGCAGGAGGGTTTGTTGGGGTTTTTAAATTATTATTGTTTTCTGATTGAAAAGCAAGTCTCCATAACTCCCCAACAGCAAGAATGGCACTGGAAAGCTGTTCTGGGTTCCTGCCTCTATCTGAGGTTCAGTGTGGCGTGCAAAGTTTTCCACACCCTGGAACGGGAGTTGTAAGATTTTTTTTCCACAGTGGCATCAGAAGGGAAAAAAAATCTCATTAAAAGGATCTTAAAAGGGTTTTTTAATTAAGAGGAGCATGCTGGTGATGGGGTGTCAGCTTGAGGACACAGGCAGTGAGAGAGAAAAGGAGAGGGACAGGAAAGAGGACAGAAGGGCATTTCAGTGCTGGATTTTTCATCAGTGACTTTCTTACAGACAAGGCTTCTAATGCCAGTGGACTCCATGGCCCATCTGTGTGCAGCACAGGGGCTACAGGCCCTTTTGTTAGCAACAGGACAATTTAGCAACCTCTCTAGCTCCAAAAGGCATCATCAGACTGGGCTAAGCAATACCCATGGGGACTGAAGTTATAAAGGTAAAAATGGAGACAAAATGGTTATGGTAAAAGAGGAAAAAAGAATCCTAGGACCACTGATGCTGAGATAGAAGAGGCTTAGAGAAGGCATTAATAACAAGGATGTGTGTGTGTGTGTGTGTGATTTCATACACACTGTCTCAAAGCAGCATATGCCATGTCCTTCACTATGAACCAATCCAGTCCCCAGATAAACTGGGGGGACAGTAGGGAGGCAAATTCTTTTCATTCACTGTCAGGAGAACGCCTGCTGACAGATACACAGACCAGCCATGGAATAACTCAAGAAGTGAAACAGCAGGGACCCACAAGTAGGTTGAAGATGACCCTGATAATCCACAGATGACCTCTCACCATAAAGAATGTTACATCCTGTGAGTTGTGTGCCCCCTCCTAGGCACCCAAGCCAAAATAAATGTCAATACATTGAGATTTGAAATGCTCCAACTCTCCTACATTTCCAGGGTTGTCCTTGAGATTTGGTCTCTTGGCCTCCCTTACCTGAAGTTTGAACTCTTCTACCCCTCCTCCACATTGTCATGGTCATTTTAACATTTTCACTGGCTTCTGACACCATACTGCTAGGCCTGAAATGGTTCCAAAAGCGTGATATAGAACACTGGACTGGACTCTCTAAAGGCTTTATTCTCAGAACACTTTGGGTCCTGTTGCCCACTGCCCCTCAGCTCTTCCCCTTCTCCTCGCCCCCAGAAATGAAGATAAACTGCCTCAGTTAAAGGTGACTTAAGGGCCATTCTGAAAAGTTACACTGAAATACTGAAAAACATTGAAAAAGTTATGGAGGGACCCAAGGAAATTTCCTCAAAAACAGATGCAACCATTTAGGATTACACATTCTCACACACAGAATACTGAGGGAAGGAGGCTGAGGAAATGCTCAAAAATGGGAAACACGAACTAAAAAGGATCAAAGTCTCTTTCATTCCTACAAACCTAAGAAATCCTGCTTTTTTCTCCTGAGAATGAACCTTTTACAAATAATAATAGCACTTCCATAGCAATTAAAGAATTACGAAACACCTTCCGTGTATTTATTACCTCATTTAATCCTCATAATAACCTCAGGAAGAAGTCAGTATCATCATTTCTATTTTGCAGAGGAAGGAAATGAGGCAGACGGGTTCAGTGACTTGCCCAAGATCACTCAGCGTATAAGGTCAAGATTTCAACTCAAATACTCCAGTCTGGTGTTCTATCTGCTACGCCATCTAACTGCCTGACAAAATAAGGCCAACTTCTTCAGTAGATATATTTTATTAACATAATAAAAAGGGTTGCCACAAAGTAACTCATGAAAGCTGGTGTGTCCTCTAGGATACACCACTGCCTACCCTACGGCCTCATTCCCCTTTGTTCTTTCTCCATTCTTAGCCTACCCACAGAAAGCTGTGATTTGGAGATTATTTTTCCCAGCTAATTTGCTTTGACATGGTTAAAGAGTGAGACAGAATAATAATCATTATTATAAATAGTTCAATTGAACTTTTTTCTTTACTTTCTAAACATCTTCCATGTTGGCCTGAAAATAAAATTAGAGTTGTTCATCAGTTTGTCTAGGATCTGACGCTGGAGAGAAGGAGCAGAGCAGGAGTTCCACTGCTCCCACCCCAGCCTGATCTGGCCATTAGACAGGTCAATAAAACAAGCCCTGAGAGCAAGGTGTAGAAATATTGCTCTGTCATGGAGAAGGAGAGAGTCATTCACTCATTCAATAAACACTTAATGGACTGTTGTGTGTAAAACACTATGCTAGGCACTGGCAAGGATACAAATCTTAATTATAGGAAACATCTGAAATCAGCTGACTTCTTCAAGTCACTTAATTGTTGAGTCAAGTAGAATCCAATGTAGACAAGGAATGCAGAAAGTTCAGGGTCAAGGTAGACAAACAATGCAGGAAGGTCTGTTTTCTCAGCAGAAAAGAATTTTTAAAAAAAATAGACAATGTATTTATGTGAGTATACGTTCATGTTACATAACCAAACTCCCTTCTTCACTCATTCAGGGTAAAAGTTGCCAACGCTCATTTTCAGCACCTTTTAGAGCATAAATACAGCTCTCTCCTACGTTAAGAATAATCATTTCCAGCAAAGATAGCTACAAATTAAACTTCCCAAAAATGAACCCAACTTTCCCACTGACATTATAAAATAAAAACATATTAGCATGGAAAATGTTCCCTGACAGATTGAGGTGAAAACTTGGAGATTGTAAGAGGTTAAGATGGTGGCTAAATCTGAAGTATCTTGGGCACCAGGAATGCTTCTAGGGCATTTTCCAATATTTGAAGCACTTTTTAAACTCACTATCACATTCTTTATCTCTTTCCCCTGCCCCAGACTATTAGGAATTCCTCCCATACTTTGGGATTCTGAAGATATAGTTCTCAAAATATTGTTCCTTTCCTTCCCCTTTTGCGTGATTATTTACTACAATTTTAAGGGATACACACGTATGTGATTTGGGACAACCCAAGGTAGCAAGTTTGTGCCTCATGTGTCCCTCTCAATATACACTGAAAAGCTGTGGCATATGCTTTACAAGTGCATCACAAAAAGGTGCCTTGAAGAGTGTCAGGAAAGGCAACACTTCCAATAAGCAGGATAAGCCTACTGGACCACTGCATTCACTTAGAGATAAAGATAGTCATACTGAGGGCAATCCTAACAGATTAGAAAGCATCGCTTTCAACTTTTCATCCCTTCTGACTCTTATCTGGCCAACTCTATGTATTCAGTGTACAAAGACTGCGCAATTAGACACAAGGATATGATGGTTCATGAATAGCATGATGATTTGTTATTTTAAAAATATCAGAAGTTTTTCCTTGAGACAGGATGCTTATCAAAATAGACATATTAAAAGTCATCATGAGAAGGAATTTGTTACAATTGTTTCCACTCAAGAAACAAGAATAAATATGGAACAAGGAGATGCAGCCCCAGAGAACAATCTGGATATAAATACAAAATGATCATCTCATCTTTGTGACATTTCTCTCTGTGCCTATCAGGCCTCAGAGAGAGAGGGGACCTGTTGCCCAGGGCTAAAAAAGACGCTCTGCTCCCTCCCACCCCACCCTCGCTTAGCAGTCCTTCATCTCTTTCCTACAGAGAAACACAAGACACCAGACAGGATGCTCTGCAATGCAGCGAAGGAGGCCATGCACTGCCAAGGTTAAGTGTCAAACCATTTGCTCTTCTTTCCAAAAGGGGATGCCTTTGACGGTCCTAGTATTTTCTGCTTGTACTGTTCGACCAGCTGGTTGAATCGAATTTCTGACTTATTTCCCTTAGCCTTTTTCTTTGGCACCTACAGGAGAAAGGGAAGGAGGCAAAAAGGAATTAATGTGAATCTCATCTTTATTTAGCCATCCAAAGGACGCATGTATTCAAAGTTCTTGTTCACCAATAAGTTCTCCCAAGCTAACCTCCATTCAAGAAATCTCAGACAGGATTCCTCAAAAAACACTCTATCAACTCTCTGCACTACTGAGAAAAAGATGATCTTTGTGAGTGCTCCATACCCACAGACAGCAAACCTAGGAAGCTGAGGCTCTGACCTTATCAGCTCAGCAACGTCAGGCCAGAGCCCGGCCATGGTCTGAAGGGAACACCCTTCCCAAGTTTCTGTAAAGAGAGGAGGTTTTTAGTGAGCTTGGCAGGAGCACAGTAACTCCTGGGCCTGGGCCCCCTCACTCACCTTCCCCTAGAACACCCAGAAAGGACTGGCTGCAGCCCAGCCACTGGAAGAACTGCTTTTGACTAAGATAATGAGTGACAAGAATGTGTCTGCAGGAGGTGGAGCCGTCACACCGTCCTCACCTGCAAAGACATGGAGCGTCGCTTCTCCTGTTTCTGATGTCTCATTGGGACTTTTGGCTTTTTGGGTGGAGGAGCTTTAGCCTTGCCTTTGTCCCGCATTCTGAAAAAAGAGTCAAACATTCAGTCTGGGTCACTTCTCAAGGGCCACATGGGCCAGGAATCCAGCAATCAAAAAGACAGCCTATCTTACAGAGTGGCAGGCTAAACAATGCACATCACTAGACTCATAGTTGACAGAACTAATTTTTAAAATGCCGTTATAGCAGGGCATTTTGATTCCATCTTTGTATTGTTTTGTTCAACAAACTAACCCAATGGTGTCACATTTCAGCCAAACTTCAGAACCTTCATTTATCAGTTCACTTTCATACATTCATTTCACAAATTCTTACTGAGCACTTACTGAGTACATGGACATGACACAGCACTGTGTAGTATCAATGATATTAGGCATTACATAAAATAAATCTTCTCCTGCCAAAGCATCCTTCACTAACTGAAGAGAAAATTCAATAAGACAAGTCTCAGCAAATACTAAGGGCCCATTTAGAAAGTAAGATGTCTATAATGGGGCTTCTCTACCCACAGTCATAAACCAGACAGAAAATATATGAAGCCCTGCCCTCAAAGGATCCCCAAATCAAAGGTCACACGCCTACATGTGCTTTCTCCCAACAAAGCCTGACAATAGCATGTACACTACTGCAGAGATGGGTTCTCTGGATAGTCTAAACAAGGTTTTGTTTTTCAGTCATTTTCAGTCCTGTCTGGCTCTTTGGAAGCCTATTTGGGGTTTTCTTCACAAAGATATTATAGTAGTTTGCCATTTTCTTCTCCAGTTCATTTTATGGATGAGGAAACTGAGGCAAACAGGGTTAAGTGACTTGCCCAGGGTGACAGCTAACAAGTGTCTGAGGCCAGATTTGAATTCATGAAGACGTCTTCCTAACTCTAGACCTAGCGGCCTCCCAAACAAGCTAATGCATCATTAAATGTCCCAGTTATCTGTCCACAAAGAGGACAATGAACCTGGCTTAGGCATCCTCCTTCCCTCCCATCCTCCCCCTGCTGCCCTGAGCTTCTTCCTACCTGATTTTTGGCCCTCGATGTGAGGGGAGCATCAAGACCTTTCTCCGCTTCTTCCCATCAGGCAGCTCCACATGCTCCACTTCTGCCTTGGTCTGGAATCCTGCCCATGAACCTGGAGCCCCTTTTGGTTTCAGCTGGCTGGAGACCTGTGTGTGACTATGAGCAGCCTTATGCTTCTGGAACTTCCCAGGCTGCTGCTGCTGGTCTTTTGGGGGACCATCAGCTACAGGCTTTGATTTCATTTTCTGCTGCATAAACCAAGAGTTCACAGTGAGTTTCCCACCTGGTTTCTCTATGAAGCCTGGCTGCTGACAAGTCTCAGCAGAATATAGGTTTTATGTGAAGTGGGGAGAATTAGAAGAAAGAAAACAGGATAATTCGGTTTCCCCTAACCTATGAGGATTAAGAGGAAAACAATAATGGGCATTTGACATGCACCATAGCTGTCATAAAGAGTAAGGAGAAAGGACACTCAGTCTTCTCTCCACCTCTGATAAAGACAAGGAGAAAAGGAAACACTCAGGATCTAAAAGCAAAAAACTTTAGAACTGCTTCCAAAGCAATAACACAGTAATATTTTTAGACAATAATTGCACATTTACTTTTTATAGGGCATCAAAAGAGTCCTTAAACAACACTTAAATTTACACTCCCGAGTTTTCCATGCCAGGTCCACTGTCCTATTTAGATTTCACACATAAATGATTTGCACCCCAAAAGTATGCTGAATAGACAGTATGATAAAAAATTGTTATAAATGCAAAAGCTAAAATAAGAACAATAATTTCATGTGTATGAGTGTGTATATATATATATATATATATATATACACATATATATATATATGAATAGATGATTACAACTATAGTGTATTTACATTGTGTAGTAAACCAAAAGGCAATAAAAATATAGAGAATAGAGGTAGAATTTAATATAAAATTCTAATCTTAGCTTTAGCTTCTATCCTAACCAAAAGTTTAACCAGTAATATTAATCTGGAGTTTCTTCTCTCCTGAACCCTGCTCTCTCTCTACCATGGTGTAGTTTTACCTATCAAAACATAAAAGTACAATGATCAAGAGATGAAACAACAGGAAGAAAAAGGGTCTAAAAAATCTATAAATTGATAGTCCTCAAATAACTAAGAGTTAAGGATATGGAAAGCTCTGAACAGAGATCTGAGCTCTAGGATGTGGCAGAACAAACAACACAGCTACACAAACAAGCAGGTCTCTACCAGGTTTCGCTGAGCCCTCAGTTCCTTCATCTTTAGTTTCCTTCGATCTTCCAAAGAGAACTCTACTATCGGTCTCTGTATAAGAGAAAGAGAAAGCTTTCATCAAATATCTTAATTTATGTGTACAGTGGGCCATGTATATATGTAGCACAAGTCAGGCCCTGCTATTTACTTACTTCAAACAGTGGTAAGCTTTATTGGTTCTGCAAGCAACTTGTCCCAATTACAATTCCCCTTATGCCGGGCCCTCTGATTTCATGTTCTTAACACTTCTCATCTCTCTATTCTAATACAAGGAGACAATGGACACCAAGAGGCCCAGCCTGGGCAGTCCATGTCTCTCCGCAAGACAACCTCTCACCTTCTGAGGACCAAAGATCTCAGGGTTGTTGTTCATGTGACGAAGGGCTGTCAGTGCATGCTCATGTTCTTCAAACTCCACAAAAGCATAACCCAAGGACTGACCCTTCACATTCCCATGTGCACCTTTAAGGTCGCGCATCACACGACACTGAGGATAATCAGGAGAAAGAATAATGGTGATTTGAGAGAGAGAAACATATTCTCCGTCCTAAAGCAGATTTTTTATATGAATGGCTCTTACAACACCAAGTTCTCCGGCAACTTAAAACAGAAAAACAATCCTCATCTGGGTCAATATCAACCTAACAGAGCACTTTGCTGTGCACACATAGAATGAGTTAAATAGATAGAGTTCCCTTGCCTCTAGGAACTTATATCCTAAAAATATACATCAATATGAAAATCAAATTTATATACAAAAGGAAAGGTAAGATAGTTAAGTACAAAAAGAAATAAGCTGTCAATAATTGGTTCAGTGGATAGAACCCTGGGCCTAGAATCAGGAAGACCTGAGTTCAAATCTGGCCTCAGACACTTCCTAGCTGTGTGATCCTGGGAAAGTCACTTAAACTTTGTTTGTTTATTCCACTGGAAAAGGAAATGTAAATCACTCCAGTATTTTTGCCAAGAAAACCCCATAGACAGTAATGGCTGCCATGGTGCACAATGTCATGAAGAGTCCAGACATGACTGAACAACAACAATTCAATAATAGGTAGTCCTTTATTTTACTAGTGCCCTACACCAAAGCTTTGTCTTGGCTTACAGGTAAACTTGGTTGTTAAAATATTATGCTAATGGAGTGCAAATTCTCTAAGTTTTCCTAGGTAGGAAAGCATTCAAGAACAGCGTTGATAAGAGATGCCTTGACTACTGATAGGAAGGAAGCCAGCTCATCATCAAGCTGCCAAAAGGGTGATCAAGCTTTTTGGCCACAGTCAGCTCTTAAAGATCATTCCCAGAAGGACAGCAATTTGCATTAGAAGAACGAGTATCCACACTGACGAAATTACAGATTGCTGAAATATTAAAGTGCATATAACCTTGGTCAGCTTCAGTGTTTATGTGTTTGAAGGTGGAAAAAACTGCAGGACTGTATCATGTCCACACCTCTCTCTCCCTTGAAGACCCTTCTGAAGAAGGAAAGGAGTGTGGCCTCCTGGATTTGAACAGGAAGGGTATTCTAGGTGTAGGAAGAACATGAAGAGTATAAAGACACAGAGAAATGGAGAGAGGACTCAGTGTGGTTCAGAGTTCAGTTTGTTTTTTTCTGTTCAAATTTTGTTAAGGCATTCCTAGTTTTTTGGATAACAACACGCAAATAATACTAAGTAACAGCCAAATAATGGCAAGGACTACGATCTCAGGACACTAAGATGTTGGATTCCTACATGCTGAAGACCTATGTGCCTAGCATTGTGCAAAGCCTTGTTGGGAGCTTTAAAGTCTATGGTCACTGACTTCAAGGATGTTACAATCTTGATGAAGAGGCAAGATTTACACAAAACAATTAAATAACGATATAAATCAGCAAATAATAATATGCTAATAGGAAAGACTACTGACTCTGGAGTCCCAATACTAGGCTTCATATTATTAATTATGTGGCCATGGACCAGTCACATAAACTTTCAGTGGTTCCAGGGAATTCTCTAAGATTCTAAGCTACAAAAGGGTTGCTGATCAGGATCTGTGAAGGTAATTTCCACATGAGAAATTCCTTGCATCTAGTGAAATGACAGGTAAAACCAGAAACCAAGTTGTTACAAGGAACAAATGAGATGCTTCTAAGTGCTTTACAAACCTTAAATCGTTATAGAAGCATCCACTGTTATTATCTCAATACCTACCGAATTAAAAATGCATTAATCATAACCACATGCTATCCTTTATATCTGGCAGGTAGTCAATACTATTAGTCATTGAGGATAATGAAATAAATTTGTGGGGATCGATTTAGTCCCAGCAAACCCCTCTTGTGACCAACAGCACTTATTTACAAAAGAATGGCTAGGTTTAGGAATGTAGTCTAAAATCACAGAACAGAGGAAAGCTATTTCACCAATGCTGAGACTGAACCCCAAACCCTGCCTATATCACAGCATACAATGCTTAACCAAATGAGTCACCGATCTTGGCACAAACCACCCCCTCACACACACACACCTATGAATGTGTCCGAACACCAAAGGGATACTTAAAAAGAAAAGGAAGAGAGGAAGAAAAAAGGGAGAAAAGAGCACCCTCTTACCTCCTTCAGGCGCACAGCCCTTCCACCTCCCACCGCGGTCAGCACCAACCTCCTGAGCTGTTTGTCATCCACCGCCTTTGGAAGATTGTGGAGACACAATCGGGTCATGGAGACGAAGATGTTCTGATCCTTCAGCTTCTGATGTTTGAGCAGCTCAAACTGTAAGAACAACGAACAACAAACTGGTAGTGCTCAAGTTGGCCTAAAGAACAGCAGACTTAGAATCTGACAAGAAAGAATATTAATGATAACGAGGAGGATCGCTAACGACATTTAGTCATCATGTTGCACAGTACTTTACATAATTTCATTTTATTCTCAAGAGAGACTTGTGAAGAAGGCAGTACAAGTATGTTACAGGTAAAGATCAGAGGTGAGGCAACGTGAGATGAGATGAGAAAGAGTCCAACGTCACACAGCTAATAAGTGACAGAGCCAGGACTCAAACCCAGGCTTCAAACCCTGGTTGCAAATAGCGTTCTTTCCTTCGCTATGCTAGCTGATTTGTTCTGAAAGTACAAGACATCTTCTTAAATGATGAGATGTTAAGGAAATTCAACTCTGCCATCTTGAGGCAAAGGAATGTCTGTGCTTAAAATCACATCACCAGAACCGTACTGTATGGCTACTTGACTACACAAGTTACAGTCTCTGTATTTGAATGCTGTGCCGAATTTCATCTATTTGCTCATCGCTTTTTGCAACATTAACTTAGGCTTATGATACAGCATGTATACCAACCTAAGTTCTCCTAGAGCTGTGTCTTTTTTTAAAGTAAATTTGACTGAATAAGTTATGGTATGTGAATGTGATGGAATATTATCCTGCTGAAAATTATTCTCTAAGAAATTATGAAGGGGATGGTTTCAGAAAAACCTGGGGAAATTGTATGAGCTGTTACAAAGTGAAGGGAGAAGAACCAGGAGAACAACTTATATAACAACAATGTATAAATAATGAACTTTGAAAGAGTCAGGAACACTGGTCAACACAGTAAACAACCACAATTCCAAAGGACTCATGATGAAACATGCTATCTGCCTCCAGAGAGAAAGGGGATAGAGTAAACGTATTTTATTTTATTTTATTTTTTATTTTTATTTTCTTCCCCTTTTTTGAACGTGGCTAAGGATGGAATTTGTTTTGTAGACTATACATAACTAACTGTAATGGCTTTTGCTTTTCCTGGCTTCTCAATGAGAGAATGTGGAAACAGAAATAAAATAAAACTGAATTTTAGAAAATAAACTTTATGAGTAAAGATCATGTGTCGCTCTTGAGCTCCAGCCATCCACTTGACTTTTCAAGGTGTATGTCCCATAGGAATCTCAAACTCAACAAGTCAAAACATAACTTATTATCTATCTCCCAAACTCACCCTTCTTTTAAACTTTCCAATTTCTGTCAAGGGCAATACAAGTCTTCCAACATCCCAGGCTTATAGTCGTGGTGTTATCCCCGATTCTTCATTCTTCTGAACCACACACATTCAATCAGTTACCTAATCTTGTATCCACTGTCATACTGTGCCCATCTCTCTTTCACTCTAATTCAGGCCCTCATCTCTTTCTCATCTAGACTATCCTAAAAGCCTCTTAATTGGTCTCCCTGACTCAAGTTTCATGTCACTCAAATCCATCTTCTATCTCCATACTCAAAAGACTTTCCTTAAACACACAGTTCTGACCATGTCATCATTTCCCTACTAAATAAACTCCAGTGGCACCTTCCATACAATCACAGAATTTGAAAGCTGGAAGGACCTTAGTGGCCATATTGTTCAACCCAGTGCTGAAAGGAATCCAAAACCAAAACATAACTGACAAATGGTCACCCAAGCTCTTCATGAAGACCTCCAGGGAGGAGGAAAGCTACCTCGAGAAGAAGTGACTGTACTTCTGGACAGCTTTAAATATTAGCAAGCTTGTATTGACACCAAGCCTACATTCGCCTCTTTTCCACTTTTGTCTATTGCTCTGAGTTCTGCTTTCTAGGGCCAAACAGAACATATCTTATCTATCTTCCAAATGATAGCCCTTCAAATACTCAAATACTCAATAGCTCATGTCCCCCAGAGACTTCTCTTCTCCAAAGCTAAATACTCCTGGTTCTTTAACCAATCCTCTTTATGATATGAATCCAGGGCCCTTGGCCATCCTAGCTATTGATCGCCAAACATTCTCTTAAACTGTACTGCCCAAAAGCATTCCAGATGAGGTTTGATGGGGGCAAAATACAATGGGATTAGTACCCCTTTGCTCCTAAAGAGGCCCACCCCTCTGAATTTAGCCCATGATTGAATTAGCTTTTTGGGTTGCCATATCAATGACTCACCTTGAGTATGCATTTAATTAAAACCCCCAGATCTTTCTGAGGGGAGCTAACTACATCTTCTCATCTTATACTTGGTGAAGCTGATTTTTTTACTCAAATGTAAGACTTTACATTATCCCAACTGATTTTCAGCTTATAATGTTCAGACTACTAGTTATACTAAGATCTTTTTTTTGGAGCCTAGCCACTTTCCAGTGGGCCTCTAGGATGAAATATAAAGTCCTCCACAACGTGGTTCCAATCTATCTGTCTGACCCTGTCATGCATTACTCCCCTTCCTGCACTCAGCAGTCCTGGCAAACTGGCCCTCTTGCTGGGTCTCATACACAGACACTTTGTTTTCCTTTCCCAGGCTTTTGCACTACTTGTCCCCATGTCTACAGTACACTCCTTTCTCCTCGTCACCCCTTAGAATCTCATTTCCTTCACAATTCAGCTAAAATGCCACTTTTTATATGAAGCCCTTCCTCCCACCAAAAGTACTTAAATTTCTTTCGCACAATCTTATAGATATACAAGTTGCCTACTTCCCCTTTCCTTCCTCCCCAGCACCAAGCACAGTTCCTGACCAAGCAGGAGCTTAGTAAATGCTTACTGAGTGATACAATGACTTGCTCAAACTCACTCAACTAAGTAACCTCCTAAATCACATAATCTCATGAGCAATTAAAAAATCCTGTCACTGAGAGATAAGAGAGTGATCCAGTGTCCATTCACCCCAGAGAAAAGGAAATAAAGAAAGAGACATCACTTCTTCCCTGGCACTCTCCAATCATTCTTCAAATGGCGTCCTAATTTTCAAAAGGGGGAACAAGATGGAGATTTCAAACGATAGGCCTATAACATAAATCTCTGATAAAACTCTAGAATGGGTTATTAAAAGGAGAGTCTATAAAGCACTTTGAAAGGGAAGACAAGATCATCAGAAATTAGCATGAGTTCCTTAAGAACAAGTCATGCCAGACTAATTTCATTTTCTTTTGATGGGGTCATTAGCCTACACACTATCATGAACACAATACATCTTGATTTCAGCAAAGCATAGCATAATACTCAGGAGTGTGCTGGTAAATGTTTAACGACCTTCTCTCTAGGAAAGAAAAAATGCCTGACAACACACTTTTAAATTTAATCTGCATTATTAATATTTTCATCATCACTTTCTTAAGACTACCAATAAAACAATAAATCAAGCCCTGACTTGTAGGATTTGCTAATTTCTGAGGTGTAAACGCTCACAGTGAAATTTTAACAGTTGGCTCTAGTGAACAAGTATGACACAGCTCCAGCACACCGTGAAATACCACCTAGGATATCATCATAGGCAAAATGGAAAGCTATGAACTGAACACAAGTATAGTTGGATAGTAAAAAGAGCACTGGATTTTGGAGTCAAAGGGCATGGGTTCAAATTCTACCTCTGTGTGTACGACAGAACTCATCCTTCCTATTAAACTTCTACCAAACTTTATCATGTCTATTGAGGGCAACATGACATTTCTAGATTCCTAGGTTCATAACATCAACGTTAAACCTCAACTCCTCACATTCCCTTACCCCACACATCCGAACAGTTGCCACCTCATACGTTTTAGTGCCTGTAATACCGAGATTCCAAACCTAGCTCAAAGATCCACATATTCCAAGTAGCTTTCCCTGATGATTTCAGCCTACACTAATGTCTATCTTCTCTAATTCTTTTTATACTTATTAACTGTATTACACAGTTAGAATCTGATTATATCTTATCCTACTCTCTGTACTACAGTACAATTCAGTACTTTATTATATTAAGATATAAAACTGGCCCTCCACTAAAGACCTACTCTAATGATTCAACATGGTGAAGAAATGACTCTAGGTTTTTGAAAGTTAAGCAAAGAACAATCTTGGGTAGGTCCTAAGATAGCCATCAGGAGATCACATAATTAAGGTAAAAACCACATAATTGTGACCTGCATTGCTAGTGAGAAAAGATACACCAATGAAATCCCAAACATCTGAGATGCTGTATAATACAGATATATGTAAATATAAATAAAATACTTGTCCAATTAACTGGTTCACATATATTCCTTATCCGAGTGTCAGCCCCTTGCAGGCAGGGACTGCCTTATACTCACCTCTTTAATACTCTAAAGTGCTAAGTACATAGTAAGCACTCAAACACTTTCTGATTATCAGCACCTAAAAGCTGGTCTGTTCCAGGTATACTTACCCGTTCTCTCTTAGCTATATCGGCAGCACTCAGACCTTCTGCAGCTTTGGTCCCAGCACGGATCACTGTAAAAAAGAGGGCAAAAGGCCAGGAGGTCACCAAGGGAGTTTTCACTGAGCAATCAGAGGAATATTTTCTAAATGATGCAAACTGCATTCAAGACCCAGAGGGTACAATTCTCTGGACTCAGAACTGTCCCTGTGTCTAAAACACTGAACATCTTCTTTCTACAAGGGAGGTGAGTATGTATGGAGAATGTTAGATGGAGATGCCTGGAAGTAGTGCCCAAAGATTTGTACTACCCAGATTACCTATTAGCAAACTTCCCTAGCCCCTGCTATGGAGTTACCACCTACAGAGTGAGACAGACTCATTCACTTAAGTTAAACTCAACAACACTTTTAAGGGCTTTCTATGTGCAAGGGACTGTGCTAAGTTCTGGGGATTCAAAGATAAAAATGAAAGCAACCCCTGCTCCCAAGGAGCTTACATTACATAGGAAGAATACATGTACACAAATAAATCAATTAGTAGCTAGTCTTCACTCTGAGGAGTTAAGCAAAAGCCATTCATGAAGATGTCCAAATATGGAACTAACAAGAGCAGATAATATTAAAGAATGTAAAGTCCAAACCATGGCTTTTGGAGAACATGGCATTGGGAATAGTCCTGGATTTTTCTGAGGGTTTTCATGATTTTGTTTGCAGTGATCTGCTGTTAGAAATGTTGCTTTTTGGCTTTTTAGAGACAACTTTCCATTGCCTTTGTAATGATGAGAAGCAGCAGAGTTCAAGACAAGGAGGGCCAATTGAGTCAGGAAACCTAGGAGTCAAGTCCTGCCAGTGATATTTGGGAGCTGTTCGACTGTAAAGACAAAAATTCTAAATGCCCTCAGGAAACTCTCTGAGACCTGAGGTTACCGGTGAACTGCTGATCTGCCTGAGAAGAGGAAGTTTTCATATTGAGAGTTTCCCTAAATTGCTAGAATTACAGGTCCAGACTGAAAACAACAAAAAAGGGAAGAATCAAGAATCCAAAATTATAATGTTAGTGACTGGTTCAAAACTAGAGGCCCACACCAAACCTTTCAGTGGAAATGATGACAAGAAGATAAGATTTCTGGTTTGAGTTTCCTTCTCCCTCTTCGCTCCTGCCCACCCTCTGGTAGAATGTTTAAATGCAGATTCACAAAGATGATACAAGACCCCACAACATGGAAAAGTCATTTCCTCACTAATCAAAGCTGACTATCTGCAAAGCCAGAGTAACATATAAAAGGTGCTGAATAAATGGTTTTGAACTGAATAACATGAATAGGGCCTGAAGGTCACAAGATTTAGAACTTCAAAGAAATCTTAGCAGCTATATAGTACCATATGAATCTCTTCACGTAATTTAAATAGTTTTTGATTTTAATGCAAAATTTTGCCCAGAATATATATTACTGCCAAATCTTTTCTGAGACATGAGAATGAAGCTGTTAAAATCCATCAACTAAAAGGTTATCTGAGAGCTCACTGCAGATATGGCACTCTCCCAGACCATGGAATTGTGCACAATGTCTCCCCCTACTCACAGCCTTCTCTGGCCAGATAGAGGTTTCGGGTTCCTGTTTGTTTCTTTACATTCTTGGTTCGCAATTTTTCAGCTTCGTCCCGGGTCACAGCCAAGTCCACCTTGAGCTTCCGCCCATCCAGCTTTAGCCCTCCATCCTACAATAAAATAAATCCTCTATCTCTTTAGCTGGGCAGAAAGACATAGACAGATAGGAAAAAGTAACTGAGCGTTTAACAAGCACTACAGTGAAAGGGTAATCCAAATCTTTCTGTCTAAAATGCACTTTCAGGACATTCTTATCCGGTGGTAACAAGGCGTACTGTTTTCTAGACTAAGAACCAATGACAAACACAACCTTGAATACAGCAAACCACTACTTAGTAATTACTCTGAATAGTCCTTAGCGTATAAGAACAAATGAGGATACATTTTATTGATGAGAAGAGAAATCATGGTGATACAAAATAACAGATAATCAATAAATCATCCAGCTTTGGAACGCCATCAGAAACACAGTCCCACCTACATGACACCAACTCTTTCCTGGACTAAGCATGTTGCTGACTGAAGATTCTGGTAGGGATAACACAACTTCCCAAAGTGGATCATCTGCCTTTATTCATGCCATCTTCCAAACCTGATAAGTAATCCTTTGCTTCTCCCTTCAATTCCAGCGTAGAAGTACCATGAAACTTTCTTTACCTCTCCACCCCAAATGAAAGTGAGCTCTCTCTTCAAATTCCTTATAAGTGCTTTGCCTAGACAACCTTGTATTACAGTATTTTTAGTGTCTGTTTTAACCCTTCCTTCTCCCCCCTCCATCAGACCATGAGTCTCTTGAATCCTACTTATTATACTTGTTTTGAGGTCCACAGCTAAGATTTCATCTATGTATATGTGGAAACTCTCACTATGGATGAAAATCAGCACCTCATCTGGAACCTATCAGAAAGCTGCAAGGGTACACCGAGGTTAAGTGATGTGCCCAGAGTCACCCAAGCAGTCTGTTTCAGAGGCAGCATCTGAACCCAGGTCTTCCTAACCCTCAGGCCAGCTCTCTATCCACTGCACTTCATCTTACTGTAGATAACCAAGAGCTGACAATATCATCAAAGGTGTTTACTCTATCAAATTATAGGTCAAGGAAAATGTCTTACCTCAGTCTCTGCAGAAGCTGCTGCAAGACATGCCTGAGCTGCTTCCTGAGTCATGAACTGGGCAAATGCACAACCTGGAAAGAAACAGAAATGAAACATCTTCCTAGGGCACATCAAGAAGTCAAGCCCAATACATTGTGGAGGCTGAAGTGAACTGAGCCAGTGATGCCTCTTATGGCACATCCCTTTGTCCCATCTCTCCTTCTTTGCTCCCTCCTACCAGTCTGTCTCTCAGTACTGCCGAGTGTGAAAAGGGGTAGCAGATGGCCTGGGAGACACAAGTAAGGCCTACCCACTTCATTTCCAGTTTTTGTCACCATAGAAAGGATTGGCATGAATACTGTGGTGTACATCTAAAACTTTCTGTCTCTGACCTCCTTAGGGTATATGCCCATGAGAGGACTGGTAGGTCAAAGGGTATGCTGAACAGCTTAGTAGTTTTTCATGAATAATTCCAAGTGGTTTTTCAGGATTCACAGATACTGCTAATTCCATCATTCTGAAAGAATGAGATTAATGGGTCACTTACCAACTGCCCCTTTCAAAGTTGGAAGACATCAGAAAAACTTTAGACCCCATTAGTGACTTAATAGAGGGATTCTGCTGTATAAATTAGTGCTCCCTACATGTATGTTCAAACTATCTTTTACATGAATAAATGCCTGAAGAGGCATTTATTAAGTACTTAATATGAGTAAAGTATTTTGTAAAGCACCGGGGATACACAGATAGGCAAGACAATGCCTGCTCTCATGGGGCTCACATGCTAACAGAGAGAGAAAGGCTCAGCTTTAAGTCAGATAAAAAGGCTGGAAGACTGGGGGGAGGGAGGAAACAAGCATCTCTTCAGCACCTACTATGTGTGAGGCAAGTACTTTCCAAATACTATCTCATTTGACCCCTAGGTAGCAGAGCAGACAGTAACACATCTTTTAGCATTCTTTCCAGTGATTAAAATCAGATACACTTCCAGTATTTAATCATTTGACAGAGTCAGGGTCTCTGGGTCTTCAGTAGCTGTGGCTACTGAGAAGACATGGGCTGCAGCACCTGCAGAGGGAGCCACAGGGTGGCAGGGGCCAAGCTGGAAGAAAGGCCAGGGAACTGAAGGCCCTGTAATTCCCAGTGCTCTTGGGCAAGGGGTCCTGGACTGTCACTACCAGGTTCTGAGGGGAAGCAAGGTCAAGGTGGTGGCAGTCACCTGATACATGTTTTGCTGGGCTACTTTGGCTAACCTGTTTTGCCTATCACAAATGGCAAATGATTAACAAAAGATGAGGGAGCCAGCGGGATGTAGCTTCCTTGTTCTAGTACCTTCTAATTTCTAGACACCATGCTATTCAAAAGTCTTATCTTTTGATAAGTCTGCAGACAACTAAGAGCAAAAAACTTAATACAGTAAGCATCTGCTTCCCTGTGACCTTTCTTAAACTTCATTATCTTTCTGCAAGTGAAATAATTCTTTCTGCTTTGTTTCTAACATTCCTTCTGATTTTTCTGAACTTTTTAGTTACAAGAATATTACGGGTAGAAGATTATCTTTAGGGAACAATCTACAATGACTAAGAGATACCTCTGTTAAGGTGTACCTGACAGCTGAAACTGATTATCTTAATAGGTATAACTCAAATTATTTTTTCTCAAAATGGCATTTTTTCGCTTGCCAACACTGAAGCTCATCTGCTACTTTTCTGCCTGCCTACTCACACAACCTGATGAAATCTTCCTGCAATCCATGCCTTTTGATGAGACATCATACTACCTCTAAGAGATAAGTGCCATCTGCATAAGTATTTTTACGTGCCCTTTCTGTTCCAGATCATTTTTACAAATGTTAAAAACTACACCCAACATTCTCCATCCAGAGAACTGCTGGCTTATCCAGGTTGGCTAAAAAAAACTTTCTTTGCTCCTACACCATGTTGTTGTCTTCACTCTGGCACACAGAATGAAGTGCTGGGATGCAGTATCCCTAAAGTCTCTTACAACCAAGCCATCCTGTCATTTTCCTTTCTTACAGAAGGCAGCTGCATAATGTCCAAACAGTCCTGTAGATGTATAGGTTCTCCAGGACACTTGATATTTAGATAGACACAAACAAAAAAATGTACCGTACATTTCTTTCCTCTCACCTTCTTATCAATTTTTGCATTAAAAATATTTTAGGTGGTTCCATTTCCAAGCCAGGTGAATAGGATAGGGTGGTTGGGCCCACACAGTGTAAAGTCTGAGCCAAGAAACGTGATCCCAGTTTTTTGGTATGATTCTTTAAATGTTTATAAATCAATAACCTACAACCTCAGTCTTATCAGAAATCAGATGATACTCCCCATATGATCTCTTTTGACCAAGTTTTAAGACAGGCTTAGGACCAAAATCCCTTAATCACTTATTAAGCTAGCGGTTCTGGCCTTGACTGCCTTCTTTTTTCCTTCTACACCTTTTCTCTTGGTAATAAAACCAACTACCACCTGTTTAATTATCATCCTGGAGTATATGATGCCCAGATCTATATAGCCAGCCCTAACATCTCTCCGAAATTATAATCCAACTGTCTGGTGAGCCTCTCACACTGGATGATATCCCATAGGAATCCCAAACTCAACACGCTGAAAACTTTCCCCCCAAAACCTGATCTTCTTCCAAACTTCTACAGACAGAACTATTTTTCTTCCAGTCACTCAGGGTAACCTTGGAGTCATCCTCAACTCTCTCCCTCCTCCTCTCCATTTCCTTTCTTAATCTCCATTATATGCAATCAGTTGCCAAGGCTTATCAATTCTTTCTGCAGATTTATCCCGCAAATATTTCTTCCTCTTTATTGACAATGTCCTAAAGAAGACCATCATCCCATCTAACCTAGACTCTTACCATAATCTCCTCATTGGACTCACCAAAATAATCTTCCCAAACGAGTCTGACTATGTCACTACCCTCATTAAGGCTCTTCTCATTTTGGCTCCAGTCCAGTTTTTCCAAGCTTATTTCACATTACTCCCCATTCCCCCACTACACTCCAGGCCAAACTGACCTATCTGCTGTTTCCAAAGCTCAACATTCCATCTTCCAGTCTATGCCATCGAATAGGCCTGAATCCCTTCAGTTCCTACAATCCCCAGTTTCTTTCAAAGTTCAGCCATCTCTTATTGGATTCCTTTCCTGACCCCTTTGATTAGTGCTCCCTCCCTCTCCAAATAATCACACAGATTTATCTGTTTACGTGCTGTATCCTGCCAACTCTGTCTTTGAGATTGTTTTTCACTTGTCTTTTGTTTCTCCACATGAGAAAAGGGCCTTGCAAGAAGTGGGTACTACAAAAAATTCTTGCTGAATTGGACTGAATTAGAGAATAACTAAGTAAATTGAAGTATTTGAACATACTGGATTATTATGTCATAAAAATAACAAATGTAAAGAATTCCAAGAATATTTATATGAACTGATTTAGGAAGAAAGTTCAACCAGAAGAACAATATACATAATAATTATAATGGTAGTGAAAACAACTCTCAAAGGCAGATGACCTCAGATTAAAAGCGATGACCTGTCTTATTCACAGAAGACAGACAATGAAACATACTTTCCTCTTCTCAACAAAGAAGCAGGGAATATGGAATACTGTATATACTAGCAGACCAGACCAATGTTGAACTACTTTCCTTTGTTAAAAGGGACAGTTCTATGGCCATGGAATGTCAGGAAATGACTGATATTAAAAAGAAAAAGCAACGATAAAACATTTTTTAAAACGTGCAGGAGACGCTATTTTTTCCCATTCTTTCCTGAGTTGTCATTGGACAATAACTAGGCTCCAAATCAAAAGGGAGCTTGCACTTCAGAAGTCATACAGTACTTTCACTGATCCTAAGCTGCCCTCTGACAAAACAGTCCATATTTTAAACACCAATATTCTACTGATGATTCTGCATACATGATGAATCACATCAAAATCTCTTAAGAATCAAAACTTTAGGTGACTAGAAGGGGCAATGGACAGAAGCACAGTGGGCAGCATATTGACAGCAATTGCTTAGGTACAAGGAGTAGTGAAAAGATATCAACAAGGAAATACATGATCAGAAAAAGAGGAAAGCTGGTAATGTAGTGAGATCCACAGATTAATAAACAGACAACCAAACAGTTACGTTAATATCCACAAAGTGTTAAAAGATCTAGTTGGAACTCTTATCTTGCAGTCCATCAATAGATTTCAGGAGGTTCATGGACTTGGATGGAAAAAAAATTTCAACTTGATGTTCAATAACCTTTGATTTCTTTTTTGCAATACGATGTACCTGATTTTACATATTTAAAAACATTATTTTGAGAAAGAGATCTATAAGCTTTACCAGACTGCTGAAGGGTTCCTGGATGTAAAAAAGGTAAAGGGCCCCTGACACAGAGGAAAGCCTCTACTAACACTAGTTAGATACTCCATGGAAGCTGAGTAAGACTTGGACAAGACTCTCAAAGAATAAGAAGGTATGAATGGGTTTTGATCTGCATTGCCAGAAAGCAAATCCACAGAGATGAGATTACCAACTGAATTATCAAAATACAGGAGATATTTCTGTATTTTCAATTAATGGGAATAATGTAAATCTATTAAACCTGTTACACTAAGAAATCCAGTGCAGAAAGAAAAACTATGGATGAGAACCCCTTCATAAGTTATTAATAGGCAGCTGGTAACAAATACCAAATGAGTTTCATGAAAAGCAACCACAAAAAAACCTTCGGTGCCTCTGTTAAAGATAGAACATGGAGTAAACCACTAATCTGACACGTAACAGCACTTCTTATGGTCTCATATAAGATAATTTTATTAAAATTATATTTTATAGGGTCATGTTATATAAGACATGCTACCAAAATAAAATTTTAAAATGTGATTTTAGTAAAAGACCTCAAATGACAATATCCTAAAACACCACTGAGGGCAAAGATCTGCCTTTCTTTTTCTTTGCAGTTCTCTCAGCAACTTGTACATACTCTGGACATAGCAGATATTCAATCAAAGCTGGATATGTTTAATAGCAATAGCAGTAGGCTCCAGATCTCTTAAGGGCCCAACTAGCTGCCAAGAGTTAGTTACCTTTGGAATGCTCTGTGTCTCGGTGTAGGACAATACGGACATACTTAAGGTCCCCAAATTGCTGGAGGATCTCCCCCAGGTCTTCTTCTTCTGAGTCAAAGGACAGGTTTCTATAAAAGACAATCAGAAGTCATGAGAGAGTGATCCATCACAAATGCAAGATCCTGTGTACCTGCACTGGTTGAAATGTTTCTCACATGGCTATGATTTATCTGATTGCAACTGACAGAATTTATCAATTTTATCTGGTTGCAGCTGCAAAAAAATTCAGATTTTGGTGGGAATTTTGAAAAATAACAGAAGCTTCAACATAATAAACTTCCAGACTTAAAACACAAGATATTTACAAGGTTACTGAAAGAAAATAAAATTGTTACAAACCCTTCATTTTTCTAGATAAGATTTAGGAATGTTGGAAACCATTATTTGTTTTCTAATATTTCAACACAATATTAAAATTCCATTATTTCCCCAGCTGTCCACACCCTTCCAGGAATAGAGAAAATGGGTTTTAATATAAATCTACAGAGTATGACTTTTTCTCCTTAAGTAGCTACCATAAACTCTGCACACAATTATTTCACACAGAGGAATCCAGATGTATGTGTCAGACAGCATTCCATACTGAGACACACTTTATTTTCTCTCTCCCTATTCTCTCTATGCTTTGTATATTTGGTTGATTACTTTCTCATATTATTTACTATTTGAGAATTTGTAAGAAATGGTCTCCTTGGTTCTGAGAGCACTAACTTCTGACTTTGGATATTTTTTTCCTCCTGCTATCCTTTGTGACAATATAATTACCCTCCTGGAAGTCTCAAGTAATAATAAAAACAGAAGTCTGTGACTGGAAGTGATTTGCATTCATTTTAGATAACTTTTACATGTACATGTTGTCTCCCCCTCCTTTTATTTGTGATAGGACAGAGACTGTTTCATTTTTGGTTTTGAACCTAATGTGCCTAACATAGTGCCTGGTACATCATAAAAGCTTGTTGATTACCTGGAACTGGTACGAAAGATAGCCTGGAACAAGTGAGCAGAGGCAGAAAGACCCATAAAAAGGTAATTGCAATAGTTCACATAATGAGGTAAAGAAATCAGATAATGAGGGCCTATTCCAGCAACGCAATTGTAGAAAACAAGGAATCAAATGATTACTTTGTAGATTTAGAAAAAAATAATAACAAAATTCCGTTGGCAGAACAAAAATGTCAACTTTCTCAAAGGAAATACTGAAAAAAAGCAAAAAAGGAAGGGGCCTAGAAATACCAGATCTCAAACACTTCTGCAAAGTAGTAATTATCAAAAAGATCTGGTACTGGCTAAGAAACAGAAAGGTCAATCAATCAAACAGATTTGGTACTCAATATACAAAAGGAAATAATCACAGTGGCCCAGTATTTAACAAACCTAAAGATCCTGGATATTGGCAGTAAAAACTTACAATTTAACAAAAACTGTTGGGAAAACTGGAAAACAGTGTGGTAGAAACTTGTCAGAGATGTTATAGAGTGCAACATATCATATCACATACCACATAGAGAAGCTTCAAATGAGCACATGACACAAACATAAAGGATATCATAAACAAATTAGAGGAGCATGGCAAAAATTTCCTGTCGGATCTATAGATAAGGAAAAGAGTTCATGACCAAACAAGATAGAAAGACTCACAGGAGGTAAAATGGATAATTTTAATTACATAAAATTAAAGCATCTGTGCATGAATAAAACCAATTCATCTAAAATTACAAGAGAAATGAAATTGGGGGAGGGGGGAATCTTTGCAGTAAGCTTCTGATAAATGCCTGATGTCTGAGATAAATGGGGAACAGATTCAAATATATAAGGAGAGTCATTCCCCAACTGATAAAAGATTAAAGGATATGAACAAATAGTTTTTAGAGGAAGAAATTCAAGTCATCAGAAGTCATAAGAAAAATGCTCTAAATCACTAATAATTAGAGAAATGCAAATTAAACAACTCTGAGATACTAACCCCCATCCACTGGGTTAGCAAAGCTGACAAAAAAGGAAAATGACAAATGGTGCAGGAACTATAGGAAAACAAGTACATTAATATACTGTTACTATGCCCTCAAAGTTTTTAAAATGTGCACACCCTTTGACTCAGCAGTATCACTATGACCTCTACACCCCAAGGAGAACAAAGAAAAATATTTATAGCAGGTCCTTTTGTTGTGGCAAAGACTGGAAACTGAGGGAATGCCCATCAATGGGGAAAAAGTTATAGTATATTAAAGTGATGGAATACTGTTGAGTTATAAAAATGATAAAGGATACGGTTTCAAAGAAACCAGGGAAGATGTATATGAACTAATGCATGGTGAAATGAGCAGGACAATTTCTACAATAACAATATCATAAAAACAGCTTTAAAAGATTTAAGAACTTACCAGGGCAATGACCACCATAATTCCAGAAAACTAATGATGAAACATGCTGCCTGCCTCCTGAAAGGTGATGGGACTCAAAGTGCAGACTGAGATGTATAAATATTTTTGGCTATGACTAATTCAGAAATTTGTTTTGATTGACCGTACATATTTATTACAAGGGTTTTGTTTTTCTGTATCTTTTTATTAGAACATGAGGGGGGCAAAATGGATTTTTGTTAGTTCAAAACAATAAGATGTAATTTTAAAAATAAACAGAGGGAAAAGAGTCAGAGATGTTATAGATGAGAGATCAGAAGAACTTGGTATAGATGGGATATGACAGATTAAAAGAGAAGTCAAAAATAACCCAAACAAGAGAGGCACAGTAAATAGTGGTATCATAGAGAGAAATGATCAAGTAAGAAGTCAAAGCAGGTTTAAAGAGAAAGGCAATAAGCATTCCCAGAAGTCCCCAGACATTCCCTCATTCTCCACGGGCCATACTCACTCCTTCTGGACCTCTCTGGCTATTCCACCATGTACCCAAGTAAACATCACTGGGAAATTTCAACATTTCCTAAGACCCCATCAGCCTTGCTATCCACATCTTATCCGTACATTCACTCCACCCCGACTACTTTTCAGCTCCCTTTTATATTTTGTCTTCTCCCACTGCAATGTGAGCTTGAGAACAGGGACTGTCTTTTTTATGTCTGTATCCCCAGTACTTAGCACAGTGTCTGACTCATAATAGGTGCCTAATAAATGTTTACTGACCACTGACTAGGTGCTGGTCTGTGGCCAATTTGAAGGCCTTGACTAGAGACAATGATTTTTAGGAATCATCAGTAGGAAGGTAGCTGTTAAAGCTGTGGGAGTGAGGCTGCAAAGGAAAAAAGTGCAGATAAAAAAGGAAAAGGGAGATGAGGACAGTGTCTTGCAGAACACCCACATGATAGGATCTGTAAGCTAGAGCAGGCAAGGAGGGAAGGGAGTCAGCACTCAAACAGCACCTACTCTGTGCCAAGCACCGTGCTTGCCATGTTCTTACAAATATCACCTCATTTGATCCTCACAACAACCCTAGGGGCAGAAGCTATTAGATCCCCATTTTACAGCTGAAAGAAACTGAGAACTTCATGCATCTGAGGGTGAAGTCCAGTCTGAGCCAGATCTGAACTCAGGTCTTCCTGACTCCAGGCCCATCACTCTGTGCACTGTGGCAACTCTAATGAGTTAAGTGTTCAAAGGAGTGGGAAGAAAACCAAATATCTCTAAAACCCAAGGTAGCGTGTCTAGCAGGATATGATACCAAAATGATACCAAAAGCTAGGGAGGTCAGAATATAAGTCATGAAAAAAGGAGAGTGGATTTGGGGGTTATACATACCTCACAGTGGTGCAAGTCCAACAGCAAGGGGAGACACAAAAAAATAGGGAGTAAGGAAGTGGAGACTTTGGGTGCAGAAAAATTTTTCAAGAAGTTTAGCAGCAAAGAGAGAGAAATAGGAGGGGAGCTAGATGGGGCAGAAGGGCCACAGCAAGGCTTTCGAGGCTTAGTGAGAATGTTTGTAGGAAGAGAGGGAGGGGAAAAAATGAGGAAAAACTTGAAAACAGATGAGAGAGAAGGGAAAAACCAGGTACCAAAGTCAGGCATGTTAACAAATAACTGTGAATGTGAGGTACCTCTACAAATCCTTTCGAGTTTATTGAAACCTCTGTTTTCCTTCACTTCTCAGTATGTTCCTATGACTTCAGGTGGGGGTATGAGTCCCATGGGCATTACCCTTTGGGGTCATTTGTAGCACCGATCTCCACATGATGCCACTCTGAAGAAATATGGCCTACCTGATAAACACAGTTTTCCCCTCATTCACATCAGATGGCAACTTCCTCTTCTTGTTCTTCTTTGGAACTTCCATATCTAAAGACAAATGAGGCATTGGAACAGGGTCTCATTACCCTTCAGCCTGCATGGGTCAGTACTGGCCACTCCTCTTCCTTTCCCATCCCCTCGTGGAGAAGCAAGTTGTATTTCCCTCTAAGCCTGACCTCACAAGCACAGAAGAAGAGAGGTGGACAGTGCTGCCATTAAAACACTTCCCCTATAAAAAGCAAGGCATGGCTACTGACTCCACAGCAACTTTTGTGCCTACAATGCCTCCTTCAAAAAAAGCTTTCAAGGTTAAATTCAACTGATTGGGACTTTCCCATGGCATCTGACATAAATGTTATAACAGGTATTGGCCTTTTGTTAGGGGTCCAGACCTGTGATTTCTTTAGAGTAGGAAATACTCAGTGAGGAAATTTCCCTTATCATTGTAGATGAGCCACTACTCTGCAACCAACTGCTTGTTCTGAGAGGTTAAGTGACCCTCCCCTGGATCTCAGAGCCAGTAGACATCAGCATTAAGATTTGAACTCAAGTCTTTCTGATTCCAGCTTTCATTCAGCCCTTTATTCACTATATCTTCCTAGCTCTCACTAACATGTTTAGGAAATACAGGTACAGCTTTAAGAAGTGTTCCAACAGGTCTCATAATGCCTGTTATATGTGTTTATGTGGTATAGTGCATCACCTATCGCAGCAGGTACAGGGAAACATTTTGATTGTCTATGCTGTGATTCTCTGCCTGAATATTTCACTTACGTAGGATTGTGTTTATTTTAGTTTAGGTTTTCAGTTCACTAGGGAAGAATATTCACCTTTCCAACATATATATTTACCACTCCAATCTCTAAAAATGAGCCCTGAGTAAGAAGGTGAGAGAACAGGACATAGTCTTCTTAAAGTAAGTTTTATACAAATATGAAGGCCCTATTTAAAGTGGGGCCTAAAGTACTGGCCTAACTTCTTAATGAGTCTTTACTCAATTGTTACTAGGCAAACCTTGGTCTTCTTCATCTGAATCCTCCTCATTCAGATCTTGGTCCTCCTCATCCTCACTGCTACTTCCTTCCTCCAGGTCACTGTCTTCATCTTCCTCACTGCTCTCTGCAGCCAAAGTCAGTGGTCTTTTGCCATTCCTGAAAAGTGAACCATCAGCAATTAAGAATCAAGGCCAGCCACAAGGCCTTTCCTGGCTCCACCACCTTAGTCAATTCTGTTTCCAAAACCATCAGAGAGGCACCTCCTCTCCCTACAGATAGTTGGTGAACCTTCAAACTAGAGTCCTCCTCTTCATGCTCACAAAAGGCTTCGCTGCTCACCTCTTCTGAGTCTTCGATGACTCGGTTGCTTGTAATTCTTCTTCTTCATCCTCTTCATCCTCATCCTCACTGCTCTCCTCTTGAATTGCATCTTGCTTTCTGGGTTCAGTGGGTTTTTGTTGCTCACCTGTGAAGTAAAGTAGAGATGATGTGGCACAAAAAGCCAAGCTGCTGCTAGGTCAGACATAGAGACCAATGCCAAAGCCCTCATCCCGGTGAGCTCTGCAGATTTCTCAGTGTTTATTTTCTTTGCTAAGAAAATAACTAAATGGCTTTCCTTCTCTCTCTCTGTTGGCCTTCCCACAGAGGAGCCACTTTCTCTTCGCTGGCACCATGACCACCCTCAGGCCCCTGGTGAAGCCCAAAATCATCAGAAGAGGATGAAGAAGTTCATCCGGCACCAGTCTGACAGATATGTCAAGATCAAGAGAAACTGGCGTAAACCATGAGGCACTGAAACAAGGTGCGAAGACGATTCAAGAGCCAGATCTTGATGCCCAATATTGGTTACGGAAGCAATAAGAAGACAAAACACATGCTACCAAGTGGATTCAGGAAGCTTTTGGTGCACGATGTCAAAGAGCTAGAAGTGCTTCTGATGTGCAACAGATCTTACTGTGCTGAGACTGCTCACAATGTTTCCTCTAAGAATCGGAAAGTCATTGTTGAGAGAGCAGTTCAGCTTGCCATCAAGGTCACCAATCCAAATGCTAGACTGAGGAGTGAAGAAAATGAGTAAAAAGCTTTGCACATATCTTTTTTGTGTTAAATCAACCCTGAAATCACAAAAAAAAAAAAGAAAAAGAAAAAGAAAAGAAAATAACTAAACTGAAAATGAGGCTCATCATTCAAGTTTTAAAAAGCTACCCCTTCCTACCAAAATACTGATTATTCCTGCTTACATTAAAGAAAAGAGGTCTACATCAAAAAGCTTATTTGGCCTGATACAAAGTTCAAACCAAAGACCACCATCCTAAACCACAGTCACATAACTTACTCCCCTAAGAAATCTGCTCTCTGAAGCTGCTCATGAACATCACATGTTTTGTCATTAAATAGGGTACAGCTAAACCACTTGTGGAACATGAAAGTAATGCACTGTGATTGTGACATCATAAGAATAAATGAATATGAAAAGCTCAAAGAAACCTGGCAAAATGGATGCAGTGAAGCAGGACCTGGAAAACACAACACACACCGATAAGAGCAGTGTAAATGGAAAGAACAACAACAAAAAAGACTGAAAAAAGTGAAAGCTGTGTGATTAATTCTGACTACTAAGCTTGACCTCATAGAAGACAGGAGAAAACACATCTCTCTCCTTCTTGGCAGAGGAGGGGGACTATTAGTCTAGAACACTGCATGTGTTATCAGACTCAAGCGATAGGTTAGTCAGTTTTGCTGAAATCTTTTTTTGCTCTTTCTTTTGAATTCTTTGTTACATAGTATGGCTTACTGATGTAAAAACCAAAGGCATCAATAACAATTTTAAATGTTATTTCCAAATTGAAGACAAGCACCAAGTTCTGTTTTCTGGGTTATCCCTTCTTTTTCTTTGAATTTTATTGTATTTTTAGTTCTGCTTTATCTCACTTTCACCTCCTTACTCCCCACCCCTCTTGAGAAAACAAGAAAAACAAGACCCACTACAAACACGCATACTTAAAACAAATTCCCAGATTAGCCACGTCCAAAACCAAAAGCCTCAACTTGTACTCTAAGTCCTGTCACCACCCTGTCAAGAGAAGGCCAATAAGCTTCATCAATAGTTCAGTCACTGCACTAATTAGTTCTTGAGTCTTTTAAAGATGTTTTTATGATACTGCTGCTATTGTCAAAACTGTTCTCCTGGTTCTGCTAACTGTGCATCAGTTTATACAAAGTCATTCCAGGTTTCTCTGAAACCATATCCCTTCATCATTTTTTATAGCTCAACAATATTCCATTCACTTTCACATACCATAACTTGTTACTCACTGATAGGCATCCTCTCAGTTTCCAATCTTTGTCACTAAGGAAAGAGCTACTAGAAATATTTATGCACATATGGTTCCTTTTCTGTTTTTCTTGGAGTGTAGAGGTCATGGTAGTATTGCTGAGTCAAACAGTAGGCACAGTTTAAAAACCTCAGGAACACAGTAAATAGTGCATTAATGTAACTTTTTCTCACATTCCCTCTGGTATTTGTTGTGCAATCTTCAGGTTGTGGTCTGTTAATCCCCAGATCTCACTGTATTACCAGCATTTTGCTTAATCCACTTACCCAGTAATGTTGTAAATTAAGTAGATGAGAAAAGATAAAACACAAGTACAACACTACACAACATTATAGAGTAAGTAGATTAAACAAAGTACTGGCAATGTAATGAGGTGAAAAAAGGAGGTACTTAAAAGATGGACAGAAATTAAACAGGATTTTGAGAGGGTAAGAAAGGACATTCAAAGCATCCCTTTCCAAAGAATGGTTAAAGCCTTACCAAAAGCAGAAGACTGTGTTGCATTATATTTATCTTTGGCCACAGCCCAATCCACAGCCACTGTCCGCCCTGTGAGACATATAATGGACATTAGAAAGAATATTTTCTTCCTTTAAAATTATTCCTTCCTTAAGGGCTCCAAGGTCCAGCCTTCAGACACAAGAAGTGCCAGCCCAGAGAAGTACCACCCTCTGAAGAAAACTCCTAGAATTGGTCTACCCTTGTTTTAACAACATAATATACCCTCCAACAACAGCTGCCCAATGAGGGCTAGAAAAAGGGTTATAGGAAATCAGAAATGTCCCTACTCCCATCACTGCACATACCCCTCCCCACCTTCTACACCTCTAGGCTTCTGGGGAAAGGGGAAAGTGAAATGTTAGAAAAGAAAAATAAATGGGGGGAAAAATAACACTGGACTAACAGAAGATTTGTTCGAAGTCTGTCTTGGACCCTAGGCAAATCAATTCAATTCTCTGACCTGGAGTTGGCAAAGGATAACATCTGAAATCGCAATCTCACGCAGTAGCTGGTACTTTATAAACCTCAAATTCTTGTAAAAATGTGAGTTATTATCATCATCAATGTCTTCAGTGTTTGTACACTGTTAATTTAATAGGACAGGGATATTGGGATAGCACTCCTAGAGCCAGAACTCAGAATGAGACATCATTGTGTCAATTGCTTTTGCTTAATAATCTGGGGATATTCCTCTTACAAGGGGGGCTCATTAAGAGGTAGGGGTATACATGGAAATGACCATGATAAAATAAGCATCAATAAATCTGAATTTTCACAACAAACCAAGGGAGTTGGATTAGATCAACTTAAAGAGAAAAACAGAAAACTCCCATCCTACCTCAATGCCAATTTTCATCCATCACCAACTGTTTCACGTCCTTTACCCAGCCAAAGTTTTAAAAACATACGAAGTGAGGACAAGCAGGAGAAAAGATATTTATAGCAACCTCAGGTACTTTCAAGTTTAACCCTAAGAGAAACTGTTGTCAGCAAAATGTCACCAAGCTGATTAGTAACACCAACGAGGAAAACTAACTAATGTAAAACCTTGCTTTTTTCAGAAAGTAGAAAAAAATTTATTTATTATGCCAATTTACCTAAACACCAGGCCTTTGGGAGACAAAGAAGGCAAAGCAGACCAACCTTTTATCTCTTTCATATTCGTGCCTTTCAAGGCTTTTCCTGCTTCTAAGAGATTCTTGAACTGAACAAAAGCAAAGCCTCGCATTTTTCCATCTGTAAATAGTTACACAGAAAGTCAAGTAACTGAGTAATTAGTGTTAGAAGGTAAGGACACAGAAACACAAGTTACAAAGATGGAAAAAGAACTTTAAATTGACTAGAATTTTAAATTGGCCTCTCTCCAGATTAAAATGGCACTTCCCCCACCAGAATGAGTGTGGCTCCTTGACCCAAGTTCAAGACAAATGATACATCTTTTAGAACCATATTCCTAAGACTAATAATATATCTAATCTATCTTGAAATAGCCAAAGGAAAAGGTAAAAACCTCATGTATGTGCTCTGGACAGTGCCTAACATTAAGAAGTCATGTATTAATTAAACATTTTTAAAACTTCATTCTGATTCATAAGATGGGCAGAGAAGCTCACCAGTACCTGGCTTCCTAGGGATATTCACCTCCAAGACTGCACCAAACTGAGCAAACAAGCTCTTCAGATCATCTTCTGAACACTACAGAGAAAAATCAAAGTGCTGAAAGGAGTATAACCACAAACAAAACAGAAGCAAACCAACTCTTGAGAATTTGGTATACTAATATACGGTTTCGTATACTAATATATATTAGTATACTATACTAATATTGGTTTTAGAGGATGGAAAATCAGATTTTTGGAAAGGGGGTGTTTCATCAAGGAATCTATGGCAGAAAGGATGAAAAATAATGGAAGGTTTATTTGTGAAGTCCTTCCAAAGTAGTCCTTCTTCTGTATTCAGTGCTCTTTATAGATTCTCACCTAAACAGATCCATTTTTTGACATCATTAGAGCTAAGACTCATTTTTAAAAAGAAAAGAAGTGATCAACACCATCACAGGCAGATGGTACACTGACAACAGATATGTTTTACAGATCACATTCTCTCAGATTCTTCAGCTGCTCACTCCTACCTTAAAACTTAGGTTCCGAATGATCAGTCTAGCTTTTTTGTCAGGTACTTTCATTTTTTTAGGCTTGGGCTTTGGTTCTTGTTCTGGTTCTTCCTGTGGAGTCACTGAAGATTCTGGAAAATAAAAGGGAAGAAGCAAATATGTGCCCTTGATTATACAAAAAAAAAAAAACAAACCAGAGGATTCCAAGCACAAGGTAATATGGGAAGAGAAAATAAGATGACAGCTGTCAAAGGAATGAATACCATAACACTAAAACACTGGAGCTACAGGTAACTGAGGCATGATCAACATACTGAGGAGAAATCAAGACCAAAATCCAAGCTCAGATTACTACTGAGGACAGCATCAAACCAGAACAGACCTTCCATGAAGCTGCCTATGCCCAGAACACTGGACTTCTCAATTTCAGGAGTGAATGAAGGAATAATGTGGGTAGCCAACGAGGCCTGGGTGAATTAGAGATAGTTTTGGAGACATTACCAAAGACTCTCCTAAGCCCCAATACCGCTCTTCATTTCATAATACTTCCCTTCATCCTAAACAGTAACTGACACCCTTTATAACTTACCCTTCTTCTCCTTTTCCTTTGTTTTGTTCTTTAGTTTTCTCTTGGCAACAGTCACGTTAATTTTGCAACCTTCAAAGGTGGTAATTTCTTTGAGGGCCCTCTGAGCATCCTCCAACATGGAAAAAGTGACATAGCCAAAGCCACGGCATGTCTTACTGCCTAAAAGGCAAAAGGGTGGAGGAGAAAGGGAGCTATAAGCCACAGGAACATCTTCATAAAAAGGCCACAGACCTGCTAGAAATCATATCACAGGAAGCATAACCTTTATACATGCCAGAATTATGAAGAAAATGGAAAAGCAGGAAGGCAGGAAAAGAGGCATTTGGAAGACTGTTTATAAAAACCAAATGATGACTGAGGAGTGGTTCCCTCACAATAAATAACACTCAATTTCTCTTAGGGTACCCCTCAAAATAAACTCCCTGTATTGCAACAGGGGATATCATGTGCATGCTTATTAACAGCTCCTTTAGAGTGTACTTTTAACATTTTCATGTCAATTTATATCTACTGCCTTATTCTAACACAAACCTGTGAGATGGACAAAGCAGTAACTAAATTCTAAAAAAAAAAGGAAAAGAAAAAATATTTCTGTCCTGGAGATGAATAAAGTATTCTACTCTGACTTTCTGGAAGATTCGTGACTTCATCAATGCAGTTGTTTCATCCCCTTTTTATTTCATCATGTAGGATACTTGTGCTTACCTTCCCATAAAGACTCCATTAAGAATCTCCCCAAGGTTCCATAGATTAGAAGTGAAGAAACTCCAAAAGTCATCTGATCCAACCCCCTTCCTTTTAAGGTGGTGCACAGTAAGTGGGCACTTTGACCAAGAGAGGTTAAGTAAGTTGCTTAAGGTCACAAAGATAGAGGCAGATGAAGGTTTCTGCAAACTCAGGTCTTCTGAATCCAAATTCAACAGTTTCCCGCTGTACCATGTTGTCTTCCTCTTAGTATTTTTGTGTTTCAGGAAATACCAATGTGGCACTCCACTTGCTGGCCTCTTATTCTTACATGATCATTTATCCAATTATGCTTTGATAATATCTTTTGTGCCATTTCTTGCATGCTAGTTGCTGCTGGTAATATGCTGTAGCCTGTTTAAAGCCACCACACACCTTTCTATTACCCCTTGTGTTAACTGTATTTCTAAATCTTTCTAAACTTAGAATAGTCTACTCTTAGGTGACTGCTGAAGAGGAAGTCAAGACAAAATGAATTTAAAAGGAGTACAGCAAGATGGCTCTGTGGTTCAATTTAAATTTAAGAAACACATATACTTAATGAATTAATGAAAGTCTATGGCAAACAGAGTTTGTCAATAAGGTAGATTAGATTCCAATTTGATAGGCAGCCAAACAATGAAATAAATATACCTGAACAGGTAGAAATGAAGGACAAAGGTCCAATCAATGTGTCCTTGCAGCACACAGTTGTTTTTGCCAAAAAAAAAAAAAAAACAATCAAATAAACCAACTTTCTATTTCATCCCAAAACTCTGCTCCCAAGGAAAACGATATGTTTGAAATTATAAAAACAAGATCTGGTTCTTCTATATCCTAACTACACCAATACAGTTTTATCTCTTCTTTGATTTTTCTCTGATCTCATTATTTTATTGTACATAAAGTAAATTGCTACATGTGCACAGGCACAATGCTAAGTTGCTGTATGTGTACAGGTATAATGCTTATAGGCTATTTTTTAACTAAACGGCCAATGGCATGTGTTAAGCAAAATCAGATAGATGAGAATGAACTAAACAAATTCTGGTATATAAATTTAATAGGAAAATTATTGTCCCATGACATGAGAAATGACGATTTCAGAAAACGCTAAGAAAATATGTATGAATTGACACAGAGTAAAGTAAACAGAATCGAGAGAATAATGACACTGTAAAGAAAAACAACTTTGAAAGCCTTGAGAATTCTGATCAATGCAATGACAAGCCAAGACTCTGAAAGACTCAAGATGAAGCACACTACCTGCCTCCTGACAGAGGGGAGACACTCAAGGCGCAGAATGAAACCTACATTTCTGGACATGCCCAAAGGAAAAATCTGCTTTGCTTGTTAATGTAGATTTATTAAGCTTTTTCCTTTTTTTCAGTAGTGGGGTGGGGGGGAGGTGGGGATCAGAAAAAAAGAACCACTTATTAGGGGGAGGGGGGATTTTAACCATCAAATGGAAATGGGATAAGAGAAAAACAAACTGAATCTGTGCAAATACACCTTTTTTCCATCAGTAATATGTCCATTCAGCTTTTATCTTATATTCCAATAAATTATCTTATTCTCATGGGTAACAAAAACAGAGCAAAAAAAAAAAAACCCAACAAACCATTGCATTCCTCCATTCCTTGATGGGACAATTTTCGGCTTCTTCTTTTATAGTAAAATCAAATATAAAATCATAATGCTTAGTACATAGGTAATACATGTTGGGCAATCTGTGTTTATATATGGATAAATTGCTCCAAAGAAACTGGGCCTGGTTTTCCCTTCAAATCAAGCATTTTATTTAAATAAACTTATTTAAAAATTTTTCAGAAATTATGTTTTATGATTCAAAGGCATAAAGAATTGCCAGAAGAGTGCTGTGCTAAAGAAATGTGTTTTACTATTTGTGATAAGAGAAAGTTAGAAACAAAATGAGTACCCAATGGCTGGAAACTAGCTGACAAACACATCTATGAATGTAATGGGATGCTATTGTGCCAAAAGGAATGATAGAAATGAAAAACTCAGAGAACTAAAGGAAGATCTGCATGAAAGATACAGATCTTCAAAGAATAAAGAAAAGAGAACCAGAAGAACAATACACTTAAGGATTTAAACAGCATTTTAAAAATTCATTACAGAGGGGTAAAAAAAACTTTAAGTCAAATAAGTCAATTTTAGCACTATACTATTAAAGTTAAGACATCTTTTTTTTCCTATTAGTAACTAACTTTCTCAGAGACAGTACTCACAAGAGAGGTGAATAAGTCAGTCAATAAGCATTTATTATGCGCCTACTCTGTACTAAGTGCAGGAGATACAAAGTGTTTGTTGGATAGCGTCATTTGAACCAAAACAAAATGAATCAAAACTTTTTTTTTAAGAAATGAACATCTGCAGTAAGCTCTTTAAGATAGAATCAATGAAAGTATCTCTGTGCACGACTACATGAATAAAATAGTAAGAATTCCTAACAATCAAGAAGAGCAATTAGATCTGACCAAGCACATAATGACAAAATGTATTTAAAAACAACCCAAAGGGAGATTTGTAAGAACACAGAAGGAAGAAAGCAGAACCATGAAAACAAAACCCACAATGACCACAAAAATAAAAAGAATTAAAAAAACAACAACACTAAATGGGATGTCATTAGGATGACCAAGGCCAGCCCCAAAGAAACGAGAAAATACTCTGTGTCCCTTCTCTGCAGAAGCAGAGGACTATGGGTGAGGAACATTTCACATTCACATCAGACTCAGTTAATGAATTGGCCAGTTTTGCCAAACTTTTTTTTTAATCCTTTGTTACAAAGAATAGCTCACTGCATGAAAAGAGAAACGTTCAGACGTAGAGTACTGTATTTTAAAAAGATATCAGTGAAAATTAAACATTTTTTAATTCTGAAGCTATATCAAAGAAATGAAGACTTCAAAAGAAAGGAAAAGATGGCAAAATAAAATAAACAAGAAGACACCAGTGCAATTTCTAACCCATGTAACCAATTTCTCAGTATTATAAAATCTTTATTAAAATTATTTACACACATATTCAGGGTATCATTGATGAAATATTAGAAAGGAAATTTTCTGGCAATCTTTGAAAACATATCACATTTTTAGAATTACACAAATAAGACATACAAAGAATATAAGACCCTACTCTATGGTTTCATTAATTTTTACAACTGCACAGTAGAAATGCAAAATACAGCACTGAAAGTTCTCCTCCATCATGCCTCTCACCAAAATCACAGAAGAATCCATCACAAAACACAGACACTGCTCTGCTCAATTATCCACGAAGTACCATTATCAATCAAAGCAGTTAAACAGAGAGATATAGATTCAAAGGTGATCATCAGACAGCTTAATACAGTAGAAGAATGCTGGATTTGGAGTCAGAGGACCTGAGTTCTGCTACTTATTACCTGTGCAAGCCTGAAAAGTCGCTTAGCCACTCTGGGGCTCAGTTTCCTCATCTGCAAAATGAAAGGGCTAAATAATTACGTAATCTAAACCCATGATCCCATGCAGTAAAGTCAAGAAAAGGGAAAGATGTCCTACTAACAGCAAAGCTCTTCAGTTTACACTGACAGCCTCCTAACTCTGTAAACTCTGAATACTATAAATCACCTTCAATGAAATCATTAAAAACATAAAAGTATCTATCCATCATTATGAAAAAAATAAAATGGATTAAAAGCATACATTGTCCAGATTATTACATTAAGCTAGATAAGCAACCAGATGAATTAGAAGTCAGCATGTACACTCTGAACAAGTATGGATGAACTGGACTCAGAACTGAGGAGGAGAAGAACCAGCTGGAAGAGATCAGGAAAACTGGGTAGCTTTTTTTTTTTTTCCAATTAGCCCCAAATAAGAAACAGAAAGGATAAATGACCTGTAGAACGGAGGTTTCAAAGTGAGCTCGTGACAGACAGGACCATGATCTTTCTGTTAGGCATCTAACTCAGTGATCTGGTTCAGAAGGGGACCGTAAGAGATAAGCAGAGGAAGACATCTATGTCTTATAAGAGAAAAAGAACTGAATGTGGAGTCTGAAGACTTCTGTGTGAATACCAACCATTGTCTCTCTATATGGCCCTGAGCCACCCATTTAGTCTCTGTGGTCCGTTGGGAGGGAGGGAGTCAGGTGACATAATCACAAAGGTCTCTTCTGGAATTAAATACCATTGTCTCTTTTTTGGAACACTTACTAGTGTTTCATGCAAATTATCACACACAATTTTCAAATTAATTTTGGTGATCAATATGCTAAATATTGCATGTCATTTTAAAGATGACATATTTTAGGGGCAGAGTGATAGACGTGGGACAGAGTGCTAAGTCTAGAGTCAAGGACACCTTTTACTAGCTGTGTGACCCTGGGCAAGTCACTTAAATCTTCTGGCCTCAGTTTTCTCATCCGTAAATGAGCTGGTGAAGGAAATGGCAAACCACTCCAGTATCTTTGCCAAGAAAACCCCAAACAGGGTCATGAAGAGTTGGACTGAAAGAACTGAAATGCTCCTATTTGTAGTTGACATTTTAAATTGGGATAAGCTTCCATCCCTTTTCCTCTAAAACGATGAAAAGAAGATTGAAGAAGTTTCTAAATACCTGCATAAAAAATCATATTGTCCAAAGGTCAACTCTGGCAGAAAGGTACAAACCACATCAATCTTGCCTAACCTCAAGAGCAGAAACAGAATTCAAAGGTGCTCGACTTCCTTTTCTGTTGCACTACATGCTTATCCTATAAAAGGTCCCTGCAAACAGGACAAGGAGCCCATATTCCAATTAAATCCCCTACCTGGCAGCACAACATAAGAGTTTGTTTCCTTTTCATGTGAAGACATTCACATGTTAAGTTGTTCACCATTAAGGAAACAGGATCAGGAGGATCAGAGCCTGCTGCACTTAGCACAGAGGAAAAGAGGATGCTGGGAGCCGTCCAGGAGCTTGATTCAAGGAGTTTCATGGCTTTGGAAAAAGGAACAGAGAACCTGCTGAGGCTTTTGGTCTGATATTTAATATGGGAAATCTGCCCCATATATAAGATGGATCAAAGAATTATTCTCCTTCACATGGGCTACTCTTCCTGGTTCAAAGAAAAAGGGGGGGGTAAGATGGGGGGAAAAACAAGTTAGCCACAGGGCATGCGTTTCCAACCTCTAGCTGAGATCCATTTATTAAGAACTTATAAAGTGCTAGGCACTGGGCTAGGTTCAAGGTCACTGTCTTACAGGATTTTCTGGAAAAGGAAAAAAATCCCTCAGAGAGGAAACTGACCGTGGCTGGACAGAGGATTTCCTGGGGTGCGTGGGGATGTGTGCATGTATATATACGCACACATACGTACACGTATATAGACACGCTGCTGTGCGTAGCTATATCTAGCGGTCTCTCTCCCTCTCTATATACGTATGTATACGCGGTAAACAGGTTAAAGGCCAAAGGTCAGAGGCTCCACTCCTTACCAGGTGCAGCAAGAAAACGGAGCCCAAGCCCCAAGCGAGAGGCAAGACCCACTGTTTCACAAGCGCCAATTCCCCCCTTCCAAGTTATCATGGGAGCGGGGGCCGCCGGGTGCCCCGTGGGTAGAGCACCGGCCCCGGAGTCAGGAGGACCTGAGTTCAAATCCAGCCTCAGACACTTGTCACGTACTGAGACCCCGGGCAAGTCACTTAACCCCTATTGCCTCCCCCCCCCAAAAAGTTATCCTAATAGTAAAACAAATACACAAAGAACAGGAAAAATGAAGCCCGTTTCTGCAGCTTCTGGGAACGCCAGTCTCCGGAAGGATATGC
The DNA here is from genome assembly GCF_028372415.1 of Notamacropus eugenii. Taxonomy (NCBI): domain Eukaryota; kingdom Metazoa; phylum Chordata; class Mammalia; order Diprotodontia; family Macropodidae; genus Notamacropus; species Notamacropus eugenii. Next base: position 121,645,673 of record NC_092874.1, on the reverse strand, counting down.
TAAGCCTGGACAACCAAACGCCCAGGATTTACCCAGCCCGGGGGTGGCAGCCCCGCTCCTGCTCCGTTCTCGTCACCCCCCCACTTCCGGTTTATCTGCGCACGCCTTCCCTGCCCGGCCATCCCCTGCCCCTAACAGGCCCCCCAGGAGCTGAGCTGTCCCGAGCCCCTGGCACCCCCTGCAGCCCCGAGGCGGCCCGCACCTCCCCACCTTTCTCCGTGACCACGAAGCACTGCTTCACCGGCCCCACTTGACTGAAGAGACGCTCCAGCTGCGGGCCGCTGGCCGAGGACGGGAGGCGGCCCACGAACAGGGTCTGTCCCGCCATTGGGCACAAAAGCTGGCGCCGCGCCTGCTCAGAACCACCGTCCGGGGAACTTCGGGCCGGGGAGCCTTGGGCCGGGAAGCCTCGAGCTGGGGAGCCTCGGGCCGGGGAGCCTCGAGCCGGGGAGCACGCTCGCCTGGTGAGCGGCCTTCAGCGTGCCCACTCCACCATCTGGGCCGTGAGCCGGCCCGGAAAGTTGCGGGGAAGAAAAGGGTCCGGGTGGAAGCGCGGCGCCCGAGAGAAAGCAGTTCCGGCAAGGCCTGGGCTGGCTCCTAGGCCGCCGCGAGGGGGCGCTGACCTAACCGGGCGCCGGGAGCTGTTCCAGCCGCAGGCGCGCTGGTGGGCTCCAGCGAGGGCGCCCCCTGTCGGATCGGAGCTTTTTTTCTGTAACTCAGTCGTAACTCGCCTGTTCTTGGGACCGACACCCTCCCCGCTACCTGTATAATGGACGGCTCGTGTATTTCCGCTTCACAGGCATCTGCTCAAGGGAGGAACCAGAAAGGGCCTTATAGGTCAACCTTCCCTTCCCCGGGAGGGGAAACTGAGGCCCAGAAAGGTCTTGTGGTCTTGTCCAAGGGCAGAGCGTGGATTCCACCCTGGGTCCTGTGACTCCCACGTTCAGGAATGGGAAGCCACTCCAGGGCCCTTCCCAAGAAAATCCAGCGGAGCGTGGGGTCCGCGGGGTAGCCGCGGCGTGGGGGGTGGAGAAAACTGGGCCTGAGATCCCCTGTCTGTAGCTGTGACACACCCCACACACACACACACACAGACACAGACACACAGACACACACAGACACAGACACACACACACAGACACAGACACACAGACACACACAGACACAGACACACACACACACAGACACAGATACACAGACACAGACACAAAGACACACACACAGACACAGACACACACAGACACAGACACACACAGACACAGACACACAGACACACACACACAGACAGACACACAGACACACACACAGACACACACACAGACACACACACACAGACACAGACACACACACACACAGACACACACACACACAGACACACAGACACAGACACACAGACACACACACAGACACAGACACACACACACACAGACACACACAGACACAGACACACAGACACACACACACACAGACACACACAGACACACACACACAGACAGACACACGCACAGACACACGCACAGACACACGCACAGACACAGACACACACACAGACACACACACACACAGACACACACACAGACACACACACACACAGACACAGACACACACACACACAGACACACACACACACAGACACACAGACACAGACACACAGACACACACACAGACACAGACACACACACACACAGACACACACAGACACAGACACACAGACACACACACACACAGACACACACAGACACACACACACAGACAGACACACAGACACACGCACAGACACACGCACAGACACACGCACAGACACAGACACACACACAGACACAGACACACGCACACACACACACACACAGACACACACACAGACACACACACAGACAGACATACACAGACACAGACACACACGCACGCACACACACACACACACACACACACACACACACACCCGCCCCGGGCCCAGCGGCCCCGCACAGCCCTCCGATCCCGGCTGCGCTGACTCGCTTACCGCAGGTGCCCGCAGCTTGTCTGGCTGTTCATGGGGCTGCACGAAGCGTGTTTGGTGCCTCGAAGGTCTGCATCGGGATCTTGGGGTTTTTACGTTCCTTACCTCTTCCAACATACCTCCCCCCTCCCCATGCCTCATGACAGAATAAGATAAAAGAAAAATACGCAGCAGCTCAGGAAAACTAAACTGCATCCCTTAGGTTGACCGTTACACTCAGTGTTCTACACGTGAAGGGAGATGCTCTGAACCAAAGTGTTTAAAATGTAATAAAAGCAGACCTCTCGGCTTCAGTTTCCTCCTCTGTAAAGCGAGGGGATTGAGCGAAACCAGAGGTTCCTTCTTAACCTGTTTTCTCTTTTGAAGCAATCAGGGTTGAGTGACTTGCCCCGGGATCGCACAAGAGACCAGATTTCAACCTTTTTTTGTCATGGAACCGTTTCAGCAGTCAAGGGAAGCCTATGAACTCCTCAAAATCATGGTTTTAAATGCAGAAAATAAAATACGCAGCTTTACAAAGGAAGACAGTATACTGAAATAGTTAACAAAATGTTTTTTAAACAAGTAAACTAGCCCTCAGGTTAAGAATCCCTGGATTCGTTCTGAGTATACGATCCTATGACCAAACCTCTGTTCAGATGCCATCTATTCAGAGGACGTGTGAAATAGATGATTACGCCAATCGACATAGTCACAATCAGGATCAGAAGAGATGGACAGACGTGGATTTGAGTCTGATAGAGGAGATGGGATTAGCCAGAGATTCTATGTGCATAAGAAATCCCCAGCACACACGTCAACTAGCCCTCTAGCACTGAAGGAATCAAGCATCTGTTAAGTTCTAGCAGAGTGTTAAGTAATGGAGGGACAAATACAAAATACAGTCCCTGCTCTCCAGAAGCTCACATTTGGGTTCAGCTGCGAGTCAGATTGTGCCACAGCAAGGCAGATGTTAATACCTCCTCTTTAATGTCATTTCCACTGATAAAATCACGTCAAATCATAGGGAATGTAAGAACCAAAGATAATCATCCAAACAAGCAAATACTTCAGTTTAGAGTCTCATAAATAGCTTTTTTTTGACTTGTGCATAAATTGGCTTTAAATGAGGCAGAGTTGGCCAAAGTAGTTGACCTCACTCTCTCTTGCAGAGTCATCAAAGTCCAGAGGCAGGACAAAAGGCAAGAGACCTGGGATGAATGGTTGACCTTGGCTTCCTCAAGGCCTGATCAAGCTCTAAGCACTCTACAATGCCTGCTTCAGCTGCCTTTGTGGCCGTTGGAACAAATTGTTCTTATTTGCTCATTCTTCACACACTTGGAGTGACACCCCCACAACTCACCCACTCTCAACCTGGTTTAACCCTTCTGCCATGATGGTTTTATTGGGGTGTGGCTGCTGAGTACATCACAGCTTCTTGGAGCCACAGGTGAGAATTGGGTGGCAGGGGGACACCAAAGGTGGATAAGCAGCCTTGAAAAGGGTTCAGCAGCCCTCACATCAGAGGTGCTAGTCCTCCTGAGCACCCCATACACCCCAATAAACAAATAGTCAGACAATCTGCAGGTGTTGAACCATTTGGCAGTACCAAGGCAATTAGATAGCACAGTACGTAGAGCACTGGGACTGGAGTTAGGAGTTGACCTAAGTCTGACCTCAGACCCCTTCTAGCTGTGTGACCAAGTTACATAACCTGTGCCTCAGTTTCTTCAATTGCAAAATGGGGATAATAACAGCACCTACCTCAAGGATTGCTGGGAGGATCAAATGAGATAATATTTGGAAAGCACTTCATGAATAAGCATGCTAAGTACTGTATAAATGCTTAATCCCTTCCCCACCAAGGACTTTGATAGCAAAAACTTTTCTGGGTCTTCAGCAGCGATGACTGTAGCCCCTACAGGAGCGGTTACCAGACAGCATCTCCACGGAAGTTGCTTTCCAGGATGATGGTTGAGGGCATTACTGGTCACAAAGCTCTTGATTTCAGGATCCTGGGCTATCCCATCGGGGTCTGAGGGGAGATCCTGATCAAGGTGGAGAGGGTGGTGATTTACCAAGCACATGCTGCTTCCACTCTGCTTTACTGCTTTACTTACTTACTGTTTTAGCTAGTTTGTTTGGACTGGTGTGTGTGTGTGTGTGTATGTGTGTATGTGTGTATGTGTGTGTGTGTGCACGCACACATTGGTGGGGATATCTCAACTCATCTCCACAGGAGAATTGCTCATCCAGATGCTGGCTGTGACAACTGGGCTGGAAACAGGAGTGGTGCTCTGGGGTAGCCTCTTCTCTTGGGGCTCTAATGCTTAGCTGCCTTTTGGTGGAAGGTCAGTCAACAGTTGTTGCTGGTGATGAAGCAAAGATGGACCACCTCTCCACAATGATTTCACCGCCAAGCGATGGCTATGGGAGATGAACTGGAAGCAGGTCTGATAGTTTAAGTGGCCATATCAACCCAAGGCTCTTGGATCCATCAGGGCTTGAGGGGAGAGGATGACCAAAGTAGTGGTGGTGGGTTGAAGCCTAGAAGCTCAAACCCAGCACGGTGACTTCTCTCTAGACTCCGCTACTTTAAAGGCCAGAATCAGGCCTGGAAAATGGTTATGAGTTGGCATATTGTATGCACTTATTCCCTCTTCTTAGTGCTGAGCATAAAGCCACCATCGACACTATTGGCTTGCTTATTCGTCAAAGGACCTTGCTGTATTGTCCACCAGAGGGCAGTGGCTACCCACAGTACTGGACAGACTGACACATCACAACCAATGGAATTCTTCCTGCATTTCCCGAGTCAAGCTGAGGACAGCCAAGCTCTCCATCTCAGACCTCAAAGTCTCTTGCTTAGTCTCACCCTTCCCCTGCTGCTTCAGATCTGGCAGGGCACAAGGCTCACTCAGGTGGGAATATTCACTCATAAATCTCAGGACACATGCAGGGTATTTTTATTAAATCGCAGCAGCAGCAGCAATACTCCTGCTTCACATCAATTCTCACCAGGCTGCCAGGGGAAATAAACAGTGAGTTACCTTCTCATCCATCACCATCTAGGAGTAGAAGGGACTGGCAGAGACTTTTCCCAACCATCATCATCTTCAAAGTCATAAACCTCTATCTATTCCCCTTTGGAAACTTAGGCTGATTGGACCCACATTCTAAGTCCCAGACGTTTGGGGCAAAAGAGTCCAGCTTGGGAAACAAATCAGACACTCCTCTGGAAAAGCTGCTTTGGGCAGGAAACTGGGAATGTGGCCCAAAGGGTGAGTTTAGGGAGGCAGAACAAAGTGTTTCTACCTCTCGTTGGGGTCAATGAAATTAGGAGAGTTCTTGCTTAGGTGACAGGGGAAAAAAAATACACAGACAGAAAGATCTGAGATTCATAGAGCTCAGAAGGGATCTCAGGAATCTTTTAGTCCAACCTCTTAATTTTTTTCAGAGTAAACTGAGGTCCAGAGAAGTTAACTAACTTGTTTAAATCAGTATCATACTGTTTGGTGCCTCCATCATGGACTGCCTCTTCTGTCCTGTATCACTGTCCCCACCCATCATCTGTTACCTTTTTTGCATCATGGGCCCCTTCTCAGAATGTTTTAAAATACACAAAACAAAATAATGAATTTTGGTGAAATAATTATCAAAATGTATTTTTTAACGCAAGTTAAGAACTTCTATCTCTTTGTATGACTAGGGCAGGGATGTATGTAATCAAATTTACAGCTAGAGTATAAACTCCCTGAGGGATAGGGTTTTGTTTTACTCCTCTTTGTATCTCATCCAAAACCTCTAGAGGGTGCTTGACACTTAATAGGTGCTTATCATTGAATTTGTGTATAAGCAAGAGAAAAAAGTACTTCCTGCTTAAAAAAAAAAAAAGTGAATGAATGCCCAAATACCTAAACTTTGGAGAGGAGTGCACTTATTTGTGAAAAGATACTGACCAAGATAGGACCTGGGAGAAGACCAGAGGTGAGGAGTTAAGAGCAGGAAGAGAAGGGGAGAACTGAGGAAGGCCACGAGTGGACATCAGAGAAGCTTTCTCTTAATTCAAAATCCATTCTTTTAATCAAAAGCAGCTGAAACAAGCCAGCAGCCCTGTTCTGCCTCTGCTATTGTCGGGGTGAGAAATGTCTATAATTCAGGGGTTGGCTGCTCTCTGGGTCATAGGCCAAAGTAAAGATGCATCAGGATGTCTGAGCCAAGCCCTTGGTGATGGAGCAGTCACAGCTCTCACTCCCCCACCTCCTCCATCCCTCTCTGTATCATCCCCACCCCCAAGCACTGCTGCTCAGCGTTCACCCCTTTGCTGACACCTCCTCCTGAAGGAACCAGACCAGAGTTCTGCACACCCCTTGTTCAAAGCAGATCCTTATCTGCTGAGATCAGGGCTCTGACTCTTTAATCTCATTCCTCCACTTTAGGGAAATTCTCTTCTCTCTCTTTTCCCTCCTCCCCCTCTTCTTTTCTTCCATTTCTCAAAGTCTGCAGGAAGGAAAAAAACCTGAATTCCTTTTTTTTTTCACATTTCAAGTCCCTATGGATGCACCCTACAAGTCAGTCCTTGGCCTTAACTAAAACTATAAACGTGCGTGTTGTGTGTCTATGCATTTCGGCTGGACCTGAGCCCGAAGCATTTATTCAAGAGCATTGCTAGCTTTTGAAATCCTGCTACATGCCTGATCCATAATTCTAATGTCATCAGATCAACTATATTTACAATGCACTGAAGAAACAAGTCAAAATGTCCTTGTTACTGTATTTCAGGAAAATGCCAGGTGTACCTTGTCCCCAAAAACTGATCCTCCTAGCAAATATAGAAATTGTAGTATGCCTGGCAGTTGTGTATTTGCATGCCTCTGTGTCTCTCAGCCTTATGACTTCTTTCTCATTGGTGAGTGGGAAAGGAAGTTGAGAGAGTAATGCTGCCCCTGAGAGACAGGTAGAGAAATGTTCCCAGGATCCCCTATTACACATGTGGGTGGGAGGGAAGGAAGAAAGGGCGTCCCCATGTTGGTGCTTGTGCTACTGTTGGCATGTAAAGGATATAACAACAGATGTGAGTTACTTAGTTTTGACACGTATATACACTGGTTGCCACATGGCATAATAAGGTTAGGAGGGAGCACATTTGAAGCCTCGCCTCCAGTTAGATTTGTGACCATGGAGAATTCACTCAACCTTGCCAAGCCTCAGTTTCCCCATCTGTAAAACAAGGACAACCATACCTCACAAAATCACTATGAAACTCAAATGAGAAATACTCATACAAAATCATTCGCGGACCTTAAAGTCCCACAAAAATGCCAGCTGCCATTAGGGAGAAAAGAACAGTTGTGACAAGGGATAAATTGGTGTCTTCAACATGTCAGGAGAAATCAAAGAAGGTTTCTTGGGTCCCAAGTGGAGAACTTCACGGGAGCTTCACAAGGGATGGACAGTCATGAATAAGTTGATATCTGTCTCTTTGAGGGGGAAGAGGACCTTTCAAATCCATGAGTTCACAGATTAGAGATTCCAAGTAGCAGAAGCAACGGGTCCCAGCCCAAACCTATTGAGCCCTCTGGTGATACCCATGGACTTAATTCTTTCCTGATCTCAGAGTGCTTTTGAGGATAGACTGTCAGAACCTCCTGGTATTTACAGAGATCCTGTTGGGTGAAGCCCTATATTAAGCAATGATGTATGTCCCAGGAAGGAGGGTCATAGCCTTCTAGAACTATGTTTCTGCCCCATCTCTCAGTTCCCATGCTGATTGGGATCATATCTTTGTCTCCTACAAGAAATTAATCTCCCAGAATTAGATCCTATGGGGCAGCTAAAGTAGATGACCCCCACACTGTTATCCCCATGTAGTTAATCAGATCCTCAGGAAGGCATTTCCAGGAGCAGCTCGGGCCACCAGAAGCTCCAAACCCAGTTATGAAGTCAGGAGTCAAGAGGGTCAGAGCCAGGGTCCAGGATAAAACTAATAATTGCCTTTCTTCTCTCACCACATGCTTCTTCTCTCACCACCATCCCTGCCCTCATACCTCTCCCAATTAATCAGATGCATCTCTTCAGAAAAATATTTTATTGATAAATTAACTCTAAAAGTAGCCACTTTCTTCCCAGTCACCAGATGGGTCAGTGGTGCCATCCAGGGGGGAAGGAAGAGCAGGAAAGAGGTGGGACTCCATGTCACACACACGAAAGCTATGGAATCCCTGGGAAGGCAGAGGTGGAGGTAAGAACTGACACAGGGGTTCTGAAAGAGCAGCTCCCCCCCCCACGACACTTACTACCCTGAGTGGAGCCCAGGGTCATCAAAAGGAATGGAGCACCTTGGAACTTTATTGCTGGTGAATCCAAGGAGAGTCAGACTCTGCCAGGCTGCAGTTGCCCATAGGATGGGCATTAGGCATCAGCACCCAGGGCTGCAGAGAAGAGCCCATTCTGGTGCCTACCTCTGGTAGGCCCCATTCATGGTACTAAGCCCCAACCCACTCATCCCCAGGGGAGGGAAGAGAACAGGGGGGAAGGGGTGTTTGAGCCAGGCAGGATTGGGGAAAGGTTACAGTGTACAGGTCATGGGCAGTGCAAGTGCCTGGAGGAACCCTCACAGGTCTATGGTTTCACTGCTGATGCTGAGCTCATCAATCTGTCGGCAAGCATCCAGGAACTGCTTCTGGAGCAAGGCTTCTTCCCTGGCCAGCTCTGACCTCTCTGGAGAATTGCAGGAGGGCAGGGACAGAGCCCTGTAGCACCCGGGAGCAGGGGGACTGCAGCCACTTCCTGAAGGGCACGGGGTGCTGCAGATTCCTGCCAGAGATGATCTCGGAGGCTTCTCAGGGCTGGAGCAGAGCAGCATAGAGGAGCTATCCCTGGAGAGTCCATACAGGGAGCCTGAGGAGGCACTGCTACCCACCAACCAGGCCCCTGGGGAGGGAAGCACAGGGGCTGGGGAGCTCAGCTCTTGTCCATTTACCCCACTCCGCCCAGTCCCAGAACTCTCCTCACTGGAGCTAGTTCCAGAGAGGTTAGGCCCTGGCAGGGTATCCCTAAAGGCAGGACCCTGGAAAAAGCTTGGAGTGATTAGGACCTCGCTGCAGAGGGCTTCAGCAATGCTCCGGTGCAGGTCGATTGGAGAGGGGGGGCAGAAGTCCACAGTGCAGTCACTGCCGGTGCCCAGGGAAGAAGCTGCTGAGGGTGCTGTGTTGGCAGCCACCCCCTCCATGCCTAGGAGGCCACTGCCTGGGGGGAGAAGGTCAGGACCTGGCCCAGTCAGGGCACACAGAGGCAACAGTTCGGCCTCACCCTGTTCAATGGCATTTCCTGGAGGCACCTTGTTTTGGGGCCCTGCTTCCCAGCCAGATGGCAACAGTGGGGCCCCATGACCTGGGGATAAGCGGAACAGCTTGGCCCAACATCTCTGGGAAAGGTGGGGGCTGCAGAGTACCGGGTAGAGCCCCAACAGGGCTAACGGTAGTGCCACACCAACCTCACCCAGCCGCACACCCAGCTGAAAGGCCCACCAGGGCCAGGGCCCTGCCAGGCCCAGCTGGCCTCCATAGCCCAAAGTGTACAACACCATGTAGCCCTGGAGACCCCCGCTTAGCAGGCCAAAGGCCCCTGCCACCGGGGCTGTACGGGCTGCCCTCTGCCATGACTGGGGCAGGGCAAAAGGACCCCGAATCAGTGGGGTTGGGGTGGGGCCCTTGAGACCAACACCCCCCAGAGGGACCCCTGGCCTCTGTCGGCTCCTCCGGCAGGAGAGAGCTAGCAAGAGTCCTGAGAAAAGGGACACCAAGAGAGCAGCAAGGCCCCGGGAGGCTAGCAGAAGGGGAAGAAGTGGCCTGGAGACGGCTCCAGCCATAGTGGCCCCAGCAGAGAGGCCCAGCACCAGGAGGAGCAAGGTGGCCAGGCCCCAGGGACAGCGGGGAGGGTGGGGGCGGGCCAGCAGCAGGCAGGCCAGCCCCAGACAGGCAGAGAGGCAGGGCAAAGACAAATCATGCAGGAGCAGACGGATCAATGCGGGCAGCCTCTCTCTGTGCCCGTAGGCATCATAGAAGAGGGGAAAGGCCCTGGCAGCTCCAGCAGAGATCAGAAGAAGATTGAGTAGAGCTAAGCAAGGGGCTCCCGGTGGGCAACGCCAGGGGAGGAGTGCCAGACTCAGCAGAGCCAACAAGGCCACCAGCCCAAAGAGCGCACCCACCCCATACACATGGGCCTCCCATGCCAGACCCCACCGGGCTCGGGCAGAGGCCCAGTCAGCCTCTAGGTTCAGAAAAATTGGGGGCAATGGGGCCACTGGAGGAGGATTCTCAGGTCCAGGCAGGTCCATGGTGCCACAGGCTTCTGACACACACTCTGGCTGTGCTGATGAGCTCCTCAGGCTGGTTGGGGAAGGGTCATTTGGGGTAGGAGTGATATCTATAGACACAGGAAATAGATAATTAGTAAAGCCACCCTACCACAGACCTCCAGCCCACTAAGCACCCAGTTTAGGTACTTCACACTAATCTAGGGGTGAGGAACCTAGGGCCTCGAGTCACATGGTACCCTCTAGGTCCTCACATGTGGCCTCAAAACCCCAGGTTCCCCATCCCTAGGACAGAAGGAGTCTGTCAGTCTATCCAGGACCTTTCCTTTTCCTCCCTTGAAATCAGACCCTTGGAACTACTCCCCAGTCACACAAGCAAGCAAACATCGATTAACTACCATGTGCCAAGCACTGTGCAAAGCCATGGAGACAACAAGATCAAAAATGAAACCTTCCTCCCCCATGCTCTGTCTTGCCCTGTGGTCCACTGTCTACTCCTCAGGTCTCACTTCTGCCTTGGTTCCCAAATCCTTGTCCCCCAGGTCACATTCAAACTCATCCCCTCAGATTTTTGACCTTGTCATTGCCCATTGTGACCTCCGTGGAACCTAAAATGTTTGAGAAGAATGGGACTTTCAAGGATCATAACTCTAAGGCTAGAATGGTACTCATTTTCTAAGTGTGGCATTGGATGCCAAAGAAGTTAAATTAGGGATATCAAATTCAAACAAAAACAGGGGCCATTAAACCATACATAAAAATCCCTGTGGACCATGTGCCTTGTATTAAAATTTTCTGTGTTCTATTGCATTTTTAAATTTATTTTATTAAGTATTTCATTTACATGAGCATAAAATTTACATTACATTAAATATTTCAATTATCTTTTAATCTGTTTAGACCTGTACTCAGAAGCCTCATGAGCTGGAGTATCTGACACCTCTGGGGTAAATCACTCTCTCAAGGTTTCCAGGATTGTAATTGTCAGAAGCAGGGTTTGAATCCACATTCTCTAACTTCAGAGATGGTTCTCAATCCAATCCTTCTTCCCACCTCCCCTAATTTTACAGCTCAAGAAACTAAACTGAGTTCTGGTGCCCAGACCAGACTTGTCCAAGGTTAAACACTAGTTGGAGGCAGAGGTGGGATTGGAACCCAAGTCTTCTGGGATCTCCATAGGGAGTAGTTTCTACCCTAGAAGAGTATCTCTCATAATGGCCTTCTTTCTTTTTTAGAGGCAATTTTTGTATCTCATGCCCAGGGTCACACAACTAGTCTGAGACTGGATTTGAGCTCAGGTCCTCCTGACTCCAGGGCTGAAGCTCTACCACTGAGCCACCTAGCTGCTCCAATTGCTTTCTTCTCAACCCTTATTCTCTATTATCCCAAGAGTATAGATCATCCTTTTCCCCACCCTTCCCCCAATATCCTTATCTCCTCAGGAAAGCTCCCTCATTCTCCCACCACTCCCCCTTGCTTGCCATTCCCCATAAGCCTGGGATGGATAGCTGTTTCCCCTCCCCAGGGCATTCCAATAACAACCCAACCTCCTCACTCTCATTTGGGGCCCACTGAACTGCCAACCACCCAAGGGTCTCACCAAGTCTTCCTGGCAACCACTAGAAGACAATGGAGCTAAATCCTGGAAAGTCTGCTAGGCTGTCCCCTTCAGGGCAGACTAACAGAACTGGAACCATTTTACAGAGGAGGACTGAGATGAAGACTCCTCCATGTCCCCAGTATGTTTTTCTAGGGGGCGGGAATATGGGAAGGAATAGGAGTCTCAATTCCTAATCTCTTCTAAATTGACAAACTCTCCCCTTCAGCACCTATCTTATGTTCCCGTTTCAGGTCCCAAATTCTTGGGAGGTAAGAATAGGGAAGGGAATGAGCAGTTATATAGTGCCTACTATGTGCATCAAGGTCTTAGAATCAGGAATACCTAGGTTGGAGTCCAGCCTCTGATTCAAACTGGTTTCGTGACTATGTGCTTGGGGTAGTATCTTGGAGAAGATAGAACTAGATAAAGACATGAAAGTCTTAGAGAAGATGCCCACATCAATGAAATCCCAGGTTCAGGAGGAAGCAGAGCTGTGTTTGAGAAGCTACAGAAATAGAGATTTTTGCAATTCAACAACAGGAGAGGGGTCAGGAAGGGGCACTGGGATCTGTGATCACCCATCAACCCAGCAGGCTCAGCTGTACCATGGTCCAAAAAGATGAGAGATAGAGACACTCTGAGAAGGGAGGGAGGATAGTGTGGGATAGACAGGAAGCAGCTGTGAATAGGAAGGGGGAGGGGCAACTTGACCACCAGACTCAAGACATCAATTACCTTCCTAAGTCAAAGTTGGACGACCCAAGAAAAGCCCCAAGAATACACTCAAGGCAGCTCTAGGAAGAGCTCTTGGTATACATCCAGTCTCAGGGGAGCTCAGGAAAAGGAAAGGAAAAGGCAGGAATCTGGGAAAGAACTTGAAGAATGAAGAAGGGGGGAAAAACTGGAGAGGTTTTTAGAGGAGAGGGGTAAGAGTTAGAAAAGTCAGGAGAAAGGTGATTAAGGTGGGTGGCAAATGAGAGAGCTGGACAGGTGGGAGGGGAGAGGAATTGAGGGGTCAGGAGGGGTGAGAGCTGGAGAGATCAGAAGGGCAAATACATACAGTTCAATTCCAGCTGCACAATGGAAACTGAGAGTCCTCTGGGATCTCTGTGTAATCCCATTTCCTAAATCACTCCCCCTTTCTAACTTACTCTCACCCTCTGCCATATATATGTCAGGGCTTAAATCTATAAAATGTCTAATATTCATCATCCATCAGCAAAATCAGTACCTTGTGTCTTTACCGATGCTTCTAGTGTTTTATGAAGGCTGTTTTTGAAAAGAAGAAAAAGGTTTTCAGCACCTCCAAAAGGTACAGGAGGCAGAAGAACGAATACCGAACTGAGAGTCAAGAGGGTCTGGGTTGGAAGTCTGACTCTGCCATTTATTCCCTATGAGACTTTGGAAAAGTCACTAACCCTCAGTCTCCTGATCTATAAAAAGATAGGGTTGTTCCCTCATCAGAGGAGAGGGAGGACCCCTAAGGTATTTACTTTGGGACTCCTGCATTTTGCATTGGAGAAGAGAGATCCTCAGTCTACCTCAGTTGCTGACTTTATTTCTTATTTACTTGCAAATTCTTATTCACTTTCAAAAAAAAAACCTAGGGAAAGGGAAGAAGGAAGGTATAGGATTGTTTTTTCATCTTAATTTAATATTTCACAGAAAATTAGTAACTATTAACTCAAAACATGTGATTTTTTTTATTTACAATGACATGACAAAAATTCTCTGCCCCATCCTGATGTTTGCTCAAGATAAGTTCTCAAAATTGCAAATGATACATCACTTAAACACTGAAATATATCCTATGTTTTTATCTAGTTCTTTAAGAATATATTTGCTTCTTCTTTTAAAAAAAAGTTACTTTGTCTTTTGTTGGATGCAACATTGCAGAAAGAAATATTAAAATTGAGAGGCAAAAAAAAAATGGCCTCCAAGCTCCCTGCAAGTTCTAAAGCTACGATCTCATGATTCTAATTAACATCAAGAATAAATGTGAACACAGTACATGGCTTTACTGAATTCAACCAATACCATTTGGATGTGCTTAACATGAAGGCACAGGTGCTTACTGACTAAATTAACCGTTAGCTAAAGTACTTAAAGGACAACAGACACAGATCTTAGTTTCTTCAACTCAAAAAAAACCAGATTGGACTAGGTAACCTTCAAGGTCACTTCTACTTTAAAGCTATTATCCCAATTAGCATAATGAACAAACATGAACACAATGCTTCACTTTACTGAGTCCAACAATTTGGATATGCTATCAGTCCTTAATGAAGATCTCAGCTATCTAGTGAATAAATAAGTCATTAGGCTGAGCTCTGAGCCTGGCACATAGTAGGATGCTTATTAATTACCTGAGAAATGAGGACAAGGTGAAGGACAGCTGTGACATAACTTATTAGGGTTTCCTTTTCCATAAAATGAAGGGACCATAGATTCAGGGCTAGAAGAAATCTTGGAATTATAAAAAATGGCCTCTGAGGTTCCTTCCTGCTCTTATGATCCTAATTTATTGATCAGTGAGGTATATTCATTGGTTATTAGATATTAGTCAGGGCAAATATTTTCTGTCTGTCTCTCTGTATGTCTCTGTCTCTCTTTCTTCTGGCCTCCCTCCCTGTTCTTCAGTTTCTTCTTGCCTTTCTGTCCAATCCAGTGCTTCTATAAAGCTTTCTCTTGGACACCATCCCCAGTCTACCTTGTAGCATCCTCAGTAACAGCTCAAAGACATTTGTATAGGGTCTAGAAGTTTACAAAGCACATTCTCCCTGCCTCCCCCGCGGCCCCCCCCCATGCCAACAACACTGAAAAAGCCATAAGGAAGCTGTGGGGAGGAACAGGAAGGAAACCCTAAAACCCCCACACTTTCTTTCGTCTGCTCCCATCAGCTGGGTAATCTTGTTTTCCTAGTCCTGAGGGCATGACCATGCAGCTGGACAGGAACTAACCTTTTCCCTCGAATGGAACATCAAACAATCCAAAAAACTAACCCAGGTTGGACAGACCCCAAAAGAAATAGAATGACCCCATTCTTCCCTTTCACTAGGATGTCCTGGGAAACCAGGCCCTTAGGTAACTAAGAGCTCTGGGTCCTGCCCTGCACCCTGTAACTACTCACCGCTCTTCTCTCCCTTCATTATCATAGTCAAATGCATCCTTTCCAAAAGTCTAGCCTCCAACCCACCAACCATCACCACCAACAGCAACCCTCTATATAATGGAGAAAGCACCAGATTTAGAAAAAGAAGACCCAGCCCTGAGCCCTGCCTCTGCCTCTTACTTTTTGATCTTGAAAAAATCATTTGACTCATCTGAATCTCATTTCTTTCATTTGTACAATGGGAATAAAAATACTGGCACTTTCTGCTTATTACTTGACAAACCTTAAATTGTAGAATTCTATTACATTAAAAAACAGCATAGAATGTACCTTAGAGGGTTCTTACTAAGTTCCAATAATAAAAAATAACAACTTATATTTACATGGAGTTTGCAAATTACAAATGTTATCTCATTTTATCCTCCCCACAACCGTGTAAGGTACATGCTACAGGTAGTATTATCCTCATTTTGCAGACTAGGAAATGGTGGCTCAGAGAGGGTAAGTAATTTGCCCATGGTCACACAGTAAGTACATGAGACTAGTGGCACTTGAACCCAGGGCTTCCCAAGTCTAAGGCCAGCCCAACTCTATCCCCACTAAAGCGATGCCTCAGATGAGATAATGTATATGACACCCTTCATGAACCTTAAGTACCATACAAATGGTGGCAGATATGATGCCAATATGTAGCCAACATCACACCCCAACTCCTTGATATTCCATCCCCAATACACATACACAGACAGGGAACCTCTGCAGATTCAGAAGCATTGAAACAGGGACATAGCTCACCAGAGAAGAAGGAGGGAGAAATTATTGCATAAAATTGCATAAATTATTGCACAAAAAATTCTACTTGGCAAGCTCAGCCTCCACAACTGCTCCAGGGTTCCGAATTCAAGTCATCAACATCACTCAACACCCACTATGTGCCTGGCATTGTGCTAGGTATTATTGATGTGTATGCACTCGTGCCTGAACAGTGGGGGAGTTACAAAAGAGAGACAAAACTCTGTTTCTGCTCTCACAGAATAGATGTAACTTTAATGTCAGTCTCTAAGCCTTCTTCTTGCCAGAATTCAGTTACCCTGCCTGGGGCATCTTAAAAATTCTGGCCTTCTTCCCCATCTTTCCTGATAAAGGGAAATAAGGAAAGGGGGTAGAGAGGGAAAGGGAGTGGAGAGGGAAAGGGGGTGGGGGCAGCTAAATGGCACAATGGTTAGAGCACCAGCCCTAGAGTCAAGAGTTCAAATCTGTCCTCAGACACCCACTATCGGTGTCACCTTGGGCAAGTCACCTAATCCTGATTGCCTCAAAAATCAAAAAAAAAAAAGGTAATGGAGTTTTCTGCTTTTTCCTATCCAGGTTCACTGAGTAGAATCTCATGGATTCCTAGGACTGAGATCTTAGTACAGGGATTCTTAATCTTTTTTGTGTCATGGGCCCCTTTGGCAGATGCCTATGGATCCCTACTCAAATAATGCTTTTAAATGCACAGAATAAAATACATAGGCATACAAAGGAAACCAAGGGTACAGAAATATTTACAAATTATAACAAAGAAAAAAAAGAAAAGAAGTTCACTTATACCAGATTAAGAACCCCTGGCTTAGAAGGATCTTAGAAATCATCTAGTTCAATTGCCTTATATCACAGAGAAGGAAATGGAGACACAAAAAGGGGTCAAAGTGACTCTCCCAAAGTCACACCGACAGGAAGGAACAGACCCAGAACTGGAATCCAGGTTCTCTGCCTCCAAATTCTTTCCACAATACTCCTCTGCTTCACTCTACCCTGAGGTGTTTCCCTCCTGCCCAGTCTTCCAGTGGATAAGGCGGTGGGGGGAGGAAGGAAAAACTACCAACACGAGTGAACAGTTTAAGAGGTGAGAGGGACAGGAGCTGGACCCAGGCAGTTTGTCTGGAGAAAAAGCCAATTCCATTTTAACCAGAGGTGGTCCAGATAAAGGGACTAAGGAAAGGGCTGCTCTGGCCTTAAGACTTGGAGGCTGGAGCTCCTTATAATCCCCACCCCAACCCCATCCAAGGAGATATTAAATTCCCACTAGATATCTAGAGAAAAGGACACACAGTCATAGGCCAATCCACAAATCCCACAAAGGTCCAAAAGACCTAGGGAGAATCAGAATGGATTCATCCTCTCCTGCAAGGGTTTGGCCGCCTGAGCCATCCGAGTTGTCCTCTCCCAAAGATGCCAACTATCCAGAGCCTGTCCCAGGGAAACAGGAAGAGACTAGCTCCCCTGGGCCACAAGCAAGGAGAGAGGGAGAAGGATGAGGGGGAGGTGAGAGGAAGAGGAGGAGGGAGAGGAGGAGAGAGAGGGAAGGGGAAGGGGTAAGGGAAGAAAAGGGTGGGGGAAGGAGGAGGAGTTCTCCAACTAAACTGAGTTGAGCTCCCTTTGACTGTCCAGAGTTGTTAGGCCAATCTTGGTAAAGGCTGTCACCTGGGCTGACAGGCTGCCAACCAGCATCCTCTCAAGCCATCTCCCACCCTAAGGGCCACAGATACCTCCTTGACACCTTCAGGATGGGCTCTTCCTTCCCATACGGACAGAGCAGGAAGGTGTCACCAGGAGACTGGTGTTGGCTGGCACCTCACCTGAGGGGGATTTCTATGACTTTGACCAAAGCAGGAAACATAAAAACCAGCATTAGTGCAGCGCCACATCAAACTTCAGCTCACTCTTGGGGGGCCATGGAGTGAATGCCATCCTCCTCAGAACTGGTTTCTGTACCCAAGACAGTTTTAAGAAGTATTCTCAAAGGGCAACTAGGTAGTGCAGTAGCTAACACACTGGTCCTGGAGTCAGGAGAACTGGAGCTCAAATTTGACCTTAGAAACTTACTAGCTGTGTGACCCTGGGCAAGTCACTTAACCCTGATTGCCTCCAAAAGGAAAGAAAAAGTACTCTCAAGAATCCACACCCGTAGTCAGTGCTTCAAAGGAATCAAGTGTTGATCTCCCTGGAACTGGCTATCTTCCTGCCCAGCACATACAAGAAAAGGAGCACTCTCTCATCCTCATCTCTCATCTCAAAGGGCCCAAGGCCATTTCACTACATGTCTTACAGTTTATATCACTGCATAGCAGTAATCTGGAGGGTTCAAGTCCCAGCTAAAATGATGCCTTCTCTAAGAAACTTTTTCCCAACACCCCTTAATGCCTTAGTTGTCATTGATTAATCTTGTGCTTATCTATTTGACTTGGTCATATGCAGGTCATCTCCCTCATTAGGCTGTGAAGTCCTTGAGAGCAAGGACTATCTTCTGTCTCTCTTTGTATCCCCAATGTTTAGCACAACACCTAGCACTTAGGAGGCATTTCATAAGTGCACATGGACTGACAGACCAGAACACACAGGACCTGGCAATGTGCATGTCCACAAGACCTTGGCTACAATTCAACAACAAGTCAACAAGCAGTAAGTACACACTAGGTACATAGGTCTAAGCACAGCCATGAGATATTTCTACCCTTGAACCCCAGGACTAGGTCATGAACTTCCTGGGGAGTAAGAAAGGAGAAGGGAGCCTGGGCTTCCCACATCTTCTGAGGTTCTCCACCTATGCTATGGTGCACACATGTTATTTGTTTTTGCTCCAAGTCTACATTCTCACGTCCTTCCCCTGAGGGACCAAGCTCTGTCTGCTCCTGACAGCATGTCATGTCAGATCCTACTGCAAAAAAAGACAGCAGGACAGAGAGGAGAGAGACAATGGCACACCAGGTAGAGGGAAGAGGGAAGGGGACCTCAGGGCCTTTATCTGAGGAAAGAGGGATCTCTAGGGACTCTCACAGCTTTAGAACCTGTGAAAGACTATGCCTTGGATGCCTGACAATACATCAAAGGGCTAGGACTTTGTTGGCACAGAAACCCCTTCCAATCACTGCAGGTCTCAAACAGCTAGAATTTAGTAGATACATCTAGGAAAGGTGTCTAAATCAGAGAGAGGTTAAGTAACTTGCCCAATATAAAGCCCAAGGATGCCACAATGAGTAGAGTATTGTAGTTGGAACCAGGAAGACCAGATTTCAAACCTTGCCTCTGATACTTAGTACCTATGTGACCCTTGGATGAGGGATCCTCTTCCAATCCTCAGATGAGGGATCCTCCTTCCCTCAGATTCCTTCCTGTTTTAAATCTATGATCCCAGGATCTCACTGCTAAGAAATGTCCAAGGCAGGACTTGAATCCGTGTCTTTCAGACTCCAAGTCCAGCACCCTACCTACTGAGGCTTGGTGATTCACAGACCTTAAGAACAGTAGCTTCTTAATATGTATCCATTGAATTTGTTGAATCAGCCTGTGTTAATAGAAAGCAAGGAGAGGGAGGGGAGTACAGCAGCTGTAGAAATAACTAATATAAGAAATCTTAGTTGGCTGCCCGACTTGTCTCTTTGTATATTTATTTGCCTCATGGCATCAATCTTAAACTAGGGCAGCTAGGCTGGCACAGTAGATAGAGCACCAGGCTTGGAGTCAGGAAGACTCATCTTCTTCAATTCAAATCCTGCCTTAGACACTTCCTAATTATATGACCCTGGGCGAGTCACTTAACCCTGTTTGCCTCAGTTTCCTCATCTGTAAATTGAGTCAGAGAAGGAAATAGCAAACTACCTCAGTGTCTTTGCTAAGAAAACCCCAGATGGCATCACAAAGTGTCAGACACAACTGAAACGACCTAATAACAACCGGTTTTAAAACTATAAACTCCTAGTAGGCAGGTACTGTGTCCATGTGACTTCCTACAGCAACAAAGGAAGCAGTAATAAAGTCTCCCCCATTAAATTTCTCTTGAGGGCAGAGAAAGTCTTGGCTTTTTTTTGTCCTCCAGTTTAGCACAGTTCCTGGATGTACTTAAAGAATTCATGTTGACTGGATAGCTTGATTTGATGAGGAGGAGGAGGAAAGCATATCGAGCTCTTACCTGGAGGTTCACTCCCCACTGAATCATTGCTTGGGGTGGAGCCTGGGCCCTCGGTGCTATTTGTGAGGTTATCCTGCACAGGCTCCAGCTGGGAGGACAGAGTAGTGCCAAAGAATCCTGCAAAGGGGACAGGAATGGCTGATGAACCAGCCTTTCTCTCCCATAAACCCTCATGAGAGTACTTCAAGAGGACTTAGGGAGAAAGCCCCAGAGGCCCATAGGATATGGCATAGGATATAGGAAGGGTCCCTGAACATCATCTAACCCAATGTCTTCATTTTAGAGACGAGAAAACTGGAATAGTGGAGACATTACTTGATCTAATTCATGCAGAGAACTCAGATCAGAATAAAGGTGTTTTGAGTTGACTTTCTTCTACACCACAACCCATCCATGACATGCAATTTCTCCTCTACACAATTCCTAAGTAATCAGGTAGGTGTTCTTGAAAGACATATCCATGAGGGAGTTAATGGGGTGAAAGACAGATGCAATGCATGGGATAGGGTTGGCACTAGCCATTTGGCAAATAGTCTACATGCCACTGGTTGAGACAACCACAGTTCATTGTAGTTGGCACTCTAGAAGGATGGGAAGAGTTTGGATGTATAGAGGCAGTGAACTGAATAACTGTGGTCCTCTTTCCAATAAGTTGGCTCTAGGGTAGCCCAACAGTGGTTGCCACATCCCATCTCTGAAATCCCCATGGCTAGGATGACAGTACTCACCAAAAGGACCCAAGCGGCCTGCTATCTCTGCCAGGCTGGCTCGAAGACTAGGTAGCAAAGGTAACATCTTGTGCCCAAGTGTGGGTGCTGCCCCTGCTCTTAGCGCCACATCAAACTTCAGCTCCAATTCACCCTTGTGGGGCCATGGGGTGCTGGGTGGAGGAGCGGTGGCTTGGAAGGTAGTGTCCAGGGATAGCGTGCCCAGGAGAGGAAGCCCATCTTTGGGCCCAGGGTCAGGAGAGGTGGACTGCAAAGGCAGGGTGGAGGTACTGGAGACCGCACTGCCCTCGGCAGACCCCCACTCTGGGGAACTCATCAACAATTCAGGGACAGTGTCCGTTCTCAGCCCATCGACCAAGTCATCGGGCCCCTGGTCCAGAACTTGGATTCGAGGCTGGGTCTCTGTAGCAAGTCCTCCCCAGGCAGATCCAGGTCCCCGAACATGAAACTTAAAGTTGAGGCCCAGGTTGAGAGAGAGCATGGAGGCTTCACTCTGAGGGCGTGGGGCCAAGGTTGTTAAAAAAGCACCAGGAACTGGGGAGCCAGGCTGGGGGGCCACAGGAGCACCCAGGAGAGCCCAGCAAATGAGCCCCAGCCCAAGCAAGCCCTGCCTGGCCATGGCCCCCACACTGGACACAGGGAGAACACCTCACCTCCAGAGAGAAAAGCTCTGTCCTGCTGTCTGTCCTAAAGAAAGGACAGATGCCCCAGTTAGCCCTGCTTGCCAAGGGAAATGCTCTAGCCTCCCTCTCACAGGACAGACACATGAATAGGGGGTGGGGTGCACTTCTGACTCCATAAAAAGGCACTGGGAGGGCAAGTAACAAAATCCTATGGAGAAGGGGAAGGTCTTTGGCCTCTACAAGGGGACTGATATTCTGACTCTTCTCTCTTTGCCCCCTTCTCTGCACAGCCAGCTTAGTGCAGTGCACAAAGTAGCCACTTGATAAATGTTTATTGAATGAATGAACCTCTCTCACTCAGTCTCCTAGCCTTTTATTACTCTGGCCCAAATCCCTGGCCCATCCCTTGCCTCCACAGATCTGGGGCTATGAGTCCTAAATGCTGCAGTGTATACATCCTGATGGCCCCATCAATTCCCTCCTGTGCTTTCTTCTATCCTTTCTTACCCTTACCTAAAGCGACCAGTTGCCCCACAGGCCCTGCAGTGACCCACTCTGATTCATATAGGACACTGGGGGCTTCCAGCCATTTCTCTGTCTCACCCCCACCTGTCCACCTTGAAGGACTGGAATTTCTGACCCCAAGCCAGAATATTGGCTCTGAGCAACCAGGGCATAAAGGAGACAACTGGGACCTGGGGGAGGAGAGAGGAGCCAGGAGGTGGTTAGGGAATTGGGAGAGAAAATGGGGGAAGGGAGCTTCAGCTTCTAGCAGGAGAAGCCCCTCCCAGCATAGGAAGTCCACTCCTACCTCTGGTTCCAGCTCTGTCCTGTCTCCTTCTCTACTTGTCCCCCAACCCAGCTCCCTCTTAGGGATTTCTATTCCTTTCTCTTCAGGGAATTGGGGGGGGGGGGGGAGTGGATTTTATATTTCAGAGCTCAGAAAAGCCCCAGGCTCTTGGCTCCCCAGGGAAGAAAGCCAGGCAAACTCAGACTCTTGACTCCTGCAGCTAATCGCAGAAACACACCACCACCATGGATGGGATAACCAGCCACATCAGGCTGGGTGGGGGTGGGGGATAGGGGGTGGGGCTGGGAAGGGAGGAAGGGAGGGTGAAAGGAATAGGAAGGGGGAGGGATGAGATAAGGATACACACATGCACAAACAACCCTCACATCACACACACACCCATCTATACTGTACACCCAAATTACACACATGCACATTTACACACCCCCTAGAGACGCCCATAGAGGTAGCATACACACCGGTCCGTTCGCTCACACGTTCTCTCCCCCCGTTCAACTCCTCCTTCACTCAACGTGCCCCCACACTAGTAACACCTATGTCTTCACTCACACCCCCTCACATGCACACAACCCACCATCCAGCCCAGTCCTACACACAAGCACGCGCACACACATGCAAACACACTCGCCCAAGACCAGGGATGCGCTCATCTACCCCTTCTCCACTCCCACTCCCCCGGATTACACTGGGCTTCCCCTGGGGTGAGTCTCATCTCAGAAACTCCCCTCTCAGAAAGGGGAGGAAACAGTCCTTCCCTGGTCCAGTCCAGCTTGATAAAGGCCAGAAATGTTGAGCCCCTTCTCCCCCGTCCCCCCCGCCCCTTGGCTACCCTCATCTTTGGTAATGAAATGAAGGAGGTAATGAATGGAGAGGAAAGACTGCCGAGGGTCTGCCCTTGAGACATCTCCCTACACACACACACACACACACACACACACACACACACACACACACACACACACACACACACACACACACACGCTCTGCCCCTCCACCCCATCCCCCTTGCCCACCGCCCCATGTATCCAGATACCTATCGCGAATTCCCCAGCTCTCCCCAACCCCCGGAGCTCTCCTGGTCCTTCCCCATCACCCGGTCTCTCGGTCACGGTCATCTCCCATCTGCCGATCCCGGAGCCCCGCATCCCTCAGCCCCAACCCAAGTCCCAGAGCCGGCTCTCACCGTGTCCAGCTCCTGAGGCTCCGCTGCCTCTCCGCTTCCCGTGGGCTCCGCCTCCTGGCTCTAAGTCTCCGGCTCCAGCAAAACCTCCCCGCTCTGGGTCTCGATCTCTGTCTCTCTCTGATGATTTTCCCCTCCCCTTCTGCCTCCCTGTCTCCCTCCCTCCCTCCCTCCCTCCCTCCCTCCCTCTCTCTCTCTCTCTCTCTCTCTCTCTCTCTCTCTCTGCCTTTCTCCCTCCTCCGTCCCCTTCTCCTCCTCCTCCCCTCAGCCACCACATCAGCTGCCAGTGTGGAGCCCAATACACAACCGCACAGAACCACGTACACTCAGTATTATCACTCCGTCCTACACGCAGCTCACAAATACACAAGTCACTCTCACACTCATGACCACGCGTTATGCAATAAACCATACACAAATGCAGTTGCACAGTGTGCTCAGTCTATTTCAACACACAATCACACACATCCTGTCAGACACACACACACGCACACATCCTCTCAAAAACACAACCCTAGCAACCGTTCTAGTCACACACATGCCAAACACAGCCCATTCATAAAGAGGCAGCAAACCCTGGGAAAACCCACTCTGCAATGAAAGCAAAGATCTAGCCCTCCTGAGCTCCCTCAAACATCTCCCTGAGTTTGGCTTTTATACCGGTCAGCTCTCTGAGCAGTGTAAAAGGCTGCAAAAGCTCTCCTCACCAAGTGTTGATTTGCTTGTTTTAACCCTATTTATTGATTGCAAGGGAAGATTCAATTAAGGGTGAAGGTCGACTGGTTAGGGACACCAATTGGGGAGACAGACAGGTAGGCAGACAGAGATGGACAGACAGGCAGGCAATCAGAAAGACAAGCAGAGAGAGAGAAAAAGAGAAACAGAAATGGGGAGGGGAAGGAAGGAAGGAAGGAAGGAAGGAAGGAAGGAAGGAAGGAAGGAAGGAAGGAAGGAAGGAAGGAAGGAAGGAAGGAAGGAAGGAAGGAAGGAAGGAAGGAAACTATCTGTTTTGTTCCAAATTCTTGCTATGGGTGAAATTAGTTCTGGGGCCATCCCAAGTGAGGGGTAAATCTTGCACCCCATGACTCATACCCTTCCAGGTCCCCCTTCCCCATTGATGCAAAAAATCAATCAGGCAGTCCATTTTTTTTAGTTTTGTAACTCTGGTTAAATCATTTTGACTCTTTGAGTCTCAGTTTCTTTTTCTGTAAAGCAGGGATAATGATACCAACATGATCACCTCTTATTACCACTTATGTCAAAGTATTGTTGTGAAGAAAGTGCTTTGTAAACTGCATAACATTATGTAAACTCAAGCCATTGGTGGAGCTTTTAAGTACTATTAAAGGGACAAAGTCAGACACTCAAGGTATTTTTGAAAACCCATTTCATCCCAGGATTTAATGACATAAATTCCCATTCAGAGCCCCTAAGCAAAGTTTCACAAAAGGGTCTCTTTCCACTCACTTTCTCCACTTTCACCAGAAACTTCCTTGCCCTATCTCCTAGGGGACCATACTTTCTATTGTGGGTCCCTCAGCCTTAGAAGGTCTGCCTGGGTGATAGTTGCAATTGATCAGGGTTTATTTTCTGGCCTTCTCCCCAAATACCTATGGGTATTCTTCAGATTGTTTGAGGACATTTTACTTGAATTCTTCTTAGAAATTTTTCTTTGCTAATCACTTTTACTTAAATGAACTAGAAAGGCAAAAATAAATAAACCTGGTGGGATTTGGAAATACCAAAGCTTTTTAATTCAAACACCGTCCCCCTCCAATATAGACAGTCAAAATAGCAGACATCCCCATCCCCACTTTGTCCCTTCCCCAAAGCTGGAGTTTCCATCTCCAATACACAGCACACCTATGGCTCAGAGTGAACAGTTGTGATGCACTCAAAAGAAGTCTAGAAAGCTAAATTCTTACCCTACTCTGCTACTAATTTGCTATGTAACACTGGACAAGTCATAATTTCTTTAAGACTCAGTTTGCCCATTTGTAAAATAATGGAGTTGAACTATATCGGTGTTCTTCTTATTTTAAAGACCAACCCCTTTGTCAGTCTGTTAAAGTCTATGGGACCTTTTCTCAGAATAATGTTTTTAAATGTATAAAATAAAGCAGGATTACAAAGGAAAATTATATTTAAATACATACATATCACAAGCTCCCAGGTTAAGAACCTCTGTCACAGATAACAAAATAATAATAGGTTACCATTTATATATTATTTTAAGGTTTGCAAAGCACTTTACAAATATTATCACATTTTATATAATACAATTCAGCAAATCTTTATATATGATCAATAATGAATTAGAGTATTTTTCTCATGACTATATATAAATTTAACTTCATCGAAAAATTGTTCATTCATAACCTTTGATCATTTATCAATTGGTGAATGATTCTTCCTCTTCTTTTAAAAATATTGTTATATAAGATCACTTTCTGGGAGGAAGAATACTGAGAGAAATTCTGGTGATGTAAAAAAAATGATAAAATTTAAAAATATTATTCTGGTTACAGTGTAAAGGATGCTTTGGAAGGGGATGACACTAAAAATTCAAAGATCCATGAAGAAACTATTGCAATAATCCAGGTGGGTGGTCTTGTACTAAGATCATAAGATTTAGGGCTGGTGAAGACCTTGGAGAGCATCAGGGCCAATCCCTCATCTTACAGATAAGAAAACTGAGGCAGACAGAAGTTAAATAACTTACCCAAGGCCACACAGGGAATATATAGAGGATTGGTTTTCCAAATCCAGGGGTTTTGCTGCTATACTTGTAGCCTCCTCTCTGGTGATGGTAAGGACAGTGTTGAATAGGGACCAGAAAGGATGTAAAAGATGTTGCACAGTTGGAATTGCTAGGATTTGGTCACTGATTGGCTATAAGATACTAGAAAGAGGAAAGGGTAAAAGATACAATTCCAGGGTTTGAGAAGTAAAGTAATTGATGGTGCCACAGACACAAAAAAGTGTAGTTAAAAGAACAAGCTGTTTTAGGGCAAGAGACAGCAACAACCATCATTAATATAGAGCTTTAAGATTTGCAAGCACTTTACAAATATCATATCATTTAATTCTCACAACAACCCTCGGAGACAGGTGCTATTATTATCTCCATTTTACAGATGAGAAAATTGAGACACAGAGAAGCTAAGCGACTTGTCTGGAATCTTACAGCTGGTTAGAGTCTGAAGTGGGATTTGATGAAGTCTTCCTGAGTGTATTCACTGGATCATATTGATTCATTTATTTTTTTTGTTTTATTTTCAGTTCCAAATCCTCTCCCTCCTTTCATCCATCCTTCCTCTATTGAGAAGGGAAGAAATATGATACCCATTATATATATTAAGTCATGCAAAACATCTTTCCCCATTCATCAACATCCATGTTGGAGAGGGGGGAGAGAAACTTCAATCTGCACTCAGAAAACATCAATTCTCTCTGGAAGTGGATAGTATTTTTCATCATGAGTTCTTTAGAAATATCTTGGATCACTGTATTAATAGGAGTAGCTAAGTTTTTCACAGTTGATTATTGTTACAATATTACTGTCATTGTGTATAATCTTCTCACTTTACTTTGCAGCAGTTCACATAAGTCTTCCCAGTATTTTCTGAAACCATCCCCTTCATCATTTCTTACAGCACAACAGTATTCCATTACAATCATATCCCACAACTTATTCAGTCATTTCCCAATTTATGGAAGTCATTTCCTTAGTTTTCAATTCTTTGCCACCGCAAAAAGAGCTGCTATAAATATTTTTGAACATACAGATCCTTTCTCTTTTTCTTTAACTTCTTTGGGATACAGACCTAGTAGTGGTATTGTTGGGTCATAGAATATGCAGTTTTATAGGACTTTGGGCACAATTCCAAATTGTTCTCCTGAATGATTAAAGTAATTCACAAGTCCACCAATAATGTATTGGTGTCCCTATTTTTTCACATCTCGTCCAGTATTTGTCATTATCCTTTCTATCATGTTAGCAAATCTGATGCACATAAACTGGTACCTCAGAGTTATTTTAATTTACATTTCTCTAATTACTAGTGATTTAGAGCATTTTTAATATGACTTGATCATTGATATGACTTTCATCCTTCATATGACTATTGATGTTCCCTTCTTGACTTAATGAGCTTGAGATATCAACAAATTTCCCTTAAGAAATATGAGATTCATGTCTGGAGCTCAGATTTTAGAGTCATCTACATAGAGGTGACTGTTGAAGCTAATAAACATTTATTAAGTGCCTATGATGTGCCAGGCAGTGTTCTAAGTGCTGGGGATACAAATAATAAAAAGAAAGATAATTCCTGTCCTCAATGAGATTACCATCTAAAGGGGGAGACAAAACACAAAAGGAAGCAGAAAAACAAGGTGGGACAGGGGAGGAGGAGAGTCAAAGAAAAGAAGGAGGTTGCCCAGAAAAAGGGGGAAAGAACCAAGGACAGTTCCTTGGGTAGTTACAATATCAAGAAGAGAAGGAGGGACCAGTAAAGGAGCAGAAATGGATAAGAGAGATGGAAAAAGAATCAGGAGAACAAAGTGTTTCTGAAGCCAAAGAAGGAGGGAAATCTCGTAAGATATAAATAACTGCAAAAAGTTTGAGGAGCATGAAAACTGGTAAAAAAAAAAAAACTATTGGATGCATTGATTTGGTCATTGGTTGCCTCAAAGTTCTTAATTTTTTTGTTTCATGGGTAAGAAGGAGAGAAGAGTATAAGCCTTAATTAAGTATATGTCAAGCACAGTGCTAAGCACTTTACATATATTATCTGATTCAGTCCTCACAACAACCCTGCAAGGTAGTCGCTATTAGTATCCCCATTTTACAGATAAGAAAACTGAAGCAAACAGAGGTTAAGTAACTGGCCCAAGGCCACACAGCTAGTAAGTATCTGAGGCCAATTTTGAGCTCAGATCTTCCTGACTTCAGGACCAGTACTTTATCCTCTGTACCATCTAGCCGCCTCATGTATCCCTTTGACAGTCTTGTGAAGCTTAAAGACTGCTCCCTCATTCTTTTCTTTTCTTTCCCCTCTCCCCCATCCACCCAGGCAACTGGGTGAAGTGACTTGCCCAGAGTCACACAGCTAGTAAGTATCATGCCTGAGGCCAGATTAAAACTCAGCTCCTCCCGACTCCAGGGCTCTATTCACTATACCACCTAGCTTTCCCCTCTCCCATTCTTAGAATGATGTCTTGTAATGCACAAAATAAAATCCATAGGATTACCAAGGAAACTAATCACATTGAAATGCAGTTATAACTATATGTATGTATGTATGTATATGAAACAAGTCCATGGACCACAGGTGAAGAACCCCTGCTTACAGAGATCAGTTTAGTAGAGCAGTTGCAGCAAAAGCCAGATTGCCAGAGATTGACCAGAGAGTAGGCAACAAAGATATGGAGACTTGGGGTCCAGAAATTGTTTTCAAGAAGTTAAGCAGGGAAGGGAAGAGATGGGAGGATACCTAGATGAGATAAAAAGGTCAAGTGGAGATTTTTTAAAAAAAGACCTGTGGGTTGAAGGAAAGTAACAAATTGGGGAAAATATCAAGGTTACAAACCTGGGAAATAGGAAAATGGAATGTTTTCAACAATAATAGGGGAGAGTTTATGAACTCTGTTGATTTTGAGATGTCCCTAGGATGTCCAATTTTAAATCTGGGAGTGAAGTTCTACAACTGAATGTATAAGTCTAGGAATCATTGGCATAGAGAAAATGGCTAAGCCTATAAGAACCAATGAAGTCACCAAGAAATTGAGTATATAGAGAGAAGAATAGAGCCAAGGACAGAGTCTTAGGGAGCACTCATAGTCAGTGGGCATGATATAGATGTTGAACCAGCAAAAACCGAAAAAGAGTCTGACTACTGTCAGACAGGTAGAAGAACCAGGGTGACATGAAAACCCAGAGGGGAGAGGGTATCCAGAAGGAGAAAGTGGTCTATTATCAAATGGACCAGGTAGGTCAAGAAGGACTAGGTCTCTGAAATGGCCATCAGACCTGACAATTAGGAAATATTTAATAACTTTGAAGAGACAAGTTTCAGTCAAGTCATGAAGTCAGAAGCCAGATAGCAAAAGACTGAATGGTGAGTGAGAAGAGAAGAAGCAGAGGCAATGAATGTAGACAACTTTTCCTAGGAATTTGGATGAGAAAGAATGAAGATATAGCTTAGGGGGATGGTAGCATCTAGTGGTTTTCTTTTTAAGGATGAAAGAGAACTTTGGCATATATGAAGGCAGGAGGGAAGGAATTAGAAAGGTAGAACTTGAAAGTGAGGGAAAAGAGAGAGAGAAGGAGGGAGGGAGGGAGAGAATAATTAAGGCTGCAATCTACAGGAGGAAATAGGAGTAAATCTGATCAAGGATAAACATAAGCCTTGACAAGAGAAGGTCCACCCAGAATCGAAGATGATGTCAAAGAATTTAGAGATGAAGAGGTGAAGAGGGAGTTCACATTGAATGGTCTTGACTTTTTTCAGTAAATTTAGAGTCCAAATCCTTAGCTGAGAGAGAAGGGTAAATGGGAGGCAAGGGAGACTTGATGAAAGATGAGAAAATGCAGAATAGGTTCCATAAGGAGTAAGAAAAGGAATCAATTAGAGAAGAATAAAAAGATCACCTTGTTAGGTGAAGGCTCCATTGAAGATGCTAACATGAATCTATAATTAACCCAATTAGCACAGTTATATACCTTCCTTCAGTGAACAAGCATTTATTAATCTGTTACTATGTGTTGGACGTGCCAAGTACTGAGGATACAAAGAAAGGCAAAAAATAGATAGATAGATAGATAGATAGATAGATAGATAGATAGATAGATAGATAGATAGATAAATGAATGAATGAATGAAAGCTCCTGACCTCAAGCATCATGCATTTTAATGGGGGAGATAATCAAATAGAAGTTGGAATGGGAGAAGCCAAAGGAATCCTGACTGAGAATAAAAGATCTCCTAATAACGGCTCGTTAACTGCAGTTGAATTGATTGATTTGGATCCCATCTATTCAATTCCTAGGCAATGGGTTTCAATGACTAAGGCTGCCCCCAAAATGAATTGATTGGATCAAACCCTTGAGAGCATGGGCTCTTTCGGGAAAAGTTACCCATTGCGACTTTGTATTAATCACTAAAAGTGAACTGGTAAGTCTGTTCAGTCTTTTATCTTCCCCTTTCCCTTGTCTTTCTTCTAGTAGGAGAGCAGAAAGTTGGGTGAGGGGAGAATTATGTTTCCTTACTATGGCACATTACTGACTGCACATGGGAGCTGTATGTGTTTGTCCAAACCCACAGGGCTAAAGTGGGGAGTATCTGTCCTTTCTGAACATGAAACCTAAGAGTGGACTTTTCTAGACCAAGACTTTGCAGGAGTGATCCAGGGAAGTACACAGGAACTACATATGTTTGCCCATGTAGCCCCAGAGCGCAGTTTATAAATATTGTCATTCTTAGACCCCAGTTTCCCAGTTAGAGGAAGAAAATTAACTGGGCAGCGTAATCACACAAAGTAAGAAAATTTCTTGATCAGCTCCAGTCTTTGGGGTTTGCCTCTTAAATAACTCCAAGAATTTAGAGGTCCAGACTTCTATCTAGGAAAGGGAAGTTTCCAAAGTATGTCTATTGGAAAGAGGAGACATTTACCCATGCCAACCATTCAGCTGGAGGAGCAATAAGAGACTATAGCCATAACATAGGGGAGGAAAGGGCCTTGACTTTGCTCTTAAATATTATATCAATTTTTTTCAGATAGTATAGATCTGATAGGAATTTAGTTGGCTGTCTACCCAGCTCCAAAGTGTGTTTTCCTTCTACAAAGAGTTTAACTAAAGATCTGATAGGAATTCAGTTGGCTGTCTACCCAGTTTCAAAATGTGTTTTCCTTCTACAGAGAGTTCAATTGATCAACATGAATTTAAGTTGTTACTATATGGCAGGCAATGTGTTCATTTCAAGACACAAAGAAAGGCAAAAACTTGGTCCCTTCCCTCAAGGAACTCATGTTCTAAACTTCAAGGCATCAATACAAGTTAGTATAGCATGCTGTGGGAAAGAGCTATTCAACAGAATATCGGGATTTTATTACCAGGTCAATTTATTACCAGGCCAGTTCCTTCTGAGAGGGTTCCTGATGTGGAATAACGTGGAATTGAATACAGAGGACTCTAGGACCCTGTGGGGAAAATGGGAACTGCCAGAAAGGGGGAGAATTTCTTCAATCAAAGGATAATTTTGAGTTTTTTTGTATTTCCTATCTTTGTTGAAGGACTCCATTGCATATTTTGGATTTTCTATGGGGTAATATAGAAGCTAAGGCACCTAGATGGCTCAGTGGATAGAGCACTGGGCCTGGAGTCAGGAAGACCTGAGTTCAAATATGGCCTCAGAAACTCACTAGCTGTGTGACCCTGGACAAATCATTTAGCCTTGTTGCCTCAGTTCCTCATAAAATGAGCTAGAGAAGGAAATGGTGAATCACTCCAGTATCTTTGATAAGAAAACCAGTTAGACACAACAACAATGACAGCAGACAACAAGGTTTTCAGAAGCTGTGTTCCAAGTTGGTCTGTTTAAATTTTCTGAGACCTAAGGGAAAATAATTTGGCAGGTCTATCTTCTACAAAAAGGAAAACCATCAGCTATGACACTTTTCTAATCCTGTTCCTTTTGAATGTCTCATGGTCATTCATACCATGGATGATGACCCCACCCATAGCTACAGAGACTCTTGCCTAGTTGCCTCTTAGCTGTAAGTTATCCAAAGGCAGCAGACAGGCTAATGGAGAAAATAGTATTTTGGGGAGCTCTTTTGGGCCACTTCCTCCTCAGAGACATAAAAAAGACAAACTAATAAGAATGATTGGTTTGAAGTCAGATGATCTGGGTTTGAATCCTTACTATGCCATTTACTAACTGTGTGACCTTGGACATATACCCCAAGGGATATACAGGGCGTTCAAAGAAGACCAGAACTTTTTCTGGGCTACTCATCCACTTTTGGTGTCTACCTGATTCACCTAACTCTCATCAGTGAGTCCAAGAAGCTGTTATCATTTGAGGCAGCCACAAGTAAACCATCTTAGTAGATGGACTAAACCAGGTCTAGGGTAAAATCTGTTGGTGAGGTAAAGGGGTGTCTACCCCAGCATATGAAGACTTCCCTGGCAGAATAGGCAGATGTGAACAATTTGTTCCAATGGCCACAAAGGTGGTTAAAGCAGACATGGTGGAGCCCTGACATCTTGATCAGGTATAAAAAATGTCATCCACCACATCCTGGGCCATCACCATTCATCTTGACTTTTGTCCTACCAATGTACTTTAATGACTTCAGAAGAGAGAGGCTGAGGACCATGCAACTCTGCCTCACTTAAATCCATTTTATGCTCAAGACAAAACATCACCTGTGATGCCACTGATCCTCCAAAATGAATGAAGAAGAAGAAGAAGAAGTAGAATAACAACACCCACTGCCACCACCTTGGACATGAGCCTCAGTTACTTCATCTGTAACATGGGAAAGATGGACTAGATGACCTCTAAGTTTCTTTCTACTTTTAAATCTACTATCCTCTGAATTTCTAGAATCTCTTTTATCTTAAAGATAACAGGTATGCTAAGGAATAGAGTCCAGCTGCTCTCCTTAGCCAATAAAGGCAAGGTAGTGACATATGACCTAGGCCTGTTCTTTTCTTGACTATTAGATATCTGCATTTCCTCCCCCCCAAAGACAGTGAGCAAGGTTGACAGAGGAAGCTATGGCTAAGGACCCCCCAAATTTGTGGGGTGAGGGTTGGAAGAAACATTGTGGGAGTGGCCTAGGATTACTGGTACCATCACCAAAACTAGAGTGTGAAGGGAAAGAAAATCGTTCTCTCCTATTTCCAGCTGTGAATGAAAAGCTGTTAGAAGAAGGCCTCTTCTGTAGGGCCTCTCACCTCCCCACTCTTACCAGTGGGGAGGAAAACCTCTCAGGAATTTCTGTCTTCTAACCAAAGCTCCTGTCCCAGCTTTCCTCTGAAATGAAACCTGATGCTCTTATGACAGAAATGAGGATTATTAAGTGACAAGCCTCACTTACTCAGGGGGAGTCCCAGCCATCCCACCTGTGAGAGACTGCCAAGAGTGACCAAGGCATTGATGACAGTCATAGGAGTTGGAGAAGATCCTTCCAAATGAGTCACTGCAACTGATCTCATTCCCTGGGCAGACTTAATAGGAATGTGAGGGAGGGATAGCATAGGATATTGGGGCTAAAATGCACTTTAAAGGTTACAACTGTCTCTGATCTTGTTTGATCCTCTGAAGCTCCTGGGCAGGTAGATACTACAGACATTATTATCCCTCTTTACAGATGAGGAAACCAAGGTTGAGGAAAATTAAAGATGTCCACTGTACAAGCATCTAATAAGCTCAGGAATTCACCACCTCCACCTCCAGGTCTCTCCTGGCTCCTGTTCCATTGGGTTTCACTGAATGGCCTATAAAATCAAGTACAGCAACATTCTGATCTCTGTCTTTTGCTCCAATTCCCCACTGGGGCCCACAACCATTGGTGTGGCTACTGTCCAAGGAACCCACAGAAGGAAAAGGCTTCTAATCATTCATCAATAAACATTTATCAGGCTTTTAATATGTGCACAACACTGTGCCAGGTACATGCTAAGAGCATCACCAGAGATGACAGGCTGGGGGAATCTGGAAAATGTTCATTGAAATGCCCACAAGAAATGCTCCTGTACCTCAGGCTACAGGTGAGCAGGCTACTTTGAGGCTTATGTAAGGTCTATGAATTGGAATCAACCATTCAGAAAGCTTCATCTCAAGACCTGAGCATTCTGAAAATGGACCTTAGCTAACCTTAGCCAGAAGTCAGGATTTCTGGGGCCCAGACCTTCCATAAAGACAACTGAGGGATTCTCTACCTCTTCCTTCTCAGACTGGACTGCAGCTGGAGGAGAGTAACATCATGTCTCTGAGCTGAGAGTGAAGCGACAAAGACAAAGCAGATACTAAGAAAGAAAGAGAGGAAGGGAGAGGTGGTTTGGGTTAGGATGGGGGAGAAGAAAACTTATCAGGGGTGGCCAAAACTGGAGCAATGCCCAAGGGACCTAGCTTGCATGCTGGGAATATAGGCATTGTCGGCTGGAGTGGAATGGAGGAGGAAAGAGAACCTCACAGGGTGATTCTCTAGTGTTATAGCCAGGGCAGAGATGGAGAGTCAGGAGTAGGTGTGGGAAAAACCCTAGTCTGGTACCCTCTGAGGTGTACCTCTTACCCAATCCCAGTACTCTGTGCTTGAGATAAACTCCAGGCATCTGTCCTTGACAGAGGAAGGAGGTGTATGGAATTCATTTTCTGCCAAGCTCAGGAAAGGGGACAATCTTATTTCAACCCAGCTCCCCCCATTTTTAGCCAGCCTACACACCCAGGGTGAAGCTGGTTGGGGGAAGGGAATGGGAGAGGGATTAAGAAGGAACTAAGAGGGTAGGAGAGTGAGATCCCTCCACAGCAAATTCCAGGCTCAGGTCCTTTGTTGGACAGATTGAGAACTGTACCCCTCACTCCCTGTTGCTCCTAGAAGGCCTAAGTCTGTTCTTTTATGTCCCCAGAGAGTCTCTGGGCTATGAATAGGCAGATCTGAGCGGTTTCTTGGGAAAAGGTGGACAGGCTCTAGGGCCAGAGATGCTTGAAGGATCCCTCTCCATGAAGTCAGAAGACAATCTTTGCTCCAATCTCTCTCCTCCTGAATTTCCACTCCTCCCTCCTTAGACAATGGCTTGGAGGGTACTGCTTGGTGGCTGACAACACCTGCTGATGAGAAACAAAAGCAACCTCTTCCCAGCACCTTGTGAATCGTCTAGTGGTGCATGGAGGGTTACAATTGAAAGGGAATTGAGGAGGGCTTTGAAAGCAGCCCAGATACTTTCTTCTTCCCTCTCTCAGCGACATTCCACTGAAATTTGGTTTTCCCCTTTGAGACACTGGAAGGACCCAGTGACTTTAAGGGGAGGGGGAATTAGAGGCATGCCCTGAAGGATCTTGGACAAAAAGGCAGAGCAAGGAGGAGCCTCCAATGGGGGGAAGGGAGTCTGGCTGATACCGAGTGCCTGGTTCCATGACCTCACCCATGGCTTTGCCTAGAGGTACTCTTGCCCGGATGCCTGTCAGCCCTGAGTTATACGCCTGACTGGCCCAGAAAGGGATTCTGTAGAGGCAGTGGTGGGGTAGGGGTGGCCACAAAGGGCAGGGAGCCAGGGATAGGGAGTGCATACAGACTGAACTAAGGTGAGAGGGGATGGGGCAGATGGATGGAAGGGATGCACAAAACCAAGAAAGATGGAGGGCAGATATGAAATTAGAAGCTGAGTGTATGACTTCTCTCAAGTATGCCCCCCCATTCACTCAGTATCACTTGATGTTTCCCTCTCTAGCATTGGAAAGGTGGTCAAACCACAAACACCCTTACCTGGAGCACCTCTCCAAACCTCCCATTTGGAAAGGAAATTCCAACTTGCAGCCTCCTCAGTTCTCCAGCCTCAAGAGTTTCCTCATCCAGGTTCCTGGACTCTGTACTCAGTCCTACTGTCTCCCTTATCTTCTTCCTCTTCCCTCCTATCTGCCTTCCCTGGGCTCATTCTTCCCTGATATTCTGCGACTTTAACCTTTGCAAGGTACCCTAGGGTTCTCACAGCCAATCCTTGAGCCTTCTCCCAATATTATTCTTAGCTTCTCTGCCTTCTTTAGCATAGCTGTAAACTGCTTCTTCAGCCTCCTCTCTGAGTCTTGGAGTTGGAGTCCTCTCCTCCTCTCCCCAACCCATTAGTACTGGACTATCTTGGCCTTCTTTCCTTAAGATTCCAGCTGCTGCTTCTTGATAAAACTTCAGTTCCTATGGGGCTGATGTTGACTATCCTGTTCCTCCCTCAGTACATTCCTGAATTACCCCACCCTTCACTTAGAGTTCCATCTCTGACAAACTGAACCCACTCAGATCCCTCTCACCCTCCTAGCTCCATGCCCTGTGTGCTAGTCTCACAGTCAGCCTCCTTGTCCCTCTGGTCTGGAATCTCTAAATGGCCTTTTCCAATATTTGCCCCCCCTTCTCCTGTGTCAGTAAACAGAGTCAGGCAAATCATCTTGTACCTGTACCCTCGCAACCTCTTATAGACCAGGTTCTAGTTTTCCCCCCAGGGACTCTCAAATACTCTAAGGAAGAACTCTGAACTAATTCAGATCCTTAGGCTAAACAGAAAAAAGACTCAATCTCAGAAGACTGGACAAGGTGGCTTCTAGCTCTCGATCTATATAAGTCTTGCTGCCACTACCATGAATCCCAGGGGTGGGGTCGGAAGGGAAGACTCATGGTTAGGCTGGATCTCCTTGGGATCACTTCAGAGCAGAGTGGGATACTCCTACCCCCACTTGCTAAGCTGCAAGGAAGCAAAATTCCATCAGTAAAGGAGGGGAAATAGTTATTCACATTCCCTCCTCATCCTCGCCTGGTGGCTGGCTGCCTGCTGTTTCCATGACACTGCTCTTTCCTCTGTCTCTACAGCCACATGGATGGTTGGAACTTGGGGTCACCTGAGCTATCTCATCCCACCCCTCCATCCCTCCCACCCCTGCCTCTCTTGCCTCCCATCCATCCTGAATCACTTTGCCCCACATTCCACCTCCCTCCCACACATCCATCAGGTTAATTTTACCCTCCCACCCTCTACCCTGCTCCTTAGCTCCCGCTCTCCTTCCCCCACCCCTCCTCCTAAGTAAAGTTAGATTATGCCATCAGAGCTGTTCTCCTGCCTCATGACCAGAGACCAGTCCCTAAGGGCAGTTCTTAAAGCCTGGACCAAACCAGGCACTCAGTTTAGATTCAGAGAAGCCCCAGTTCCTGGTTTTTCTAGCTGGAGTCTAGGGGGTGCTAGTGCCATCTGGAGGACGAACTGCATGAGTGCCTTCAGAGCATGCACTCCTAAGGATCAGCACATACACAAGTAACCCCTGGAAAAGCTGAGGTCTTCAACACTTGCTTTTATGATCTCAGTTCCCCAGGGAAATGAGAGGAGTTGGGGACAGGTGACGAATCTTGTCAACAGAGCTGTAGTAGAAAAAAGGTCATAGCTTCAGAAGAATAAGAGACCTTGAAGATGACAGTCTATCCCCTCAGATTACAGAAACAAAAGCCTGGGGAAGAAAAGAATGCTGCCCAAGATCATACAAGAAGGAAATGAGAGACCTTGGATTTGAATTCATGTCCTCTGCCTCCAAATCCAATGAGATATTCTAATTTGGAACTGCTTAACTCAGGCTGCTCAGAGCCCTAAGGGTTCTGTACTTACAAGCATGTGATAAAAATCATGTTTTGATTTCAACGTAAGTGGTCTCCCCTGGAAAGGCTTACATGAACTGGTGCAAAGTGAAGCAAGCAGAACTCAGAGAACATTATACACAGTAACATTGTATGATGATCAGCTATGAATAACTTAGCTCTTCTCAGCAATACACTGATCCAGGGGTGAGGAACCTGTGGCCTTCTAGATCCTCAAGTGCAGCCCTTTGACTGAATCCAAACTTCTTTCACAACATGACTAATATGGAAATATGTTTACATGATTGAACATATATAACATATATCAGAGTGTGGATCTTTTAAAAAATATTTATTTTTATTTTTCAGCATTCACTTTTATAAGATTTTTGAGTCCTAAATTTTTCCACTCCCTCCCCCCCAAGATGGCGTGCAATCCGATGTAGGCTGTACCTATATGATCACATTAAACATATTTCCAATTAGTCATGTTGTAAAGAAGAATCAGAATCAAAGGAAAAACCACAAGAAAGAAAAAACAAAAACAAAAAAGAGACAATAGTCTGCTTTGATCTGCATTCAGACTCCACAGTTCTTTCTCTGAACATGGATAGCATTTTCCATCATGAGTCTTTTGGAATTGCGTTTGATCATTACATTCCTCAGAAGAGCTAAGTGAATAACAGAGTCGCTCATCGAAAGTGCTGTTGCTCTGCTCTCTTGGTTCTGCTCGCTTATGTCTGCATTAGTTCATGTAAGTCTTTCCAGGTTTTTCTGAAATCCACCTGCTCATCATTTCTTATGGAACAATAGTATTCTATTCCATTCCTATACCACAAGTTGTTTAGTCATCCCCAGTTGATGGGAATCCCCTCAATTTCCAATTCTTGGCCACCACAAAAAGCGCTGCTATAAGTATTTTTGCACATGTGGTGCTTTTCCCATTTTTATGATCTCTTTGGGATACAGACCTACAAGTGATATTGCTGGATCAAAGGGTATGCACAGTTTTATAGACCTTTGGGCATAGTTCCAAATTGCTCTCCAGAATGGTTAGATCAGTTCACAACTCCACCAACAAAGCACTAGTGTTCCAATTTTCCCACATCTCCTTCAACATTTGTCATGTTCCTATTTTGTCATGGTAGCCAACGTGATAGGTGTGAAATGGTTTGCTTACCATTATAGGGAGGAGGGGAAAGAGGGAGAGAAGAAGAAAATTTGGAACTCTAAATTTTTTAAATGACTTTAAAAAATTGTCTTGATATGTAATTAGCGAAAATAAAACACTATTAAAATATAACTGATGTTCTCCTTAATCTTATATACTTTATGCATCTAAAAATATTATCCAGAAAAGGGGACCACAGTACTAGACTTCCAAAGGGTTCATAACTCAAAAGAAGATTAAGAATTCATGCTCTAACCCCAACATGAGAGGATGATGTTAAAGGAGAGGTTTTGTGTCTTGTAGCCCTGGCTTTTATGTGGCCTGAAGCAAAAGTTGTTTACCTTTCCTGACCTTCTGATCCTCAAAGCTCTTCCTGATTCAACCTCTCCACTCCCCTCCAGTCTTAGCTCTCATTTATTTCAATACTTCAACCACCTGTGATTTTATTGATACAAGCCCCAAGGTTCCAACATAACTTAATAGAGGTAGATGGTTAAAATATCTACCCCCACTGAAGCCAATTTAATGATGACTCCCAGAATTTGACTAGGCTGGTCCTTGGATGACAGACATACATTACTGGGCCTATAATCAGTCCATCAATAAGTGCTGATTAATCAGATTAGCAGGTGCCAGGTGACCGTGGTAAGTGATTCCTCAGGGAGTTTATATGCTAATTGAGGAGACAACACATACATAAAGGATATCCACAGTGTTTTCTCTCTAGGATTACTTTCCATCTCCTCTAGGACCAGGAAAGATCCTTTGCAGAAAGTGAGATTGGCCATGTCTTGAAAAGAGCCCAAAGACAGAAGTGAGGCAGAAGAGTATTTCAGGCATGGGGAGACAGCCAGTACAAAGATGCAAAGGACAGCTAGAAGGTCTGTGCAGGTAAGTTATAGAGTATTTCAAGGGAAGTACATGTAAGAAGACCAAAAAATAAAAAGGAGCCATATTGGGAAGAGTATTAAATTCCAAAGGATCCCAGAACTAGTTGGAAGACACGAGTACAGTTGTAACATGGTCAGACCTGCACTTTAGGGAAGCCACTAGGGTAGTTGAGTGGAGGATAAACTGGAGTGGGGAAACACTTGTTATCATTGTTGCTTGTCCTTCATTCTCAAAGAAAACTATGACATCAGAGAGGTGAAGCCATGACATGCAAGTGAATTGGATTTAAGTGAGACAGGAGCGCAAGGTCACCAGCCTTACTTTCTCCTCCGATCCAATGTCAGATATAGATCAGGATGACTAGAGATGGTCCAGGATGCAGTGGGGGACCTTCAAGGAAAGACTTGAAGACTTTGGGAAGGCCAGTTAGAAGATGATTGCAGTAGTTTCGGAATGAAGCAATTAGAACCTGTACTAGGGTGGTAGTCGAGTGAATGGAGAGATAAGGGCATAGAGATGTTGTGAAGGTAGAAATGATAAGACTTGGCAACAGACTGAATATATGCAATAAATGTGAGATGGGAGTCAAAGGTTGTAAGCCAAGGTCACTGGGAAAACGGCAGTATTTTCCATTGTAATATGGAAGGTTGGAAGAGGATGGAGTTTAGGGGGGAGGAAGTCATGAGTTCTGTTTGGGACACATTGAGTTTGAGAAGCACCTGGCAGAGCCTATATATAGTTGGCCCATCCTTCAAGAATCTTACATCCTTGCACCACTGTACATGCAACCTATATCAAATTGCTTGCTTTCTCAAAGAGGGAGAGAGAGAATGTGGAACTCAAAATTTAAAAAGAAAACTTATGTTAAGAATTGTTTTTATGTGTAACTGGGGAAAAAAATAAGTGAAAAAACTTAGGCCCTCTGATCCCAGATGTGGAATCAAGTCCAGAACTCTCTCCACTGCTCCTTACTGCCTAGCCTTCTTGTAGAGATTTCTGTAAACCTTAAATGACCTCTGAGACCCCTTCTACCTTTGATAGTCTATGGTTCTATCATTTCTCTGGCCTCAGTTTCTTAATCTGTCAAATTAGGTTTGAATCATCATAGATTTTGCTCAAAAAGGAACTTGGGTGCTCTAACTCAATTGCCTCATTTTACACGTAATGAGTGGGACTACGAGACTAAAAATAAGCTGTCCTCTTGGGACTTAAGTTCAGGGAGTTGGTCCTTTCTGGACATGGCCAGCGAGGTAATTT
This sequence comes from Notamacropus eugenii, assembly GCF_028372415.1. Taxonomy (NCBI): domain Eukaryota; kingdom Metazoa; phylum Chordata; class Mammalia; order Diprotodontia; family Macropodidae; genus Notamacropus; species Notamacropus eugenii. The sequence goes on along the minus strand of NC_092874.1, from coordinate 121,604,714 downwards.
GTCTTACTTGACTTCACATATTATAAGGATTTTTTTTTCTTCTGAGAGGTAAGGGGAATGGAAAGAGAAAATAGATTTTTGTTGATGAAAAATATACTCATCTGATAGGATCCTTATCATTTTGTCTCCTGGTCATGCTGCCTCAGAGCATTCTCTCCTGATACTCAGGTACCCAGATTCTTGGCCCTGAAGTTTGTGTACTGGCATGGTGGAAGATGAGGGGAGGCCTGCTAAATCCCCACCCACACCCAAATACCCATCTGTGTACACACTTAGTTGTTGGTAGGATATTCTAACGTCCCCACTACCCAACACCTATGTCCACACTCAGCTCTCAGTGGCATATTCCAATATGCTCCCCCTGCAACCAGTCAAATCCTGATTTGGACAAGTCTCTAGCTCCTAATGCCACTGCCCTCCTTGGGAACAAGCTCATCCTGCCCTGTGGGTCTTGGACGTTTGAGTCACAGTGGGCTCTGAGCCAAGACTGGCCAAGGCTACCATTGCTGCTGGGCTCTGAATGGGCTGGCATCATGCCCACTCATGGTATGTATGCAACAGAGGGATGCATCTTTGTACTGTGGAATAGCTCCACATGTCATATAAACATGAGGCTTCCTGATTGGCCTAGAGTGATCATGACTGGAGAACTGGTGAATGGGTGAATCCCAGATTGCTGAGGAGTGTTCTGGGGAGGAAGCTGGATGGAAAAGTGTAGAAATTAAGTAGTATCCAGTGAAGACAAGGCAGTTATCTTTTATTTGAATTTCCAATTGCCTTACCCAGGTGGGTTATTTCTAAATTTGTATACCCTCTCTTCCCTTGTAGATAACACCTAAAAAGCCTTATTCTCACTAGACTGTGTGGTAGATAAAATTAGGGGGAAAAGAAAGCAGGTTCTCTCAGGCAGCCAGTTATGGTGACGAGGTCCCCCCAAAAGGGAGGCAGGTAAATTAGATTGGATTAATATATCTCTGAAGTCAGGGTACTAAGTCAGCTAAGTAAGAGACTGGAAGGTCATTCTGAAATCTCTTAATGTCCGGTTAGGAATTGGGCAAATGAATTGTGAAAGTCCTAGAGCCAGATGCATATCCTCCTCGTGGGTTCTACATGGGTTCTAAACTGGAGCTGGTATCTCAGGAGGCTTAAGCAAAGAAAGGCCTCATGTCCAGGATTGGATCCTTCATGAGATCAGGAAATCTTAGAACTAGAAGAAAATTTCAGGAATCTATTCCATTCCCATTTTACAAGTGAAGAAACTAAGGCCTGGAGAGGCATGACTAGAATTGGAAGCTAGCCCCTCTGCTCCCAGAGTTCCACATCCTGTGCTTACTCCACCACCACATATGGTGTTACTTAGCTTCACTCCCATTTCTGTGACGATGCTTCTTCTGCCAAACCAAGCCAGTCACCACCATGCCTAGGGAATCCAAAACACATCTTCAAAAGCTAGGTGGTAGGTAGTTTGGGTAGGATACCATTGGTTGCATGAGTAACCCCTGGGCCTAGGATAGTACCAAAGCAAGATTATGTATTTGGATCCAATGAGGGTTTAAGTATTCTATGTTTACACATGCATACATGTATCTCACTTAGCCTGCTTCTAGATTTCTTCAAGTCCCAATCTCTTCAACTCTATTTCTGTTTGGGTCTTTACAACTCTCAGAGGTTCTTAATCCTGGGTTCCATGAACCTTTTTTTTTATTTTGGAGGCAATGGGGTTAAGTGACTTCCCCAAGGCCACATAGCTAGTAATTATCTGAGGCTGAATTTGAACTCTGGTTCTCCTGACTCTAGATCTAGTGCTCTATCCACTACGCCACCTTAATTGCCCCATGACGGACTTGTTTTTAAAAGCATTTTGAAAACTGTATCCCAATGTAATTGTTTTCCTTTGTATTCCTGAATTTTTTGTGCATTTAAAAACATGACCCAAATAACTAAGATTTTTGCAGAGTATAGGGAACTAGAAATGTAACTGATGTAGTGAACTCTCACATGAAAAATCTCCCAGAGCAGCTCAGCATGTTTTCTGCTGACTCTTCCTGTAGTTTGAGAGTTGCCTAGAGATGAAATGATTTGCCTAGGGTCATACACAACTAGGGTCAGAGGTGGGACTGTGAACTCACATCCTCCCGGCTTTAAGGCCAGCTCTTTAACCTGTACATCAGTGTCAAACCTGCGGTTCCTCCAAACATAACTGGGAAATATTTAACAAGATAAAAATACATGTTGTTCAGTTGTGCCTAACTCTTCGTGACCACATGTGGGGTTTTCTTGGCAGAGATACTGGAGTGGCTTGCTATTTCCTTCTCCAGCTCATTTTACAGATGGGAAAACTGAGGTCAATAGGGTTAAGTGACTCATCCAGGGTCACACAGCTAGTAAACAACTGAGGCTGGTTTTGAACTTGGGTTTTCCTGATTCCACATGGTAGAACACAGATAATGTTAGTATGTGATTTTCTAAGTCATATGTGGCCAGCAGGGATGCTTTTGTATGGTTTAGTGGCTCCTATGTCTACTTGAGTTTTACATCACTGTTCTCCAAACTCATGTACATTACAGTATTCCATCTGAGGCTTAGAATTGAGTGAGATGAAGACTACAGGTATTATCTAGATTTTGAAAATGAAGAAACCAAGGCTCAAAGGGGTTGCTTGCCCAGTCACACAGGTAGGTAGTAGATGCAGGATTTGAATAGAGATCTACCCCACTCCAAATCCAACACTTCATGTACCATTCAACAATGACTATACAGAAGAAGGCAATCATTCCCATATACTGTGGCTTATTGAGTGCTGCACGCACGGCATCCAGAATGGGGAAGAACAAGCTGAAGGCTTCTAGCCCTTCTCTTATATTTGTCTGAAAATCAGATTGTAAATAAATCAACATTTGAATGTGTGGGAGTATGCAAGAGTCTCTTACATGTATTAGCAATGGAAGAAATAGTTTATAAATGTGTGGGTTTGGTTTCTTAAAGCTTCATAGCCCTCTAGGGAAATTTCCAATTTTCCTTTCTTTCAGTTGGGGTCTTAGCTTCCCCTCTGCCTCATCCTAGCTTGAATCACACACACTGCTGCCTTCAGGAGTTGGCCAGCATCCAGAGCGTCCATCCAAAGATCATTCCGACCCATCAGCTTCTTGCATTTAGTTTTTCTGCCTGTGGGATTTGGGCATCCAATACCCACACAGGTGGGGAGTGCTCTAAAAGAGAAAGAATTCAGGGACTCTTCTCCCCCACCAAACATTTACTGTGCTAGAAGTAGTGCTGGGAGCACTAACTAGCTTATCACTGGAGAATTGATGTTTGTCCTTCATTCTCGAAGAAGGCAATGGCATCAAGACAATGACATGACTTGCAGTTGATTTAGACTTGAGTGAAGGAGGGCTGTACAAGGTCACCAGCCTCACTTTCTTCTCCTGACCTATCTGAGTCCAGTGCCCTGATACTCATCATGATGACTGGAGATGGCCCAAGATGCAATGTGAAACCAATTTAGCCATTTTAGGTTAAGGTCTTATCACATTCTCACTTTGAGTGAGATACATCCATTCAACGAAAAGAATTCTTTAAGTAGTTACTCACAGGATGGCCCCTTTCAATAGCAAAAAAAAAAAAAAATCAAACTGGGAGGGGAAGACCCTCAGGGTTCCTGGGTAAAAGAGAAAGTTACTACTGATACTTTGCACTGGAGTACCGATCTGGAGAAGGACCAGGCTCCTAGCTCTACCATTTACTACTAACTCTATGGCCTTGGGCAACTTACTATCTCTGGGCTTCAGGTTCAGTACAGAATGAGGGAGTCAACCTAGGCAGTCTTCCAGCTCCAAATTGATATATGAGGAAATGACTGCTTGCCTTGGGCATCAGCTTTTACTGAATTAAACTCCCTACCTTGTATCCTGTGACCACAAGCACCTGGGTCTGGGGCCCAGAAGTCGGGACAGTGGGCATGCTCTGCCTCCCTCTGTGCCCAGGCCCCAGTCACTGGACTTGGAAGTCAAAAAGGCTTTAGGGTGCAGATTCTGTCTATGCTTAGTTGTTATGTGATCCTTGGTAAATTACTTAACCTCTAGCTGCCTCAGTTTCTTCATTTGTAAAATGAAAGAAGTGAGAAAAGTTAGAATCGTCCAGCTCCAAATCTGCAGCTGCAATCCCTGAGTCCCAATGATGACCAATCTCTAGGGATTATTTTGCCAGTATCAAACACCTTTATGGTAAATTTTAGAACCCCTCCTACTTTACAGTCACACAGGAAGGCCAGCATCACCTGGCTGTCCTTCCAGATGGGGCTGTTTGTTTTGAGAGGACTACAGCTTGGGGGCAGCCACTGGCCCTCCACCCCTGGTCTAGGCAAAGAAATCCATGGGCCCCAAGCTGTGACTAGGGACAGAGTAGAACAGCTAAATCCTTGGAGACCCGCTTGCTTTATTCAGCTTATTTAATACACAACAACACAACCGTGGCCCCAAAGTGTGCAAAGTTAAAGCCTTCAGCCGTGGCTGGGGATGGAGGTGGGGCTATGGGCTGGAGCAGCAAGGGAATGAGACTGAATGGATTGCCTTCCCCCTCTGCTGTCTCTGTTCCCCATCACCTCCGGGGAGGGTAGACTTAAGACCAAGTCCCTGTGGGCAGCTTGAGGGACCAGGGGAAGGGGGCAGAGACCTCCCTCTGGCTGGTGGGGCATGGGGGCAGGGTACAGGAAGAGTCTCCTTGGGCTGGAGGCCCACAAAAGCCACAGTCTGAGGAAATGGACTGCAGCTGGACAGAGGCGGGGAAGGGGAGGCAGGGCAAGGAGAGCACCATTCGCTGTGGGGCGAGGGGTGTGGGAAGCACCCTACAGGATGAGAAGCTAGGAATGCTGGGGTAGGGGCTGTCCCTGGAGCCGCCACCATCCCCGCCTCAGAGCTAGGGCCTCAGAACAGCCCACGTTTGGAGAACAGGAGCAGGATGCAGCAAGAGAGACCTGAGGCAGGCGCAAGCCCTGGGCAACCAGGCTGGTGGGCTCACAGGGGCCTGAGGAGTGAGCTGCTCCTGGGAGAAGAGGAGGCTTGAGTTTTCTCCAGGCCCCTGGAGAGAGCAGTCCTGGCTCAAGGGGAAGGGAGAGGGCTTAAGGTGGGGAGAGACCACAGCCTCCTAAGGGGCTAACTCCGGCTCCTTGCTCCCCTCCCGGGAGGGCAAGGGTCTGGGAACCCGTAGTGCAAATCCATGGGGGCCGCTCAGGCCACTCAGTTAGGGAGGGAGGCGGTGCCTGAGGGGGCGCCACGGGGGCCTCCTCCACCCCCTCCTCGGCCACCACCGCCATCCTCAGTACAGCCGCTTCTCGTAACTATGAGAGAAGGCAGAGAGAAGGCAGAGAGTCAGCATCCATGCCCTGTCTCCATGGCAACCCTTGTCCACTCCTGCCAGAACAGTACCCAGAAACACTTAGGGAGCGGAGGGCGTAGAGCCAGAGGGGGGAGGGCAGAAGACAGCAGAGGATGCTGGATTTGGGGTTTTCTCCCCTTCCCTCAGCAGCCAAGTCCAAGACACGCTGAGACCAGGTGCAGAAACAAGTGCGTGATGCTGGTGTACCCTCTATAGCACACACACAGACAAGAGGGTTAGGAGAATTCTCCATATTCCCTCCACCTCCAAGTACCTGGGAGTGATGCAGTAGAAAGAACACTGGGTCTGGGTTCTACTCTCCCCACTCAAATGTTTTCTACCACTTTGGACAAGCCATTTAAATCTCCATGGACCTCAGCTTTCTCATCTGTAAAATGAGTGGGCTGGATGAGAAAATCCCTGAGGTCCCTTCCAGTGATCCGATGGTCGTTTTCCCCTTAAGATGCCAATATCCCCCTCATAGCTGGGGTTCCCCACAAGGCAGCACAAGTGCCCATGCTGGATCCTGGACTGAACATGCACTTGATATGTGTGAGGGGGGCTGGTCTTAAAGGACCACAGTTTTAACTGGAAGGAATCTCAGGAGCCATTTATTCCAACCACCTCATTTTACAGATGAGGAAATCGAGACCCCAAGAGGTATCGTGACTCAGGTAGTCGACGATAGAGCTAAGAAGCCAAGTCCTGTTCTCCAAATCCAGCACCCTTCCCACGCCACCACTCCAGCCCCCACCTCCCCAACCACCCCTCTGAATGCCCTTAATGAGCTCCATCCCTAGACCTCCCCTGCCTCTGGCTCAAGGAGAGGGACTAAGGGGTCACAGGGGCCATAGGCAGCTTCAGCTCTAGGGGCAGCTGGCATCCATGCAGGCTCCCAGGAAATGAATGTTTCGTGGTTCAGTCTGGACAAGGGGGCATTGTGACAGTTTCCACCTGCCCACCTGGTTTTGGTGGTGAAGGTAGCCAAGAGAGAAAAAGGACAGGGTCAGGTGTCCCACGGTTGTCCCCCAAGGCCTACCCATCCCAGTCCCACAGTATCCCCCAGCCGCCCTGGCCCACACTAATTTCTCTACTCTACTCTACACTGGGCCCCGGGCTTCGCAGTTACTTACATGGCAGAAAGGTATAGCTACGGGAGGGCAGGGCAGAAAGAGACACAGGTTAGATGCCCGCCTGGTGCCAGGGAAGACAGGACCCCTAGCTACCCCCAAACCAGCCAGTGCCAGGGCCACATGCCCTGTACTGATGCCACTGTGGGTACCACCCCCTTCCCCTCACCCCTCCCAATATCAACACTACTCTCTAATCACCCTGCTTTAATGCAATGCCCCTACCAAAAGCCCCTTGGCAATCTAGGCATCACCACCAGCAAGAGCCCAGCACCATTAGCCCATAGCAGTCCCAGCTCTCTTGCTGCCAGCCACCAAGCCCCTGAGGCTGAGCCACAGCTATGAAGGGTCGGTCAGAATCAGGTGGCCATACCTACCATTCCTATGCCGAAGGAAGGAAAGGGACTTGATTAGGGGACCAGAGATCTAGTTCATGGGGAATCCTACAGCACAGGTGGGCCAACATGAGGACTCACCTGGGCCAGGCCTTGGGTGAGAAAGGAAAGCAGAGGCCTTGGAACCAAGCCAGCTAATGCCAAGAGCCTAAGCTCCAACTCTGGGTTTATTTCCACCTCCTTGAGACCCTGACTAACCCCCATTATTGTCAGGCTTGGTGAGGGGAGAGACCCACACTTACGAATGGAGGCCATGGACTCCACCTTCGATCTGAGCTGACATTGTCCGCTTCTCAAACTTAAGCTCTCCAGAATACATCATGGATCTGCAGAAGGAGAAGGAAGGGCAAGGTTATAGAACAGGGAGGCCCATCCTTCACCCACCCACCACCACATCTCTCCCCAGCAAAGAGTACTGACCGCAGGACAGAGAGACTCCGGGCACCAATATCCTGGCAGCCATGTTGGATGCCAGCGATGAGGTAGGGCACAAACTTCTGGATGGAACCTTTGTCTTGAATGGAACCTGAGACACCCTGTGCAACCTTCACCTTGTCCCCCTCACTGTGTAGGGCAAAGAAGAGAGCTCAGGAACCCTGGCCTGCCTTGAGTTCCTACCCTCTATCTCACTTGGCAGCTGAAGCCAAGGATGGATGGGAGTGAGGAGAGGCCTGAGGCAGGAACTCCACTGAAATAGGAGGGCAAAGACTCCCAAATCAAAACCATCCCTCTGAACCAGCCAGCTCGGGGAGGAAAGCACATGGTACCTTCAACACAAACCTCATCATTTTCCCCCTCAAACCCTATCCTCTACTAAGCTTCCTCATCATTGCTGAAGGCACTGCCATCTTCCCTAGAGCCCAGGCTCAGAACTCAGGAGTTATCCTTGACTCCTTTTCTTCATCCATGGACAAATCTTGTCCTCTTTGCCTTGGAAATGTCCCTTCCCAGCCTCACCCCTCACACCTCATCACCTCTTGCCTCCAATCTCTCCCCATTCGGATTCACCCTCCATTTGGCTCTGGGATGATTCTTCTATATAGCACAAGTCTCACTGTGTTATCTCACTGTACAACAACGGGCTAGCAAACCTGCCAAAGGGAACTCACTGGTTCCCTACCGCCTCAGGATCCAATGTGGATGTGACTCTATTTGACATTTAAATCATTTCTGCCTCATGCCGAGGGGCAGCTGGGTGGTGCAGCAGATAAAGTATGGCTTGGCATCAGGAAGACCTGAGTTCAAATTGTGCCTCAGATACTGACTAGCTTTGTGGCCCTAAATCATTTAAACCCATTTGCCTCAGTCTCCTCATCTATAAAATGAGCTGGAAAAGAAACTGTAAACTACTCCATTGTCTTTGCCAAAAAAGCATCAAAAGAGGTCACAGAGAGTGGCCAGGCCCTTGTCCTGCCTCTCCAGACTTGTTCCCCTTCTCTTGCTCCCCTTACTCTAGCAGTCGGCTACCCTGGACAGGAATGGCGCTGGCTGTCCCTCCCTTCTGCCTCTTAGCGTCCCCAGCTGCCTACAAGATAAAGGTCAGACCTCACCTTTTACAGGAGACCTCTTCTCATACATGAAGCTGCTAAGGCTGTCCCCTACCTCCCCTCCTGTGCTCATGTCCATCAGCTGTGGAAGGGGCTTACGTGCACCAGGGTATGTAAGCTCCATGCAGGCAGCGGCTGCTTCTCACCTTTCTTTGGAACCTCAACGCTCCGTGTAGTGTTTGGTACATAGTGAGCACTTCATCAATGCTTTCTGACTAAGAGGGACTGGCAAGAGGAGACTGGCAAGCTCATGTCTGTAACTGAGTTCTTCCATGGAGAGAACCAATGGTGTGAGTCACTCAGTGGGGTGCGGGGGGTCATCACGGAGGGGGCATGCCTCCCACCCCTCAGTCAAGAAGTGGGGGGAAATGGGCTTAGAATGAGGCATATGCTGTTAGGTGGGCCACCATGTTTGCTTGCTCTGTTCAACTGGAAGGAAGGGAATCATGGGAAAATGACAGTAATCTTTAGAAAGCATCAATAAGAGAAGCAGCATTGACCTAGACTGGCTAAGGAGCCAGCCTTTTGAGATTCTGGTCTTTGACCAGAAATGACTGAGTGACCCTGGGCCTGTCACTTAATGTTTTTTTTTAATCTCTGTCCAATACTGAGAGACTCTGGATCAGTTACTTAATCTTTATTTTTCTGTTTTCTGGGGAGGCAATTGGAGTTAACTTGCCCCGGGTGACAAAGCCAGTAAGTGTCTAAGGCCAGATTTGAACTCAGTCCTCCAGACTCCAGGCTAGTGTTGTTATTAAAAAAAAGAGCAAGGGGTGTTAGGAGGCAATCAGGGTTAGGTAACTTGCCCAGGGTCACACAGCTAGTAAGTATCTGGGGTCAAATTTGAGCTCAGGTCTTCCTGACTCTAGGATGAGTGCTCTATCCACTGCACCACCCAGCTGCCCCCAACTCACTTAATTTTGCATTCTAAGACATTTGGTTAAAGAGGGAGTTTCCTCAAAATTTAAAAAAAAAAATGAATGTTAATAATAAATGTTCTGTATGGCTTCACAATGCTACCATATTGCTTGCCTTCCCAATGCGTGAGGAGAGAATTTGAAACTCAAAATTTTTTAAAGATGAATAAGGGAGTTTCTTCTCTGGGTGTTCTTTATACTAATGAAATCACAGGTCATGCCTATTCCCACAATGCTCCCCACCCCCAAAAACCCAGCATCAGCAAGACAAGAAAATTTTGTTTTTAAAAGACCCTCTCATCCTTCCCTCCCATCCTTCCTTCCCCTAACAAGGAAAGCCACCCACTGCTAATCGCAGTAACAAAGCGGGCTCTAGCCTTGTCCACAATGACCGAAGACAGTGGTGGGAGCCCGGGATGACAAGAAGTTTGTGCAGGAGAAGGGAGCGCATACGCTGGGGGAGGCGGAGTACCCACCTAAAATATCTCTTCTGGCTGCTACTGCTCTTTTCCATAGCATCCAGAGAACCCATGCCCCGGTACTTCTTGAGCCGTACCCCATCGGAGAAGAAGTACTCTCCAGGGGCTTCTGTGGTAGCTGCCAGCAGGGAGCCCATCATCACTGGGGAAGTGTGAGGGATGAGAATCAGGTGACCAGAAAGGGAACACTTGCTTCCCATTTCTCCATCCACCTGTTGACTCCCTATGACCCGCTCCCCCCTTCACCTCCCATTCCCAACAGACTGGGCAGCCAGCCTCCCGAGCCCTTTAGAAGTTAACCCACCCCACTGGTCTTCCCCCTTCCTCAACCAGTCACCTGTGGAGGCCCCAAGGGCCAGGGCCTTGACCACGTGCCCCACTGTCTGAATCCCACCATCGGCAATGACAGGGACTCCAAAGCGACGGGCGTATTCAGCCACCTTGTACACAGCAGTGCCCTGAGGACGGCCACATGCCATCACTGCCAAGAGGGGGATGGCAAAAGAAAGAGAAGTGAGAAGCAGCAAGGAAGACCTGAGTCTGAATCCTGGCAATTGTGTGACCCTGGGGCAGTCATTTTAACCTTTCTACATCTCAGGTTCCCCATCTGTGAAATGGGGTTAAAAACAACACCCACCTCCCTCACAGAGTTGTTGCAAAGAGCAAATGAGTTAACATGTATGAAGGACTCTGCAAACGTGAAAGCACTCTACAAATGCTAACTTATTATTTATTAACAACGACCAAGGTGTTGAGAGAAGAGAGCTAGAGGCGCTGGGCTCAGCTACAGGAGACCTCTGACAGCACAAGGTCAGCTCCACAGCCTGCTCAGTTAGCCTAGGGACTCTTCTACCAGGAGGGACTTCGCCATATAAGAAAGTGGGGATAGGGTGAGGGGTGGGGGTGGGGGGGAACCTGAAAGTGGGGGAGGCAGGGGACAAATACGTGGGGATACGGGTGGTAGTTTAGAACACATTTCTACAACACAGAAGCATCTGACAAAAAAGGCAGACCCAGGCAGCTAAAAGTCATCACTTCTAGTAACAATAATGAGAACTAGCTTTTGTGGCTTTATGGTTTGCACAGTGCTTTCTGCTTGTTCCTTCATTTGACCCTTACAAAAACCCTATGGGCAAAGGTGCTATTATCAGGCCCACTTTACAGATGGGGAAACTGGGACACACAGAGCTCTGTAAAGTGACTTTCCCAGGACCAGAGAGTCCATAAATGTCTGAGGCTGAACTGAAATCTAGCTCTCCTTGATTTCAAGTTCCACATTCTGTCATCTATCTATTCCTGCCCAGCAAATGCTAACACACCCCCAAGTTCAAATTCTGACTCAGATATTTTCTAGTTGAGTGAGACTGGGAAAAAGTCATTGAATTCCTCTGTGCCTCAGTTTACTAAGCTATAAAATGAGGATGTGGAACTCAATGGCTTCTAAGGTCCCTCAATGGGTATTAAGTACTGGTCAGGGAGCAGGAAGGAAAGTGGAGGAGGGGGAGGAGGAGAGTGATGCTCACCTAGCAAAAAATGCTGATGTAAGTCAACACTAAGACCCCAGCCCCAGATCCCAGAGGTGAAAAGGGTGGCCCAGAGTACCTAATACAAAGGAAATCTCTCTACGGCAGAAGGAGACCATAGAACATAGTTTCTATATTTCAAAGTCACCCACCACCAGATGTTTCTATGTGATGGGATCTTATAACATAGAACTAGAAAAGAGCTTATGAAATTGAATACCACTTCATTATTTTACAAATGAAAATCTGAGCACCAGAGAGAAATGACTTATCCCAAGTATTAGAGTCAAGACTGGAACCTGGTTCTTCTAACTCCAAACAAGTGCTACTTCTTTCTTCTTAATTTTTAATTTTATCTTTTTAAATTAGTAAGTATTTCATCCCTCACTCCCATCCCCAATCTCAGTTTAAAAAAAAAATGAGAATGTAACAAATATGTCAGGTCCATGCATATCCAATGATCTTACTTATACTAGCATGAGGGATAAATGTGGGTAAAGCCACCTGGGGCATGTAGGTGACACTCACCTTCCTGAGTGATGCAGATAGAGCCACAGCCCATGCCCACTCGAAGCCCATCCACACCTGCATCGATCAGGTTCTTGGCCTGTGCTGCCGTCACCACTGTGGACCAAGGGTACAGGAAAAATAAGCATCTGGATACACTACTCTTACCCATGATGAGAATAACTAAGATACCCCCTTCCCCATGAGAAGCATGCCTCTGACAAGGGACAGAGGCCAGATAAAGGTCTGGGGACTGCTACCACCCCACCCCATTCCTGAGGCCACCCCAAGGGCTGAGGAGCCTGGAGGATGAGGGAAGAGGGGCAGGGAACAAGGAAGAGGGAAACCATAAGGCAAAGGGAGAGCCCAGACTCACCATTCCCACCAATCACCTGCAGTTGGGGGTACTTCTGCTTGATGTAGTGTACCATAGCAATCTGATACACTGAATTCCCTTGAGATGAGTCCTGGGAGAAAGTGTGAATAAGGATCTCAGGTCCTCTCCTAAGCAGAGGAATCCCATTACCTGAGATGTGGGCTTGGGAAATCCCTGAGCCCCGAACCTAGGAAGGATCCTTTCCCCTGAGAACCTCCCCACTCCACAGCATACCCAACTTCCAGATGCCCCCTTTCAAGGCTCTCACCAGCACAATGACGTCGGCACCCGCCTGCGTAAGCAAGTCCAGGCGATATTTGTCATCCTCCCGGGTACCCACAGCAGCTCCACAGAGCAACTGCTTGTGGGCATCTTTGGAGGCCAGGGGATAATCCCGGTTTTTCTTCAGGTCAGTTCGGGCAATAATGGCTACCAACTCATCGCTGTCATTAACAATAGGCAGTTTTCCTAGCATGGAAATATGGGAGTACAAGAAGTGGGCAAAGGTTCATCAGATCCCATACTTAAGCTAAGGGAAATATAGTTTTTCTTTCTTTCTTTTTTGGTGGGGAAGAAGGAGGAGGATTGAGGGGTGAGAGCCATTTTATCATATCATCAAAGGTTGCCATGAGATGGCAGCACCTGCTGAGAACAGAGTTCTCCAAGATCAAGAGGAAGAACTTGAGTCTGCCTTTGATCAGGCTTATTCTGGGGGTAAGATCTTTGAGAAAGGGAGGCTGAGCTAATCTGAAGTCCCAGCGTAGGCCTGGGTCATTCCTTTCCTAGAGGGCTCCAAGGTCTACTGTGGAATCCTCATTCTAGATTCACAGGCAAAAAGTCCTTTCCTTGGGAACCCTGCAGTGGTCCATCCATGGTCGGGCCAGGACCATGAAGCAATAATAACTGATCTTTATATACAGTGTTAAGATTTGCCAAGTGCTTTAAAAACCTAGAGTCCACAGACTGTTAAATGGCTAAACAAGTTGTGGTACTCGAATGTCATGGAATACTAATGTGATATAAAATAATACAATAAACATGATGAATTACAGAGAAGTACACAACAACGTGAATGGAAACACTTCTTCTTGATCTTCTGCAGGGATTGGGATGGGGGGAACACTAAGGATAAACTTCAAATTTTTGTTTTCATTGTGTTCACTGTTTTATACTGAATTTTCTTCTTTTTTAAATAAATTCTCTGTTACAAGGGATGGCTTAAGAAATGCAAAATGGATAACTGATTACATTAAACTGAAAAGTTTTTGCACAAACAAAGCCAATGCAACCAAGATTAGGAGGGAAGCAGAAAATTGGAATTTTTTTACAACTAGTGTCTGTGATAAAGACTTTATTTCTAAAATATATAGAGAACTGAGTCAAATTTACTAGATTATAAGCCATTCCCCAACTGATAAATAGTCAAAGGCTATGAACAGGCAGTTTTCAGAGGAAGACATTACAGCTATCCAGCTCTCTTTGTGGTGCCCAAGAACTGGAAATCAAGGGGATGCCCTTCAATTGGGGAATGGGTGAACAAGTTGCGGTATATGAATGTAATGGGATACTATTGTGCTATAAGAAATGATGACAGGAAGACTTCAGAGAGGCCTGGAAAGACTTATATGATCTGATGCTGAGTGAAGTGAGCAGGGCCAATAACAGTCACAATGTTCGAGGACTGTTTTTGATAGACTGAGTCCTTCAAAGCAATGCAAGGACCTAAAATATTTCCAAAGGACTCATGATGCAAAATGCCATGCACATCCAGAGAAAGAACTATGGAACACAGAATGAAGCAACTATTTTCTCCTTTGTTATGTTTTGTTTTATTTTCCTCATGGTTTCTCCCTTTCATTTTAATTCTATGCAACATGAATAATGTGAAAATGTGTTTAATTGGAATGTATGTGTAGAACCCATATAAGATTACATGTCATCTTAGGGAGGGGGAAAAAACTGGAAATTTATGGAAGTGAATGCTGAAAATTGAAAACAAATAAATTTATAAATTTGGGGAAAAAAATTTTTAAAATTCTTTCCTATAAGGGATGACTTTCTGGAAGCTGGAGAAAGGAAAAAACAAGAGGGGAAAATGTAGATGATATAAAAACAAGAGTTGACAACAAAAATACATTTTAAAAATGGATTAAGTCCAAAAAGCTTTTTACCTTGCTGAGTGAGATGCCCCTCAGCATACCCTCAGATACCCTCATCATCTGCTATTGGGCAGTGCTCAAATTTGTGTTCCTGCTACAGTAAAGGGCATCCTGGGCAATGTCCCAAAGGGGCTGTCTGTCTGATTCAGGGGCAGTACCCCTCAAGCCAAGCTGGCTCTAGCCTCTCAAAGGCCAAAGCCCTTCTAAGAGGCACAGAAGGAGCAGCTACGTCCTGCTATAGGGGTAAGGCAGGAGACCCAGGGAGGGGTGGACCAAGCTAAAAAGGGTTGGCATTGCTCTCTAGGTTTGGGGCTCCCCTAGTACCTTTCTTGCTGCGCTGCAGGATCTCATTGGCTTCTTTCAATGTCACACCTGCTGGTGCCACCACCAAATCATTTCGACTTGTCATCACCTGTTGTGGGAGAAGAAGAGTAGGTATGTTTGCTCTTAAGTCAGAAGGCAGTAGGGGAGGTGAACCTTTCCTCTTATGGGTACTAAGAAACCTCAACCCTTGTCATCTAACATCCCCCAGTGGGGGATGAGCCCTTTCAACCCTGCCTTAAAGGGTCATGGTCCACTCCTGCCTAGCAAGCTTACCTCACTGAGATAGGTCGCATGGTCCTTCTCGGCAAGGAAGTCTATGTCACGCGAAGTCACGATGCCCACCAGCTTGCTGCCCATGGTGCCTGTCTCCGTTATGGGGATGCCTGAGAAACCATGCCGCATCTTGGCCTCTAGCACATCACCCACTGTGTGTGAGGGGCTCAGCACCACAGGATCTGTGATAAAGCCCTGTTCAAATTTCTGAGAACAAGAAAGAAATGAGGCAGTTATGAGTTTGGAAGCAAGTAAGAAAAAAAATGAGAGCAGAATGTCCTGCTCAAATGAGGCAGGTGCCCAGATAATGCCTCCTATCAAGGCAGCACCAATGGGCTATAATGTGGGCCAATGGAGACTCAATTCTTCCCCCAGGTCCCCTCCTACATCACTACCACCCTTGTTACACAGAAGGGTGAGAACAGCAAGGATATTAAAGCCTGATACCTGATAGGTGCTGAAAGTAAAGTTGGTGAAAGATACAAGGGAACATGTCCCATTGGCTATGTATAAAGCAAACTGAAGATGTTCTGCTAGTCAGGGGCTAGGGTCTCTCCAAAGAGACCAGTACTCACCTTGACCTTGCGCACCTCATTGGCCTGGAACTCAGGAGTACAGTTATGGTGGATGAAACCAATGCCACCCATTAGCTGGAAGGAACAGGGAATGAAGTCAGAATTGACAATGTTGTTCTCCCCATACCACCGACCAACTCAGTTTTAATTTTTCCAAATTGAAAACCCAACTGATCACACCCCTACCCCACAGCCTCCAATCTGCTCCTTCCCCACTACCTAGGTCTACTCACAGCCATTGCAATGGCCATATCAGCTTCAGTAACAGTGTCCATAGGGGATGAAATCAATGGTGTCTTCAGAGTGATTTTCCGAGTTAGAGCTGAAGTCAAATCCTAGAGGCAGAAAAAGTAGGAGAGTGGAGAGGAGAGAGAAGACAGTATCAAATACATGAAAAGTGCCAAGCAGCTCAGTGATCTGTCTCTGAGGAGAAAGAGGGGTGGTGTGTAGTAGGAAAGAGGAATTGTTAGATTAATGACATATCCTCAAGTAGTTTTTGTCATGTCTGACTCTGTGAATCCATTTGGGATTTTCTTGGCAAAGATACTGGAATGGTACACCATTTCCTTTTCCAACTCTTTTTACAGATGAGGAAACTGAGGCCAAGAGGGTTAAGTGATTTGCCCAGGTTCACACAGCTCGTAAGTGTCTGAGGCCAGATTTAAACCCAAGAAGATGAATCTTACTGACTCTAGGTCCAACACAATCCACAGTGCCACCCAGTTGCCCTGAAGAGCCCTAACTGCCCTTAACGTTGTTTTTGAATAACTCATTTACCATGTTCAAGACGTGGCATAAATGGCATCATCAAGGCAATGAAGATCTAAAGAAGTGGGACCAATCATTCACCAAAATCAAGGGGTAACTAACAGAAAGTACTCCACTGGTAAAAATAAACTGAGGAAGACCCCCAGTATTTTGAAGAGAGCTCCTTTGATGAAGTTATAGCAAGTGCACACAATGAGCAGACAAGAATGGACCAAAATCTGCATCGCTGGAAGGGGCAGTCTTATCAATGGGATCACAGTTTCATTGAGGCACTGGAGAATTTAGAATTCATAGGTTCCCAAAGTGAGCGATAGCACCCCTGGAAAGCCCTGGTACAGGGGGGGGCGGGGAGGAGGGGGCCTACAGTAGCCTTCAGTGAAATTGGGGGGCAATGAATAAAAATAAGGCAGTGGGGAAAGCATGAGGAAAGTAGAGAACATAAGAAAATTTTGAAAAATCGTTCATACATGTTTCATCTGTTGTGTAACAGAGCTCAAGTTGTAGTGATTACATTATTTTCCAAATAAATATCACAATATGCAAGTAATAACCAATCAGTGGTCAAGTCCGCTGACAGGTGAGTCACCTGCATTCACCAAGCAAATGCTGGTGAGCCTGTTGCACATGTCACAAATTACTGGGAAGTCCAGCAAGCACAGGCAGGAATATGTGCATGTAATGACATTTTTATAATACAATACTATACTGTTAGATGATACAATATTGTATCATCAAAATTTCAACGCAGGAAAAACCCCACAAATTTATAATAAATATTAAATTTTAAATGTGTCATTTTTTTAAAATTATTTTTTTGAAATGATGCAAATTTTAAAAAAACATTAAGGGGGGGTGCTAAGTAATTTTTTTTAAAGGGAACAATAAGCCAAATAAGTCTGGGAACCTCTGAATTAGATGGATAATTTTTTGCTTCCTGGAGTAAGAATTTCATGAGTTTACTACCTCCTATGTAAAACATACGGTTGTGTAGCACCAGAGTTAGTGCTGGTCTCTTCTGGAGCTGGGAAGACCTAGGGTGAAGTCTTGCTCTGACACACTGTTCCTTGATCCTGGTCGGATCACTTAAGTGTTCCCAGGCAATTCTCTAAGATTCTCTAAATTGCAGAAGAGCTGCTGATATGCACTAGTAAAGAAGGATGGAATTTCTTTACCAAGAACTCCCTATGCCAAAGACCTCCAAAAAAGAGTCAGTTCTATTTGTCCTAAAATTACAACACAGTACAGTAGCAAAAATATTGCCTTTTGGATCAGAGAACCTGGGTCAGAATCCTGTCTGTGGTGATTTACTACTCATTTTGTTTGACCGTGGGCAACAGGGTAGTAAAATGAGAGGGAGGACCAGAAGAAGTATAAGATCCCTTCACCTTTAAATGCTACAATTCTGCTACTTTCAAGTTCCCAACTAAGCTACGACCCCTGTGACTTGGCAAACAAATTCACCTTCACCCAGTCCAAACAAAGGTGTGACAAGCCTCTTACCACTCCTTCTCAACTTGCATCTGTTCAGACTAAAGAAT
This sequence comes from Notamacropus eugenii, assembly GCF_028372415.1. Lineage (NCBI taxonomy): Eukaryota > Metazoa > Chordata > Mammalia > Diprotodontia > Macropodidae > Notamacropus > Notamacropus eugenii. The sequence goes on along the minus strand of NC_092874.1, from coordinate 121,586,830 downwards.
CTTGATCCCCTCAAGTCTTCCACCTATGACCACTCCTAATTCCAAGGCTTCCTGACGGTATTTTGGTTTTTGTGGGTTGTTATTTTTTTTAGGTGGGAGTTTTTTTGGGGGAGGGGGCAAGTTAACAGTTCTCTAAACCATTTCCAGCTAGGCAGCATAGTGGAGACTGCCAGTCCTGGACTGAAGACTCATCTTTCTGAGTTCAAATCCAATCTCAAGGCACTTACCAGCTGTGTGACCCTGGGCAAATAACTTAACCATGTTTGTCTCAGCTTCCTCATTTGTAAAATGAGCAGGAGAGGAAACTAAGATTTTTGCCAAGAAAACCCCAAATGGCATCACAAAGAGTCAGACTTGGAAACGACTGACCAGCAACAAAAAGTCTCACAGTTCTCTAAACCTTTTCCAGCACTATCCTTTTCTTGAAGGGCAGAGACATACCGCGTACTAATTCTGCCTCGGGAGTTCAGGCCTCACCAGCACTACGCTGAGTCACATCTGTATCCCTGTGGTAAGTTTTCCCTTCAATCACACCAAGGAAGCCCAGACATCTAATAGTTATACATTCAATGGGTAAATTTGGTTGGGTAAGCCCAATTTCTTCAGGCTTCCTCATCAACTCACCAAGCTAATGGAATCACTCAATCCCACAAGAAGCATAGGTTAAATGTCAGACACTGTGTTAGGTATGGACTTTTTGTCTTTGAGTAACTGTGGGTAACTGATCTATGTTTCTAGTTGACTTATTCTAATTGTGTGTAAGAAGGGGTGAGGTTAGATTACCAGATACCCATTTGTATTTCCTTCCTTATCTATTGGTGTAGGAAGAAATTAGTTAGGCATCCATTAATTACTGGTTGTAATGAGGGGAGTGAAAAACCTCATCAATCGCTCATCAGAAAATTTCCTAATCAGTTAAAAATGAATTTGAATAGGGAAGGTACTAATGAATTCAATCAAGTTTTGGACCTCCAAAAAATTTCAAAGGAGCCCAAGTAAGACTGATCATTTCAAAATGACTTAGGAGAGAGCTCTATCATGGGTTTTAAAGAAATGTTCTAGTCTTCTACCATCATTTTACAGATAAGGAAATTCAGGGAGAGAGATTAAATGCCCTTCCTATGGTCAATGAGCTAGGAGTTTAAAGACAGGACTGAACCTAAATTTTCTGACTATAAATCCAGTCCTCTTTTCCATGGATGTGGAAATAGGATGTGGGGGATGAAGAGATGATTCTCTTGAAGGACAGGTAGCTGGGGAGCTGGAGGGAGAACTGAATAACTCAAGAAACATATACCATCCAGTTGAGGATGGGTAGTTTCCCTTCAATGCATCTAATTAATTGCCTTTTTCCCCCCTTTAACCAGACCCGTGATTCCACTGGTTTGGGGAGAACCTCTACCAAATCAGATGGGGCAGTTAGGTGGTGAAGTGAATGGAGTACCAGTCCTGGAGTTAGGAGGACTAGGTTCAAATCCAGCCTCAGAAATTTAGCTGTGTAACCTTGGGCAAATCACTTAATCCTGACTGCCTTCCAAAAAATTGAAATGTAAAACTTCTCAGAAACTCATCAGCATTAGAGAGGTCCTAGGGCCTAAGTGGATAAGTATGTATCAGAGACAGGACCTAAATGAAGAGGTTCTTGACTCTAGGTCTAGCTGCTAGCCCATGACACAATGCTCCTAATTACCTTACTATGGTATATTATGTCTGAATTTGTATATTCTTTTTCCCTGTAAATAAACTCTGGAGAAAAATACACTCTCATAGCCTGGCATTCATCAAGACTTGGGTTAGCAGGACAAAAGAGAAGTCAGGCCAGACCCAGACATGGTAACAGTGCAGAAGAAGGGAACAGGTAATTAGGGTTTAAGTAAGTAGATCTCTCTGGATGTAAGGAGCCAAGCTTATTCATCAACCTAGGCAGGTCCAGGAGGCTGAATGCCAGGGATTAAGGGAAGTCTGGAAAGCAGGGAAAGATGAAAGCCTTTAAAACCAAAGACAAAGCCCCCTGGACAGGCTCCAGGCAGGGTAGATGGTGGAGTCCTTAGGAGACCTAAACCTTAGCATAAGGATGAGGGCATCCCTTTCCCTTTGTAAGAGAAACCAAGTGGGGAAGCTCTAAGCTACTCTCACACCAAAAGCAAAACAGTAAACCCACAAAGAAAGAGGCACTTACCACCTCGTCAGCTGTGAAGTCTATGAATCCTGGCAGGATCAGGAAATCGCTGTTAAGATACAGATAAGCTATGATTACTAAATGGGGAGTGGAGGCAGGAAAAAAAGAAAGCCCTTTCAGATGAAAGTCATCCTTAATATTTCTAAGGTCAACAAAACAAGGAGGAGGCCCTTCTGGACCCCAGCTCCTCTACCCACTTCTCTCAAACACCCCTTATGGCTCATGCCCAGAGAACGAATCCCAAGAACTAAAAAGGTGAGGTGGCATTTGTGGCTGGCAGCAGTCCCTCTGTCCCTCCTCTCCTAAGTCCCATTAGGCTGCAGGGAATGCCAAGTCCAACTATTTGTGAGGCCCAGAGCTGTTTCCCCTTTGCCTGATACACAGCAAGAGCTTAATAAATGCTTGTTGATTGATCCCAGACTGACACAGTCAATAAACATTTATTGTTTCTCAGTCAGTTCAATTTATGGAATTCCTACTAGATGCAGGAGGGTGCTGTGCATGGAAGGAGTGGCTAGTGCATGAAAAATATCCCATGTCACCACATATAGATGGTACCACCCTTGCTCTTTTCCCCACACAACATGGCAATGAAAAAAAAAAAGCAAAAACCCAAGAGCTTACTTGAGAACAATTCTTATGCACCCTCTTCAGTCTATGTCAAGAGGTATAATTTTTTGGTCTAAATCTGTGATTTCGCCTGTGTGGGGAGCTCCCTGTATCAGGGAAGCTGCCATCACCCAAGCAGATCAGCAGCTCTGGGTAATTCACAGGCTGAGTGAGTACCAGGAGACCCTGAGAGGTTATAAAAGACTCATCCAGGTTTAAAAAGTCAGTCACTGTCACAGTGGGACTTAAAAGAGCACAGTCTAACTGGAATATAGAAATGCTTATAGTCCCAAGAAAATGTAGTGATCAGAATGTGATCAGTTATTTACATCAAGGAAGTTCTGGGTTTGTTTTAAAAGAACATGGATTGAAAGACTGGCGATCATTTCAGATGGATCTTATTAGCTGGAGATGGTCTAGGAAAGGTGGGGCAGAGAGCAGAGTGCCAAGGCTTAGAGGTTGAGCAGAGGGGATAATCTGCCCCAAAGGGTATAATTTCTGAAGTTAGAGAAAGGGAATAGCTACCAAGCCATACAGCCCCAGGGCCCTAGGCAGTATAAACCGAACAGAGTACACAGCCTGCCAGACACACCCAAAAGCAAACTTCTCCCCCCCCCAGCCACTCCCCACAGTGCTAAGCAAAGTGGCCCAAATCAAGCCACGTCGGAGAGGTGCCACATCAGACTACAGAAGAAACAGGCACCCTTTCCACGGTCACCTGGCCTACGGCTGCCTCAAACCCAGACTTTCAGATCCTGTGACTATGAGGAGAAGGAAGCTGCTGAGCTGATGGGGTCCCACAAACCCCCAACCCAATCATTCTCAGCTGTGACTCTACCAACCACATCACCTGTATTTTTTCCCCAGACTGTTTCAGGTATCAAAAGTTTAGACCCTTTTGCTATCTAAGCCTTAATTCTCCTTAATGTTCTCAACAAGGACACAGCATAAGCAGGGAGTGAAGGGAACCCTGAAGTTTCTTCAGGATCTATGAAAGGGAAAAACCCTAACCAAGGTACTGAGATTTTCCAGTCTCTATTACCTCTCAGTTGAGGTCTATTCCATCCATCCTCCCAACAGACAGCGTCCAGAACTTCTACTGAGATCTCGGGGATATTTGAGGTCACCCATCTATCCCCCCATCTTAAGGAAGTTCCGTAGCTATTAAGGGTCTGAATCCAGGCAGTCCTGACCCAAAGCCCAGTACTCCATCCAGCATACCGGTCTGACAACAGGACCCAAATTCCCAGCACTTAACATTTACTGGGACTGGTGAAATTAGGAACGACAGAATCGGAGTGGTAGAAACCAAAGGCACCTTACTTGGTCCAATTTCCCCATTTGATCGAGTATGAAACTAAGGCCCAAAGAGCGACTGTCCCCAGGTGCTATAAGAGGTGGCAGGGCCAGGAATTGTACCCACGGGCTCTGACTCCAGACTCTTCCCATGGCACCCATCCTGAGCGATGCTGAGGAGCTGAGATGCCACTGAGCTCATGACTACCCCTAGAGGTACCCTCCAATCACTCAGCCAGGGAGGATTTCCTTCAACCTGTTCCGTGGGTGGCTTAACCCCATCCCCAACGAGGAAAATAAAGTTCTGGTGTTCACCAGGACTCCCGGGCAGAAGAGGGGACTGGATTGGCAGAAGGGTGAGAGAAGAGACCGCTTGGCTTGTGAGCGACTTCGGCCCCAGGCTCCAATGCTTCTGTCTGGCATGTGCCCGGCCCTGCAGCCAGGATCCGGGGCTAGTGCCAGGCCTGCGGCCAGCCAGGCAGCTGGAATTGGGCCTGGGGAACAAAAAAGAGCCGCAGACCAAGAGGAAGCTGCTCCCCTCCCCCACACACCCAAACCCCGGGCGGAGAAGGCCGAGGAAATTGGGTGACACAAGCGTGCCCATCAGGGAGCGCCGGGGCCAACCCGCGGGCTGGCAGGGGAAGCGGCAGCTCCGGCCCGGGGCCCCTTCCCCTCCCGGGCGCCTTCCTCGTCTGCGCTGCCGGGGCCCCTCCGCCCGAGCCTGGACATCCACTGCCCCTTCCACGAGACCACCCCGGACACCCGCGGGATCCCTTCCGGCCCTCGGATCGGGGGTCCTCGGGGGTCTCCCGAGCCCCGGCGGCCGGCGGCGCCCCCGCAGCACACGGAGGGCCGCGCTCCGCGCTCGCACCCAGTAGGTGCGGCCGGGCCGGGGGCAGCCGGCGGCTCAGGGCGGCAGCGACGCCGCTCGCGCGCCCCTCCTTCCCCGCCCCCCGCGCCGCGGGGCACCGGCGGAGGACCCCCAGGCGGGGCGGGGGCGCGGGGCCCGCGAGCCCGCGGACTTACTTGTAGGTGAGGCCGTCGGCGATGGCGAAGAGCTGCTGCGCCGTGAGCCCGTCCTCGGGCACGTAGCCCGTGCCGCCGCTGATCAGGTAGTCCGCCATGCTGCTGGGAGGCACGGAGAGCCGGCATCAACGCCCCGAGCGCGCGCCGCGCCCTCCCGCCCGGCCGGCGGGCTCCTCGATCCGGGCCGCGCCGCACAAAGAAGCCCCGGGCGGCGAGGCCGGGCTCGAGGGGCGCGCGCCGGGGAGGGGCGGGGAGAGGAGCGAGCAGGAGGAGGGGGCGGCCGGGAGGGAAGCGCGGGGGAGGAGGAAGGCTTAGAGGAAGGGGCCGAGCCAGGGCCGGGGACACGCCCCCTCCGCCGCCCCCGCCCCTCCCCGGCGGGGGGCTGCCTACCCGCGCTCGCCCCACCGCCGGGGGCCTCTCCTCCTGGCACGGGCCCGAGCCGCCCCGCGGGGCCGCAGCGTGAGCTCAGCTCCCGACCGGACCCCTTCGGGCTTGGGTGGGGCAAGTGGGCCCGCTGCTGTCAGGCGCTGCCCGTAGGGGGCCGCAGAGCTCCCGCATCTCCACCCTGGAGCTGCCCCAACCGCGGGGCAAAATGCAGTGTCACCGGGCAGGGCGGCGCGAGGATGGGGGAGAAGGGTTCGGGAAGGTGCCCGAAGCTGGAGCCTTTCATTCAGCATTCTGCGGGGTGGCCCAGATGGGCAGACCCAATGTCCGGTTGGGCATCAGATCCGGAACCGTGGACTTGGAATGAGAAAGACCCGAATTCGAATTTGGCCTCACACACTGACCCTCTTTCTGCCTCAGTTTCCCAATGTAAAGTGAGGGTGATAATAGCACCTCCTTCCCAGGGTGCAGACCTTAAAGAACCCTATAATAGCTAATTATCAATAGAGCCGGGAAAAGACCTCCAAATTCAACCCCTTCTTGGAAATGAAGCACTTTGCCCAAGGTCGCCCAGGCAGGAAGAGTTGGAGGTGGGGTTTTGACCCAACTCCAAAGGCAGTACTTGGCTCCTCCTGCCCACTGGGGCCATGTTAACCAGGGGTACCCCTGATTCTCAGAAAGAGGGTGACTCGGCACTAGGGATCTTGTCTAATCGGCCTGATCTGTGTAGGGACCTTGCATCTCAGGGCCTCTCTGATCCATTTGGGAACCTATTCTGTAACTTACGTGCAAACAGCTAGAACTTATCAAGAAAAGAAATTTCAGACCAAGAAAATGTAAACGCAGAATCCTCTGGACTCCTCCATTATTCCAGGCAGTCTCTCATGTTAGGGTTTCTAGCCTCATAATCAACCAGATGATCACCTTTACTCTTCTCAGCCCCACCTTCTCACACTTTGGAGGTAGTGCCTAGGTTCAAATCTTTTTTTCTGTTACTACAGGTATTGTATAGTATCTGAAGTCACTTAAAATTCTCCGGGCCACATTCTCATTGAAAAATGTAGGGGTTGGACTAGATGGTCTCTTTCAGTTCTAAATCTGTGATGTGTTTTGGAAGTAGAATAAATGGCAGGAAGGACCCAGGCCCAGGATATAGTCATCAGGTTGGCCTGGGCATATTCAGAACAGTCCTGGGCATCACACTATAACTCTGAGTCAAGGGGTAGGTAAGTTGCTAGTCTCTTTTGCAGCTGCCTAACACAGATCTCCAGTCCCTGGGAGGCCCCCAGTTTTGTTTACTCTGTGATAGTGTGGTGGTAGTGTGATGGCAGAAGGTTCTCTAGGGGAGTCTTGGCCTCCAACCTGGGATCCTCCCTGGGATGCCCAACCTCCTGTTAATGATACCTCCAGGGAGCCTGCTGGGAAAACACAGGCTCTTCCTCCCATCTGTGCAAGGTTAGAGCGGATTAGGGGAGGTTGTTGAGAGTTGATCCTAGTTACTGAGGGCACCCAAAGCCTAATTAGATCATAGATTACTGGAAATGGAAAGCAGCCACAATTTATAGCTAAGGAAACATGAGGGCCTGTGAGGTTGAGAATCTCACAGGTGTCTTACCACCTTCACTTTAGGCAGTGGACAATATAGGTTTCCTAGAGCTTAAACCCATAGCTCACACACTCATGATCACTTGGGTCAAGAAGTTGGCTTCTGGCAGTTCTCAGTTCACTGACAGCCCAGTGGTCTATGCTGGTGATCATCAGGTCAAGGGCCAAGACCAGGCTGAGAGCCAAGGATACCTAAGCTTCTTCCACCAGGAAAAAGGATGTCTACTCAGAAGGGCTGGGTAGTGGAGTTGTCTTTAGAGGTATTATGGGAAAAAAATTAGAGTATAGAATCAAAGGATCTGGGTTCAGATCCTGGTTCAACTCCTTACTGCCAGCATCATTATAATAATAGCTAACACATTTATACTGCACTTACTATATATGCCAGGCACTATGTTCCAATTATTATCTCATTTGATCCTCCCAACAACCCTGGAAGGCAAGTGCTATTATTATCCCCATTTTAGATATATTAATAATAATAGTAAGAGTTAACTTTATATAAGGATTACTATATCCCAAGCACTGTGCTAAGCATTTTACAGTTATCTCATTTGATTTTCACAGCAACTCTAGAAGGCAAGTGTGGTTATTATCCCAGTTTTACAAATAAGGAAACTGAGGCAAACAAAAGTTAAGTGACTTGCCCAAGGTCACACAGCTAGTATTTGAACTCAGATCTCCCTAACTGTAGGCTCAGTGCTTTCCCTCGGACAAATCACTTAACTTCTATGAGACTCTTTGTCCTTATCTGTAAAATGAATGGGCTGGAATATACAATCTGAAGTCCCTTGTAGGCCTAAATCTCTGAAACTGGAACCCAGGCCACTGGCTGTAGCTCTAGAGCTTGGCAGCACCTAGAAGCCTCATATTCCCACCTAGCCACCTGTAACCTGAGGTAGTGTATGCAGAGCATAACATGCCTTCTACTCAAACCCCAACTCTTTCCACTTGAGTGGTCTGCTATGGGCCATTCTTTCTTCTCAGGCATGAGATCTCAAGACATTTCTGTAAGATAAGAGTACAGCAAAGTTCAGCCTAGGGCTAATAAGAGAACACCTAGGTTCTGGTTCTTCCTGGGATTAACCCAAGTAGACATTCTGCTTCATGCTTTCACTATGAGAACATAATAAGAACCTTAAGGGTAGGAACCTTGGGGAGGGAATCTTCATAATTCCCAGTGCCTACCTGGGCCAGGTAATGGAACATCATAGATTGATGTGTTGACTTGTCCAACCTGTAATTTCACTGGTATAGGGACTCTTCCCATGGGAAAATTCCCTCTACCAGTGCAGATGAGGCAGTAGTTCTTTATAGAGAATTGTCTGAAGGGAATTTAAAGGTTAAGTGACTTGCCCAAGGTCATACAGGCCAGTACATGTCAAAGGAAAGACTTGAACCCAGGTCTTCAGATTTTGAAGTCCATCCTATATCATAGTCCCTGAATAAATGAGGTTTTTGAATCTCATTAAAGTGAATTGCCTCTGACCCAGTATTCTACTATAAAGAAGAAGGCCACTCCAAAATCAGGAATATTTGACTAATTAGTGACCCACAGATTCTTTCCTCCCTTTACTACCAATGCCAGGGCAGCTAGATGGTGAAGTGGATAGAGTACCAGGCCTGGAGTCAGGAAGACTTCCTTTTCCTGAATTCAAATCCAGCCTCAGATACTTACTAGGGTTATATGACCCTGGGCAAGTCACTTCACCCGGTTTGCCTCAGGTTCCTCATCTGTAAAATGATCTAGAGAAGGAAATGGCAAACCACTCCAGCATCCCTGCCAAGAAAACCCCAAATGGGGGTCACAACACAACTGAATAACACAAAAATGACTGCCAACATCTTGAAATAGCCCTCATCTCCCCTGGCCCTAGCCCAGCAACCTGACTAATTAAAGGGTCAGAGGCTACTCATTACTCCAAGCTGCTGGACTACTCTAAATTTGTGGTATATCCTTCCCTCTTCTAATGACCCTGCTAATCCATGATGTTCCCTTCTCCCTCTTCCTGACCTTCTCCAGCTGCTTCCTCCTTAGAAAAAAGGAACTCAAGATTACCCAACCCGTGGTTCTCCCACCAGGTAGTGGCTGGAGTAAATCAATGAGAACAGAGCCTTTCTCCAGACCTATTCCCAGGACAGACTGGCTTTGGAGCCTGGCTTGGGACAGAAATACTATCTAAGGCTGCAGCCAACTCCCTGGGACAAAGGATGCTGGAATGAACCTTAGGGGTCATTTAATTCAGCCCCCTGGACTTGAAGTCAGGAAGACCTGAGTTCAATCCTGCCCCAATCACTTACTACCAGCCATGTGGCCCTGGACAAATCATTTAACCTCTCTCAGTCTTAGTTCCCTCATCTACAAAACAGGGATAATTATAGCACCTACTTCACAGGGTTATTGTGAGAATTAAATGAGATTATATAAGTGAAGTGCTTTGTAAACCCTAGAGCTATATATGACTGTTAGCTATTAGCTATTATTTTACCCAGTGACACAGAAATACTGAGCAGCAGAGAGGGAATTCAGTCCCAGGTTCTCGGATTAAATCCATCAGTGGCTTCCCAAAAATGCTTCTCAAAGCGGAAGGTTTCCTTGTTTGTCCTAAAGCAGGGGTGGGGAACCTGCAGCCTCAAGGCCACATTTAGACCTCTACCTCCTCAAGTTCAGCCCTCTGAATCCATTGTGATCTGCCCAGGTCCTCAAGTGGGGCCCTTTGACTAAATTCAGTGCTTCCCTCTAGGTCCTCAAATGTGGCCCTTTGTCAAAAGGCCCCCACTTGAGGACCTAGAGGGCCACATATGGCCTTGAAGAGACCCCAGGTCCCCCACCCCTATCCTACAGTGTGTGTTAGGCTGGAGCAAAGGGGAGAGGGATATCTTGGAACCAATTCAAAAGTTCCTGGTGTGGAAGCCAGAACTAAGGAGGTTCTTTCCAGAAGAATGAAAGTCTCTTGCAGGAAAAATCTCCTCCTTCAGGCAGAGATGGTATCTCTCATAACAGCCTGAACCTGAACCCAGAAATGTGGACTATCGAAATTAGTGCTAGCCTTGACATCCAAAGATTCTGACTTAAATCCTGATTCTTCCATATGCTAGCTGTGTGACCTCGGGGAAAAAAAAATCACTTCTGCTCTGAGACTCAGTTTCCTGGTCTTTGGATTGGAAGTAATAAGAATACAAGAGATGCCTCTACCATAGGGCCAAAAGGAAAGCATCCACAAATATTAAACCATTGTAGAGCTAACTCAGTAGTAGTAATAATATTATTATCCCCTAGGAACTTACTCTCATCCCTGACTTTGCATTCCATACCTGAAACAGGTACCACATCTGCTCTCTGTAGAAGCAGTTACACTTCTGTGCATATAAATAAAGCTTCCAGTCACCCCCTCACCCCAGTAAGTGGCTCCTCCGAATTTTTCCCACCCTAGGGCCTTTATTAACAGGATTTCCTCGGGGAAGATGTCCTGGGTCAGATCACCTAAGGGGGGGGGGGGAGCTGAGTGTGACAGCCTGAGGCTACTTGTGGAGCTGGGGGAGGGGAACGCACTAGAGGTTAAGCTGTTAAAAGTTCTTACATAAGCACCCAGTCCCAGAGCCAGAGCAGCGTGGCTAATTCCCCCAGAGGACCCCCCCCCCAATCCAGCTGCCAGGGTCACCTCCCCAAGCTGCTGAGCACCAGCAGATGGAGCAGGCAAAGGAGTCCAAATCCTTTGGACAGGAAGGACAACCAGTAGGGTTTCCATTTCAGGCTGCAGATAAAATCCATAGATTAGCTGCTGTCTCCTTTACAGTCAGCTCTGCTAGGTCCCAGGTCCCTTTCTCTCCAGTGACTCCCCCGCCCCCTCACAGAAGGACCCCGGCTTCTTCCTCCTCCTGTAAGCGTTCACAGCAGCAAACACTCATAAAGCTCCGGCACACGCTTGGCTTCCAGCCCCCATCATACCTGTTGATTGCAGGAGGTTCGGGGTGAAGGGAGGACGGTGCCTCTCCATTCCCACCTACCTGCGCCCCTCTGCCAAAGGCAAGCCCGGTAGAGCTGGGTCTCGGCAGCCCTTCGTACCCGCCGTTACTAAGCAGACCCAGTTTTGAGCACGGGTCTAGGAAGGGGGTAGCCAAAGAGCTCTGAAGAAAGTTTGCACCGCCCGGCAAGGAAAGGGAAGTGGGGGCTCGCCTATTCCACCTGCCCGCAGCCCCCCACCCGCTCTGGACAGGGAAGGAAAAGGAGTTAACGGCCCCCCACACTTGCCCCGACCCCCGCAGAAGCCTGCACTTGCATTTGCGTGCCCGCCCAAAGCGTGCCGGCAGAGCCGTGCCCTGGAGGGAGTGGGGGGTGAAGACGATGGCAGCGGCCCGAGAGGCAGCTCCCACACCGCCGCCTGCCCAGGTGGGGGTCCCTCCCTCCTCGCGAGGCCCGGGCTCGCGCCCCCCACCCCGAGCCCCGCCCCGGGCGTCACCTCTCCGGTTCGTAGCCGGCCTGCAGCAGGCGGGCGCTGTACCGCTGCGCCGCCGTCTCGTGTCCTGGGTGCTGCCCCCGGGCCCCCGGCTCCGGCGCGGCCGCCGCGGCTCCGCCTCCCTGCAGCGACCCCGGCCCCGGGCCGTGCCCGAGCCCGTGCCGGGGCGCTGGCGGCTGCGGCGGCGGCACCTCCATGCGGCGCCTGCAGCCTCTCCGCCTCCCGTCCCGGGGCGGGGAGACGAGCCCCCGCCAAATCCCCGGGCCCCGGGCAGGGGCGGGGCCCCGGCGGGGAGGGCGGAGGCGCAGCGCGGTGGGGCGGGGAGAGGAAGGGGCTCCCCAGAAGGGCTGCGTGCCCCGAGGCCGGCTGAAGCCAGGGGAGGCAGTACCCGGACGCGGACGGAGCCGGGGTCAGCCCTGGGGAAAGGAGGGCCCCGGGGGCCGGGGCTCGCTGTCCTGGGGCGGGCCCCGTCCTGCGCCCCTTCTCCGCTCCCGCCCCGATCTCAGCGCTGGGGCCGCTTTCCCTTTCTGGCCCGGGGACAGAAGGGCTTGGGCTTGCCTTTGTATGGGGGCACTGTTCTTCATAGACTCGAGGGGTGTCTCGTAGTCCTTTCTGTTCCCTCCTCCACTTTGGAAGAGGAAAGTTACCTAGGTGACTGCGGGGATTCCGGGGGCGTGGAGGGAGCGATCCATCGGGCTTGGAGTGGGGCTGGACGCTCGGGGGTGTTCGGGGAAGAAGGGCGAGTCCAGCCAGGTTTGGGGAACCGACTGCCCTAGAAATGAAGGAGACCCCCCGCCGGGATGAGAAGGACTGTATTTTACATCCGCGGGCTGTTTCTGATTGTGTATCAGAATCCTGTCCCCGAAGCTTTGGGCAGGTCACCAAACCTGTTTTAGTGAGCCTCAGTGTTCTGTGTTGTAAAACGCAGTGTGGCCTGGCTGCCCTCTGAGATGGCTTGGGCTCTAGCAGATAACGATGTGATCCCTTGGTTTCTTCTCCCAAGTTACACTCCAGTAAACACTCTTGGAGTCTGGAGCATTTGGTGATCTGGTGTCGGCAAGCAATGAAATGCCCACTATGTGTCAGGCACTAGAGATGCTGTACCGGCTGTGTGACCCTGGGCAAGTCACTTACCCCCGTTGGCCCCTGTTTCCTCGTCTGTAAAAGGATCTGGAGAAAGAAATGGCAAACCACTCCAGTATCTTTGCCAAGAAAATCCCAAATGGGGTCTCCAAGAGTCGGACGTGACTGAAACCTACACAACGAAAACGACAAAAAATAAAAATCTGGGAAACTTTAAAGTGCTGTATAAACGCTAGCTATCTGGAGACAAAATACTTGGAGTAAAATCCTAAATCTGCCACTTGCTAACAGTTAATCCAGTTCACTTCTCTGGGCCTCAGTTTCCCCAGCTATAAAATGAAGGGATGGACTGAATGATTCCTTAGGTCCCTTCCACCTCTAATTCCTAGAATACAGGAAGAAATTAGAGAAGTGAGTCTTCCAAGCAGGCACTGGAATTAGGGTTCCGGTGAGGTTTCAGACAGAAATTAAAGTAAGACGAGCTCCTTCAGCCTTAACCTGGGGTGGGGGATGCTGCTTCAGTAAATTGAGGCCTGAGGTCTAGGGTTGGGGGTGGGAAGGGGGTACTGTCAAAGTGAAATAGGGGCCCTAAACCTTACTTAAGGATCCTTGGGGGTTTGGAGGGTGGGGTTTGTATATTGACTTAGAAAATCACATATTAACGTTGGCTACATTCCATTATATTTTTATTTATTTGTTAAATATTTACCAATTACATTTTAATCTGGCTCTGGTCTGGCACTAAGGAAGGTTGCTATGGCCTGGGGCCCCTCGGCCTTATTATTTGATTCCTCCGCTCTACCTCTGAGGCAGGAGGAGGTGGTCATTGGCCAAAGACTTTATTTACCACTGGTGGAGCTGAAAATTAACTACCAGCTTTTTGAGAGCCAGGATCACTTGTGTTTCTTTTGTTTTTCTTACTTCAAAAATCAGTCACTTACTTGATATGAATGGGTGTTCACCCTGTGCATGTGTTTGTCCTTCATTGCTGAAGACCATGCCATCAGAGAAATAATGACATGACTTGCACTTGACTTTGTTTTGAGTGAGGGAGGGCTGTGCAGGTCACCAGCCTCACTTCTCCTCCAGAGCCATCTGAATCCAGTGACCAGATATTCATCAGGATGACTGGAGATGACCCAGGATGAGGCAGTTGGGGTTAAGTGACTTTCCCAAGGTCACACAGCTAATGAGTGTCAAGTGTCTGAGGTGAGATTTGAACTCAGGTCCTCCTGACTCCCGCACTAGTGCTTTATCCACTGCACTACCTAGCTACCCTAGCTTCGTTCACCCTGTGTAGAAGATGGAAGCCTCTTTATGACTCAACTGAGCAGCTAGATAGATCAATCCAGAGAACCCTGGCCCTGGAGTTAGAAAGGCCTCCGTTCAAATCCTTCCTCAGTCACTTGTCAGCTGTATAACCCTGGGCAAGTCACTTAGCCTGTCTCAGCCTTAATTTCATCATGTGTAACATGGGGACGATAACAGCATCGATCTCACAGGGTTGCCATAAGAGTCAAAGGAGAAAGCAGATCAGAACACTTTGCAAATCCTGAAGTGCCGTACAGATTGCTAGTTTTATCATCATCAGTCTTGAGAGTTGCTGTAGTGGACAAACTGTTAGAACTTTGGCTAATGTGCTGGTGGCCTCTCCAGATAGAGCTATTGTGGTTATCAGACAGTGGAAATGCAATTCATTGGCAGCCCACATTAGAAACCTTTCTTGCTTGGTAGGGCATCTCAGGAGGCAGCTAGATGGCTCACTAGGCCTGGAATAAGGAAGACCTGAGTTCAAATCCAACCTCAGACACTGAATGACCCTGGGCAAGTCACTTTATCTCTGTTTGTCTTAATCCACCAGAGAAGGAAATGGAAAGCCGCTCCAGTATCTCTGCCAAGTAAATGGCATGGACAGTATTGGTCCATGGGGTCACAAGGAGTTGGATGTGATTGAATGCCTGAACAACAAATGACATGGAAGAGTTGGTGCCATGTGGGCACAGCTTTCAAGATTCCAGGGTTGTCTCAATGCCACAGTGAGATTCCAGTGCATAACTTTAATGTAGGGACTGCCTACTACCTGCTCAATAAATATTGGTTAATTGAACTCAGTAGGAAAAAGGATAAGGCAGTATGCACAATTTCCTCCATTGAGTCATTAATGTCTACCATACACAAGACCCTGTGCTAGTTTTTGAACATGAAAATGTGTAGGACATCATTCTTGGCTTCAAGAAACTAATGGTTCATTTAGGAAACAGAAAAATGTACCTTGAAAGACAAAAGATAATACAAGGTAGCAAATTCACCAAATAAATAAAGGAGAGAGTAATCACAGGAGTTCAGAGCAGGATGAAATGATAATTACATATATGTGTGTGTATGAGAATCACATGAGGCAAAATACCTCCCAGAAGTAAAGAACCACATCTGGATAGTTTACAATTTAAATAGACAGATATATAATAGTTAGTATTTACAGCTTTTTAAAGTTAGCAAATACTTTGCAAAATCTCATTTTATCCTCACAACAAACCTGGGAGGTAGGTACTGTTATTATCCCCATTCTACAGAGGAGGAAACCAAGGCAAACAGAGGTTAAGTGACTTGCCCATGGTTGCACAGCTAACAACTGGTTGAGGCAACATTTGAACTCAAGTCTTTCTGACTCCAGGTTCAGCACTCTATCCCCTGTGCTATTAGCTACAGAGAGAGAGACAGATGAATATGTGCCTACATATATGTTACACACACACACACACACATATCCACACACAGTTGCATATATACGACTATGTTGTTTGTGTGTGTCTGTGTGTGTATGTATGTATGCATGTAGGCACAGCTAAGTGGCACAGTGAATAGAGTGCCAGGTTTGAAAAATCAGGAAGACTCATCTTCCTGAGTTCAAATCCAGCTTCAGACACTTATTAGCTGTGTGACCTTGGTCAAGTCATTCAATTTAGTTGACCTCAGTTCCTTCATCTGTCAAATGAGCTAGAGAAGGAAATGCCAAACCATTTCAGTATCTCTGCAAAGAAAACTCCAAATGGGATCATGAAGAGATAGGTACTACTGAAACAACTGAACAACAAATGTGTGTATGTATATATACAGTTGCAAGGTACTTTGCCTCATTTGATTGTGTGTGTGTGTGTGTGTGTGTGTGTGTGTGTGTGTGTGTGGTTCATTACAGTTGTAAGAGGTCCTTTGCTTCCTTGGAGTTCCACAGCAATCCTGAAGGTTATACAGAGCTGGGGTTTTATCGTTTCAGCCTTAAAGATGTGAACAAGGAGATCGAAAGAGTTTACTGCATCACAAAGTTCACTGTGTCACTGACAAAGCTGGTACTCTATCCCAGGCCTCCAGCAGTCAGATGGTCCCCTGAACTTTTTCTGCTTTCTTAGTTCTCCCATCAAGTAGCAATTTACCTTTCAACTTTTCCCAACCCTGGGTAATCTTCCAATTCCCTGGATCTCCTATGTAACCCACCAAACCCCCTCAACTAGCTACCATAATACTATTCAGAAAAGGAACTAGATAGTTTGAAAACATCACCTTCCTTCCCCAGCTGAGTTGGAAACACTCTTTAAAGGACTATGTATAGAGACTCTTCTCCAGACCCCTTAGACTATAAATGCAATTTCTTGCATGTGTTCATGGTAGCAATTCCAATTTAACAAAATAATCTTGGGTGCCCCCAAGGAATTAATCATAAAATGGAAAATTTTGTTGTAAATTGGTATTTACACAAATATTATATTACTGCTACTAGGGGAACTATTTGTTTTTTAAAAAAAGAAACAGTTCCAGGAGAGGTACTCGATTTAAATAAAGGCTCAAGCCTCTGTAATCCTATATTTGTTGAATGAAATAATCTTAGGAACGTAGTTCCAAAAGAGACCTCAGAGTCCAACTCCCATTTTACAGATGAGGAAAGTGGGGCCCAGGAATGTTTAGTAACTTACTCAAGGCTATTTAAAGTGACATCAGAGACCATTTAGGTGAACTTCCTCATTTTACAGATGAGAAAAATGAATCCCAGAAAACTTTAGTGACTGACCCACCATCACTTAAGCAATGTGGATAAAAGGAGAATTCAGATACCTGTCCTCTGACTCCAGAATGTAGGATTGGGAGCCACCCTAACTGGTTTTGAGGAAAAGAGTTGTTCATCTGGTTTCTTAATTGTTCTTCCTTAAAATCAGAATCACATTTGCAGTTTCATATGCAGTCATCTTTTTTATTGTACTGTGTTATGAAAATGCTTGTTTCATTCCATAGATTAAAAATAAAGTTAATAGAAACTGGAAAAAAAATTAGAATCACTGGACCTAAGAGCTGAACAAAAGCCTTTTACCTCAGAGTGTCAAACATGTGGCCAAGGGATTCATGTGGCCCATGACAGATTAAATATATATGATCTCTATCTGATTTGAATATGCTGGTGTGGTAATAAAAAAAGAAATATATAAACATGTGGCTTTCAAACTCAACTAACAGCCCCCCAGGATCCTTATGTACAGTTTAATGGCCCTTGTTTTTATTTGAGTTTGACTCACCTGTTCTACTCTACGGCCCTTGTTCTACAGAGAAGAAAACCAGGAGAGGAGATTTTCACTTCACTAAACTCCAGACCTAGTAAATGGTAAAGCTAAGGCGGAAACCCCAAACGTCTGGACCCCCTAGTGCCGTAGACCAGGTCCCCTCACTCACACCGCACAGAACCGTAGGTGTTGTTGAAGGATAGGCCTGACTCATTCTTCTTAAATCCCAAGTGTTTATGAACTTTCCCTAGAAGCAAGTCTGGTGTGACCTTGGAGGCAGTCCCTACATAAGTTCCAACATTCAGTTTTTTTCAGCTCTGACTCAGCATAAATCCCCTCTTGGAGCCTATTCCAAGAAGTCATTTTCTCTTTGGGAAAAGAAAGGGGGCTAGCATTGATTCTATTGAGATATCTCTGTAGGAGCCTGAACGAAAGGCTTGAACTCCAACTTTTACTCTGTCTGTCTGTGTTTGTCTGTCTCCTCTCTCCCTCTCTTTTCTCCTCTCTTCTCTATCTCTCTTTCTTTCTCCCTCTCTTCTCTCTGTCCCCTCCTCTCTTTTCTCTTTCACTCCTTCATTCTTTCCCCCTTTCTTCTCTGTCTTTCTCTATCTTCATCTTTCTCCCCTCACTCTTCCCTTTCCTTTTCTCTCTCTCCCTTCTTCTTTTTCTCTGCCTTCTTTCTCTCTCTCTCCCAGTCTCCCCTTCCTCTTTCTCTTCGTCTCTGTCTTCTGCTTTCTCTCTCCTCTGCCTCTTTGTCTGTCACACACACACACACACACACACACACACACACACACACACACACACACACACACACACACACACACACTTCCCAGAGAAGAAAATGTAGTAAAAGCTGGAGGAGACTAGAGTAAGCAGTGTTGACATAGTAGTTCAGGGTTGTATATGGTGACAGTCTAATAAATAGTGTTAAGGGAGTAATTGAGGGAAGATTGCACACTGAAGTCTTACTGTGGTAAACAAAGAAACTCAGTGATTACAGAAAGAATGGCGTAAACAATGGCTTCATAGTAGGCAGAAGAATTTCCAGAGGGTTGCAGATCAGGTCAAATTTGGGGAGATATATTATTGGGTGGGCAAATATGAGAATATCCAGAAGGCCTCTCTGACTTTCTAAGCAGCACAGGACAGAGACATAAAAAAAGAAATAGGCACTTATTAAGCGCCTGCGATGTGCTGGGCACTCTGCTAAATGCTTTACGGGTATAATCTCATTTGATTCTCACAACCACCCTGGAAGGTAAATGCTATTATCATTCCCCATTTTACAGGTGAGGAAACTGAGGCTGGCATGAAGTGACTTGCTCAGGGTCACACAGCTAAGAGTAGAAGTGTTTGAGGTAGGATTTGAACTCAAGTCTTCCTGACTCCAGGCCTAACTCTCTATCCACTGGCTGGCTCTGATAAGACAGAAATAAAGCCATGGTCACTGTGAAGTCAAACCCAAGCCTTGAGTTTCTTAGCATTCATATTTCTGGAGCCTACCCTCTCCCTTCACACTGGGATTATAGGGAATGGGGGGTGGAGGGGAGAGAAGAGAAAGGGGGCTGTGAGCAGCTTTGAAAATAGACCATTGAATTTATTTTATACTTAAAAAGAAAAGCAAGCTGTTCACCATACAGATTCATAGCTTCATATACAAACCTCTCTTACTGTTCTGTTCTGTATATGGAAATGCTGATCTTATTTGGTGTTGGTTGTTAAAAAAAAAAGAAAGAAAAATAGAAAGTGTTTAATGTACAAAAAATATGGGGGGAGGGGGGGAGACCCTGAAGTAAGAAGCCCAGAAACTGAGTCAGGGGGAAGAAAGGGGGAAAGTCAGAAAAAACAGAGCTTTGCAGAGACTGGAGGAAGTAGGACTCAGAAATTTGGAAGCAAAAATAGTGAAGTCAAGGATTCTAGTGGCTGTCCCCATGATGCCAGGTCTCTGGTACTGGGAGCTGGCCATCTGTGCCATGAATGTATTGAGGTGAGGGAGGCCAGGCTTCAGAGAGAAGCAGATGTGCTGGGAGATTAGAGTCCTAAAGGCCTACACACCTGTGACTTATTTCATAGGCCAAACCAGATTTCTGAACTCAAAGACTGAGTTGAGGTTGATGATAGGGGCACAGGAACCTAGACACCCCTTCCACCACTCCCACTTCCCCCTGCAATTTTGCTGTTTATCTTCATACCTCTCACCTCCTTCCCCTAGTTCCAGGACCTCATTTGCTTAAATATTCTCTTTCCTTATTCTGCTCTTTTGCATACAAAATAAGGATGAGTTCTGGGAACTTGTCACTTCAATCCAGATGCACAATACGGAAGGATGTGGGAGTTCATCATGGTGTAGGACCTCTTCTCCTAGATCAGGGGTGGGAAAGCTTCAGCCTCAAGGCCACATGTGGCCCTCTAGGTTATCAGATGCAACCCTTTGACAGAATCCAAATTTCACAGAAGAAATCCCCTTAATAAAAGGACTTGTTCTGTAAAACTTGTACTCTGTCAAAAGGCTGCGCCCAAGCACCTAAAAGTCCACGTGACCTCAAGGTCACAGATTCCCCATCCCTGTCCTTGATCTTAGGGAAAGTGTTCCAAGAAACCAAGGGCTCATTACATACATGACCCCCATGGTAGGAGAATCGATTCAGAGCTGGAGGGGAGCTAAAGACTGTTTCCAGCCCCTTCACTCTACATATGCATTCTGAAAATGCACCACCCTTTGGTGTCCTATTCAGTCGTTTCTGACTCTTTGTTTCCCCATTTGGACTTTTCTCCATAAAGACACTGGAGTGGTTTGCTATTTCCTTCTGCAGCTCATTTTACAGATGAGGAAAGTGAAGCCAACAGGGTTAAGTGACTTGCCCAGGGTCACACAGCGGGTTAAGTGTCTGAGGCCAGATTTGAACTCAGGAAGATGAATCTTCCAGACTCCAGGCCTGGCATACTGTATAGTGTGCCACCTAGATGCCCTCATTTGTTGGCAATATGTGGCCAAGGAAGGCCTTCCCTGGGTAGTAGCTCCATTCTAGCCCTGCCCTGTCCCATCCCCACCCCCTTTCCTTCTTATTCCCTAGCTCAGCCCCAAAGGAGGAAAAAAAATGAAGCAATGTGCAAACAGCACACTTTTCCTCCTCTGCTGAAAGTCCCTGACACTATCAAATGGCATAATATCCCCTGGCCTTCACCACCTCAGTGGCCTAATGTTCCAGCTGAGAGTTCCCAGGCCATTTCTGCTGGCAAGCCAGGCTCTGCAGCAGGAGGGAAGCAGCCCTCCACGGATATGGGGGTCAACAGGGATTTCACCACCAGAATCAAAGCCAAATAAAGCTGGTAAAGCTAGCACTGCATTTGGAGGTCTGACTTGGAGTCCAGTAATCTTGTGAGGTGGTATAGTGGATAGAGCAGGGGACCTGGAGTCAGAAAAACTGACTTCAAATCCAGCCTTAGACACATACTAGCAGTATGACTCTGGACAAGTCACAACCCTGTTGGCCTCAGTTTCCTCATCTGTCAAATCATCTGGAGAAGGAAATGGCAAGCAACCTCAGGATCTTTGCGAGAAAACCCCAAATGGGGTCATGAAGAGTGAGACACAACTAAGCAGCAGCAATCTTGTGAAGTAGGTAATACAAGCAATAGTAAATAATAGCAATATTAATTATACTTATATAGTATTAATTATAATTAATATGATAAGAGCATTTATATGATCTCTAAGGTTATATAAGGGTTATAAGGTCTGATGAGGTCTATAAGGTCTTCCAAGGATTTTATACGTACTAGTTCATTTGATTTTCAAGACAACCCTATGAAATAAGTGCCATTATTGTTCCAGTCTTGCAGATGAGGAAACTGAGAACAAAGTTAAGTGACTTTCCTAGGGTCATACTTGCTGGTGAAATAGCTAGGCGGTGAAATTTGGGGAGTGAGAAAGACCTCAGGCACATAATGAGCTGAGTAATCTTGGACAAAAGTCACTCCACCTTTCTGTGCCTCAGTTTCCTAATCCATAAAATAGAGATAATACTCATAGAGTTACTGAGCACATCAAATGAATTACCGTAACTTAAGGCGAATGTTCAAGTGCTTTGTCAATCTTAAGTCACTATAGTAATGCTAGCTATTCTTGTTATTATTGATGATACCATACTATTGATGATAGCATACCATCTAGCTGCTTCAAATTGTTATTATCCCCATTTTACAGGTGAATAAACTGAACTTCCTAAAGGTGAAATTATTTGCTGGCATTGATACAATGAGTATTTCTGAGCTGGCCCACTTCAATCCCAATATACCTTCTTCTCTACTATACTGTTTATTCTTTGGTGAGGAGGGCAGGGGTCAGAGGGCATAGGAAAATGAACAAAAGGCACACCAGCTGCTACTTTCAGCAACTCCCTCTCTCCTTTCAGTTTGACAGTGGTATGGAAGAAAAGGAACTTGTATCCGTTGGACCAGAGAGAAAATAACCCAAGAGGGCAGCTGCCTGTTCAGTACAGAAATATCCCCTTAGGATGCCACATCATTCTTGGACCTCTCTTCCCTCTAAGGAGAATTCCACAGCCTCATGATGCTTGCTCTAACAGCTGTTCCACCAATTATAAACATAAGGTCATAGAATTTTTTAACACTTTTAATTTTTATTTTATGTTTTTTCAATTACATGTAAAATTTTTTTAACATTCTCTTTTAATTTTAAGTTCCATATTCTCTTTCTTCTTCCTTTTCCTCCCCCTTCCTTGAGAAAGCAAGCAATTTTATATAGTTGATACACGTGCAGTCATGCAAAACACTTCCATATTAGCCAAGTTGCAAAAGAAAATACATACCAAAAAAAAAAAAAACCAACTCAACCCCAAGAATAATAAAGTATTAAAAAGGTATGCTTTGGTCTGCATTCAGACTCCATCCATTCTTTCTCTGAAAGTGGATAGCATTTTAAATCCTAAGTCCTTCGAAATCACCTTGGATCACTGTATTGCTGAGGATAGCTAAATCATTCACAGTGGATCATCATACATTATTATTGTTACTGTTCAGCTGGTTCTGCTCATTTCATTTTGCATCAGTTCATATGAATTTCCTCAGATTATTCAGAAACCACCCTACTCATCATTAATTTTTTTATTTTTCAGTTCTTAACATTCACTTCCATACAAATTTTAATTCAAAAATTTCTCCCCATCTCTCCCCACCCCCCATCCCAGGACAGCATGCACCCCATCCATTCTTACTCCAGTCTGTCCTTCCTTCTATTACCCACCCTTCTTCCATCCCTCTTCCCCTCTATTTTCCTGTGGGGCAAAATAGATTTCTATACTCCATTGCCTATATAGCTTAATTTCCAGTTGCATGCTAAAACAATTTTTAACATTCATTCTTAAAGCTTTGAGTTCCATATTCTCTCCCACCCTCATTGAGAAAACAAGCAATTCAATATAGGTCATACATGTGTAACAATGCAAAGTATTTCCCTAATAGTTATGTTGTAGAAGACTAACCACATTTCCCTCTGTGCTATACTGCCATTCATTTATTCCATTCTCTGCTTTGATCTGTCCTCCCGTAATAGTGTTTGCTTCTGGTTATCTCTTTCCCCAATTTGCTGTCCCTTCTATTACCTTCCCTCTCCTATCCCCTTCCACCCTGCCTTCCTGCAGGGTAAAATAGATTTCCATATTCGATTTGAGTGTGTTATTCCCTCCTTAAGCCAAATCCCATGAGAATAAGGCTCAATTATTTTCTTTCATTTCCGCTCTCTTCCCCTCCATCGTAAAAGCTCTTTCCTGTGAGGTGATTTGCTACATTCTACCTCTCCCTTTCTTTTTCTCATAGTACATTCCATTCAACAGTAAATTTTTTTTTTAGGTATTCTCCCTTTCTATTCAGCTCACTGTGTACCCTCTGTATATGTGTGTGTGTATATATATGCATATATATGCACATATACATACCTACACACATATAATATATACAAACATACACACTGATACACACCTATATATATATTTTTTCACCGTAACTACCTTAATACTGAAAAAGATCTCATGAATTACAAATCACATCTTTCCATGTAGGAATGTAAACAGTTCAACTTTGATGAGTTTCTTAAGGCTTCTCTTTTCTATTTACCTTTTCATGTTTCTTTTGATTCTTGTATTTGAAAGTCAAATTTTCTACTCTGCTCTGGTCTGTTCAACAAGAATGCTTGGAAGTCCTCTATTTCACTGAAATTCCATTTTTCCCCCTGAAGTATTATACTCAGCTTTGTTGGGTAGGTGATTCTTGGTTTTAATCCTGTCTCCTTTGATCTCTGGAATATTATTCCAAGCCCTTCAATCTCTTATTGTAGAAGCTGCTAAATCCTGTGTTATCCTGATTGTATTTCCACAATACTTGAATTGTTTCTTTCTGGATGCTTGTAATATTTTTCTCCTTGACCTGGAATTTGTCTACAATATTCCTAGAAGCTTTCCTTTTGGGATCTCTTTCAGGAGGTGATTGGTGAATTCTTTTTTACCGTTTGGTTCTAGAATAGCAGGACAGTTTTCCTTGATAATTTCTTGGCAGAAGAGATCTAGGCTCTTTTTTTGACCAGGGTTTTCAGGTAGACCAATAATTTTTCAGTTACCTCTCCTGGATCTAATTTCCATGTCAATTGTTTTTCTAATGAGATATTTCATGTTGTCTTCTATTTTTTCATTATTTTGGTTTTGTTTTATAATTTTGTGGTTTCTCATAAAGTTATTAGCTTCCATCTGCTCCATTTTAATTTTTAAAGAACTATTTTCTCCAGTGAGCTTCTGAGCCTCCTTTTCCATTTGGCCAATTCTGCTTTTTAAAGCATTCTTCTCCTTATTGGCTTTGTGGACCTCTTTTGCCATTTGGGTTAGTCTATTTTTAAAGATATTATTTTCTTCAGAATTTTTTGGGGTCTGCTTTAGCAAGCTGTTGACTTGCTTTTCATGATTTTCTTGCATCGCTCTCATTTCTCTTCCCAATTTTTCTTCCACCTCTCTTACTTGATTTTCGAAATTCTCTTTGAGCTCTTCCATGGCCTGAGACTATTGCATATTTTTTTTGGAGGTTTTGGATGCAGAAGCTTTGATTTTGATGTGTTCCTCTGGTGGTATGCTTTATTCCTCCTCGTCTGAAAGGATGGAAGAAAATACCTTTTCACCAAGAAAGTAACCTTCTATAGTCTTATTTTTTCCCCTTTTTTGGGCACTTTTTCAGCCAGTTACTTGACTTTTGAGTCCTTTGTCAAGTGGAGGGTATATTCTTAGGGATCTGTAAGTTCTCAGTTCCTGCAAGGTGGCACAATCAAGGGAGAGAAGTTTACTCCTCTCCTGGCCTGTGCTCTGGTCTGTGAGCAACCACAAGCACTCTTTTCTGCCCTGGATCTGTGAGTAGAATTCCCTCTCCACAGTCACCACCAACTCCACTGTGCCAGCACTCCTCCTCACCCCAGAACTGCCACTCAGAACTGAGATGCGGATCAGCCACTCAATTCCCCCAGGGTCTTTAGGCCAAGGGCTCCAAAAGTATGGGGCTAGACTGGGGCCAGACTGCACTCCCCTCTCACCCAGGTGAAAGAGTTTTCTTACTGACCTTTGAAGCTGTCTTTGGCATTTTTGAGTTAAGAAATCTGGGAACCTCCGCTGTTACCCATGATTCCATGCCCCGACGCCTGCTCCAGTCCTGTCTGTGCCATGCTGCCTGGCCTGCATTCTGCTCTGAGCCCAGTAAAATAGATCTTTCCTGTCTTTCCAGCCTTCAAGGCTGTCTTGGACTGGAAATCTCTTTTGTTCTGTAGTTTTGTGACTTATGCTGCTCTAGAATTTGTTCAGAGTCATTTTTTACAGGTATTTTATGGGCTCTCCAGGAAGAGCTAGAGCAGGTTCATCTTTCTATTCCACCATCTTGGCTCCACCCCCTACTCACCATTTCTTATAGCACCATAGTACTCTATCACAATCATACACCATAACTTGTTCAGCCATTCCCCATCTGGTGAGCATCCCCTCAATTTCTAATACTTTGTCACCAGAAAAAGAGCTGCTATAAATATTTTTGTACATATAAGTCCTTTACCATTTTTCTTTGATCTCTTTTGGATATAGACCTAATAGTGACCTTGCTAGTCAAGTTCATAGAATCTTTCAATTTTAAGGAACTGTGGTTTTAGGCTCTTTGTGGAAGTTCCCCTCCCCTAACTGCAAATTATAAAATTGCTCATCTGTAACTTGTTGTCTTGGAGAATGATCAGGACCCTCTAAGAGGCTAAATCATTTGCCCAGGGTCACACTGGCAGTGGGCAATCGGATGAAGGGTTTAAACCTGAGTCTTCTTGGCTTCAAGGGTAGGTGAGGGCAACACCTCCCAACCAACTCAATGAGAGTCCTTAGAGGACATTTATCCCATTGTCATACTCCATGCACAAAACTTATGCAGTATGCTGAGGTAACAACCTCTGCTTCAGCATCTCCAGCTTCAGGGATCACACTCACAGTATCATCATATAGCTGGTTCTATTCTTAGATGGTTCTTAGCCTGATGTGATGGACAGAATGTTGGTTTGAAGGCAAAATGCCTGAGTTTGAGACCCTGCACTGTTGGGTGACCCTGAACAAGTCACTTAACTTCCTGATCTCATGGAGTTATATCCTATCTCCTAGGTTTCTTCTGAGCAAAGGGCTTTTGTAAATGTAGTATGTAAACACAACGATTGTTTGGGAATTCTTTCAGATATTAAATTGAATTCTGTCTCCAAGACTGATTAAAGTAACAGCCTCATCCCTTCCCTGGACAGCCCCACCTCCCTCTATCAGTGGAGTGACCCAACAGACAATCCACATGCCCCTCCCTCCACCCCTTAGCCTCTTGATCATTGACCTTGATTCCCACAGTGAAACTGCTCTGAGACTGGGTCCCTGGTCTCTGAAAATTCCAAGACACTTGGGATCCAGCTGAGCACAGAATCTCCACTTGCTCCGTCTGAGATCAAAATTCAGTAAGAATAGCAGAAAGCTGAGGGAAGCCAAGGAGGTATATGCTTCGAGACCAACTGGTGTGGTGGAGACAAACAAGCCTTGCTTGGTCTTTGCATCAAGGAGAACTGTTAGAATTCTCAGACTTCCTCTCGGTGGAGACTGCTGCCCCTGTGAGACCCTCAGTGTCCTCATCTGTACAGTGGGATGATAATCCATATACCACCTAACTCCACAGAAGAGCATTTCACCAATTTTAAAGCACTGTATAAATGTGAGTTATTACCTTACATCATGTAAACAAGTATTGATTAGGCACTTATTAGGAAGACCAATACAATCAGAAAAGGAAAAAAAAAAGACAGTCCCTGCTTTCAAGTAGCTTACGCTCCAATAAGGGAAGATAATACACAAAAGGAAGTTGAAACGTGGGAAAAAGATGCCCACAAAGGGGCGTGGCATTGTTGACAAAAGTATGAGTCATTGTGGCCCAAGAGAGTGACCAACTTTTGGTTCCTTTTGACCTCCAAAGAGCCTGGGCCTTCATTCTACGAACTCCCTGCTCTAGACCCTCTAGCCCCTTAAGAAATGAAACTCAGACCTCAGTTGTCAGTCTCCCAGACTATCCCAGACCTAATTACTTTAGCTTGATGTGGGTAAACTGCCCAGTATCTTCTGCCAGGGAGATTTGGTGCTGCCTTGCTGATCTCCAGAGACCCTCTTTGTCCTGGTCCACAGCCCTAGCCTGGTTACCAGTATGGTAGAGCTGTTTCCACAGCCTAACTCGCCATTCTCCCTTAGGAACTCTCTCACCTGCTGCTCAGATTCAGGGAGGAGCCTAGGTATAGCCTCAAAGCAAGAAGACAATCTCCCTCTGCACTCTCTCCCTCTCCCCTCAGGGATTGCTGATGAACTCAGGTTTGTGATGGAGAAATTCTCAAGGATCTCTTCATGCCTGCATTCACCCTCCTTCCAGCCACCCCCATACCATTCTCTCCCCTGTACCATCTTCCTTTCTACCCCTACCCTTCACTCCCATTTCTGGCACTCTTTAGAGCACTCACTTTCCCCAAAAATCTACCACCAACCCAGATTACCTCTTAAGAAGATAAATATCCCCTGACTCAGACAGGTATGTTATGGAACATATCTGTGCACATCTGTGTATCCTATTCTTTCTCCTTTTCATAGATAACTACAAGGAATCAGATCTGCAGACAGGAGATAAGATGAGAGCCTGCCCTATTTGAGACCCAATTTCAACTTGCCACCAAAGTCAAGTCCCACAGGCCCAGAGGCAAAAAAACCTTAGATCATTGTGGCATGGAGAGGAACATAGGTTCTGGAAGGCCAAGTCATCCGTAGAATATCATTCCTGCCAAGTCCTATCAAGTTGAATGGTTCACATGTCTTCCGAAGGCCAGTCTAGCTAAGATCATGGAAACTCATCATTGAAAAATTTGGCTGCCCAGTAACATATTTTTAACCACAATGATTCGTGCAAGTATGCACTGAGGTGAAGCAGAATCAAGATTTAGTGCTTGGAGGCATGTGAAAGGTTATCTCTTTGTGTCCAGAGTCTCATTCTGGGTACTGCTTACTGAACAAGAATTTGAACCCAGATCTTCCATCTCCAAATCTGGGGGTCTTTTCACACTATTGTGATAGGAGTGGGCACTGGCAGGGGATGGAAGAAATACCTATATTAATCACATGTCAAATCTTTCAAAGGATAGCAGTTTATTCAATAAGTATTTATTAAGACCTAAATCATTCCCAAAGGACTCTTGAGGAAAAATGCCATCCCCATCCAGAGAAAGAACTATGGAATTGGAACGCAGAATGAAGCAGACTATTTTTTCTTGTGTTATGTTTGTTTTGTTTTTTCTCATGGTTTCCCCCATTCATTCTAACTTCTCTATGCAACATGACTAATGTGAAAATGTGCTTAATAAGAATGTATGTATAGAAACCATATAAGATTGCATACTGTCATAAACAAATTAGTGGGGCAAGGAATAGTGTATTTATCAGATTTATGGAGAAGGGAAAAATTGTGACTAAACAAGAGACAGAAAACATTATGAAATATAAAATGGATAATTTTGATTACATTAAATTGAAGAGTTTTTGCTCAAACAAACCCAATGCAACAAAAATTAGGAGAGAAGCAGAAAACTGGGAAAGAATTTTTGCAACTAGTGTCTGTGATAAAGGCCTCGTTTCTAAACTATATAGAGAATTGAGCCAAATGTACAAGAATACAAGTCATTCCCCAATTGATAAATGGTCAAAGGATATAACAGGCAGTTTTCAGAGGAAGAAATCAAAGCTATTTATAGTCATATGAAAAAATGCTCTGTCACTGTTGATTAGAGACATGCAAATCAAAACAGCTCTGAGACATCACATCATACCTATCAGATTGGCTAACATGACAAAACAGGCCGATGATAAATGTTGGAGAAGATGTGGGAGAGTTGGAACACTAATTCAATGTTGGTGGGGCTGTGAGCTGATCCAGCCATTCTGGAGAGCTATTTGGAACTGTGCCCAAAGGGCTACAAAAATGTGCATACCCTTTGACACAGCAATTCTGCTTCTAGGACTGTATCCCCAAGAGATCATAAAAATGGGAAAGGGTCCCACATGTGCAAAAATATTTATAGCAGCATTCTTTGTGTTGGCCAAAAACTGGAAATCAAGGGGATGCCCACCAATTGGGGAATGGCTGAATAAATTGTGGTATATGAATGTAATGAAATACTATTGTGCTATGAGAAATGATGAACAGGAAGACTTCAGAGAGGCCTGGAAAGACTTATATGAACTGATGCTGAGTGAAAGGAGCAGAACCAGGAGAACTTTATACACAGCAACAACCACAGTGTGTGAAGATTTTTTCTGGTAGACTTAGAACTTCATTGCAATGCAAGGACGTAAAAAATTCCCAGTGGTCTCTTAAGGCAAAATGCCTTCCACATCCAGAGTAAGAACTATGGAATTTGATTGCAGAATGTAGCAGATCGTTTTCTTTTGTATTATATTTTGGTTTGTTTTATGATTTCTCCCATTCATTTTAATTCTTCTATGCAACATGACTAAAGTGAAAATGTATTTAATAGAAATGTATGTATAGAACCTACATAAAATTGTATGCAGTCTCAGGGAAGGGGGGGAGAGAAGGGGAAGGAAGAGGAGGGAGGAAGAAAAGTTCTAAGTTATATGGAAGCAATTATAGAACACTGAAAACAAATAAAATAATAATAATAAAAAAAAGAAAAAGAAAACAAAAAAAGATTGCATGCCATCTTCGGGAAGGAGGAGGAGAAAATCTAAGACTTATGGAAGTGATTGTAGAAAACTGAAAACAAATTAATTTTTCAAAAATAAATATTTATTAAACGACTGCTATATGAAAACAGTGCGAAGCATCTAGATATATGAGATAGAAGCCTGGCTTTGAAGTCAATTTGACCTGGGTTTCAGTCCAGCCTCTGACACATACTAGCCAAAGTATGGTGCTGTAGTGGATAGAGCACTGGACCTTGAGTCATGAAGACCTCAAATCCAACCTCAGAGGCTTACTAGCTGTGTGACCCTGGAAAAGTCATTTAACCTCTGGTTGCTTCAGTTTCCTCTGTTGTAAAATGGGGATGATAATAACCCATACATCACAGGGTTGTTGTGAAGATCAAATGAAATGATATTCGTAAAAGCATTTAGGATAATGCTTGACACATAGTAGGCATTATGTGCCTCTTAGTCCTTCCAGCAAATTTCTTAGCATGTAAGTTACAAATGAGTTGTTGACTAGCCTCAGTGAAGTTTCCACATAGGGATGAAATCATAGGTTTCCTTCTTCTATCTGATCTTCCCCTCCTCTACCAAATAGATTTTGCTGAGTGGGTGGGGTGCAAGCACAAAACAACATCCCTAACCTCAGGGAGCTTTCACAGACAATTATTATACAGATTAAAAAATGGTGAGTGTGATGTGATCAGATAAAGGAGAAAAGTCACCTAGGACCCCAACAAACTGAACTTCTATGTACCTTAAAAATCTAGGGTCTATATTGGGAGGCACAAGTGGAGTGTAGGAGGTAGTCTGAAACCACCAGTGGTGTGGGTGTTGGTAGCTCTGTTAGAGGGATGGGGCTGGGTTAGGTCCCCAGCACCTGGGTTCTGATTTATGTAGAGCCTCTGACATCTGGGGAACATCTGGGAACAAGTGGAGTTTTCTGGCCCGTACTATGTTGGAGCAGACATGCCTTCATTTGGAACTCTCCTTCCCCTGTCAAACTTTGTACCAATAGCACAACAAGCTTTTCACATCTCCTGTGTTTGTTTATAATTTATTGCACAAATCATTCTCACCATTCAATATAACTATCATTTTATCAGAATACCTGAGACATTGTGAGATATATCAGACAAGCTATGCAATGGGAAGGCATTCTGAAAACCGAAAATCTATGCAAATGCAAGGTATTCTTACAGTTGTCGTTACTCAAGTTTTCTTACGATGGGTACTCTGAAATGTTTACTGGTAACTATTTAGTGGGGAGGAGTAAGAGATTAATCTGGTTGCCAAAATTGGTTGTTCTTACTTATATTTAGCTATGTAGTAATCATTTAATAATGACTACCCTTTAAAAAATAAGTCCCAAGCATAAATATTATAATGACTAATTTGGCACTAGAGAATATTTGAGAAAATACACTTCTTTCCTTTCTTAGGTCTTGGAACAGAGGCAGGGGATTGTACAATATCTAAAGTCATTTAATCTTTGTCAGCCTCAGTTTCCACATCTATAAAATGAGGATGATTATAGTATTTAACTCCCTGGGTTGTTATGAGTCTCAAATGAGATAATGTTTGTGAAGTATTTTGCAAACCTGAAAATACCACATAAATGCTGGCTATTATCATTATAGCCTTTTAATATTGCATATACAGTCATACAATGCATTGAATGGTTTTGTTTCTTTTTTTATCCTTTGTTACAAGAGATGATGGTCTTCATGTGAGAGGGAGAGGAGAAATAGATTCAGAAATGAAGTTGATACAAAAATTAGAGATTTTGATTTAAAAAAACAGATTCTGCCACATACATACATAATTTGGATAATACAACATTGAAGTCTAGTTAGAATGAGTGCCAATGAGGTATGAATGGAGTGGGGGGAATATAAAAGAAATAAAAAGGGTTGTTTGGTTTTTTTTTAAATTGTTGGTGTCTGTACTTCTGGGGATGGAGCCAAGATGGCAGAGTAGAGAAGCACGCATCCAAGTTCTTCCAACATTTCCCTCCAAACCACCTTAAAATAATGCCTCAAATAGAATTCTGGAGTGGCAGAGTCAACAAAAGGACAGAGTGAGACATCCTTCTAGCCCAAGATAACATAGAAGGCCAAAAAGAGAGATCTGCAACATGGGGGACAAGGATGACCTGGAGCCCATGTAGATGAAACATCAGTTGAGGGACTAGGTGGTGATGACAAAAGCAATGGCAACTTTGGGATCTCTCAATCCAGAGACAGTAAAGGGAAGGGCAACTTGTCAGAAAGAGATTATCAGGTACTCCTGTGCTAACACTGAACACAGGACCAGACACTGACAATTCTGTTGTTTCTACCACTTCTGGGTTATAGTTTAAGGGTAGAAGGGAGCATTTTTGATTGAGGATGTAGAAACTCTAAGAAGCAGTAAGACTTCTGTCTCCAAAGGATCAGTGGCCCTTAGGAACAGTATTGATTACAATCCCAAGAGATCAGGGACCCTTCCTGGGTAGGAATCAGAGTGCACCACCTTGGAAACACCAAAAACTTCCAAACTTCCAGAACTAAATCTGAAAATAGCAGAGCAGAAAAAATCTGAAGTTTGAGACAGAACTCATATTAACAGAAAATTCCAAATCAAGAAACAAGGTGGGACAATGAGCAAAGAACACACACACACACACACAAAGAACCTGACCATAAAAAGCTAATTCAGTGACAAGAAACTTCAAGACAGACTTAGAAGAAGACAGTGAAGTCAAAACAGCTACAAGCAAAACCTCCTAGGAAAAAAAATGGGAGGGAGGGAGAGAATTTGGAGCTTAAAATTTTTTTTAAAAGATTGTTAAAATTTTTTCATGTATTTGGGAAACATTTAATAAAATAAAAATATTTTTTAAAAACAGAAATTGATGGCAAAGACCTTAAGATGAGCCTAATTTATATAAAATTTTGACTTTAATTTTAAGCTTGCTAGGGTCTTAAATTCACCATATCCTATGTGATTTAGGAATAATCCCTCCCTCTGCTGGAGTACAGAAGAAATGCAAAGGCTCTGCAACAGTGACACTCACGACTCTTGTCCCATTTGATTGGAAAGGGAGACATTTCAGGAGTAGAATGTTTTCAGCCACGAGAATCAGAACATCTCAGGGCTATAAGGGACTTTAAAGATCACCTAGCCTTCTCTCTCCATTTTATTTTGTTATTTCTTAAAAATAAATGTTTATTGATACCTTTGGTTTTCATATCACCTACATTTCCCAATAGATCCTCCCATGCCCAAAGAGCAATCCCACATGTAAGAATGGGGTTGATTGAGTAAACCAATCAGTTCCCCCACCCATTTAAAGTAAATGTTAAGATGCCATATTGAGGGTGTGAACAAAGCTCCACTGACCAATCAATCAAAAGCATTAGATTAAACATGCTTGGAAAATTTTGAGGGACTCTGTTTAGACTGACTGAAGAAACTTGGTCATGCCCTAGGGTTCATTTATAAAGTATGAAGCTAAACCTTTGGAACCAGGATTATTGAGAAGATTGAAGAGATCTTGGCATTCCAGTAAAACTCCTAAGAGAAGGAGTTGCTTCCATGGAAGGAGAGGTCTAGGCTTTGCAGAATTTGGAAGGTTCTGGAGAATTCCCCATCTTATCCATGGGCTTAGAATCAGCCTTCCACAGTCATCAGAGTTTGGCAGCAGTATTTGAATCAAGAGCCAAAGATGGATCAAGATTCACAGCTTTATCAAGAACCCAGCAAAGAAGGAATTCTTGGGTACCCACAAAGTGGAGAAAAGGCAATCCAGAGCTCTAATTTATACTTTTGCCACATATACTTTCTAAGCTTTAGCCTACTTTTTGCTGAACTCTGTATGGACTTACTATATCAGTAAATACCCATTTCTAAAAGTTGTTTAAGGTTGACTGATTAAATGATATCAATTGGCAATGACTGCAGGAAGCGCACTTGTAAGGGCTCATGAACTACATAGCACACTACACATGCCCTCAGGTGTCGTGTCCCTTTAGAGCCCTGAGGACCCAGAGTAACCCTGTTCTGAGGGCCCTAGGCATCAAGGGAAATGGGACTTGAAATAAGCACTTTAGAGCCCATGCTACACTAATAGCAAAGAATAAAAAAGAGGAAAATGACTAACCAAAGTATCAAAAAAGTCTGACATTATATGCAATATTCACACTGATTGTACTCAGCCTTTGTAAAAAAGAAATATTTGACAAAATAAATGAGAATAATTTCCTATATGTTTTACATGATTGCACATATATAACCTATATCAAATAGTTTACCATTTTACAAAGAGGGGAAGAGAGGGAACTGAGGAAGAAAAATTTGAAACTCAAAATCATGTAAAATGGAATGTTAAAAATTGTCTTTACATATAATTGGGAGGAAAATTAAGTACTATAAAAAAGATTTGTAGATATGATCCAAAAAAATTTCCTTTCCTGTACCTTTAATAAAGGATAGTCTGTTCTAGAAGGAGGAGGAAGAGGAGGAAGGTACTTTCTCTATCTCTCATTTTATAGATGGAGAAGGCAGCTAGATGGAAGTGTTAGACTTGTAGTCTCAAATATCTGAATTTGAATCCTGTCTTAGACACTTCTTAGCTGTGTGATTTGTTTTTCATGACCCAGATCTTTCCTAGCATTCCTCCTACTTGTCTGACCATTACTTCTCAGTCTCTGCTGGATCTTCCTCAGTCCATGCCCAGTAACCATCAATGTTCCTCAGAGATCTGTCCTGGGCCCTCTTCTCTTTCCTTCTATACTATCTTGGTGATCTCATCAGCTCCCATGAATTCAATGATCACCTTCTCCATTAAGATGATTGTCAAATATATTTATCTCAGCACCAATATCTCTCTTGACCTCCAGTTTCACATCACCAGCTGCCTATTAGACATCTCAAATGAGATGTTCCCTAGATATCATCAACTTAACATGTCTATAGCACAATTCATCTTTCCACAAACCTCTTCTCTCAAACTTTCCTTTTACTGTTGAGTGTACCACCTTCTTCATGGTTCATTCAGATTTACAACCTTGCTATAATACTCTATTTCTCACTTGTACTCATCTCACATGTCCAATCTATTGCCAATTCTTGTATTTTCTACTTTCTCACCATCCCTCATGTATGCCTCTTCTTCATTTGCCCAGTCAGTTCAGACCCCCCATCACCTTACAACTGGACTATTACAACATAGCCTTCAAGTTGATCTCCCTGCCTCAAATCTCTCTCTAGAATAGTCCATTCGCCACTCAACTGCCAAAGTAGTTTTCTTTCTAAAAAAAAAAAGTTATTTATTTTTGGCATTCGTTTAAAACAATTTTTTTTGAGTTCTGAATTCTTTCCCTCCTACCCCTCCCTCACCCATTGTGAAAGCAGGAAATGTGGTATCAATTATAATGTGAAATCATGCAAAACTTATTTCCATATTAGTCATGTTTAAAAAAAAGAAAGTAAAAAAAAATTATGCTTCAATCAGCATTCAGACTCCATTAGTTCTTTCTCTGGAAGTAGTTAGCATTTTTCATCATTCAGAATTGTCTTGGATCATTATATTGCTGAGAAAAGCTAACTCATTCACAGTTGATCATTGTACAGTATTTCTGTTATTGTGTAGAGTGTTCTCTTGGTTCTGCTTGCTTTACTTTTTATCAGTTCATATAAGTCTTCTCAGGTTTTTCTGAAAGTGTCCTGCTTGTCATTTCTTATGGCATGGTAATATTCCAACACAACCAGATACCACAACTTATTCAGCCATTCCCTAATTGATGAGCATCCCCTCAATTTCCCTTTCTTTGTCACCACAAAAAGATCTACCATACATGTTTTTATACATACAAGTCCTTTCCATTTTGCTTTGATCTTTTTGGGATACAAAATAATTTTCTTAAAACATAAGTCTGACCGTATCATCCCTCCCCACCCCAACTCAGTAAACTTCAATGGCTCCCTACGATCTCCAGAATCAAATATCAAAATATTGTTTGGCTTTTAAAGACCTTTGCAATCTGACCCCTATTTTTGCCTTTTCCAGTCTTCTTATACTTCAGTACGCACACACATACACACACACACACGCACGCACGCACACACAGAGAGCTCCATCTCCTGATTCTGGGCTTTTGCACTGTCCCCCTGTGCACTGTCC
This sequence comes from Notamacropus eugenii, assembly GCF_028372415.1. Lineage (NCBI taxonomy): Eukaryota > Metazoa > Chordata > Mammalia > Diprotodontia > Macropodidae > Notamacropus > Notamacropus eugenii. The sequence goes on along the minus strand of NC_092874.1, from coordinate 121,551,185 downwards.
TCCTCCTGGTTTCCTTGGCTTTCTTCATGACTCACTTCCAGCTCCACCTTCTGCCATAGGCCTTTCTCTGTTCCCTCAATGCTGATGCTCTGAGATTACCTCCCCTTTAAATCTTGCATGTACATGCCTGTTGTCTCTGGAACCTAAGAGATCATTTAGCTTGCCTCCTCATTTTTTATGTGATGCAACTTAGGCCTAGAAAAGTGTAATGATTTGCCCAGAGTCATACAGTAAATGGGAGAGCTATAATTCAGTGAATAATATCATAACCATAGATTCATAGAGTCTTGGAATTACAATAGCCCTTGGAATTCAATTAATCCAATCTTCCACCTCGTGTAGGAATTCCCTCTACAATATTCCTGACAAATTCCACTAGACCTCCAAGAAGAGAGAACTAACAACCTCACAAATTAGACTATTCCATTTTTAGATAGTTCTAAATAATATGAATTTTCTATAATCAGTGAAAATTTGCTTCCTTGTTCACCTTACACTGGGAGTCATATAAAAGAAATCTAATTTATCTTCCATATCAGTCTTCCATAGCTAAGAACTGAAATTCAGGATTTGCACACTCCAGGTTTAAGAATGGGGGCTTCTCATAAATCATCCTCTTTTTGGCTCATGCTCCCACTCAGGGTTTCTTTTAGGAACATCAGAATTTGCTTCCTGTCTATGTCTTCATAAAAAAAGATTAAGGATCCTCAGCTTCCATGCAAGCATGCAGGCTAACAGTGACATCAAACATAGGACATAATTTATTTCATAATTTATTTCACCTAGCAAAACAACAGCAACAACAAAAAATAATACAAAAACACAGACTTGCACCTGAGCCCATAAAAAGTCAAAACAACTCTCCTTCCCTTTCTAATGTACATCCACCTTTCTCAGTGATATATTCAGGCCTCCAGATTTATTATATCACAATAGGAGGTCTCACATTGCCTCCTGAGCCATTTCCAGTCATCCTGATGAATATCAGGCCATTGGACCCAGATGGCTGAGGAGAAGAAAGTGAGGCTGGTGACCTTGCACAGTTCTCCCTCACTCAAATCAAAGTCAACTGCAAGTCATGTCATCATCTTGATGTCAAGGTCTTCTTCAAGGATGAAGGACAAACACAATCTATGAGTGAGTAGCAGCTCCTCTCTTCTCCTCTCCTCCCCTCCTTTCCCCTCCACCTTCCCTCTCTTCCCCTTCTTTCCCCCTCCTCATCCTTCATTTCCTCCCCCTCCCTCTCCTCCTCCCCCTCCCCTCCCCTCTCCTCTCCCTTCTCTTGTCCTCTCCTCTCATGTTCTGCACAGGGGAAGGTAAACTCCATGGCCAAAAGCTGCCTTTTTTTCCTCTGGGTTAACTGGCTACATTTCTTGCTCAAGGATCAAGTCTTATTCACTCTGGAGCTCATAGACTGGACAACAAGTCCCCACCCACCTAGCACAGAGTGGATGTAATAACTAAATAGTTTTTGTTTCTCTTTTACCCAGGAACCCTGAGGACTTTCCCCTCCCAGTTTGACTTTTTTTTTTAATTAAAGGGGCCATCCCTTGAGTAATTTAAAGAAGCCTATTCATTGAATGGGTGTCTCTCACTCAAAGTGAGAATGTGATAAGACCTTAGGCCTGAAAGGGCCAGGGTCTCACATTGCCTCCTGGACCATTTCCAGTCATCCTGATGAATATCATGCCACTGGACCCAGATGGCTCAGGAAGAGAAAGTGAAGCTGGTGACCTTGCACAGCCCTCCCTCACTCAAGTCAAAGTCAACTACAAGTCATGTCATCATCTTGATATCATGGTCCTCTTTAAGAATGAAGGACAAACACAATCACAATAAGATTTACTCCCCCTCTCCCCCCATACCACCACCACTACCACTGCCACACCAAGCAAGAGTAAAACTTTAAGAGTTCCTAGAATGTCTCTCCCTCTAGTGACTTCCACCTTGATAGGCTCCTATATAGTACCTTGTAAACTTACAGGACTACTTTGTGGTTGAGATCCTTCATTTTGAAGGGCAATAATGGGTCACCAGATAATCCATTGTTACATTGGAGTAAAGAAGCTAAGTAGTTACATTCAGACAATGATTTATTTAGTGACTCATGCAGCTGCAGAAACAAATCAGGTCCAAGGCTCTTGGTAGCCAAAGACACTGCCACTGGTTTCTACACATTTAATATATAACTTGAAAAAAATTAAAAACAGGACCATAGGGGTTGAGATATCCAGTTTCTTATTGGTGGAGAGGATCAGGTGACACTGAGGTGAGAGGGAGAGGGATAGTTTTGTGGTATACGTTAAGCTGAGTGACAGTGGGAAAGTAATCTTGCTCCCAAATTAAGTGACTTCCAAGAAGTTGAAACGACTTCACAAAATGGTGGACAAGGGCAAAATGGAGCTGCTAATACTATTTTAATGTAAGACCACCCCCATCTCTTGGACTTGCTTGGTCTATATAATTCATATTGCCAGTAAAGGAAAAGTTATGATGTTATCCTTCATCTCATGGCTTCTGTCACATGTTGCTTCTCAGTTCTAGTTTCTGCTTGATCTGAGCACTTAATGTTATTATATAATAACTCCTCCATTGTACCCAAGAAGCTTTGATGTGGAATTCCTAGTCTTGCCCAGGAACTCTTCCATCAATTCACTTCTACTATCCCAGTTGAACTTGAAGCTCCTGATTTCCTCAAGCTTTCTTCACTGCCCCTGTCTTTATCTTCTGTCATTTTATGGCTTTCTCTACTGGGGCCATGGCTCTGCCTGATGCTCATGATGGTAGGAGCCTCAGGATTATGTGGACTTCTCTCTTGGGAACTCAATCTTTGTGTGTCTGACCAGCTTCTCTGTTTCTCTGAGTTTGGTCTCTCTTCATATAACTAGCTCTCTTCCCCCATCAATAGTTCTTTTATTTCTTTGATTCCTTTTGTTTTTATATCACATTTATTTCTTCTCCCTGACCTAAGGAGCCCTCCATTATAACAAAGATTTAAAAATTAAGAGAAAAAAAATCAAATCAGTCTAGCAAAACAAAACCAACATATCAACTATGACTGAAAGTATACAATGTTCTATATTTGTTGCTTCCCACTTCCTCAAATGAAGGGAAGGATTTTCTCAGTTCTTCTTCTGGGGCAAGCATTATTCCAGAATTCAGTTTTCTTCTCTTTATTTACATTTTTGTAATCATTTTATACATTGTTTTTCTAGTTTTTACTTAACTTCATCCTACATCAGTTCTCATAAGCCTTGCCATTTTTCTCTGAATTCTTCATATTCCTCTATTCCTCATTTCTTAGGGACCAATAATGTTCCATTACATTTTTATAATCATTTTGTGATTAATCATTCCCCAATTGATAATTCAACTGTCTTTCTACTTCTTTGCTACATCAGTTTTGCTGTGAATGTTTTGGTATACATAGAATCTTAATGTCTTTAATCTCTGGGATTAATCTCCCCCCAACAGGGGGATTAAAGGCTATAGATGTTATAGTCATTTTTCTGGCATAATTCCATATTGTTTTCCAGAATTAATGGTTAGATCAATTCACAGCTCCACCAACAATGTATTTGTGTTCCTGTCTTCCCTCAGCCTCTTAAACATTGACAAAATTGCCAACTTTTGTTATCTTTGCCAATTTCCTGTATAAGAGATGAAACTTCAGAATTCTTCCTGTTTGTATTTATCTTATTGGTGATCATTTTAAAGGACCAGCCTCTTTGCATAACTCATCTGCATGATAAGTCATGCACACTCTCCAAACTCCTCTGAAACTGACCACCTGACTGACCTATATCAGGTCCCTATATCAGAGAAAGCAGCTAACTCCTTCTCCCTCCAAGATTTCTGGGCTAACTCTGGGAGGTAGGGGAGTTTTCTAGTACTGTTGCTCAAACGCTCTCAACAAGTGTGTTTACCCCAATATCATGTAATCAAATATCATCTCTTTAATGTTAATGTTGAAGAGAGATGGTGGGGAGGGCTGGTTCAAAATGTGAATGAATTCACCTTCCACCTTCCTTGTAGCCACTGGGAGCTTTACTCCCACAAAAGCACATGGACCTGAGCTTCAGCAAGAAGCCAAACAAAAGGCAGTGATATGGGAAAAGGACCATCCTTATGTACACAACCTGTAGGATGATGATGTAATTTTAGGGTTTCTAATGCGGATTGGAGATTTAGGGACAGGATGAGGAAGGTGGAGGACACAAGATAAAGGAGATAGGGGAAACTTTATAACCCAGGATGGGGGAGGAGAGACAAGAAATTTTAGGGTCCAGGATAAGGGGGAAGTTTTATGGTGTTTCAAGATAAGGGGGATAGACTTTAGGGTGCCTTCAGGTCAGAAAATAAACCAGGGGCTTCACAAAGTCAATCCTTAATATTATTTTTAACTCTTAGGGCACTGTTTCTATCCACATCATTAATAAATCATTTAACATCAGTTAGCTTTTACTTTTACTTTTACTCTTAAAAAGGGATATTTACTGAGAAGATATAGCAAGGACACAAGTAAAAACACATCTCCCCAAACCGCACGTCCTTTTCTTCCTTTGAAGAGTCTCCAGCAAGTTCACCTCTGGATGAGGAATAACCAATGAATGGATAAGTGGTGCCCTTATTGAAGGAAATATTTCAGCCACTGAATTGAGTTGCTCTTCAGAGCTGGCTCCTCAAGGGACTTGGCTACTGCTGCTACTAGCTCAAGTTGCTGAAGAGACCTATGATAATTCCTCAGATCTTTAGAAGTTCACAAGGTTGCAGCCTGGTCCTTTTGGTCTCCAGTGCTTACTCACCTAAGATCAGGAAACAAACCCAAAGATGAGTCCATGGAGGCAAGGCCATGTGGGAAAATACAGAAACCACAGCAAGCTGCTGCCAGTGCTGCCCCTTCTCCCTCCATCCAGAAACCCCTAGCCTAGAATTTCTTCTTCCTCACTCAAAAGTCACCAGGAAATATGAGCGATCATTCTCTCAAGCCTTTTGTATGCACATTCAGGTTTTTAATTATATGTTTTCCTTTATTAATTAATAATTAATTATAATGCTTACTATTTGTGTAGTGCTTTAAAGTTTACAAATTACTTTACATATAACATTGTTTCATCTTTACAACAACCTGCTAATATCAACAGATATTATTATTCTCATTTTACCGGTATGAAAATGGGCTTAGAGAGGTTATGTGACCTGTCCATGGTTATATATCTGGTAAGCATCAAAGGTGGAATTTAAGGCTTATCTCTTCCAGCTTCTGGACTGATGGTCTTTCCATTGCAGTATACTGCCTCTCAGTTGTGACTCAGCAGCCAATTAAAGTGCTTTTTGTCACCCCACTGTGATACAACATAGGGAGGAGGCAGGTCAAGCCAGAGTGCTTCAATTGTGCATGTCTCCAAACAAGCTCACAAAGTCTCCACACAGTTTGGCACCAGGAAGATCACATTGTGCAGACTAAGGACTGGGCCCTCATTTCATACAAAATCAGTTGATTGGATTAGATGATCTCTAAGGTCCTTTTCAGTTCTAAATCCTTTGATCTGTTCTTGCTCAATTGTTCATTTGTATCCTATTCTTCATGACCCTCTGAACCATAGCATGCCAGGCCCTTCTGTTCTCCACTATCTCCTGATGTCTGTCCAAGTTCATGTTTGTTGCTTCCATGACACTATCTCTCCATCTCATCCTGCTGAACCTTTCTTCAATCTTTCCAAATATCAGTCTTTTCCAATGAGTCCTGTCTTCTCATTATGTGGCCAAAGTATTTAAGCTTCAGTATTTGTTCTTTCATTGCAGTCTGTTAATTCCTTCAGTAGTGACTGATTTGATCTCCTTACTATCCAAGGAACTCTCAAAAGTACCACAATTTGAAAGTGTTGATTCTGTGTATTCCCTATATCTAGTGATAGTCTTCTTCCTTTTTGTCGGTAGAATTCCTGCTGAACTTTTGACATGCAAATCAAATGTCATCTCTTCTAGAAAGTCTTTCTTTATTCCCCCCTGAATACCCCAACAACCTCAGGCAGTAACAACTTCACTCTTGTCCTTGACCCAATCACCACATAGCACTTTGTTTTATATAATGAAGCAATTATAATATCCATCTACTTCTTAACTTTTCATCTCCCAGAATTTAGCCCAATGCCCCATAAACAATAGGCACTTAATCTTTATGCACCTCAGTTTCCTCATAAAAATGAGAAATCTGAATTTTATGATCTACATGATTTTCCCCAGCCCCAAATCCATGAACCCATGATTCATTGTCCTGGACACTGCCTTTATAACAGCTCTTCCTACCCACCCCCAGACATAAAAACAAGTCTTTTCTTTTCCACATTAAACATCCTTGATTTCTCCAGCCAATCCCCCATTTGGCATCATCTTTCATCTTCATGCCATCCCATTTGCCCTCTTCTAGCCACACTTCAACTTCTCAATGCTCCTCCTAAGCTATGGCATTCATAACTCACTGAACTACATACATCATACATAGTCTTGTTGAGGTTCATGGGTGCTGGGGACCCCGAAATACCAACATGCTGAGTTCTGCTCAAATGAATTTGACTCAAGCCTTCTTAAAACCAAAGAAAAACAAAGTTTGTTAAAAATTTGCCATTTTGGGTTGACTCTTAAGAAGCCTAAGCATTTGTAACACTTGTATTCACAAGCGGGCCAGATAGAAACTCAGCTAGACAGAGTCTGAGCTGGATTGAATCTGAGCACCTTCATGGAGGCTAGATGGAACTTATATACAGAAAGACTGTGGGAAAGACCTAGAGGTGGTCTAGTGGTCTGGGAGGAGGGTCTAAGAAGGATCTTGATGGGATTGGGGTAGCTAGTGATGTAATCCAGGATAGGAAACAGCTGTAAGCAATTGGGAGGTATCAGACAATGTAGGATTGGGTGGGAAGTAGGTGGGGCAATCGAGAGGTAACAGATAATAGAATGACCAGCCTAGGCCGAGGGCAACAGATTTGAGTATGAAAGGCCGGATTAAGTGGGAAGATTCGACAGGAATTCTGGGAGGTTCCCAGAGCCTGAACTCCATCAGTCTGAAGAGTACAACATAGAGTGGGACCATCATCACCTCCCTTATTCTGGATTCTACTCCTATGAATAGAGCCTTAGATGTCAGTAGTTTTGTTTGACAGCCACATCAAACTGTTGAGTTTCATTGAAATTGAGGTCCACTGTGACTCCTTCCACCCTACCTTTTTCACAAGAACTGCTGTCTCCTCAGTCCTATGATTGATCTTGTAAGCCTAAGGGTAGGATTTTACATTTTTCCTTAATACATTTCATTTTGTTAGTTTCAGCCCTTGGTTCCAGTTGTCAAGATCTTTTAAAATTCTAATTGTGTCATACAACAGTTTAGCTTTCCTAGTTTTATTCTATTATCAAATTTGGTATATGTGTGTTCTATGTTTTCATTCAAGTCATGGGTAGAAATATTGATGCAGACAGTGCCCAGTTTTGAAGTTGACAAAATTCCACCAGAAATTCACCTCCCGTTAGATGTTTATTAATGATTAGGTCTATTAATGAACATTCTTTTGATGTAATTTTTTAATCCATCCCACTATATTGTTATCCAACTCTCATTTTTTCCATCTTGTTTATAAGAAACGTTGTCATTTGAAATTTATATAAATTATCTGTGGAATTCCCCTAACTTACCAGTCCAAAAAAGGAAATGGGTTTAGTTTGGCATGACTTGTTCATCATGAACTCATCCTGGCTCCTACTAAATTGAAGGAGAACTATGAGAAGCCAGGCTGTGATGTGTTGCTGGGGAAAAGGTTGCAACAAAGTTCAACAGTTTTTTAGCCTTTTCTAACCAAAAAAGTGGTGGCTTTTTTTCAAAGGCCTGAGAAATTTTATTAGGAGGAAGTTAAAACAGCTTCTTTAGCACAACAGAACCTACTTCCTTAGGAAGTAGCACCCTGGGCATATTTAGGTATGAATGGACCTAAAGAGTTTTTTTTTAATGATCTTCCATAAATTAGGTGATAGCTAAACTGAGAGAGGGCTATAATAAAAACTATAGCTCATATTTACATAACACTAATTCATTTAAATTTTTCAAAAGAGTGGAGAAACAAGTTAAAGAAAGTTCAAAGAGCAAAATTGATCTCAGCTTAGGTCTCTGAACCTTCTGCTTAAATTTGGCTGAAGAAAAGAGACTCACTGACTGAGAAGGCTGGCTAAGGAGAGCTGTAGCAATGCGTGTATTGGAACCAGCCCTCTCTGAAGAGTTGGTTCTCAGTTTGAGCATTTAAACCTCAGAAATTGGCAAATGCTATAAATGTTGTTTTGTCAATTGTCTAACCTTAAGAAAGTGATGAGAAACATGAATAATGCCTATTAAACTTAGAAATATATACTACATTTTTGGATGACTCCATGGTTTTACTAAACATTTTCCTCGGGTTGTAGTCCTCATTATAGACATGAAACTTACATAGCATCTACCATAGAGGGAGGATAGAATAGAAGGTTGTCTTAAAGCTAGCACCTCATCTATTTATAGTCCTACTAAATTGAGGCATAACAGCAGTCTGAAAGAGAAGGCTATGAAAATTGAAATGGTCTTTCACAGAGGAGAAGCTTATCAACCATAGAACTCCCCAGAGACTGGTTGAGATGAAGGGTAAGGACATCAAAAGAAGATATTGGTAGCCCTTTGGTGTTGAAGGTATGGGTTGCCCCTCCATATATGTACCCTGGTCACATATGTTCCCTCTGTGTACAGCTCTTCATTCCGTACCTTGGCTGTGTATAAGGGCAATGAGGTGACACAGTGAATAGAAGACCAGGTGTGGAATCAGAAAGACCCAAGTTCAAATGCGGCCTCAGATGCTTACTATGTGTCCTTGGGCATATCATTTAAACCTAGTTAAATGCCTCAGTTTCCTTATGTGTAAAATGAGCTGGAGAAGGAAATAGTAAAGCACTCCAGCATCTCTGTCAAAAAAACCCAAAATGGAGATTTGGAGAGTCAGACAGGATTGAAAGGACTGAACAAAAAACAACAATAAAGCAGGAGGTCCAACTGAAACAATTGAAGATGTGTGTGTGTGTCCTACATAGTCTGATTCAGGTCCATTCTTCTTATTGAGTGTGTGTGTGTGTGTGTGTGTGTGTGTGTGTGTGTGTGTGTGTGTGTATGGAAGAATGAACTTGAGATTTGGGAGTGGAATACTTTGTTGTTACTGTTATTATAAACTATTTAAACAAATTAATCTATTTATTACAAACTATTATGAATTGAATGTGTTATCTGACTCCTTCATAAAGGTAAAACATATGTAAAGGCTAAGAATACGTGGTCTGGGGAGGATTCTAGTCCCTAAAGTCTGTCAAATCCAAGATAGTGAAGTGTGTATCTGTGGGTGAGGGAGGTCCTGGGTACTCTGAAACTACTATCTCTACCTTTTAAATGCTCATTATTTCCATTCTTGAATTTTGCCAGAGATCAATAGAAAGCTCATCATTCTGCTATTTCCAGAATCTACCCTGTTCCTGCATTTTGAAAATTAGAAAATTTGTCTGTTGTCTTCTGGTCCATCGTCCACTCTCCATGATTCTTCAAAGATTTTTGGTAGTTCTTTTATTCTTTAAGTTTATTCAGTGCCCTGGGATGTAATTCATCTAGAAATTTAAAGATATTTTAAAACAGTTTCTCTTCTTCATTCAGCTTTCTAAGAGATTAAATTATTCACGAAATACATCAAGAATTTATCAGATGATATATTACCAACAAAACCCAGCAGAAAGAGATAGAGAAATTACATTTAAAAGCATTTCAGACATGATAAAATACTTGGTAGTCTACCTGCCAAGACAAATCCGAGGACTTAAGAACACAATTATAAAACATTTTTCACAAAAATAAAGACAAATCTAAACAACAGGAGGAATATTCATTGCTCATGGATAGGCCAAGCCAATATAATAAAAATGACAATTCTATCTAAATTAATTCACTTATTGTGCCATATCAATCAAACTACAAAACAATTACTTTATAGAACTAGAAAAAATTCACCTGGAAGAACCAAAGTTCAAGAATATCAAGGAAATCAATTTCTTTAAATGTAAAGGAAGAAGTTTTAGCAGTACCAGATTTCAAACTATATTTCTTTTTTTTTTGGAGGCAATTGGAGTTAAATGACTTGCCCAGGATCACACTTGAACTATATTTCAAAGTGGTAATCATCAAAGCAAGCTGGTACTTGCTAAGAATTAGAGTGGTGGATCTTTGGAGTAGATCAAGGATACAATATAAAGGTGTAAATGACTATAGGAATCTAGCGAAACCCTAAGATTCAAGTTTTGGGGGAAAGACCTCACTATTTGACAAAAAATTGCTGAGAAAATTAGAGCAGTTTGGCAGAAACTAGAAATATACCAACATCTCACATTGTATACCAAGATAATGTCAAAATAGGTAAGTGATTTAGACATAAAGGAGGATGTCAAGTGCAAATTCAAGGAGCATGGACAATTTGACTTGTCAGATATATAGATAAGGGAGGAGTTGACTAAACAAAAGATAGAAAGGTTCATGGGAAGTAAAATGGGTACTTTTGATTACACGAAATTAAAAGGTTTTACACAAACAAAATCAATGCAGTCAAAATTAGAAGGAAAGGAGGAAACTGGGGAAAATAAATTTTTACAGCAAGTTGAGGCCTCATTTCTCATAAAGGAAACAGAGCCATTCCCCGATTGAAAAAATGGTCAAAGGATATGAACAGGCAGTTTTCAGAAAAAGAAACCAAAGCTATCTATAGGCATATGAAAAAATGTTCTAAATTACTATTGACTAGAGAAATGTGCATTAAAACAACTCTGAGGTACTACCTCATACCTATCAGATTGGCTAATATGACAGAAAATGGAAATGACAAATGTTAGAAAGGATATGGGAAAATCGGGACACTAATGGGTTGTTGGTGAAATTTTGAACTAATTCCACCGTTCTGGAGAGCAGTTTGGAACTGTGCCCAAAGGGCTATAAAACTCTTTGATCCAGCAATACCACTACTAGGTCTGTAACCTAAAGAGATCAAAGAAAAAGGACCTATATGGCAGCTCTTTTTGTGGCAAAGAATTGGAAATTGAGGGGATGTCCATTAATTGGGGAATGGCTAAACAAGTTGTGGTATGTGCTTGTGATGGAGTACTATTGTGCTATAAGGAACAAAAAACAGAATGTTTTCAGAAATACCTGGACTTACATGAACTGATGCAGAATGAAGGGAAGAGAACACTGTGCACAGTAAGAGCAATATCATCCAACTGTGAATGACTTAGCTATTCTCAGCAATACAATGATCCAAAACAATTCTGAAGGACCTATGATGAAAAATACTATCTACCTCTAGAAAAAGAACTGGTAGAATATGAATGTATTGAAGCATATTTTTAGAAATATGTTTATTATTTTTGTCTGTTTTGGCTTGTATTTTCTTTTGCAACATAGCTAATATGGAAATATGTTTTACATGATTTCACATGTATAATTGATATCCTATTGCTTGCCTTTTCAATGGGGGGAAGGGCCTGAGAGAAGGAGAGAATTTAGAACTCAAAATTTTTTTTAATTAAAGTTAAAATAAATAGGACATTTTAGAAAATAAGTTTATCAGATACTCATCAACTGAGGAACGACTTAGCAAATATATGTAAATGGAGGATGGATTTTTACATGATTTAATAATAGCTAATATTTATATAGCACTTAACTATGTGTCAAACTGTGCTAAGTACTTTACAATTATTATCTGATCCTCACAACAACCCTGGGAATAAGTGCTATTATTACCCCCATTTTACAAGTGAGGAAACTGAGGTAAACAGGGGTTAAGTGACTTGCCCAGGGTCTCACAGCTAATAAATGTCTGAGGCAGGATTGGAACTCAGTCTTCCTGACTCCAGGTCCTGTACTCCATCCACTTCACCGCCTAGCTATAGTAGATACTAATTCAAATCCAATTTAGCATAGTACCTGGCACATAGTAGGTATTTAATAAATGCTTGTCTCCTTCCTTTCTTAACTAAAGTCCAACATCAATACCTCATCAGAAGTGATGAGTTTGAGTTCTTGAAAGTTTTGCTATTGAACATAACCTCTGACAGGTTCTACCAGGATGAGAAGGCTATGCGTACGGGCCTACTGATGGCTCATGGGACTGTTGTTGGAGAACCGCACTCCTCAAAGATAGACTGGTTCTATCACCAGAAAAGCGATCAGCAAGTGATGATGTGACCATAGCAACTCATAAACACTTTCTTCTAAGGTATAATGGAAGCAATATCCTAACTCCTTTCACCCTTTTGCCAAACAAGTTAGGTTGCTTTTTACCTAAAATGTACTGAAACTACCCTTAAGATTTGATTGAAGAGATCAGTGTTGTGGTTGTTGAGTCATGTCTCACTCTTTTCTACCTTGTTTGGTAAAACCCTAAAATCTTAGACAAAATACTGGAGTAGTTTGTCATTTCCTTCCTCAACTCATTTTATAGATGAGGAAACTGAGGCAAACAATGTTAAGTGACTTGCTCAGAGTCACACAGCTAATCAGTGCCTAGGGCCAGATTTGAACTCAATATGAGTCTTTCTCCAGGCCCAGTGCTCTATCCCTTGAGCCACCTAGCTTCCCAAAGGTGCCAGGACTCACACTTTTGATATCACTTCCTTGTCACATTGTTACAAAACATCCACAAGGATCTTCAGGAGGAATCCCTGATGCTTGACTGGTAGATCACAGTGGACAACTCTTCTACTCTGCTTAATCGACTAGAGGTGTCCTCAGTGCCTATCTTTATTAAATATCTTTCTACTATGGCTAAGTAAGTCTCATTTGGCCAACTGTCAAATGATTTATTAGGGCCTCATTTTGTGCCACTATTTAACAAAAACTACAAGGGGCTTTGCCCGAGGCAGGCCTGCCCCTAAAAGAAGGTTTCATGGGGTTGAGATCCATATCAGTGGAAGAAATACCCATGCCAATGAAAAGTAAAAAAACCCCAAAGTATCAAAGTAAGTTTCTTTCTTACCTAGGCTTCATTTGTTTTGAATTTTAATTTCCTCTTAACTGTGTTTGTTCCAAGGTTTCAGGTTTGGAAAATATTCTCCAGATAGAGAAGGAACAAAAAACAAGTTGGTTAGTTTATTTTTTTTCTTATTATCTGTTAACATTATACCATCTTCCTCAATGTGTAGGCCTATCCTTTCCCTTCTTTATTCTTCTATTTTTTTCTGAAAATGACTTTTTTCAAAGTCCCTTTTCATTGTTCTTAGCCTTTTTTAAGCCATAACCAGCAGGACTGGAGTATATATATATATATATATATATATATATGTGTGTGTGTATAAAATATGTGTATGGGCATATTATATATGTAGAGAAAATATGTAAATGTATGTATGTGTATTTATTATATAAGCATATATAATAATAATAAGCTCTCTATATATGATATGTATCATATTATATATTATAATATATCATATGTATAATAAGCTCTCCAGGAAAAAAATGTTGAAGTTTAACATTTTCTCCATCAGTTTCTTGAGTCTAGATAATCAACAAAACAAAAGTTGACTGTGATTTGTAGCATTTGCCCATTTCTGAGGTGTGAATACCCACCCTGAAAAGGTATCCAGCAGTTCTGTCAAGCCAGTCGGAGCTGGCTCCAGCACACCCCTGACCTCAGCTCAGCCTGGTCTTCAGGCTTGCTGACATTCTTATGGTTGTGTGCTGTTTTATGTTCTTGTTGGTTTAAGAGCTGCCCCTTTCATCTTTTGTGCATCTTTTTAAAGTTGGAATTTTTCAGAGAAGTCCCTTTGCAGCTACATTTAATTCTTTAGATGTCCTCTATAAAGATATCTCTTCTTCTTCCTCTACTCTACAACTGCTACTCTTCTTGGTTTCAAGTCCAGGGAACAAGATGCCTCTGTGCTGGGTACCCCTGTCAACCACTCCCCCACCCTTTGTCTGCTTCCTTCTGTGTGTTATCTTCCCCTCCATTACATTGTAAACTCCTTGAAAGTAAAGACTGTCTCTTTTTATTAAATCTTTCCCCAGTGTTTAGTACATGCCCAATACATGGCAGGTACTTAATAAGTATTTATTGGATTGGATTGAACTGGATCCCTTGGTAGCAGCTGGTCACTGAGATAGTAGGAAAGAGATTGGACCTCACAATTATAATAATAATAGCTATTTATATAAGCACCAACCATGTTTCACACACTGTGCTAAGCACTTTACAAATATTAGCTTGTTTTAGCCTTACAATATCCCTGTGAGGTAGGTGCTATTATTATCCCCATTTTACAGATGAGGATACTGAGGCAAAAAGAGGTTATGTGACTTGCCCAAGGTCATACAGCTAGTGCTGAAGTCAGATTTATACTCAGGTCATCTTGACTCCTACCCTAGAGCTCTATCTACTAAGCCACCTAAGCTTCCCCTAGGATGAGTATGCCAAAACCATTCTCTTGGACCCAATACAAGTAGACTAATCTAGGGCTTGGGTTCACTGGCAGATATTGTGCCCAGGATCCTGGCCAACTTAGACCAGCTTCCCCTAACTCCATCCTATTACCTATAGAGACATAGATCAATGTGGTCCCTACAAGGCATTCCCATTCTCTTAAGAACATACAAGAAAAAAAAAACTATCTCTTTGTACCATCGCTGAAATCAGAAAGAGAGCTACACAAGGGCAGGGCCAGGGTGACCATGAGGTGCTTAAGGAGTTGAATGCTTCAGGGATACTTCTATATAACAATACTTAGTAACCACCAGTCTGCCATGAGTCCCCACTAAAGCAAGGAAGAATCAGATCAGAATCACCAGCGCCGGGTCATCTAGGGAGCTAGGCCAGTAACCAATCTACAGACCTGGTTGTAGCTGGACCAAGTGGGAGGAGGCTGATAGTCTGCCAAGTCTGTGTCCCAGGGTTCCTAGGGCAGTTTTGCTGTGAAGCTATAAACAGTCAGCTGCAAGGGTTCCAAGCTGCTGACGCATCTCCCTTTCTCTCTCAAAGGGATCGTTTTTCCATGATATTGTCAGAATTTTTTCCCCGAGGCTTCCTTACGTGCTGAGCTGTCTTTCTTGGTAGAGGCTCAGGAACATGAGATCATACCCATCATTTTTCTAGTAGAATGTAAGGAAGCTCATTGATGGCAAAACCTGTTCTTCCTTTTGTCTCTGTATCCCCAATACTTAACACAGTGTCTTGCACACACAGTTTGTCTATACTTAATAAGTGGTTTTGGGGACAGTTGTTCATTTTTTTCCAATGGGGAAATTATAAAGGAAGGGGGAGAGAAAAGATGTGTTTGTTAAAAGAAAATAAAAAATTTAAAAATAATCAGTGTTTACTGGTACATTTTTTTCATCTTCAATTTTTTCCAATAGGGAGGTAAGAAGGACAGTAAAGATGTGTTTCTTAATTTAAAATAAAATAGACTTTAAAAATAATAAGTATATGTTAGATTGTTGTTAAATTTTTCTGACCTTTATTGAAATTTGATTTCCTGAACTCAGGAAATGCCTATAAATAGCATTCCCTCCTTTAACTCTAAATGAGTTCTGAAATGACATGATTATTTCCATGAGAAAGTTCTGGGTCCTTTCCTCTTAACCTTTCCTCTTTTGATAGGTTGGAATTAAATCCCAAGTAGCAATCCCCCTTATTGCTTCTTCAAGTATTAGATTTACTTATTTATATTTATATGTAGTAGTAAAAACATAGAATATTTCCCATCCATTGGGGAATGACTTAGCACATGAATGTCCATAGAGAAGCATGGGAAGATTTATATGAACTGACAAAAGGTAAAGTAAGTAAAACCAGGAAAACAATCTACACAATGACCACAGCAATGTAAATAAAGAGGGCAACAGAAACAACTGACACTGAATGCTGATCTGGAACTATGTCCCAAGAGTTATTAAACTACATATCCCCTTTAACCCAGAGATACTACTACTGCATCTGTACCATAAAGACGTCAAAGAAGGAAAAGGATCTATAAATATTTAGAGCCTAAGATAAAATAAAATAAAATAAAAGGACTTAAAATATTTGTGGCAGCTCTTTCTTTGGTAGCAAAGAACTGGAAACTTGAGAGGGTACTCATTAGTTGGGGAATGGTTAAACAAGTTATGACATATAAATGGAATGCTTTGTGGACTATTAGAATCATGAAATATTATTGTGCTGTAAGAAATAAAGAGAGTTTAAGAAATACTTGAAAGTTTATATGAACTGATGCAGAGTAAATTAAACAGAATCAGCAGGACTATTGGCAAAATTCATGATCAACATAATGACTAGCCATAATTCCAGAGGTCTCATGATGAAACATTCTACCTACCTCCTGACAGCAAAGAAAGGTACTCAACAGTCAGATAGAGAGAGCTAGAGAGGTATAGGTATGTATGTATACATACATATACACATTCATTTACATATAAACATACATTTTTATTATTGTTTGGTAGTTTCAATTGCGTTCAAGTCTTCATGACCCTATTTAGGGTTTTCTTGGCAGAGATACTGGAGTGATTTGTCATTTTCTTCTCCAGCTCATTTTACAGATGAGCAAACTGAGGCGAATAAGACTAAGTGACTTGCCCAGGGTCACACAGCTTAGTGTCTGAGATCATATATGAACTCAGGAAGATGAACCTTTCTGATGCCTGGCTCAGTGTTCTATCCACTGCACTACCTAAATGCTTCCTTTTTACATACGTGTATTTCTTTTTTTTTGAAGTAGGTAGAGGGAAGGGACAGGAAGAGAAAATGAATGTTTATTATAATGTTGAAAAAATAAAATTATATTTTAGAAAGAAATTGCATGATGAATTAAAACAACTCTGAGTTTCCACTTCATACAAATTGAGGTAAAATTAGCAAACACTGAAAATTACAAATGTTGGAGGGCTACAGAAAAATAAGACACATTGATGTCCCATTGACAGACCTAGGAATTAGTACAGATAATCTTGAAAGCAATTTGCCTCTATGTCCTTAAACTATGCATATCCTTTGATTCTATACACTAGTAGGTGTATGCTCAAAGAAGTCACAGAGAGGAAAAGAATCCATTTGTACAAAAAGGCTTATAGCAGCTTTTTATAGTGACAAAGAACTGGAAACCAAAGCGATGCCAGCCACTTGAGGAGTGACTGAACACATTGTGATATATGAATATAATAGAATACTCTTTTGCTATAAGAATTAAAGAAGATAGTTTCAGGAGAAACTTGGGAACAACTGCTACAAAGTGAAATGAGCAGAATCAAGAGAACAATTTATATTATAGAACCATTGAGTAATGGATGCCGGGTGCATGAGCACATCCTGTAAACTTATTAATGCAACACTGCTTCACCCCTCCAAGGTTACCTCCTGGAACGCTAAAGGGTAATCTGCTTCTGGGAGAGAGAGTCAGTGTGTAATGTTACAATTGTAAAGACAAAAACTTAGAAAGACTCGATAACTCTGATCAGTGCTATTTCCAACCACAGTTCCAAAGGGCTAAGGATAATGCATACTACTTACCTCCTGACAGAGAGATGATGGACTCAGTGTGCACAATGATACATATATCTTTGGAGGTCATTAATGTGGGAAATTGTTTTGCTTGTTTATTTATTAAAAGAATTTTTCTTTTTTGTGGTTGTTCCAATGGGAGTATGTTGAGAGAAAAATATTAATTAAAAGTAAACTACTTTTTAAAAAATCCTTTGAAGATATTACAATTATGAAAGTCCTCCACTTGCTTTTATGTCATTACCATCTCCCTTATGCTGGACACTGTCTTTATTAAAAAAAAAAAATGTGTACTAGATGTGAGAGTTCATTGGCATAGGGAATTTTTGGTAAGGAGACTTCTTTTTCCCTTGTAGATTGGTAACTACTCTGTAATAGTCTTCTAGAGTTCTCTGGAGTACTAAGAGGTTAAGTGATTGGTTTCCAGTAACACAACTAGTAAATCTCTTGAGAACATTGGTCTTCCTGCCTGCAAGTCCAGCCCTCTATCCACTATGCCAAGCTGCCTCTTCCACCCAGCTCTTCCTGACTTTCTGTTCTCTAAATCAGGTTAATTCTCCCTGACTATGCCTTCATTAATTCAGCTCATGATCACATTAGGAATTTTTGGCTGCTGTGTCACAGAGTCAACTCACCCTAAATTGCCCCAAATGAATTATTCTCTCTCTCTCTCTCTCTCTCTCTCTCTCTCTCTCTCTCTCTCATACATACATACATACATACATACATACATACACACACACACACACCTGTGTGTTCTTTCTTAAGTAAGTAGTTTTTCCTTAATAAATTTCCCATAAGACAGTCAGGGATAGCCCTGAGGTAGGGCTTGACTAGGTGAGCTCAAGCCTGGAATCTTGGCTTGTCGCCCCAAACCCCAAACCCAGATTTTACTTTTTCATGTTTTATAGTTTCTTGGCCACTAGATGTCTGACCAGACAAGTAAATGAAAACAAGCAAGAATAATGAGCCTGTTCCTCTGGGTAGGTGAAAGGAGGAGGAGGAAACCACCTTCTATTTTTATAATGTTAAATAAAAGATCATGTTCAATAGATCGCTATTAAATGAAGCAAACACATAGAGCCAAACCAAAAACAAGAAGGTGAATTACCTAACCAAGCCCTTCATTTAGGTGCTCAGATTTCTATATTTTAACCTCAGTCTCCCTTTCAATGTGGGGCACCAACAGGAGAGATCAGATACCTCCTGGTCAGCTAGCCACCTGAGATAGAGTCCTCCTTTATTTCTAGTGCCTTGAGGGTTCTTTGCTGTATGCATCCTATTTTTAAAAAAAAAATTCTTTGCCATGGTATCTCTGTTTTCCCACCTAATGAAGGCAGCTAGGTGGCACAGGGAATAAAGAGTCCTGCTGGACCTAGCTGAGAAGACAGGAGTTCAAATCTGGCCTCTGCACTTACAAGCCTTGTGACCCTGTCTGCCGCAGTTTCCTCATCTATAAGATGGGGATAATAATAGCATCCACCTCTCAGGGTTATTTTGAGAATAAAATGAAATTGTATCAGTAAAGTACAAACCTTTAAAGTGTTATATGAGTGCCATCATAACTCTTGTCATCAGTCCTCTTCAGATAAGGCCTCCTACCCCCAAACATCCCCGGAACTGTTTCTCAGTGCCTTAAATTCAGTCATTTTAGATGCATTTCTTTGTTTTGAAAGTTTTTACTCTTCCAAGCAAAGCCCTGAGAAATTTTTTGGTTTTCTCCTCTCCTCCTCCCCCCTGGGAAGGGATTCATTGTCCGATGGCAAAAGATTAGCTCTTACTAATTTAATGGAGGATGGGGGTAGAATTGAACCCCAGGTAGTGTGCAAGAGTCTTGTATGTGTGTCTCACAAATGAAGAAAATGATCAGATAGGCAAAATTGAAAAGAAAAGTGAATGGTGAGTGGCAAGAGGTGGATAGGGTAGAGAAGCAGAAGTGGATAGAGCTCAATTTCCTCCAGCCTCACCATTTGGTAGTTTCCTATTTTAGTGAATTATTCTTGCTAACCAAGTGCTAAACTGCATTATTTCTCCACTGCTAAAGGACAGTAAGCAACCTATAAAAGTGGTGGGCTGGGTTAAAATAAATGAAGAAAACATTTATTAAGGGCTTACCAGGTGCAAAGCACTATGCTAAACTCTGGGGATACAAAAAGGAAAGTAATGCCATCCTTGCCCTCAAGAAGTTCGCCGTCTAATGAAGGAGACAAAATATGGATGCTTTCAGCTTCAAGTCAAATGGAGGGACCCTTACCATGCAGCAGCAGATGATGCCTCTTCTATCACGACACTTCCTTTGATAAAATCACATCACTAGAAGGCGACCAATGCCGAGGACTTTGGTGGCAAGAACTTTTTTTTTTGAGTTTTCTGTAGCCCTGGCTATTACACCTACAAGAACAGTTAGTTGCCGGGCTACATCTCCTCTGGGGTGGTTTCCCTGGATGATATTAAAAGTTGTTAGGGCTCTGCTTTCAAGGTCCCTTACTAAAATGCAAATACCCCTGGGAAGGGATTAGTTGTCAACTGGCAGAGGGTAAGAGCTGTTGCTAATTTAATGGAGAAGAGGAGAGTGTTGAACCCCAGGTACTATGCCTGGGGGGCTTTGTGTGTAGTTCATAAATGAAGGAAATGATCAGATTGACAAAATGGGAAAGGAAGGAAAATGACAAATATCAGGGAGACTTCAGGAATGCAGGCACATTGATGCACCACTGCTGATGGAAATTGGTCCAGCCATTCTGAAAGCAATTTTGAAATAGGTCCCCAAAGTTACTAAATCGTGCATCCCCTTTAAGTCAGTTATATTTTTACTAGGCCTACACTCCCAGGAAATTTTAAAAAAAAAAAAAGAGGAAACAGTCTTGTAAGTACAAAAATATTCATAGCAACTCTATGGGAGTAAAGAACTGGAAACTAAGGAGGTGACTACTAGTTGAGGAATGGATAAACACATTGTGGTATATGAAATTATTATTGTGCTGGAAGAAATGAAGACAGTTTCAGAAAAACCTGGGAAGACTTATATGAATGGATGCAGAGTAAAGTAAGCAGGTCTGGCATAACAGGTATACTATAATGTCAACGTTGTAAAAATAAGCAACCTTGGAAGACTTAACAACTCTGATGAATGCAACAATCAACCATAATTTGAGAGGAAAGATGATGAAGAATGCTATATACCTCCTGATGGGAGTTAATCAATTCATACACAGATTGAGAAAAACATTTTTGGACATGATCAATATGGGAATTTGTTTGCTTGTTTGTTACAAAGGTTTCGTTTTTCTTTTCTTTTTTTAAGTGAGGAGAGACAGAAGGAAGAAAAAAATCTGATTAAAAGAAAAAGGAGGAGGTCTTGGTATTATGGCATTATATAGCAAACCCTAAGCAGTCTCTCAGTCTTACTCTGACCCCTGACAATAGAAAGGTTGAGAGAGACAGACAGAAAGACAGAGAAACAGAGAGAGAGAGAGAGAGAGAAAGAGAGAGAGAGAGAGAGAGAGAGAGAGAGACAGAGAGACAGAGAGACAGAGAGACAGAGAGACAGAGACAGAGACAGAGACAGACAGAGACAGAGAGACAGAGACAGAGAGACAGAGAGAGTGCAAGAGCCAGCTTCTGTCACTTTCTTTCTTCCTTTCACTCTTCTGAGTAGCAATTACCTCTTCCTTAATAGATTGCCTGTGAGAGAGCAAAGGGCAGCACCTAGAGGTAGCACCTAGTTAGGTGAACTTAAGTCTGGGCTTTTTGATGTCTCTTCTGCTTGGTGTTTTTTATGAGGTCTGATTATAGGTGACTAACTAAGCAGTGATCTTGAGGTGGATATGTCCAAACCTAGAAGAAGTCTCTCAAGTTTGAGCAGTCTGAAGATTCTGGATCCTCAATTGCTGCCAACTGCACTACAGGAAATACCCTTTCTACATCTACTATAGCCTTCTTAGAGGTGAAGATGACCAACCACAGGGTATGAGGTCAGAACACAATGACCTAAAGAAAATTGCTGGGACAGTGCAGAGTCAAGGTGAAATACCAATTTAGCAATCCCTTAAACTGCATTATGCTCTAATGTTTTAAACTATTGGGAGAACCTTAGGAAGAAAGTGAGCCAGAAGCTGTCTCCCCCTTTTCAAATGATACAACCTTCAGGGGATAGAAAACTACCAAGGGATGACCCAGAGTTTACTGTGTTATATCAAAGTGCCAGGTCCTTCAGCACTGAGCCACACATATCCTAGGAAGTTGCTTGAGGAACTCAGGCACATGTTCTATGGAATGGACCTCTTAGACCCAATCACACACATGTTCCATGGATTTCCATCCCTGCTATACTAGGGAAGTAGAAGGGTTAGGAACCTAATCAGGAAAATGGGGAGGGTCAAAGATAATTTCTACCTAATTCACAATTTTCCTAAAAGCTAGGGAAAGTCATCACCTCCATCCTTTGCCCCTTGTCAAGGACAATTGAATAAACTTAGATGTCATGACACAGTAGGACTGATACACCAAAACACCCAAACTAATTGGGTATGAAACAATGTTAAAGAAAACCACTTGTAGAGGACTGGCAGAAAGAGTAGACAAGCTGTGGTCCCCAACTCAGACCCTCGTAAGAAAGCCAGAACCCTCAGACTGAGGTGCTCTGACCTTGGGGCACTGGGAGTGTAATGGTGGGGTGCAAGACTGGCAAAGAGAGCTACTTGTGCTATTCAGTGTTAGTGTCAGTGTATAGAAGAAAAAGTGAATTGAGAGGCAAAGAAATGTTTAGCCTGGCTTCGTTCTGAGTTTGAGAGACCTGGAAGCATCTTCTTTCCTCCTTCATCAAAGAATTGAAGGGTACCTTTGCAGCTTGGGATAGGAAACTAGAAACCAAACAATAAGGAAATTGTTTAGTGGTATGGTGTGTTCAGGGAGGACTAGTCCCTCTGGTGGAAGGGGTTGCCAATCCATTTTCAGGGCTGCTTATCCACAGTTAGTGTGCATCTGTCACCCAACTCTCACTTGTTGCTCCAAGAAGCTGTAGTAGATGCAGTGATCACACCCCAATCAACTATCTCTGCATGTGAGTTAAACCAATTTGAGGGTAAATTACAGGCTTTAAGCCCATCTTAGTGAGTTAGGGACATGCCTGCTCCAAGTATGTGAAGACTTCCCCAGAGGAATGGGCAGATGAGAACAATTTGTTCCAACGGTCATGAAGGTAGCAGAGGCTGTGGAGCACTTAGACATAAAAAATGTCAGGGTCATCCACTGCACCCTGGGCCATCACCAATAGTCTTGACTTTTGTTCTGCCACTGGACCTCAATGACTCAAGAAGAGAAAGTGAGGTTGCCAACTTTATGCCACTCAACTTCATTTGAATCCAATTCATGTGCAAATCAAGACATTCATTTGTGATGTCATTGGTCTACTTCAAAAACAAAGGATGAATGACAATAATTGCTCTTTTTTTTCTTTTTTTAAAATTTATTTATTTATTTAACTTTTAACATTCATTTTAACAAAATTTGGGGTTACAAATTTTCTCCCCTTTTGTCCCCTCCCCCCCAAACACCGAGCATTTTAATTGCCCCTATGACCAATCTGCTCTCTCTTCTATCATCCCTCTCTGCCCTTGTCTCCGTCTTCTCTTTTGTCCTGTAGGGCCAAATTACTTTCTATACCCCTTTACCTGTATTTATTATTTCCTAGTGGCAAGAACAGTACTCAACAGTTGTTCCTAAAACTTTGAGTTCCAACTTCTTTACCTCCCTCCCTCCCCACCCCTTCCCTTTGGAAGGCAAGCAATTCAATATAGGCCATATCTGTGTAGTTTTGCAAATGACTTCCATAATAGTTGTGTTGTATAAGACTAACTATTTCCCTCCATGCTATCCTGTCCCCCATTACTTTTATTCTCTCTTTTGATCCTGTCCCTCCCTATGAGTGTCAACCTCAAATTGCTCCCTCCTCTCCATGCCCTCCCTTCCATCATCCCCCCCACCCTGCTTATCCCCTTATCCCCCACTTTCCTGTATTGTAAGATAGGTTTTCATACCAAAATGAGTGTGCATTTTATTCCTTCCTTTAGTGGAATGTGATGAGAGTAAACTTCATGTTTTTCTCTCACCTCCCCTCTTTATCCCTCCACTAATAAGTCTTTTGCTTGCCTCTTTTATGAGAGATAATTTGCCCCATTCCATTTCTCCCTTTCTCCTCCCAATATATCTCTCTCACTGCTTGATTTCATTTTTTTGAGATATGATCCCATCCTCTTCAATTCACTCTGTGCATTCTGTCTCTATGTGTGTGTGCGCGTGTGCGTGTGCATGTGTGTGTGTGTAATCCCACCCAGTACCCAGATACTGAAAAGTTTCAAGAGTTACGAATATTGTCTTTCCATGTAGGAATGTAAACAGTTCAACTTTAGTAAGTCCCTATGACTTCTCTTTGCTGTTCACCTTTTCATGCTTCTCTTCATTCTTGTGTTTGAAAGTCAAATTTTCTTTTCAGCTCTGGTCTTTTCATCAAGAATGCTTGAAAGTCCTCTATTTCATTGAAAGACCAATTTTTCCCCTGAAGTATTATACTCAGTTTTGCTGGGTAGGTGATTCTTGGTTTTAGTCTTAGTTCCTTTGACTTCTGGAATATCCTATTCCACGCCCTTCGATCCCTTCATGTAGAAGCTGCTAGATCTTGTGTTATCCGACAATAATAGTTCTTAAAATCAAATTGAAATTTTAAAAAGTAGATATTGGCAGGGAGAGAAGAGTGAGGTCCTCTGACCTTGGGGCACAGGAAGTGTAATGGTGAGGTACCAGAATAGTGCTACTCAGAGTTAGGACAAATATTTTCACCAGCCCCAGGGTCCGATACTGTAAGTGCTGCTTTTCCTCAATCCTCTGTCTTAATTCTGATCCCCACCACCACCCCACCA
This sequence comes from Notamacropus eugenii, assembly GCF_028372415.1. Taxonomy (NCBI): domain Eukaryota; kingdom Metazoa; phylum Chordata; class Mammalia; order Diprotodontia; family Macropodidae; genus Notamacropus; species Notamacropus eugenii. The sequence continues at coordinate 121,526,677 of NC_092874.1, read as the reverse complement.
TACCAGTATCTCTATTTGCTCAATAATTCAATTCAGCAACATTTATTGAGCTATTATTATACACAGTTGCCAAGGGGTACACAAAGATGAATAAGACAGTCTAACTCTCAAGGAGCCACAGGAAAAAAAGAGACATACACAAATAATGATAATTCAGGTAAAATTCAACAAATATTCATTGAGCCCCTACTATGTGATATACAATGCTAGGTACTGGATACACAAAGATAAAAATGAAACACTCCCTGCCCTCAAAGAGTACATTCTACTGGAAGAGTACAACAGATCCAAAGAGAGGTATAATCCATGGGGCTAAGTAGATCTAGAGACTTACTTACTCAAGGAATATTTGAGGAGGGAGCCAATACTTTTAGCTAAAGGGATCAGGGAGTACTACTCAGAGGAGGAGGTGCCTAATCTGGGTCTTGAAAGAAGATAAAAATTCTGAAAAAATGGACACGGGAACAAAGCATATTCTGGGAATAAATGACATGTGTACAAGTATGATTGTGGAAGATGGTACATCAAGTTGAGGTTTGGAGAACAGCTACTAGTTTTGCTGGAACGTTGAGTATGTAAATGGGAGTCTAATGACATAACATTGGAAAGACAGGGAGGCTTCTAAACCTTTGCATTTTATTCTAGAATCCACCCCCTCCCCCAAATAAAAAGAATTATGCTGGTGTCACTGGAAGCCTTTAATCTGGGAAATGATATAGCTCAGCCTTCATTTTAGTATAATTATTTTGGGAGAAAGAAATCTACAATAAAAAGGAGATCTAAAAGGGGGTGGATGAGACTAGAGATTGTATCGTGTATCCGGAATCAGATGTATGTATCCAGATAACAGATAGACAATCTGGAATGTTTTCTGGTTCCTTCAGTGGCTAACTCCTCCCCCTCTAAGGTTACATTGTTAGCCATTGTAAAAGTATCTCTTATACATGTATCCAACATGTTGCCTGACTTGTTGATTGCTGAGAAGGCTAGGAGAACTCTCAGTCACTTTTATTTACCTTTTTTGAAGTCTGGGGTCCTCTTGTATTTAAATATACCTTCCTCTTCCGTCATGCCCTTGGCACCTCTCCTCTGGGCATGGTTTTCTTCTTAAATCAAGCTCAGAAGACGGTAATGCTCTGCCTAGTTGACAGCCCATTTGGTTGCAGGCCCTCCTGAAACAATTGTCCAGAAGAATCAGTGAAAGTATTACCTTTGCACCGGGAAGTTCAATAGCCCTGAAATTAAACTCTGGCAAAAATACTCCTGTTTGGTATCTTTCCCTCTCCTCCTAGAGTTCCCCCTAATCATCTCCTCTCCAGCGTGTTTGAATTCTGGGCAGCTAAGTGGCACAGTGGATAGAGCACTGGATCTAGAGTCGGGAAGACTCCAGAGTTCATTTATAGGAGTTCAAATCCAGGCTCAGACACTTACTCACTATATAACTGTGGGCAAGTCATGTAACCTTGGTGGCCTTAGTTTCCTCCTAATGAGCTAGAAAAGGAAATGGTAAACCACTCCAGTATCTTTACCAACAAGTCCCCAAATGGGGTAACAAAAAGTCAGACACATAAGATGGTAAACAAAATTAACAAAAAAAAAGGCAACAACAAAGATAGATCTCCTGTCCCAGGGGAAAGCTTCGGGCTCATTCCTTTTGGAAGAGAAGGATGAAAAGAAAGAAGGGAAACACAGAGTAATAGGTTCCAGTCTGCAGTCCTCATGCAACTGCCCCACAGCTAGTGCTTCATACGATCAAACTAAATGATCTGGGACTCTGTCGTCTTAGCTTCCACTCCTCACAGAATCTGTTCTTCACACGTTTCCCTACATTCCCTATTCACAAGCTCTCCTTTCTTGCTTTCTTCTCAGTTTTTCCTCTCCACAATCATTCAACATGAGAGGGTGAGTTTGTCAAAGGCAAGGCTTTGAAATTTGAAACAAGAAATTATGGGAGACCTCCATCCCAAGTTAGCATCTCCATTGTCCTGTTATACCTTCATGTGTACATCTTGTCTCCCCACTGAACTGTAAGCTCCTTGAAGGCAGGGACAGTTTTTCTTTTGTCTTTGTATCCCTACCTCTTCGCATGATGCTAGGATGAATTAGTTTGACTGACTGATTGATAGTACCTACCAAAATGTTAAGAGACTTAGAGGAAAGCCTCCAGTAGCCACTATGGAGCATTTCTGAGAGAATGTAAGAAGGCATAGATTCAGCATGGTGCAGAAATCTTTCCACTTGGTCCAGAAGCTTTTCAGTTATTCCCTCACTGTTTTTCCACTGCCATACTCAGGTTTGTCCAGTTCTCAGCATAACTGAGAATGTCTCAAAAATCTTCTGCTGCCTATGGGTGTTGAGGCCACTCTCCAAAAGATGTAATCAATAATATCTCTGCACATAAACTTGCTTCTCTTGACATTCTTATATTTCTCTCTAGTCTTTTTTTTTGCCTTCTTTTCTCATAATGTGCCCCCTTTTCAAGGCCTTTATCCATCATCATTAACGTGGTATCAATGGGGCATTAAGGACTCAGTACATTGCCAGAACATAACTATTACTTTAGCTCTCTTCCCATCATCCTAGATCTCTGAAACACTTTGAATCACCTCACTAGGGAGTATAACTTGGTGCAAGACGTTGCAAGGTGCTGTGCATGTGCCGGCCACAAGGTGGTGATCAAAGCTCAAGCTGTGTCAGCTCCCTCCACTGGGTATGCACAAGTCACACTTTGTGGTTCTAGCCTAGAGGTAGCCGCTAGAGGATGTACAAGTTTCTAGGCTTTCCCTAAAACCCTGAGTCTATGTTAAAGTCTAGGGGATTTGATTAATTCTTTAACAGTCATTTATAACTTTTGACTTGTATGCCTCCAGCCACTTTCAGTTCCAGTCTTTGCTTCCTTTTTCAGTATAGTCTCAAAGAACTCACTTTGAATGTGGGTTAAATGCATTTTCTAAAGTGAACTAGAAAGTAAATTATTAAAAAAAAAAATTTTTCACCTCAAAGGAAAAGAAAGTAAACCCTAATTTTTTTAAACAACCAAGCATTCGAGCACAGCCCCTTCTGTTTAATTTTTGAATTTCCAATTCTCCTGCTCTTTGCTTCTTCACTTTCTTTCCCTCATTTTCACCATGGGGACAGACATTTATAATTGAAAATGATCGAACTTTTTCAGTATCAGAAGTCAAGCAGGGAGGAGTTGGTGAGGAGAAACTACTTTAGCACCATGCTCTAGCCCTTTTCTCTTTGATTATCACCAGCAATCCCTGAATCTGGCTTCTATGGAGTCTGCATTCAACTCTTGATTAGATATCATATCTGCTTTCTTCTCTAGGCTCCCTCCTCACTCTTCCAGAATTTCCCTACAATGTCCCCAGAAACCTCTTCACCTTGGATGCTCACTTCACCCTTGGACTTTACACAGTGGAAGTACCCTCTCCTCCTCCCTCTGGTTGGTTCTTCCTAGAATCTCCATTTCAAGAAAGACACTCAGGCCAACCAAGTTTCAGACTGAATGCAGAATTCCAAAGAATAGCAAAGTGAGATAAGAAAGTTTTCTTAAATGAGCAATGCAAAGGAAGAGAAGAAAAAATAGAAGGGGAAGACAGGAGATGTCTTCAAGAAAATTAAAGATATCAAGGGAACATTTCATACAAAAATGAGCATGATAAAAGATAAAAAACAGTAGGGACTTAATAGAAGCAAAAGAGATTAAAAAGAGGTGGCAAGAAAACACAAAAGAACAATATCAGAAGGATCTTAACATCACCAATAACCATGATGGTGTGGTTATTGATCTAGAGCCAGACATCCTGGAGAATGAAGTCAAGTGGGCCTTTGGAAGCATGGATAATAATAAAATTAGTGAAGATGACAGAATTCCAGCTGAGTTATTTAAAATCCTAAAAGACGATATAGTTAAAGTGTTGTAGTCAATATGCCAGCAAGTTTGGAAAACATAACAGTGGCCACCGGTTTGGAAAAGATCAATTTATGTCCCGTCCCAGTCCTTCAAAAGTGCAATGCCAAAGAATGTTCAACTTATCAAACACTTGCACTCATTTCACACACCAGCAAGGTTATGCTTAAAATTCTGCAAACTAAACTTTAGTAATATGTGAACTGAGAATTACCAGAAAAGCAGAAGAACTGGAGACCAAATTGCCAACACTTGCTGGCAAGAGGGTTCTGGAAAAATATCTTCTGCTTCATTGACTAAAACTCATGACTCTGTGTGGATCACAACAAAATGTGGCAAATTGTCAAAGAGATGGGGATGCCAGATCATCTTACTTGTCTCCTAAGGGACCTGTATAAAAGTCAAGAAGCAACAGTTAGAACCAAATATGGAACAACTGGTTGGTTTAAGATTGGGAAAAGAGTACAACAAGGTTGTTTACTGTCACTTTATTTATTTAAATTATATGCAGAGTGTATCTTGTAAAATGTCAGGCATATGCATCAAATATGTAGGTGATACACCCTGATAGCAGAAAGTGGAAAAGGAACTAAGAAGCCTCTTGATGAGGGTGAAAGTGCATGTAAAAAATGGTTTGAAAACCATTGAAAACCATAGTCAAAAAAACTAAGATCTCAAAAACTGGATCTCATCACTTCCTGGCAATTAGACAAAGAAGAAATGGAAGCAGTGTCAGATTTTATATTCTTGGGCTCAAAGATCACTGCAGATGGTGACTGCAGCCATAAAATTAAAGGTGCTTACTCCTTGGAAGGAAAGCTATAGCAAATCTGGACAGCACACTAAAAAGTTGAGAAATCATCTTACCAACAAAGGTTCATATAGTCAAAGTTATAGGCTTTTTAGTAGTAATATGTGACTGAGAGAGTTGGACTATAAGAAAAGTTGTGCCCCACAGAATTGACATTTTTGAGTTGTGGTGTGTTGGGGATGGAAGCTCAATTCCATGTGGACAGTCTCGGGCGGGTAAAGGTGGGCCCCCCATGAAACACCAGGGAATCGAGGAGTGAGACCGAGCTATCTTGTGTATTTCCGCCTCTTCCTGTGAGAAACGTGATGGGAGGAGCATCCCCGCCCTCGAGACTGTCCCGGATCTGGGCACACCTATTATTATCTAACAGGCATGGTATTCAGGTGCAAACTACATGGCCGGAGAGCTTAATTAGGGTCAGGAAAGCATGAAGGCGCTCTTAGCGCTGAGAGGCCCTGACAGGACAGAAGGCTCCTTTTTTCCTCTCTTCGCTTTCCCCTCCCCCTCTCTCCCCACTTACACTTCTACTTCCAATCTCTTACTGTAAGATCTTGCCTCCTTGGGAGATTTCTCTCTCCCTCCTAAGGAAGAGCTCCCCCTGCACATGTAACCAGGACCCTGAATAAAGCCTAACCCTTGTTCGACTCCGGAAAGTCTCTTCTCTCATACGTTTATCCGGTTTGGCCAACCGAAGACCTGGGACAGGTAAGGTAAGACTCGGGTAGCCCTCAGGCCTCTAGGCCTGGCAGTGGTGGGGGTCCCTTTTTTTAATTAATTAATTTTTAGTTTTCAACATTCACTTCCATAAGGTTTTGTATTTCAAATTTTCTCCCCATCCCTCTCCTCCCCCTCTCAAAGACAGCATGCAATCTGATATAGATTCTACTTAAGCATTCATATTAAACATATTTTCACATTAATCATGATGTAAAGAAGAATTAGAACTAATGGGAGGAACCACAAGAAAGAAGAAACAAAACAAAATGACAAAAGACAAGAAAAGCAAATAGTATGTTTCTATGCACATTCAGTCTCCAAATTTCTTTCTCTAGATGTGGATAGCATTTTCCCTCATGAGTCTTTTGGAGTTGTCTTAGATTCTTGCATTGCTGAGAAGGGCTAAGTCTATCAAAGTCGTCATCTCACAACATGGTTACTACTGTGTACAATGTTCGCCTGGTTCTGCTCATTTCACTCAGCATCAGTTCATATAAATCTTTCCAGGTTTTTCTGAAGTACATTTGCTCATCATTTCTTATAGCACAATAGTATTCCATTACATTCATAATACAACTTGTTCAGCTATTCCTCAATCGATGGACATCCCCTCAATTTCTAGTTCTTTTCCACCACAAGAAGAGCTGCTATAAATATTTTTGTACATGTGGGTTTGATGGGGTACAGACTCTGGGAACCTTCTTGAACTCTCCTTGAATCTTCCCACTTAATATGGCTTTTCATACACAAATCTGTTACCCTTAACCTAGCCTGGTACTCCATTGTCTGATATCTCCTGATTGTCTCCAGCTGTTTCCCACCATTGATCAGTCACCCCAGTCCCATTAAGATCCTCCTAGGACTCCCCTTCAAGACCCTCCCTAACCCCTCCTCCCATCACCCCAGACTTCCAGACCAACTCCAGATCTCTCCCACAGTTTTTCTGTATATATTCCATCTCACCTCCATGAAGGTGCTCAGATTCAGTCTAGCTCGGATTCTATCTGACCTACTTGTTAATACAAGAGTCACAAATGTTGAGGGTACTTAAGAGTTAACCAATATGAGGAATCTTTAATAAACTTTGTTTTACTTTGGCTGAAAGAGGTCTTGGGTCGAATTTGTTAGAGCAGGACCCAAGGTGTCAGTATTTTGGGGTCCCAGCATCCGAACCTCAACAGGTTCTTTTCCCATTTTAGGGATACAGACCTAGAAGTGGTACTGCTGGGCCAAAGGTATGCACGGTTTTACAGCCTGTTGGGTATAATTCTAAATTGCTCTCCAGAATGGTTTGATCAGTTAATAACTCCATCAACAATCCATTAGTGTTCTAATTTTACCACATCTTCTCCAGCATTTATCATTTTCGTGTTTTGTCATATTAGCCAATCTAACAGGTGTGATATGATACTTCAGAGGACTTTTGAGAGTCCCTTAGGCAGCAAAGAGATCAAATTGGTCAATACTTAAAGAAATTATCTCTGACTATTCATCCAAAGTCAAAATACAGAAGCTTAAATGCTTTGGACACATAATGAAAGGACAGTCTCAATGCAAAAGACCCTGCTATTTAGATTAGAAAGATTAAAAGCAAAAGGAAAAGGGGACAGCAGAAGGTGAGAAGGAGAGATTGTGTCATGGAAACAATGAACATGAAGTTGGACAGACTTTGAGAGGCAGTGGAGGATAGAAGGGCCTGGCGTGCTGTGGTCTACAGGATCACAAAGAGTCAGATGGGACTGAATGACTGACCAACAACAACAACCAGGCTGCAGTGCCCCTCCTCTATCGTGTCTTCCCTTTGAGCTTTGATATGTTGCTTCCTCCTATTAGAATGTAAGTTTCTTGAGGTCAGGGATTTTTTATCTTTCTGCTTGTAATTGTATTCCCAGTACTGAGCATGGTGCCTGGCTCATAGGGTTAGTAAGTGCTTGCTCTATGTTTGTTGAAGCTAGGCAGAGCCTCTACTCTCCACTTGTATGCTCTGTAAATTAATTCTCCCTGATCTATTATAATGTGGTCAGGATGCTTTGTCCTGTCAAGATACTGTTAGAGACATTTAGAGAACTAAGGCTGGACAAGTAAGCTGAGCTTGACATAACATCAATCCTTTGCACTCACCTTCTGGAACTGAAGGTTCCTGACCTCAGGCAAGCACCAACAGGCCCAGACCCAAAGCCCTGCTATGAGCCAAACTTTTGTCATTACACAACCTTGCCTCACAGATGGGATTGTGTGTGTTTGTCTTTCGTTGCCCAAGGAAGACCATGTCATCAGATAAATGATGACTTGACTTGCACTTGACTTTGTTTTGAATGAGGGAGGGCTGTGCAGGTCACCAGCCTCACTCCTCCTCCAGAGCCATCTGAATCCAGTGACCACATATTCATCAGGATGACTGGAGACGACCCAGGATAAGGCAATTGGGGTTAAGTGGTTAAGTGATTTTCCCAAGGTCACACAGCTAGTGAGTGTCAAGTGAGTGTCTGAGGTGAGATCTGAACTCAGGTCCTCCTGACTTCTGCACTGGTGCTCTATCCACTGCACCACCTAACTGCGCTCATACACAGATGGGATATTAGCTCTGGGAAGCCCCTTGAACTCTCCTTGACTCTTCCCACTTAATCTGACTTTTCATACCCAAATCTGTTACCCTTAACCTAGCCTGGCCCTCCTTTGTCTGTTGCCTCCAGATTGCCTCTGACTACTTCCCAACCTTGACTCTGTAAAGTACTTTTAACCCACCCTAGCCTTCCTGGGGCTATTATCTCTGGATTGCCTCCAGCTGTTTCCCACTCTCTTGGTTCTGACCTCTAGTCACTCAGTCCCATCAAAGATCCTCCTTAGACTCCTCCTCAAGACCCTCCCTCAACCCCTCCTCCCATCACCCCAGACTACTAGACCACCCCCAGATCCTTCCCACAATCTTTTTGTATATAAGATCTTTCTTGTCTCCATGAAAGTACTCAGATTCAATCTGGTTCAGATTCTATCTGGTCTGCTTGTTGATATCCGGTATTTTGGGGCCCCTAGCACCCCAAACCTCAATATATGGTTCCCTGACCTCAACATCACTAGTATTGCTACACTATACTCACTATTTGACTCTTTGTCTAGCCACAAGTATATAAGACAAGGTTCAGCTATACTAAATTGGGTTTCCCCACTAGGGGCAGGGTCCTGACACATGTTTAATTTGTTTCCTTGCTTACAAGCTGTTTCTGTGATCCCATTCAAAATAGGATCTTTTGCTGTTTTTGTTTTAGTATAATTAAGTGCCTTTGATTGAGTCTTGCCTTTATCAATCAAGAGTCTTTATAAGGAGTAATGTACAGAAACAAGTTTGTTTAACTAACAACATAGAAAATGTATATATTTGTATTATTAATTATTTTATTGTGATTAAAGATCTTTCCCATCCATTGATGGGCCTGCCCATTGTGGGAAGCTTGATTAGAGGAGTTGTTTTGTAGAAGAATCCCAGACCTTTTGTTTTTTTCCATTGGGTCAAAGGGTTGTAATGCCCTCTGACTCTAAAAAAGGTATAAATACTCTGAGTTGAGGTTTTACTTTGGGGCTTACTGATTGGAAGTGTTTGTTTGGACAGATGAGGACTCTGGGAAGAGTGCTTCCCTCTCAGGTAACTATGGTCAGACAGTTGAGGTCCAACTGTCAACTGAATTCAGGCAGAGGAAGCCATGTCTGTTGATCTTTTGATTTCTCTATATTTTCTTTGAAATTCAGGGTACTGACTCCTTGAACTAATGGAATAATACATGTGCTTGATTAAAGTGATTGTTAACCCCTTGAAAGTTGGTTTCCTTTTAGAGAAGCAGATCAAAGAAGCTGTTGTAGTAGGCCCCCCCTGCGTATGTTGGGGTGCTTACTGATAGACCATCCACAGTGCAGTTGACACCCCACATCTCCTCATGTGTTATAGGCATTCCTAGAAGCATGAGACAAAGAAAACCCCAAATCACTTTGCATAAAGGCAAAGGTAAAGAGAAGAGAGAGGGAAAGAAATGGAAGAAAAGAAAAGAAACCATGTAATATCAAGCATGAGGATTCTGGAACTATGAAAGCTGGATTTGAACTTCTGTCACTTGGCTAACAGATCAATGCCAGACTATAAATAGGCTTTGAAAGGCTACCAGACCTCCAGAAACCATACTCTGAGGAACAACCCACTCAGCTTTAGAATTTCTTCCCAAGGGTCTGGGTTTTTCTGCTTGGTGAGTACAGAAGTACAAATTCACATGGTTCATCACATTTGACCTCAGCCATGCTTCACATTTCAACATGGCAGTCTTCTTGCCATTAGTCAACCATGAGGTCAACTCTCCCCTGACCCATAGTCCTAGCAAATTCGTCCTAAGATGCAAGATCTCAGCCCCTAGAGGCAGAATGGGAAACTGAGAGGCTGGAAATGTCTGACATTCCCCCTCCCTTCCCCTAGGGTTAATTCAATTCTCTGGTGGGGTGGGGCTGGGCAGGGTGTAGATTGAATTTAGTAACCTGGACCTTTCACCTACTTCCTCCTGTTCTAAGGTTGAGACTCTAAAAGACATATACATTAGGTGGGCTTATCCAGACATACAAATACTTCAACATACTTAGACTAAAGTACAGTTTGACAGAAACACAGTCAGACACAGATACATAACGCACATAGGTATATCATCTCTGGTCCCAAGGAGGTCAAATTGATTCTGAGCCTCACATTTCCAGGGGTCTGGAGTACTAAAGAGCCCAGAGATCTAGTTCTGTCCACAGCCACTGGAACCTTCCTAGTCCTTCTCCCCAGGTAGCCCCAACCTAGAACAATTTCAACCAGAACAGAAAAGGTTTGGTTGAAAGCAGACTACCCTCTGAAAGGCTGGGGGGAGAGGGGGTGTCAACTGCTCTCCCTTGTTCCACAGACTGGACTTTGTGGTCCAGGCATTCTTACTACAAAAAGAAAGGCAGAAGTATACTCATTGATTTGCTAATGTATGGCCAGGGAAGAGAGTAGCTTCTTTCCAGAGAGACCTGGGATTTGTCACCCAGTCAATCAATAAACATTGCCATTACTAAACCCCAAACATGGTCACAAAGAGTTGGACACAGCTGAAGAAAACGACTCAACAATGTCAATAAACAGTATTCAGCACTTGCTACCTGTTAGGCACTGTTCTAAGTGCTGGGGATGCAAAAAGAGGCAGTAAGTACCCTCTCTCAGGGAGCTCATGGTCTAATAAGGAGACAAGATGCAAATGACCATAGGCAAACAAGTTATCCATAGGATAAACTGGGAATAATCAACAAAGGAAGACACTCGAATTAGGGGATTTGGGAAAAGCTCCCCCTTAGAAGGGGAGATTTTAGCTCAGACTTGAAGCAAGTCAGAGAAGACAGGAGGCAGAGATGATGAGGAAAGAAGTCCAGGTATGGAGGGACAGCCAGTGCTAATGTCTCAGGTCTGGAGATGGAGTGTTTTGTTAAAGGAGAATGGTATTAATCAAATACAGAGTGTAATGGGATGTAAGATGCTGGAAAACCAGCCTTGAAACTCAGCATTCCACAAGTTCCCCCTCACCAGATTCATAAGTAATACTGAAGAAAGGAGGACAAAGGTGAAAATTTGGACACAACCCCAGGAACCCTCAGGCTGCACGATCTGCACGTTCCTCCTAGGTTTCCGGGACTACAGACTGAGTCAGCACCAGCTCATGTCAGTCAGAACGAACACATGTGCCAGTCCTGGGCTTAACTCTGTCCAGCCCCTGGAACACAGAGAGTGAAAACCAAATGTACGAAAACTAAAGGCAGTCCTTGTTCCAACTGGATGGGAAGGGTGCCAGAGTCTAGTGACACTTTGGGAATGAGTGGAGGGAAAAGAGAAGGGGAAGGAGGGTTTAGACTGGGTGTATTTGGAGAATCTTCCCCTCAGACAATGAAATCGGCTAAATACTGACTACCCTGGGAGCTGGGGGAGAGAAAAAAGCACCAGATATGCAAGTCTGAATTGATTTCAAATCAACCGGCTTCTTATGGGCCCCACACTGGAATCTCTGCCTAGCTATGGGGGAGGGGGAAAGGGGAGAGAGGGGGTGTCTGAGAGCCCGAGAGAGTTCTGACTGTTTTGCAGGATTGTGCCAGATCACCCCTCCCCCAGCCCAAGCCAAAGCTCATTTTGGGAAGTAGATGAAGTTGGTCCCCAGTAAGACCCCAACCCCTTAGCAGGCTTCCAGGAATGCTGGGAAGATTGCCAGTTTTGAAATCAGAAGAGCTGGGTTCAACCAATCAATCAATCAGTCACAGCCAGCAAGCATTTATTAAGTGTGTAGAGAAAATAATGGCAAAAACTTCAACAGTCTCTGCCTTCCTGGAGATTAATTACATGTATAGGAGTGAGACAATGTACATGTATATAATAATACTAGCTAGCATTTTTATAGCACCTTACGGTTTGCAAAGTACTTTCCATATATTATCAGATTTGATCTTTGAAATACCTTGTGGGGTGGGTGCTATGATTAGCCCCATTTTACCGGTAAGGAAACTGAAACTGAGACTGGGTAAATAATTTGCCTCAGACCATATAGCTAGTAAGTGTCTGAGATAGGATCCAAAAGCAGTTCATTCCTACTCCAAATCTGGAGCTCTATCCACCATACAATATGTTTACATGTATACACATATTTATATGTGTGTGTGTGCATATGTGTAAACATATATGCAATCCTATGTGCCAGCCACTGCCTTAGGTGCTGGGATACAAAGAAAGGTCAAAAGAGTTACTGGTTACCCTCAAGGAGTCCACATTCTATACACAAACACACAAAACAAATACCACATGATGGGAGAGGCACTACCAACTAGTGGAGGGACCAAGAGAGACCTGGCAGAAGGTGACCCTTGAATAACTTCAAGTTTGCTTGCTTTGAATTGAAGGAACCAAAGATTCCAAGAGATGGAGGTGAGGAGGAAGGACATTCCCAACATGGGGGCAAGACAAGAGGAAAAGACATGGCAGTGGGAGAAGAAATGTGATGCCCTTTGAGAAATAACAAGGTCAGTTTGGATGGACTATAGAGTGTGTGGAAGGCAGTAATGTGTAATGGAGCTGAGAAGGTAGGTTGGAACCAGGTGTTAAAAGCTTTATTTGCCAAAGACAGAAGTTTATATTCTATCCTGGAGGTGATGGGAAGCCAATAGAGTTGAGAAGAGGGGTCCTCAGAGTTACATATTAGGAAAACCATTTGTTGGCTGGCTATGTGAAGGATGGATGGGAATCCTGGTTCCTCCACTTTGCTGCCTATGTGACTTTGGGCCACTCCCTCACTTTATATCTCAGGGCCTCAATTCCAGGGGGTCTGAACATTTCAAGTCTATACTAGTTACAAAGTTTTGATTCTGATTTCCCCCTCTGAAGTACTTTCCTGGACATACCAAGGATGTTTGTGTGTATGTGTATGGGATATATGATACTCTCCTCCTGTCCCATGTCTACCTGGATTCCCTCAATCCTCCATCCTCAGAAAGCACCCTACATATTCCACACATTCCTACACCCAACAATCCCTTTAAAAATTGTGTCCTTTCTCTGGCCCTCTAATTTTGAAAATGACAATTCTTAATGTGACAAATTAATAGTACACTAATGGGGAAAACAGACTAGCCCTTCTTTACTTTCTGATTCACTTGAGTGTAATTTTGTTGTGGTTCAGTCCGGTCCAACTCTTTGTGACCCCGTGGATCATACTCATATTGCTCATGGGGTTTTCTTGGCAAAGATACTGAAGTGGTTTGCCACTTCCTTCTCCGGTGGATTAAGGCAAACAGATTAAGTGACTTGCCCACAGTCACACAGCTAGTAAGTGTCTGAGGCTGGAATTGAAGTCAGGCCTTCCTGACTCCAGGCCCAGTGCTCTGTACACTGAGCCACCTAACTGCCTGTTATTATTGAGGGACTCTCTGAGAGGCACATAGCTAGTTGCCTCCTTGTGTGTAATTTAATAGGAGCTTTCTGGAGACAAGGCCACAAGCCAGTGGCCACAATCTCTAATGACAGGAATTTCAGACAGCAAACAAGATACAGTAGAAGTAGTGATAACTCACATTGATATGCTCTTCGAGGTTTATAAGGGCTTTTCTCACAACAACTCTGTGAGGAAGATAGTACAAAAATTATCGTTCCCATTTTACACATGAGACAACAGAAGTCCAGAGAAGTAAGTTGCTCTTCAAATCACAGCCTATGCCTCAGTTTCCCATGGCAGCAAGATATTACCTAAGTACAAATTGGACAGCCAGGTGGCATAGTGGAAAGTGTATTGGACCTGGAGTCAGCAAGACCTGAGTTAAAATCCAGCCTCAAACATTTACTAGCTGTATGGCCCTGGGTAAGTTACTTCACCCTGTTGCGCTCAGTTTCCTTGTCTATAAAATGAGCTGGAAAAGGAAATCATAAACCATTCCCATGTGTTTGCCAAGCAAACCCCAAAAGGGGTCATGAAGAGTAGGACATGATTGAAACAACTGAACAACAAATACAAGCTAGAAATTATGGAATAGAAAATGCAAATTTGAAATGCGATGCCACCCAAATCCTCCTCTTCCTCACTGATGGCAGAATCATCATTCTTCTTTTTCTCCAGGTCTGTGATACTGAATGATGGGAACCTCTTTGTCTATTCCCCATGGTCAATACATTCCTTTGCAACATCTCTCAGACCAATATTTTCTTCATCATTGTCAAAGTCCTTGGGCAGCCATTCATTGAACATTTGGGGGATAATTACTGAGAGCTGAATCCTAACCTTAATACCAGACAGGGTATGCCTAATCTATCCTATGCCCAATACCCAGAGTTCCAGAGCAGGGTAGAGGTAAGAGCATTCAGGAGACCCCTATTCTAGTTCCTGTTCTCCTACTCCCTCACTCAGTGACCTTGGGCAAATTGTTTAACATCTCCAGGCTTTAGTTTCTGTATTTGCAAAAAGAGGAGGCTGTTAACCCTCTCAAGGTTTTTTTAGCTCTAACATTCTATAGCCGCACAATTCTAGGAGGCTACCTTCCCCCAGAATTGAAATATTAGAAGCCACAGTCTCTGGAGGCCTCCAATAGGATTCTTGTTGTTATGCTTTAGGTTTTTCAGTCCTTCTGGCTCTTCATGACTCCATTTGGGGTTTTCGTGGCAGGGATACTGAAGTGGTTTGCCATTTCCTTCTCCAGATCATTTAATAGATGAGGAAATTGAGGCCAACAAGGTTAAGTGACTTGCCCAGGGTCACACAGCCAGCAAGCGTCTGAGCTCAGATTTGAATGGAGGAAGATGAGCCTTTCTGACTCCAGGCTCCCTGCTCCTTCCCTGAGACGGCATGCAATCTTATACAGGTTCTACACATACATTCTTATTAAATACATTTTCACCTTAGTCATGTTGCATACAAGAATTAAAATGAATGGGAGAAACCATGAGAAGAAAAGAAACCGAAACATAACACAAGAGAAAATGGTCTGCTTCACTCTGCGTGAAAAAGTGCAGTTTGAACAGGACATAGGGAAGGGAATTTTGCTTTCCTCACCTCAAGTTTATAGACTGACTAGAGTTTTGTGGTACATACAGAAAGCCAGAAGGGAATAATTGTGCTTGATACGTATATTTATTTTTTACATTCTTAATTGTAAACTAGGAGTTATTTTATTCAATGATTTATCTACCATTTTAAATCTGCATTGGTCATCTATAAAATGACAAGGTTGAAGTAAATGACCTAAGGTCTCTTCCAGCTCTAAGGGTTTTTGTTTCTATCTTGTCTCTTTGTTTATTTGGTCTAAATCTTGAACTTGGTCAGGACAAGTCTCTCCCAAATCATACAAGTTCTCTATCATTTTACAACAATGCTCATTGAGTATTTGTTGATGACAATCAGGTGATAGCATAAAAGGTTGACCTCATTTAGTTCTGGAACAAAGGACAACCTGGAAGTTGTCTTTGGAAGTTCTTTTGGAAGTTGTGAAGTTCTAGTTTCTTTGTTTATCCTTATAAGAACATTCACTTCTGACTCTTTTTTTCCCCATTCCCAGCCTCAACTCCACCTCCAAGCTGGAAAAGAAGTCCTCCTTAAATAGCTAAGAGCCAAACACTTCAAATGCCTAGAGTCTGGTGCCCACTCAGTGGCTCAGTTTCAAAGACAAGAAGATCTAAGGGTTCAGGGCAACCTGTTTGCCTCTTCTTCCAAGAAACAAAGAAGCTGCCTTACGGAAGAAAGATTCTGAGGGAGAATGAGCATCCAGTCTTCCAGAAAGAATCTGATTCCTTTTTCCCTCAGTAATCTCTCAGCCTTTGTCATTGCAAAAGAAGTAGAGGTAGAGGTCAGTGAACCTGATTTCCAGGGTAAAAGCATTATTTATTTTTCCTTTGGGCCTTTTTGTCCAGGTGTGTATGAGTTGTGTGACATACTCTGAAGGTGCCTCAGAGGAGGGAATCAGGACATCACTTTACAACTAGAAGAGATTTGAAAGGTCATTTAATTCAACCCCCTTCTTTTATGTGTATTAATGGAACACTGTACTGCCAATCCTTGGGCAGCTCTCGAATTACTAAAAGGGGAAATCTATCTCATTAAATGACAGTATAATAAATAACCAAGCGTTCCTTACATAGACTAACCAAATAATATGTCTCAAGCACATTTTCTGTAACTATTTTCCAAATGTATATAGATGCTGTTATGGTTAATAAAATACAAAAGCTTCCTTTAAATAAATGTAATAGTTAACATAATAAATCAATGTAACTTAATTAATAGAATACACATGTACTGTTTCCTTTAGAAGCTTTGCTGCACTTGTAGTAGTATTTTATCATTGTGTATTTTCCCAATAGAAGCACAAATACTGTCAGGTGAAAGTTCACCTCTCTTTTTTTTTAAACTTTCGAAAAGGCCTTCACACTTAAAAAAAAAAGAAGGAAAACAATTACTTCCTCTGTGTGGGTCCTAGGTCCAACGTTAACCAGCTGTGTGGCAATGAGGAAATTTCTTCACCTCCAGGCTCGTGGTTTCCTCCTCTGTGATGGGGATAATACTTAAAATCCCCACTCTACAGAGTTGTAAGAGAAGTACCTTATAAACCAACAAATGTTCTATTAATATGGTTGGTTTTGTAATCATTATTAGAAATGTCTCTGTGCCTGTGTGTGATCATGTCTCTGTAGGTGGGACTCTTAATATCTACATGGTTCTGGATACCCCACATATCTGCCTGGGATTCCTCTGTGTCTACTATGTCTGTGACTCTCTCTGTCTTGTTGTATTTGTTTTTAAATTCAAGTTACTGGGACTCTAGGTATTCGGAAGTGTAAGAGACTGGGTCAGGGCCCATGACTCTTCAGGAAGTCTAGGTAGGTTTGGTGTCCTCTAGTTTAGTCAGTGAATCATGCAGGAAACAGAGTGCCCTCGTGAATGCCACCACTCATCTCACACCAGGGGGCAGCCCCATTTCCTCATTTTCCCCCTGTTCTCAACATGGCTGGCTCACCCAAGAAGTCCCTTCCCCTTGAAGGTCATGGGATGAAAGGATTTAGAGCTGGAAGAGACCGTACATAGCGAAGATCTAGGGCAATCTTCTCATTTTATAGATGAAAAAACCAAGGCTGAGAAAGATGAAATGTCTTAAAGGTCATCTACTCTAATTGCCTTTACAGATGAGCAAAGTAAGACCCAGGGAGATGAAGGGGGCTTGTCCAGTGTCACACAGGGTGTGAGTGGCAAAGCCAAGGTTTGAGCCTGGACCCTTTTATTTCAAATGTGCTTTCTGATATACTTCCAAAAAAAAAAAAAGGAAAAGGAAAACAAAACAACAAAAACTCAAAACACCTGGTTATATTCAAGAGTGAGTGATCAGCTCAGAGACACAGTCAGGGACAGAGCTAGAAAGGACATCTGTGAGTTCTCCATAGAATAGTTACATAACCTAGTTGACTCAGAGAGGGCACGATTTACCCACACATAGTGTTGGTAAATTAGTGTTATCAGTGCCCATGATTCTGATTCACACTCACTCAGTTGACCGTAGAGCAGACCAGGTAGAAAAACTGACTGAGGAATTCCTCTACTAGTTCCCCACTTGTCTTTTATGAATTAAATGAAGAAGCATGAAGCATGAATTAAAATGACTTGGGAGGATAAAGGGGATTAAGGAATAAACTATCCTCTCAAATGAGCCAAGATAAACTATGACACAGATTGGTTTGCTAGATTAGCTAGCACCTTATAAAGCAGAACCAGAGTGTCAGAGCTGGAAAGGAGATTAGAGATTGTCTACTCCAACCCCTTCAGGTTTTAGAAAAAATGTTCTTGCTTTTATTAATGCTTTCTGTTTTTACATCTGCCCTTTTGTTTCTATATATGTTCTAGTGTATGAAAGTGATATATGTGTATGTGTGTATGTGTATGGCTGTACATATATATGTTCTATAGCCAGTGTGCATCTATAATAACAAAGATTTAAAAAGAGAATGACAGCAATTCAGCAAAACTAACATATCAACAGTGTCTGATAGCATAAGGCAGTATTCCACACCCGGAGTCCCACACCTTTGCAATGAAGTGAGGGGATTTGGGCCCCACTTTGCCAACTCCTTCATGCTTTTTGTTGTTCATTTCTGTTTGACTCTTCCTGACTCCATTTGGAGTTTTCTTGGCAAAGATAATAGAGGGTTTTTTCACTTTCTTCTCCCACTCAACAGATGAGGAAACTGAGGCCAGCAGGGTTAAGTGACTTGCTCAAGGTCATATGGCTAGTGTCTGAAGCCAGATTTGAACTTGAGAAGATTAGTCTTCTTAACTCCAGACTCAGCACTGTATCCACTGTGTCACCTAGCTGCCCAACTCTTCATACTCCAAATGGGGAAATGGAGGTTGCCCAAGATAGCTGACATAAGCAGTTATGGTGTGAAGTCAGATGCCTTCCTTTCAAATCCCTATTTACTGATTGTGTGACTATGTGAGTCACTTCTTTCCATCTGAATTTACTCACCTTTAAAATGGGGAATCATTGAATTTAAGAGTCAGAAGGGATCAGAGCATTCACACCCTCTGAGGCCCATCGTGTTGTATTAACTTGCTAAAAGTCACAGGGGTAGTTAGTCACAGAGTGAGGTATGAACCCTCATTCACCAAACCCATGCCGCCACACTACCTGTATGTCTACCTTAAAAGGTGTCTATCAGCTTCAAAAGAGGCACTGTAGTTTCGCCTGCTCTTAAAACTATATAACTGACAATCATTATTCTACTCAGTAAGGCCCTGAAAGAACAGGACTGCTGGGGCACATTGGGGTATCTTGAGGTTAGCAGAATTTAGAGAGAACTGTGAGTCTGTCAAAGATTAACTGAGATGGCTTCACACTTTTGCCAGAGACTAGCCTCATTTCTGGGACAAGGAGTAGTGGAGGTGTGTCTGGAGATAACTTGAAGGCAGATGTACATCTTCCATCAGACAACTGTCAGCTACTTTGTTTATTAGGCTCATTCAGTATTCTTTAGAAGTCATCCCTCTCATTTTTATTGATTAGGCAGGCAAGTAATATAATTTGTCCAGGTGTTTAGAGTCACCAAGAGAATTGGTGACAAACAGGGTTCCAGCTGGAGTCCTCCCTAGATCCAGAAGACTTTTTACTGTGCCAAGACGATCTCTGGGTCCTGTTTTTCTTTAGGAAATTAGTTGCTAGAGGTGGAGAGTTAATTTAAAAATAAAATTTGACAATTTATGTCCACATGCCTAAGTAAAATTTGACTGAAGGTCCCCTGTGTTGATCATTTGTTCTCATGCTGTAACCTGCCCTGAAACACACAAACCTACTCCCCTTCCCCTTGGAACTTCTATCCTGCCTTAGAATTTTGGCACGAGGTAAGATTTGACTTGGGTCATCTGACTTCAGTCAGGCTCATCTTCTTGAGTTCAAATCTGGCCTCAGATACATCCTACTTGTGAAACCCTGGACAAGTCACTTAACCCTGTTTGCCTCAGTTTCCTCATCTGTGAAATAAGCTAGAGAAGGAAATGACAAACTACTCCAGGATCTTTGCCAAGAAAACCCTAGATGGGGTCATGAAGAGTCAGCCACAACTGAAAACGACTAAACTAGACTCACCTACAACAACCTCTGACTCCAGAGCTAGTGCTTTTCCCACTGTATCTGGGCAGCTAGGTGGTCAAGTAGTCAGGAGTTGTGAAGCAAGCAAGCCTGGGAGTCAAGAAGATCTTTTAACTGTGTCAGTCGATAAATATTTGTTAAGCTCCTAGCAGATGCTAGGCGTTGTGGTAAGTGAAGAGGATACAAAAAGAGGCAAAATGCCTTCAAAGAGTTTACAACCTAATTGTGGATGAATAACAAGAAAGAAGAGCCGGGAGAAGAAGTTTCCTCCCCCCTCCCCTTTTTGCATAGGTGGGAAGTCCAGGGACTAGAACGCTGTGTATTTCCATTGTAAGTTCAGGTTTTCAGCAAAGTTAATTCTTTTTCTCTTCCTTTTGATCTTTAAAAAAAAAAATTCTTTGTTATATGGGATGGTTCTCTAGGAGGGAGACTAGGGAGTAGGATAAAGGTCAGAAGAAATTTAAACAACTTAAAAGGAATTTGTTATTCAGTCATTTCAGTCCTGTCTTCACTCTGTGGTCCCAGTCTTTGGGGTTTTCTTGGCAAAGTTACTGGTTTGCCATTTTCTTCTCCTACTCATTTTACAGATGAGGAAACTGAGGCAAATAGTGTTAAGTGACTTGCCCAGGGTCATACAGGTAGGAAATATCTGAGGTCAGATTTTAAACTCAGGAAGATGTCTTCCTGTAAAAAGAATATACATTTATAAATGTCATCTAAATGTCATATATATATTATATATGACATTTATAAATGTCATCTAGAAACATTAAAAATGTTTCCATATACATAATAGGACCTCAAAAATTTGAAAGGAGGGCTGGGAATATTGAGCAAAAGAATTACTTTAGGATCCTTTGGATTCTACTTTTCATTATTTTCCTTGAGATTCTTGACCTTTGTTCCTCCAGATGAATTCAATTATTGTTATTTTTTTCTCGCTCCATAAAGTAATAAAATAGTTTGATTAGCATGGCATTCAACAAGTAAATTAACTTAGGTAATATTGTCATTTTTAAATTATACTATCTAGACCTAACCATGAGTAAAAGAGAAGGGGACATAGAGGAGAGTGAGAAAGTAAAGTGGTAAGTGGTCAAATGAAGGCTCTCAAACTTCTACTTCTTTCTGGCACTCCTCAGCTCTATGCTTCTCCCTTATTCCACCTCCCATCCCCCTCTCTCTGCCTCCTCCCCAGCCTGACAATACAGAGCACAGAGAAATAGGGGAAAGGTCGAGATGCTGTTAATTAGCCTTCTCCCTACCCCCAGGCCTGTTCCAGCCCTGACCAGCCTCAGACAAAGTTATTGATACTCCCAAGGATTCTCCCTTCCCAGGACTGGTGAGAACAGAACTGTCAACCAGGCAAATAAATAGCATGACAAACTTTATTTCTGGCTGAATTTTCTAGATAAGGATTTACTCTGCTCTGCATCTGTTTCCAAGCAGTTCATAGGGTCTCAAGCTGGAAAGGTCCTTAAGAATCCAGCAGTTCTTAAAGTTTTTGATCTCTGCTTAAAAATAGAGGACACCCCTCTATTTTGATGATTATGTAGAGTTGATGTTTATGTAGGTTCTATCAAGTTTCAGTATCTCAGTATTATCTGTAAAGGGCTAAAGTATATATGGAAGACCCATTGGTAATACTCTGAAAATCTCCCAGTTCAGCTCCCCGTTCAGACACACAACCTGTGCTAGGGAGAACTTGATGCTTTCCTAGTTTCAACCAGAGTTTCCATTTCAGTGGCATAGTTTCAGAGAATCCTAGGCCTTAACCATGCTAAGACAATGATGCCTCAGAGGAAAACAACTAGGGAGCATATGGTTAAAAGAATGCTGGTTTTAGAGTCAGAAAACCTGGTTCTGAATCTGGACTCTTCTACTTAATTCTTTAATCTGAGCAGGTTGCTTGAGCCACTCTGTGCCTCAGTTTCCTCATCTGTAAAATGGTGATGGTAGTACCTTGGGAGGTAATGAATTCATCATCATTGGAAGTCTTTAGACAGAGATTAGATGAAAACCTGTCAAGAGTCATAGATTTGTAGAATTGGAAGGGACCTTGAGTCTAAACTCGGAATTTCACAAATGAAAGGCAGCAGGGTGGAGATGAGAGACCAGAAGTCAGAAAGACAGAGTTCAAACCGGGTCTCCCACACTGATCAGCTGTGTGAGTCTGGTCAAATTATTTAGTCCTTCTGTGCTTCCTTATCTCTAAAACGAGCAGATTGGACTCAATGACCTTTAAGGTCGTTTCCAGATCTAAATTTAGGATGCTGTGAAACTGAGGTTCAGAGGGGCCCCCTAACCTTGACTTCCCTGCCACAGGCAGCCTTGTTTCCCTTAAAACTCATTCCAAGGGCTATCTTCTAATGAGGCTTTTTTGGATTCCTCATCAGCAGTCAATGCCATCCCTATCCCCAATTACCAGGAATAAAGTTTGTTTATGTTGTAGTAAGATAGCTGGGTAGTAAAGTGGATAGAGTGCCAGTCCTGGAGTCGGAAGACTTATCTTTCTGAGTTCAAATCTGGCCTGTGACACTCACTGGCTGAGTGGGAAAGTCACTTAACACTATTTGCCTCAGTTTCCTCATCTGTAAAATGAGCTGGAGAAGGAAATGGAAAACCTCTCTAGTATCTTTGCAAGAAGAGTCAAACACCACTGAACAACAACATTGTCTCCCTCTGCAGAAGTAAGCCCCCTGTGAACATTTGTGTCTAGATCTCAAAGGTCTAGTACTGAGCTTGTTTGCTTGGTTAGGTCAGAAAGGCAGTAGGTGTCAGAGCAATTCAAAGGGGATTAGGGTCAACAGGCCCTGGGTATATAAAAGCAGAGACAAAAGAAAGCCAGGAACCTAGAAGCTTAAATACTAGGAATATATTGAAAAGTGTTGGCAAGTAATGGGGGGAAGGGGAAGGAGAAAGTGCCAAAGGAACATTAAAGGAGAGAAAGTGAGCACTTCCCAAAAAGGTAAGGCTGGGACCTGAAATGGGTCCTCCTAGAAGATGGGTGAGTCGAGAATGTGTCTGTCTGCAAACCCTAAAACAGGACATAAAATGTTAGTTAAGAAGAACCGGGTTCCTTAAGAATCCGCTCGCTCGGGAGAGACTCCCGTCTGTCCTTCAGTTGTGTTAGCTGCTGAGACACTCGGCCCCTTGAGTTCATCCTACAGAGATTTCAGGGAAATTTGCCTTACTGTGTGCCTCAAGTTCCCTACACTGGAAGAGAGTGAAACTATAAAAATGTGTTTCTCAGTCTCTGTCTCCTCTCTCCTTTGTCTTTCTCTGACTCTCTCTATCCCGGTGTCTATCTCTGACTTTTTCTATTCTCTGCCTCAGTTCATCTATCCCCCTCTGTCATTGTCTCGTCTATCTCTGTCTCTGTTTCTCTGCTCTGTCACTGGATCTTTCGTCTCTGTTTCCCAGGAAAAACTCCTTCGGGGTAGAGGCTTCCTCCAACACCCTCCTCCACCTCCATCCCTCTTCTTTCCTCTGGCAGTTGTGAACTCGTCTACCTCGGGGCTCGAACCGACTGCTTGGGCTTTAAACCTGCGCTATCCCTTTAAGGGGAGGGGCCAGGGCAGGGAAGATATAAATCTCCAGGTTTCTGGAGCTAGAACCCTGGAAACTGTTCACAGCCACTAGTGCTCGCTGCGGGAGCTGCTTCGGGAACTGCCCACGGCCCCCGACCCTCGATCGTCCCCCACCTCTCACTGCGTTCCGTGTTGCGGTAAGTACCCACCAGCTGCCGAAAGCTGCGGGCCAAGGCCGAGACCGAACTGCCAAGAATCTGGCTAAGCCACGTTTTCCCGGTCTAGGTCCCGGGTCTGCCCCTCCTCTGCTCAGGGATAGGGTTCGGGCTGGGACAGCGGCCCTTCGCTTTCCCTCTGTGCCTCGGGGAAGACCCCTTTCCCCGCTTCGGATGACTCTCCGCGGGCTTGAGGACTTGGTGGTGAGGTCTGTGGATTCACCGGCTCGGGTCCGGTGTTCTGAGGACACCCTAACCACCACATGGTCCAGTTTCTTCATTGTACGGCAGAGCAACTGAGGCCCAAGATTTTTTAGGAGTATCTAAGTAGAAGTCAGAAAGAACTCAGGGCTTTTGAGTACAAATCCGAGCTCTTTCTCTCCCACCTCCCTGGGGGTCTCTGTTCCTTTCTGTTCACAAAAGCTTTTTTCTTAAACAATCCAGGACTCCTGCCTTCCCCCCCTTTTTTTAAGGCACAGGCTGAATTTTTATTTTTATTTTTATTTTTAGGGACACGGACGAGCATTTATTAATTGTCTAATACATACGGGACACGGTACCAACAGCTTTACGAGTATTATCTCGTTTGATCTTCACAAAAAACCTGTGAGGTAGGTGTTTATTTTTATTATTTCCATTTTACAGTTGGGGAAACCAAGGTAGATAGTTAAAGTGATTTGCCCAGGGTCACGTAGCTTTAAGTGTCAGAGGCTAGATTTTGAACTCAGTTTTTCTGACTCCAGGCCCACTATTGCCACCTGGCAGCCTCTAGCCCTGTAGTGCCTGGGTAATATGTCGGTTAAGGGCTAGGATTTCTACCTTAACTTGATGGTGGCTACCTTGAGAACTAACCCAAGTAGCAGAGGTATGCTACTTCTTACATGTCTCCATTCTGTAGACTTAAGTGGGATTGATTTATTGGGTCTCTAGGTTTTAGTAAGGCGATTAAGGATAGATTTTTAAAAATAAAGTCTTATATGTCCTAACCTCTGGAGGAGTAAGAAGTAATTTACATTTTTATAGCACTGACAAAACTTTTTCTTTATAACCCATTGTGGGGTTATGTCTATTTTACACGTAGTAAAATAACTGTCAAGTCTGGTGTTCTTTCTTAGAATGAGGTCTCTATGCATAAATTTGATTCTCTTTTTTAACACTGGTCGTTTTTCATTGCTACAGTGAAAAGAGTTTTGGCGAATCAGCTCTGCACACTGGGCAAGTCATTGAAAGTTTCTGAGCCTCAGTTTCTTTAGCTGTAGAATGGGGATAATGCTTGAGAGATCCTCAGCTGGCTAAGCCATTAGGATCAAGTGAGATAATGTATGTAAAGTGTTTTCTAAGGATTAAGTGAGAGTGATAGATATTTGTTTTTATAGGTGACTTCTGACTTGGTAGTTACAATGTGACATTTATATATAGTGCTTTTCAGGCTTCATCCTTAATGGCAATCCTGTAAGCCAGGTAGAAGAGATAATACTCCCATTTTTATGGGGGAAACTAAGGTGATTTGTCTCTCATAGATAGCTAGAGGCTTTCTCCTGACTCCAAAGCTATGATTCTTTATTTATTGAAAAACCAGCTATTTGTTAAGTCCCCCGGAGGGGATAAAAAGATTCAAAGGTGGTTTGTACCTTCCTGGAGCTTGTACTGTGGTAGAGGAGATAGACAGAGACTCCAAGCTTTAGAAATGAAAGCAATGTTATCGATTAGCTAGTCTCATACTCATGCACACAAATAACTACTATTATGTTGCTTTGAAAGTCTACCACCAAAACTAGCTTTAATTGAAGCCTAAAATCAGTATTATCTTTGTGGTGTTCCTTCCTTCCTTTCTCCCTCCTTTTCTCTTCTCCCTCCTTCCTTTTCTTCTCTCTCTCTCTTTCTCCTTTTTTATTTCTTAGAGGACTGGATATGGAGTCCAAAGACTTGGGTACAAATTCCAGCTGTCAAAAATTCTGTGACCTTAAACAGGTTATTTTCCCTCTTAGAGCCTCAGCTTTTCCTCCAAAATAAAGGAGTGGCCTTTCCTGGAAGTCTTCCCCCACCCCACCTCCCAATTGTTACAGTCTTTTCCTCTAATGTTACTTTATATTTACTTTGTCCATGATGAGTTATGTTATCTTCTGCCATTATAATTTAAGTTCTTTGAAGGCAAGGATTTGTCATTCTTGTATCTGTGGGATGGGGAGGAAGCTGTGGATGGGTGTAGATGGCTTTGGGTGGATATGGGTCCAATTCTTAGCACTGTTCCTGAAACATAGTAAGCACTCAGTAAGTACCTGATTAATGGACTGACTCCATGGCCCTCTCAAGTCTAGTCCCAACTACAAATCCTCTGATCTCATTGTGAAGTAGATAGAGCCCTAGACCTGGAGTCTGAGAAGAACTAAATTCAAATACAGTCTCAGTCACTTTACTAGGTCAGTGCTCATCAAGTCACTTAACCTCTGCCTCAGTTTCTTCATAAAATGACACCTCCTAGGATTTTTGTAAGGATTAGATGAGATAATATTAGCAAAGCACTACATAATTTTTTTTTGTTTAGTTGCGTCCAACTGTGATGCCCTTTGGGGCTTTCTTGGCAAAAATATTGGAGTGATTTGCCATTTATTTCCTTTAGCTAGCTCATTTTACAGATTAGAAAACCGAGGCCAAGGGAGTCAAGTGACTTGCCCAATGTCACACAGCTAGTAAGTGTCTTGAGGTCAGATCTGAACTCAGGAAGATTAGTCTTCCTGATTGGACATGACTGAAAATGACATAAATGTGAGCTGTTATTATTAAGGGAAGGGAACTAGCATTTATGAAGTTGTCTACCATGATCCAGGCACTGTGCTAAGCTCTTTTTACAAATATTATCTCATTTCATCCTCACAACAATTCTACGAGGGGAGTGCTATTATTATCCCCATGTTACAGTTGAAGAAACTGAGCTAAACAGTTTAAGTGACTTGTCCATGGTCATACAGCTAGTTAAGTGCCTGAGGATGGATTTAAACTCCCATTTTTCCTCACTCTAGGTCCAGTGCTCTAATCCACTGAACCACTGAGCTGCTTCTGTTATTAGTGTGAGAGGTATAGATTGTTGAACTGACTGATCTGGGAAGACATTGACGAAGGTGACTTTGAATGGGAAACATTATCAGAATGAGCAAAAGAGTCATAGATATAAAGCCCAAAGGATCTTAGAATTCATATGATTCAACTCTCTAAAAAACCAAAGCCCAGAGGAATGAAATACTTGATTAGAGCTCCAGAAGTAGTAAACTGCAGAGCTGAGACTTGAATCCAGGTCCTCTGACTTCTGAATCCACTTCTTTTATCACTGCCCCAGAAATCCTTTAAAGCTTGCAAAATGCTTTTCACATAGACTATATCATTTGATCTTCAAAACAAACACCCTGTCCAGGAGGCAAATTATTTCCACTTGACATATGAGGAAACTGAAAACATTAACCTCTCCAGAGTCATATGGTTCATGGGAAAAGAGTGGTGGTAATTTGTACTTTGGGCAGGGATGGTGTCTTTTCTGTTTCTGTTTTCTCAAACTCCAGACCACACTGATGGTGTTGTTATTCAATAGTTTTTGGTTTGGTTGTTTCTTTTTTTCAGTTGTTTCCAACACTTTGTTGACCCCATTTGGGGTTTTCTTGGCAGAGATACTGGAATGGTTTTCCATTTCCTTTCCTAGCTCATTTTACAGAGGAAACTGAAGCAAACAGGGGTAAGTGATTTGCCGGGGATCACACAGCCAGTGTCTGAGGCCAGATTGAACTCAGAAAGATAAGTCTTCTTAATTCTAGTTCTAGTTCTGGTGCTTCTATCTGGTAGACCCATACATAACATCCAACTTTCAGGGATACAGACATGTTGCATAGCTCCTCAGGGCCTTGTGAAGTGGCTTACAGGTGCCTGCTATAATCTGTATATCTGTTGCATTTTTTAAAAATCATATGATAAATCTCACCTGTTACTTTCAAAGCTGTCCTGCTTTTCTGTGCTTCCTTCTGATCTTCCTTCAGTTTTCATCTGTGCATTTAAAAAAAAAAAAACTCTTTCCACTGCCCTCCCTTTTTATTTCTGGGAGGAGTGATGTACCTTGAAATAAAGTACCCAGGCTTTTATCTTTTTTTAATCTTGGTTTTCATGGAGCTCAGTGATTCTTAAACTTTCTCCTTTTTTCTTTTTACTTTTACTAGTCAGTTTTTTTTTATATCAGCAATCTCATATTTACTTCTCTTTTTTTCCCAGTCTTTTGATTTTTGTCCTATTTCTTGCTGTCTTGGGGAATCACTGATTCCAGTTTGGTCTATGCCTGTTTCTGGTCCAGCTGGGAAATTTCAGACTTGTTAGCTTATGCTAGTGCTGATATTTTCCTATTGCATGACTTTTTGTGCAGTTCTGGGATGGAAGAAATACTTTACTGTAGTTTCTCAATGGATTTCTTTTTTAAATTTAATAAACTTTTATTGATGTCTTTTTGTATCCTCAACATTTTCCTCCCAGAGATTCTTCCCATATCTCATTGGATGTCTTGATCATTATTTGGTCTTGTGTTGATATGTAGGTTTTTGCTGGGGCACCCTGCCTTGGTTCCACTTTGGAAGATACCTTTCTCCCTCTTTTTTCTGAGTCCTTCACCCACTTCTTGGCCCCAGTGACACACTGCTGACAGCCTGAGGCCACTGCAGCTCTCCAGTGCAGGTGGTAATGAGAGCCTTTCTAGGACAGGAGCCAAAATAAAGCTTTAATTAGTGGAATGAGGGTGAGGAGCTTTGAGAAGCTTACCTACCATTAAGCTCATCTTCCTGCTCCTCACTGCCTTAGTAACAGTGCTCGGCAACCTGTTAACCTCTCTCCCTCTCCCCAGAAATGGGTGATTAAGGCTCCTGAATCTCAAGTTCAAATTTCATCTTTATTTTAGATAGTTGAATTTGGAGTCCAAATGTCGAGCTCTGTCTTCTGACTCTTACACTTAGTAGCTATGTGACCATGAACATAATAATCTCTCGAGCTACAGTTTCCTTATCTATCAAATGGGTATATAGATACAGTCCCAACCTCAGGTTGCTGTGAGGAAAATGTTTTCTAAACCTTAAATACTATAGAAATAGGAAGAGAGAGGATGGGGCTAGGGATATGGTCTGTGGTTTCCCTAGTATTGATAGGAACTCTTAGGTAAGGAAACACCCTTTGTCAATATAGGTTAGGACAATCTTTGCAACTTGGAGTCTTAGAGAGCTTCCTAGAGCAGTAAAGTGACTTGTCCAGGGTCACACAGCTAGTATGTGCCCTAGGCAAGACTTGAACTCTTGTCTTTTGGTTTCAAGGCAGACCCTCTAACATTTACCATACCACGCTGTGATGCTTTTGGTAGTAGTAGGAATTCTATTTAAATCTTTACTTCCCTTTAGAAAAATTTGGGGGATAAAGAGGAATTGGCCTGTACTGGTAGTACCTCACAGTGTTATTGTAAAATACAAATAAGATAACATATATAAAGTATGTTTGCAAACATAAAGGACTCTACAAATGTTAACTACTAACTAGTCCAGTCAACTAGATGGTCTACAAGCAGGGTCTCTCCAGATTGGTCCGTCAGTCAACAAGCACTTATTAATCACCTGCTCTGTGCTAGACACTATGCCAAGAGCTGGGGGTACAAAGAATGACATTTATTTTCAAACATATTTTATTTTTCCTGCTCCCGAGTATTTCCCAGTAACTTTCTAGAACCCTGGGTCACCTGCACGGCCTTCTGAACCCCTGTGAAATAAGACTTTAATGGAGGATTAAGGGATTATTAGTATGTTAAATTCCCAAACCTTCTTTTCACTTTATGATCTAAGTAGCCCTTGAATTTAGACTCCTTGGATCTGAGAATAGAAATGTAAATGGTGTCTTGTGCCCCTGGTGCAGAGCTTAGCTTCCCACATTGAATAACCTTTACCTTAATGCTTTCTCTGCATCTTTTCCTTAGTGCTTTCTTTGCAGCCTCTACATCAGGGTTTATTAATCTGGGATCTAAAATGGGTCCTAATAGATTTGGTGGAGGGGGGGAGAGGGCCATGAATTTGGATGGGAAAAACAATTACATTTTTATTTTATTATAATTGGTTTCCTTCCTAGTCCTCTGCATTTTATTTTAATCAGAAATATGATCCCGAGAAAAAGGGATCTTTATCTTATGACCAAAGGGACAAGAATGAAATTAGGAAGCCCTTTTTCTGAGAGGCAGGATTCACCATCTCTCCAGAGTGGCTCTAAATTCTCACTGCCCTTTCTTCTCCAGGGTCTGAAGACAGAATCGAGCTGTTTGCTGACTTCTTGAAGAGCCTTCCAACCATGAAGCATGTGCTGAACCTCTACCTGCTGGGCATACTGTTGTCATTCCTCTCCATCTTCGTTAGGCTGATGGAGTCTTTGGGGGGGTTACTAGAAGGTTATCCCTTCCATAGACACTGGTTTAGCAGGGGCCAAATTGTCAGTGTTAATCCACCTAAGGGCCTACCTGAAGAACACCTACTTCCAACCAAAGCTGTGAGAGCATACTTATGATGGGTTTCATCTAAAGGTGACATTGTTCCAAGAATTTGATTTAAACCTATCTTGAGCATCATAAGATTGTGTTCCAGGAATCTAGTTGTAGGCCTGGCATCCAGCCCATGAAGCACAAAGGAACAGTTCAGTAGCAGGAAGTTAAGAAGCCTTCCTGACCTTGAATGCATTGACTTTTGGCTGTTCCTTCATGCTCTGGACAGATGGGGAAGAGATCTATCCTCTGTAGCAGGGTTTCTTGACCCAGGGTCCATGGACAGATTTCATCCAAGTTGTGAACTTGGATAGGGAAAAGAAATTTTTTTGGTATTTATTTAATTTCATTTTTACTAACTTCTAATTGGCAGTTAGCATTTCTTTCAATTATTTAAAAATATTCTACTGAGAAGGGGCTCATAGGTTTCACTAGAAAAATGGGACCATGTCAAAAAAGAGATGAAGGACTCCTGTACTGCCTTCATCAAATTTTGGGACTGTTTTGTAGGAAGAGGTTCCATAAACATATCCCTTGAAACTCATGGCCTTCAACTCCTCCCAGCCCTCACCCTAGTTCGTGATATGATTGGAGGGTATCATTAGTGGGGTGGACCAGACAAGAATGTTTTCTTTCTCGGAGCAGTTAGAGACTATGATATTGTGAGCAAGGGTAGCTGGGCCTTCATTTGGGAAGGAAGCCAGGAACCTCACTTGGGAAGTACAGAGAGATCTTTGCTCATCTTAGGAGAAATTAGGAAGAGTTCTCTGGGCACTGACCCTCCTGGGAATGGAGAGGAATAGGGAGAATCTTTGCTCCCTAAAATGGAGATTGGTTAAAATGGGGTTGCCCCTGGAGCTCCCTGTTCTGATTGCTTTTCAGGAGGATCTCTCTTCCCACTGGACAGCAAGTTAGGAGGAGGAGGGGCAGCTGTTTGATTTACTGTTTCTAGTATAGATGGTCTTGTTTATCCTGGTTGCTTTATCCCTGCTCCTAGCCTGCAGGGACATACCAGATGGATGTACAAAATAGCTACTATGTGGCTTCAACTTTTTTTTTTCAATTAATGCAATAAAGATGATCTACCTTTCCAGTGGCTTCAGTGCTGGTTTATTTAAGTTTTATTGATGACTTTTGTTTTTTATAACCCAGTCATTTCTGCATCCCTGAGTCACCTCTGCCTCTCTCCCCACCTCTCCCCACCTCTCCCCACCACACACACACACATACACACACACACACACACACACACACACACACACACACACACACACACACACACACACACTCACACCCCAGCAAAGAAATTAACCTTTGCTTGTAATGAAGAAAAAGCAGAATTGACACTGAGGAGCTCTTTCAGTATCTAGCAACAAGCATTTATTAAATCTTGTGTTGGCAACGGTGATATGATAATAGAGGAAAAAACCCCTGCTTTGTCAACCAAAGGGCATGTATTTTCAGGTGGGAAAGGGAGAATGTAAATCTTTTTTAGAGAAATAAATACAGGAGATATACAAAATACATCATGATTTGTATAGGGAAATTGGAAGGTAGTAAAGGATCAGATAATAATAGTTGGCATTTATATATCTCTAAGGTTTGTGAAGGCCTTTACATATGTTATCTTACTTGGTCCTCACAACAACCCTTTGAGGTAGGTAAGGCCTTTACATATGTTATCTTACTTGGTCCTCACAACAACCCTTTGAGGTAGGTACTCGTTCTCATTTTACAGATCAAACAGTGTTGGTGATGAGGTCATGCGATGCACAAGTCTTCAGCAGTAAATGACCATTGCCATTGCTGTTGCCAAGTCTGGTAGTCTGAGCCTACTCTAGCATTAAAGTCACCCAGAATTATAAGCTTGTCCTCTTTTGGCACATCAATGATAAGGGTCTCTAGGTCTTCATAACGTTTTTCTTTGATTTCATCAGGGCTCGTCATGGTGGGAGCACAGGCACTGATGATGGTGGCATGGTGTTTTCCTGCAAGTGATAATCGCATTGTCATGAGCCTGTCATTCATTCCTTTTGGCAGGCATAGCAGCTTGCTGACTAGATTAGTTTTGATTGTAAAACTCATGCCAGCTTCATGGCACTCCGCTTCACTGCACCCACTCCAGAAAAAGGTGTATCCAGCTCCAACTTCAGTAAGCTGGCCTTCACTTGACAACCTTGTTTCACTCAGAGCTGCTATTTGGATGTGATGCCTGTTGAGTTCTCTTGCACCAAGAGCAGTTTGTCTTTCAGGTCTACTGGCTTTTGTGTTGTTTATAAGTGTGTGCACGTTCCATGTGCTGATGACGAATGGAATTATTTTTGCAGATTTTTTGTATATTTGGTACATTTTTTTGTGTGTTTTGACCACACAGCGGGATTCCCTGCCTGCTGCAGTAATCAGGCCAGGGTTGAGTAAACAGACAATGTTTAAGGCACCTTTTCTAGTCCCCTTCCTCACACCAGGAGGTGAGTAGTGCGATGCTTAAAAGGCTGCTCAGACACCCAGGGGGCTGCCGAGTCCCACCGCTGCTTCCACACTATAACACCTCTATCATTCTAGTCCTCTTGAAGAATGAAGGACAACAACCAGATATTCCCCAGTCAATAGGCACTCAGTTATCAATTTTTTGCCACCTCCAAAAGTGCTGCTGTGAATATTTTGGGACACACAGAAGCTCCTAGAAGTTAGTATATGACCAGCAGTGGAATACTACCTGAGTCAGAAGGTGTGAACAGTTTGGTAACTTTTCTTAAATAAAGAGTTTGTCTCTTTGGTGCTGTATCTATCTGTCTACCCCTGTTAATCTCAGATTTTCTCTCTACTTCTTAATCCTGATTATTCCTTGGATGACATTCTGTACTTTGACTCCTTTCAGGTTGTCCTTTCATTCTGTCTTCCTTCAAAAAAACAAAACAAAAGAAAACTACCACTACTTACTCTTATCTGCTCTCAGACACTTACTAGCTGTGTGACCCTGAGCAAGTCACTTAACCCTGTTGGCCTCAGTTTCCTCATATGTAAAATGAGCTTGATAAAGTAATGGCAAACCACTCTAGTATCTTTGCCAAGAAAGCCCCAAATGATGTCACAAAGAGTCATTATCTGACTGCAAAACAATTCAACAGTCTTCCATCTCCTTCCCCCTCTTCTTTCTTATTCACTCCTCATCCTTTTCCTTCCCCTTTCCCTCTTCCCCTCCTTCCCATTCTCCCCCACTCTGGCTTCCCCTCTCTCTGTCCCACCTCTGGTTCCACCTCTTTCTTTACACCTGTCTGTCCCTGTAAGGAGGGAGCAGCATATTTTACTTTAGGAGGCAGTCTGATAACAATGGAAAATGCTTGATTTGGACATGACTCTCAAATTCAGATTCGTTAATTACTTTGTGATTGTCCCTTAACCTTTCTAAGCCTTGGGTCTTGATCTGTAAAATGAGAAGGCTGAAGGACAGAGGCTCTCTGAGTTGCTCAAGAGTTTTAAATCTATCATCCTACACAAGACACATACACTGTACAATGGATAGATCACTGGACCTGGATACAAATGTGACCTCAAATGACAACTAGTACTCTGGAAAGTCACTTAAATGATGTTTGCCTTAGTTCCCTTATCTTTAAAATGGAATAAAAGCACTTACCTCCCTGGGTAGTTCCGAGGGGGAAATGAGTTATATGTAAAGTTCCTCATCTATAAAATGAGTAGAAGAAGGAAATAGCAAACTGCTTCAATATCTCTGCCAAGAAAACCTCAAGTAGGGTCATGAAGAGCCAGAGACGACTAAAAAACAACTTAACAACAACGTAAAAATGCTAGTGATTATTTTTAAAAAAAGAACAAGAAAACTAAAAAAAACAAAACAAAACAGCAATGAGTTTAAAGCCTGAGCTCCATTGCCATCTACTGGCCAAAAAAGTGGAGAAAATAATGTCGCTTTCTTGCAAATCTTTCTTCCTCTCCATCTTCCTCCTTTGTCTCTCCCTCTTTTCCTCTAGCTCCTCCCTCTCTTTTTGTCTCTCTCCCTCTTTCTCTCCCTTTCTCTCTCTTCCTCCTCTCCCCCTCTATTTCCCCCTCTCCCTTTCTGTATCTCCCTCCACACAGATACATGTATAATCTATACACATGCATTCACAGGTATAGCTATAATATGATACATATATGCAAGCGTGTAAAGATCTATCTATAGTATGGTTAGATCACTGGTTACTTATATTCTTTTAAGGCCAACAGAAACTTCCTATTCTCCTTTCATATACATATGTGTATATATGTATAGATGCACATGTGTATGTATGTATGTATGTATATGTGTGTATATATATATATATGTAAAATCTATCCTATTTACCAGGATACCTTCCTCCAATACTGAGCTTGCCACTCAGTTAGTAAATATTTATGTTCAGACGTTTTTCAGTTGTATATGACTCTTTATGACCCCATCTGGGGTTTTGGTAGATGCTGGAATGGTTTGTCATTTCCTTCTCCAACTCATTTTACAAATGAGGAAACTGAGGCCACCAGGATTAAGTGACTTGCCCAGGGTCACACAGCTAGTAAGTGTGCAGCGCATGATGTCAGGTAAAGCAAATGTATAAGGACAATCTCCTCTTCTCATGGAGTCTCACGTCTACTAGAGGAGATTGAACAGGGGGCGGGTGGTTATTCCATTTTAAAGATGAATGGTTTGCAATAGTGATAATAATGAGCTGAATGAATGCCTATGGACTTCATGTGATTCATTATGGAAGAAGATGACTGGGAATCAGTGGGGCTCTGCTATTTACAAGTGTCTGGTCTTAAGCAACCTCTCTAACCCTCTGTTTCTTCATCTGTAAAAGGGGGTTGGATTCAACTATTCCAATGATCTCTTGCAACTCTATCCTATAATCCTAAGTATAGAAAACATATTCCCTGCCCTAAAGTTTACAGTATAGATGGAGAGATAGTGTATGCACATGAAAAGACAATTTACAAGGCAGAGTTGACCAATGCCAGATGATTCAGATAAGTGCTTTGGAAGCTTAAGGAGAGAGAAGTTTCTGGGCTTTAAGCCTGGCCTTATAAGATGTCTTATTCTGGCATCAATTCACACTCAGATGGATTCTTGAACTTAATTGGAATCTCATCATCCTGCAAGATCATATCAGCCTTGATACTCCCTCAATACTCCCATTTCTGGTTGGAGAACTCCTCCTAGACCCTCTATTTAAGGGGGGCACTCAGGGCAGACATTTCTTTATTTCCCACCCAGGTGTACCTCTGATCTTAATCATGTCTCCCTCTTCCCTTCTCTCTCTTTTTAGCTTTTTATGCTTTATTCACACAATTTGATTGTTAACTGTTTAAAGGAGCTGTCTTTTCCTTTTTTTTTTTTTTTTGTATCCTCAGTGCTCAATACAGTGCCTGGTACAAAGTAGGTCCTTAATAAATGAGGCAGCTAGGTGGCTCAGTAGATAGAATATTGGACTTGGAGTCAGGAAGACTCATCTTTCTGAGTTCAAATCAGACACTTACTAGTTGTGTGACCCTGGGCAAGTCACTTAACCCTGTTGGCCTCAGTCTCCTCATCTGTAAAAAGAGCTGGAGAAGGAAATGGCAAACCACTCCAGTATCTCTACGAAGAAAACCTCAAATGGGGTCATAAAGAGTCAGACACAACTGAAAAACAATTGAATAATAAATATGTACTGACTGATAAGTCCAGTGTTTTAGGAAGGTAAGCTGTTAGTAGTGGATAGGATAGATTTTGCATATATACATGTATATATATGTGTATGTATGCATGCATGTATATATACATACACACGTATGTGTGTATGCATGTATGTGTGCATATGCACACATACACATATGGTATTGGCAATGAGGAGTCCAAATTGGAATGGCAGTGCTGATGACCCCACACTGAGAACTGCAGGGAGGTGGTGACCAGATGTGAACACAAGGAAGAATGCGTGGAACTAGTATACTGTGGGGTTAAGTTAACTAGTAAGTGTCTGATGTCAAATTTGAAGTCGGGAAGATGAGTCTTCCTGACTCTATCCACTGAGCCACCTAGCTGCCACATTTATTAAGAGCTTATTTTGTGCCAGGCACTGTGTATATGTGTGTGTGTGTATCTATCTATCCATATATACATATACTTACACATTTATACGTATGTGTGTGTGTGTGTGTATATATATATATACACATACAGGAGAGAAAGATAGGAGAATATTATTGACAGTATCCACAGATGAAGTGACAAAGGCCTAAGGTAGATCAGCAAAAGACTTGATAACATGCATGTAAGTTTTTTTAAAAAATACTTTAAATTTTTTGACATTCATTTTTTAAAAGTTTGAGTTTCAAATTCTCTCCCTTCCTCTCTTATCTCCCCTACCACTGAGAAAATAAACAATGTGGTACCCATTATGCATATAAACTCACACAAAGCATTTCTATATTAGTTATGTTGCAAAAAAAAAAAAAGCAAGAAAAATAAAGTGAAAAAATGTTTTAGTTTACATTCAGAGTCCATTAGATCTGAAGGTGGATAGCATTTTTCATCATGAGTCCTTTGGAATTGTTTTGCATCATTGCATTGATGAGAGGAGCTAAGTCTTTTGTAACTGGTCATTATAACATATTGCTGTTATTATATACAATGTTTCTTTTCTTCTGTTCACTTTACTTTGCGATAGTTATAAGCTTTAAAAGGACATTTCAGGCTTTATACAATTAGACTCCAGAGCTGGACAGAAGAAGCTCTGGAATCTAACATGTTACTGAGTAATCATTCTCTCTACCACATCCCTGGCTTCTGCCTGGAAACTTTGAGTGATGGGGAATGCACTACCTCTATGGCCAACCCATTTTTACTGTTTGATAGTTTTTTCTTGTGTTGATTTGAAATCTACCTCCCTGAAGCTTCAATCTGATTCAATTAAGAAAAAAAAATAAGCCTCTACCAGGGTACAAAGCACCATACTAGACACTGGAGCAACAAGGAAATCCGAGGCAGGAGAGTACTAGCGATGGAAGAGCTGCCTCTAAACGGAGCCTTGAAGGCAGAAAAGGATTTTGAGGGGTGGAAATAAGGTGTGATGCTGCATTCCAGACAAAGGGACCAGTTTGTGTGCATGTTCAGAGAGAGGAGATATGGTCTGGAATTCTGGTCATAGTTAGTAGTCCTATTTGGCCAGGGGTGTGATGGAGCTAGCTGGAACCAGCTCACAGAAGCCAACTGTCAAATTTTCAGTGTGACTATTTACCTAGCAGGAATCCACAAAAACTACAAGTCGGGATGGATTTTTTGTTTGTTTTTTTTGTTGATTGTCCAGACTTTATCATTGTTTAGGTTATTTTGGTAGCTGTACAGGGATAGATAGGAGAGAGGAGAGGATGGAAATAGGTGGAAGTAGTAAATTCTTAATAGTCCAGGAGATGAAATTCTGAATCAGAGTGGTGAGGGTATGATTTGGAGGGTAGAGGCCAGATGTAAGAAATGAATTGACAAAATTTGGCAATGGATTGGGTATGGGGATGAAGGAGAATGAAGAGCTGAGGATGTCTCCAAGATCATGAACCTGGTTGCAAACCAGTCCCTGACATAGCCTGGCCTATGAGTTATTGTTTTTGTCCAATCATGTCCAGCTCTTTGTGACCCCATTTGGGGTTTTCTTGGCAAAGACACTGGAGAGATTTGCCACTTCCTTCTCTAGCTCATTTTACAGATGAGGAAATTGAGGCAAATAGGGTTAAGTGACTCACCCAGGTCACACCAGCTAGTAAGTGGGTAAGGCTGCTGCATTTGAACTCAGATCTTCCTGACTCCAGGACCAGTTCTCTATCCACTGCATCACCCAGCTACCCCCTATGATTTATACTCTTGCTTTTATCCTGATTTGTATTTCATTGCTCTTTCCCCAGGAGTTTTTGTTTTAATTATGAACTTAAATAAATATGAGCATTTTATTCTACAAAGAACAGAAAAGGAAAATTGTGTGTAAAACAGTGAACTATTACATAGTCTAATAAATAGTTTATAAACATATAATATAGTAGGGCCTCAACTTCATAGAGAAATGTTCTGAGAAAACAGCAAGGAAGTAAAAAACTTGAATGTTCATACATTCATTGAAACTATGGGAAATAGGGAGTTAGGTTTCTACAACCATTAAAAACTAATCTTTTGCTAAAGATTACTGAAAATTTACATTTCTATGTATAATTCTTTATAACAAAACATTAATTATGACAATATGCACTTTTTCTAACACAGTCACCATGAAATAACCCATAAAATAAAGTACACAAAATAAAATTGGTAACATGTAAAACATCTTTTCTCCCTAGTAATTCCCTAGAATCCAGTGACATTTGGTGTTAACAGCTCAATTTAAAAAAAAGTTATTTTAGACAACATTCGCTTTTTATAACATGTGAAATCTACAGGACCATAAATACTTTTCTCCTTTTTGAGGATATAACAAATCATCAATTCGTTAACATCAAACTTGGCCAATAGCCACGGCTGACATTCTGGCAAGTGGTTTATCTAACGCCCTTTTTTCTCACTAAGCTGTATCACTGACTTTGCACAGTTGGGCTTAAA
This sequence comes from Notamacropus eugenii, assembly GCF_028372415.1. Taxonomy (NCBI): domain Eukaryota; kingdom Metazoa; phylum Chordata; class Mammalia; order Diprotodontia; family Macropodidae; genus Notamacropus; species Notamacropus eugenii. The sequence continues at coordinate 121,488,212 of NC_092874.1, read as the reverse complement.
GTCCAAAGGATTTGTGCTTTGCTTTGGGGATATAATTGCACGACAAAACTTGAGTTCTAAAGGCAAACAGTAAAAATATGCGACAAATGCACCGGGAGTAGTTTACTCTGCAACAGCTGGGTGACCACGACCAGTGAAGTGCCATCAGGAATTCCACAAACTTGTGTACATTGTTCCTTTCATTTTTTCTCTGTTGTACATAGCTTCAAAGGCTGCCAATGCAAAAACGAAAATGAAGTTACTAAGTGAATGCCTGAAGTCAGGATGAATGACTATGTGTAAATATTATTAAATATATCACATGATGATATATAAATATATGATACGTACCTATATATTATATACATATTTAACATGATAGTACTGTATAGGGGCAGTTAGGTGGCACCGTAGTGCCTAGAGTGCTGGGCCTGGAGTCAAGAAGACTCATCTTCCTCAGTTAAAATCTGGCCTCAGACACTTACTTACTAGCTGTATGACCCTAGACAAGTCACTTAACCCTTTTTGTCTCAGTTTCCTCATCTGTATAATGACTGGAGAAGGAAATAAACTGTTTCTCTGATGAAAATGGTGGGAAATATTTGAGGGTCCAGAGGTGGGAATAATAAATGAGCACAGACAAGGTGGCAGCCAAATCCATCTTGTCTAATTCATTGCAATTGGAGGTGATTGATCACTCCCTCAAAAAAATGATTCACCAAGGCAAGTGTATTTCATGCCAAGTTCTGATTTAGGGTCTGAAAGATGCTTGTCTATTCTAACATGGCCAGCTAGGTGGTGCAGTGCGATAAAGATCAGAGCCTGAAGTCAGGAAGACATGAGTTCAAATGCGATTTCAGACACTTGTTGGCTGTGTGACCTGGGCAGGTCACTTAGCCTCTGTCTGCCTCAGTTTCCACATCTCTAAAATGGGAATGATAATAGCACCTACCTCCCAGAGCTGTTGTGAAGATCAAGTGAGATAATAAATTACAAAGTGCTTTATCACAGTACCTGGCACGTAGTAAGCACCATATAAATGTTAGCTATTATTAATATGTGGTCTGACCATGATCACACTAAAATTCCATAGGTCTTTTGCAGACAAACCACTGTCTAACCATGTCAAAATCACTTATGCTTAGGAAGTTGATTTTGTGAACCCAAGTGAACTTTCATTTATCTCTATTGAATTTCATCTTATTAGATTCAGCCCAATGCTCTAGCCTGTCAAGATCTTTTTGGATAACAGTCATCCAGTGTGTTAATTCTCTGTCCTAATTTTGTGTCGCCTGCAAATCTGACAAGTGTGACAGACACCTATGCCTTTATCCAAATTGTCGAATAAAATATTAAAAGGCCCCAGGGCCAATCACAGATTCTTTGGACCTACTGCTGGAGCCTTCTTGCTGTGTCAACATTGAGCCCTTTAAACTAATTTGAGTCTAGACATTCAACCAGCTCTCAATTCATTTAACAGGATAGCTGGTTCACACTTCTCCAATCTTTTTTTTAAAAAATATAGTATAAAATCCTTTAATAAAAGTTTTACTAAAAGTGAGATAAATGATAATTACATCTACCTGATCCATCAGTATAATAACAGTCAAATAAAGGAAATAAGGAATATGGCTTTAAAGCTGGAAGATACCTTAGAGGCTATGTAACCCAACCCCCTCATTTTAAGCATGAAGAGCTCAGTCTCAGTACAGTTAAGTGACTTGCCCAGAGTCACACAGCTAGCAAGTGTCTGAGGCCAGACTTGAACCCAGGAAGATCATGCCGCCACTCTATGCATGATCCCACCACCTAGCTGATCCAAGAGGTAACACTCGAAGCAAGGCCTGCTCTCTCTCTACTATGCCATAGTGCTTCCCATTTTAATCCTAAAAGTTTTTTCTGTTTAGACCACAAGATAATAAACCAATATTTTCCATAAGTATAATTTTTTTTTCTAAACTCAATTTAACTTCTTAATTCAATTCAACATTGATTAAGTCCCTATGTATCAGACAATGTGCCAGGCACTGGGGATGCCAAGATAAAACATGAACAATGCCTCAGTAGTTGTTTTTCTTTTTGCAAGACAGTTGTGACTTGCCCAGAGTCACACAGCTAATAAGAGTCAAGTGTCTGAGGTCACATTTGAATTCAGGTCTTCCTGACTATAAGGCTGATGCTCTATCCATTGAGCCACCAAGCTGTCATTAATGGTTGTTCTTTTGAGAAGGATATACAGACAAGTACAAATCAGAGAGTGATTGGGATCATACAAAGTGCTTGACAGAAAGAGGGATCTCTCAGCTAGGGACACCCTGGGGTGCAGAACAAAGCATTTTGGCTTAGCCTTGAAGAAAAATAGGGAATAGGAGATGAGTAAGAAGTACATTTCAAGGACAGGAGGTGACAGCTAGCAAAAATGCATAGAACTGGGGAATTACATACGTGAAATATATATGTGTGTATATACACACACACACATACACTATATATACATATATCAAACACATGCATATATATGTATACTACATACATATACAGACTACATGTAGTGGTCTGGTATGATTGGAACATGTGACTGTATGTAAAGGAGAATAATAGTAAGATGTTTAGGAATTGAAGTTAAGATTTTTCTCTTTAATTTCACCAAAAAATTATTAATGTGATACTTTGATAGCCAATCAATAGTTTCCTCAAATTCAAATACATCCACTTATTTCCATATACAAGAATTGCATATGTATCCAAGTGAACACAAAAATAGATGTATTTAGCAAACCATAAGCACAACAATGACCTGTGATTTCCTGGGTGCAGAAGCTCCCTCCATCAAATCTTAATAGTGCATATAATTTAGAGTTGGAGGTTCAGAGAGGTTAGCGCTACAAGGACCAGGCAGATCAAGTGATGTAAATTTCTCCTATTTCTGCAAATTCACATTAAATAGAAATAATTAAAAGCAATTATTATAATTCTACTTTGAAATAATTTTTTAATTCCATTATCTCTGTTTTCTTTTCCTTAAGGATAAAAAAAAAAATGCACTGTGTCAGTTGAGGCAGCTTGACCCTTCAAGGCATTCTTAAATTCTGATCCTTCTATTAATGACTTACCTACAGTCATACATATAAGTAAAGGTCCAGGAGGATTTGAATTTGGGTCTTCTGGACTCCAAGGTTAGTGTCCTATCCATTATGTTCTATTGCGCTACTTTAAGCCTATTACATATTTGGACAAGTATTTTGTGCAAAATTTTAAAAAACTAGAGCTGGAAGTGCCATCCACTGCCACATATTTGCATGGCATTTTTCCTTTCAAAAGCTCAACCTAAATGGAACCAATTGGACATAAAAAATTTTTAATTCATTTTGAACTTAAATACAAAAAGACAAAAATAATTTCCATGTACACAGCAAAACATAAAAGAGGATTCAATATAAAACCATGAATTCCCACTTCACAGTGTTTACTTTTCTGAACTATGTAATAAATACTACACATTGTTTTCAAAGTTACTCTGCTTTTCTGTGTTTTTTTCTAAGTTTTTCTCTGCTGTACAATTTTTTTCTCCCTCCCTCCTCAACCTACCCTAGAGAAGGCTGCCATTAGACACAAATATGTAGATACATGTAAAACCATGCTACAAGTACTTCTATTTGTTAATTCTTACTCTGGGAGTGGATGGCATCTTCCTTCATAGGTCCTTTGTAGTTGATTTGCATATTTACAATACTCAGAATTACTTAGTCATTCAAAATTGTTGTGTGTACGATGTTCTCTTGGTTCTGCTCATTCCACTCTTTGTTATTTTATGCAAGTCTATTCATGTTTTTCTGAAATCAACCATTTCATCATTTCTTATAGTACAGTAGTATTACACAAATTGAAATTTTTTTTAAAGATCTGAGCACATTTCTATTTCCTTCCATGTTTTATAGAGTTAGAAGAACATGTGGTTGATTGGAATTGGGTGGATCGGGATTGGGATCGGACCTGTGATTTCTAAAACTATGAGCTGCTAAATAGTAGTTTTCATTGATCAAGGAAATTTCTCACCAGGAGTTCCCTAAACCAACGAAATCACAGGAATGTAATAATACACGAGTGCAAACATTTATATAAACCTATTCAAATACACATTTATAAAGATAACTGGAAAGGTACGTAAAATAGCATTGTGGATATAAAATTTCCATATTAAAATATTGCTCACAATAAATAAGAGGTGAATTTCATGAAATTTTTCCCTCTTAAAATTCAATTTAGTAGCTTAGTTTGACCTAAGGCTTTAACTGACATTTTTCTACTGATAAGACAGATAGTCACACAAACAGTAATGTTTATAATATACTCCCATTGTAATAGTACACACGGTAAGTAATGCATCAAAGAGTTTGGGGAGAGGAAGAGGGTAGAATATTTGCAATCACAGGAAAATTGTTTTTTTAAAAAGAGGTTTAAAAATGAACCAAAATCATCTGCTGCTGACTTCAAAAGATCTAGATCTGACTTATTTAAAATACAACGAATGCCATTGAAAGAATTCCAAATGTTTCAAAAAGCATGCCACAACTTTCCAACACACCTGTTAGGGGTTTGTATGCATGGATAACCAATGAATTGATGGAATTAATTAAGTATAAGACTTGCTCAGTTACTTATGGGAAGATTGCACTTCATTCCTTGTCTCCCCACTTGAAGACATGGAGACTTGGAATAATTCTTAAGCAGTTGTTCAATGGCAATATGTCGGACATGGGTTCCTGAAGTCAAATAAATATCCACCACCCAAGAGAAGTTCTTTTTACAACAAAGATAAAGAACAGAAACAAACAAACAAAAACAGTTCAAAAGAGATCTGTACATTAATTGCATTTGACAACCTACACAGCATTTCAAATCTAAAGTCACCTACCTCTACTAATGAAAAAAGGTAGGTACATGTTTTTGTCTTTTCCTCTGGCCATCATTTGATCTTTATAATTAGACAACATTTAGTTTTATTTTTCCTTGCTAACATCCAGTTATATCTAAAGTTGGAGTTCTTAACCTGGGTGGAATCTAAGACCTTTTTATAAAAAACTTTTTTTGATACCTATTTCAATATAATTGGTTTCCTTTGTAATCCTATATATTTTATTTGGTAAATTTAACCATTATCCTGAAAAGGGGTCCATAGAATTCACCAAACTTTCAAAGGGGTTCATGACACATAAAAATGTTAAGAACTCCCATTCAATGAGATTCTTTTTGGGGCAGCTAGGTGGTATTGTGGATAAACCAAGGTATTAAGTATCAGAATGAACTGAGTTCAATCCTGGGCAATCCACTTCTCTGGGATTAAATTACTCTGCCTATAAATTGAACATATTGGACACAAGGACCTTTGAATCTATTATCTTAAGTCTCTTACCTGTTAATTTATCTCGGGCATCAACTTCTCATCTATTTTTTGTTTTTTAGTTTTTAGTCAAAGGACATTCTCCTTGACAGAGAAAACAGAAGTAAACCAATGATGGAACTAACTCTGCCTTCTCTGGGTAGTTAGTTAGCATTGTCTCATTCACCCCAAGCAGGATTCCTATATCTTCTTTGATCCTCATGTTTTTCCTAAGATAGCTAAAACAAACCACATCACCTTTGGTTGTCTTTGAGTTTCTTCACCATCCTTAGCTCATTCATCACAAGCTTTCACATTCCTGACCACTTCTGCAGGACTATGCCATGCTTTTGTCTTTGCTTTGTGGTTACCTCTTGCTTCTATCTTCTGTCCATAGCTGTTTAAAACCTAAGTTTGTTGGTGAAATCCATGTACATCCATAGAAGTCTCTTCAGACAATTTGCTCCTCATTAGGATTGTTTCCTTTTGTGCCTTCAGGGTTACATTCTTTAGACTTTATCATTCCTCCTGAGCTGACTTCTCTTGAAGAATTTTGAACCATGGGATAAAACCTAGCCTTCTTGTGAAGCCTTTGAAATCTGGTTTTTTTCTCTCTCTAAATTCTGGAGTACTTTTTCTTTTCCTCAAGATTCATATAATCTCTACCACAATAACCAATTCCTTCCTGGAAATGAGAATGAGATCCAGAATACTATTTCCCCTTGTTGGGGGAGGGGAGAGGAAGAGGAAGATTCTGTAGATGTCTGGATAATTGAAATCTTCTATCATATTATTTATACCTTTCTTCTATGCTGGTCTTATGATGTTTCCCAAACTCCTCATTTATTTCTATTTTTCCTTCCAAAGAGCTTCACTCAAATGCTCTGCACTATGCTCCCTCCATCCAGGTCCTGGATTTCCTCACATAAGAATACCTTCTTAATATACAATGCCATCTTACCTCAGCCTACATTTTTTTTACCTATCCTGTTTCTTTCAAATGAGTAACCATCCAGAGCCTTATTGAAGCTGTGGGTTTCATCTCACCAAGTGTCAGTAATGGCCAAATTTGCTACCTTGCATTGGGATTTCCAGTTCAAAAATCTCCCTGATTGCTTAGACTTTGGGCTCTTGAATAGAAGGTATTTCATGTCATAAGTTTTTCCTATAGGTTCCTTTCTTAAATTTTGTCTCCTCCTCTGAAATTTTGGTTATCTCACTATTCATTTAACTACTTTGCATGGGATCTAACTTGGAGGATAACATCAGCTGTCTTCTCTCCCATTCTTTTTTATTTGAAATCCCCTTTAATTAGTTTAGATTTCATTTGATTAGCTCAGCAATACCAATCTTTGTTGAATATGCTCCATTTCCTAGCCAGGAGTTTTATCTTTTCTATGTTTTTAGCTGTGACCCAGAAATCTAAATTCCAAATGACTGAATCATTTAGCGTATTGTTTCCTAAATTATTCTTTGGGGACACTTTGCTTTGTTATCTGTCCTATACATCTTTAAATAGAAGAGATTTTAATTCATGTGATATCCATATTTCAATGCATTATGGCATCTGGAGGCAGAGTTGGGCAGTATTTTTCCTGTTGCATGAAAGCTAACTAATGTTCCGGCTTTGAAAAAAAAGTTTCAGTACTTTGCCTCTAGGGTGCAAATTCTCTTGCTTGTTATTCTCAGCCTTATGCAATAGTCTATCTCCATTTTATCTTTCCTGACTAATTTCACACAAGTCTACCTCACATACCCTATGTTGTAATCAAATTGACCTGCTTACTATTCTAAGCACACAATATCCTATCCATTTCTTATTTCACTGACTTTGCCCATGTTCAGAATTCTCTCCATCCTTCCTTCTGCCTCTTAGAATCCATAACTCCCCTTTGAGGTTTGGCTCAAGTCCCCTGTCCTACATGGGGCCATTCCCATTCTCATCCTTCATTCCTGGAATCACTGTAACATCTCCCCCCTGCCAAGAGTACTTTGTGGATCTTGTGTATCTACTTATCTGTGTACTCTTTGTTTCCATGAGTAGAAAGTAAGCTCCTCTGGAAGAGGAACTGTTCTATTTTTTCATGCTTTTTAAATTACTACTTATTTAATTTTATTTATTTCTGTTACATTTTAAATTCCAAACTACCTCCCTCCCTTCCCACCCTACCTTAGAAAAGGCCACCATTTGATACAGATTTATTAATACATATAAATATATTTACAAGTATGCGTAATATATGCATGCCTCTTTTTATCAGTTCTTTCTCTGGAGGTGAATAGTATCTTCCTTCACAGATCCTTTGTAGCTGATTTAAGTATTTATAGTACTCAGAATAACTTGGTTGTTCACAATTATTCTTCGAACAATATTGCTGTTACTGTATACAACGTTCTCTTGCTCACTTCACTCATTATTTCATGCAAGATTGTCCATGTTTTTCTAAAATCAACTTGCTCATCATTTCTTCCAGTATAGCAGTATTCCATCACAATCACATACCACAACTTGTTTAGCCATTCCCCAGCTGACAGGCATCCCCTTAATTTCCAGTTCTTTGCCACCACAAAGAGAACTGCTATAAATATTTTAGAACTTAGAGGTTATTTTCATTTTTTTCTTAATCCCCTTGGGAAACAGACCTAATAATGGTATTGCTGGGTGAAAGGGTATACATAATTTCATAATTCTTTGGGCATAATTCCAGATTTTTCTCCAAAGTGGTTGGATGAGTTCACAATTCCACTGACAGTGTATTAATGTCCCAATTTTTCCACGTGCCCTCCAACGTTTGTAATTTTCCCCTTCTACCATTTTAGTCAATCTGATAGGTGTGAGATAATATCTCAAAGTTGTTTCAATTTGCATTCCTGTAATCAATAATGTAGAGCATTTTATATGATTTATATAATTTTAATTTCTTCATTGAAAAATTGTCTGTTCATATCCTTTGACCACTTACCAATTGGGAAAATGACCCACATTCTTACAAATTTGACAAAGTTCTCTATATCTTTGAGATATGAGACCTTTATTCAAGAAACTGTCCACAAATGTTTTCCCAAATTTTCTGCTTCCTTTTATCTTGGCTAGATTGGTTTTTAATTTAATGTAATCAAAATTATCCATTTCACATCTCACAATGCTTTCTATCTCTTGTTTATTCATAAATTCTTCTCCTGTCCATAAACTTGATAGGTAATGGGTTCCATGTTCTTCTAGTTTTCTTATAATATCTCCCTTTATATCTAGGTCATGTATCCATTTTGGCCTCATCATGGTAAATGGTATAAGATCCATACCCATTTTCTACCAGACTGCTTTCCAGTTTTCCCAACAATTTTTACCAAATAGTTAATTTTTATTCCCTAAGCTTAAATCATTCCCTTTGTCAAACACAAGGTTACCACAACCATTTACTACTGTGCATTGTGTGTCTACTCTGTTTTACTAATTTAATTTCCTATTTATTAGTCAGTACCAGATAATTTTGATAATTACTGCCTTATAACAGTTTAAGATCTGGTGCTGCTAAACCTCCTTCCTTTATAGTTTTTTTTTCATTAAATTCTATTATAATCTTGACCTTTGGTTCTTCTAAATGAATTTTATCATTTTTTCCTAGTCCAATAAAATAATTTTTGGTAGTCTAATTGGGATGGCATTGAATAAATAGATTAGTTTAGGTGGAATTGTTATTTTTATTATATTAGCTCTACCCATTCATGAACAATATTTTTTCCAATTATTTAAATTTGACTTTATTTGTATAAAAAGTATTTTATAATTATGTTATTGTAGTTCCTGGGTTGTCTTGTCAGGCATATTCCAGATATTTTATACAGTCTATTTTAAACAGGTTATCTCTTACTATCTCTTCTTGCAGGGTTTTGTTGGTGATATATAGAAATGCCGACAATTTATGTGGTTTTTTAAATATCCTGCTACTTTGCTAAAATTATTATCTCAATTAACTTTTTAGGTGAAACTCTAGGATTTTCCAAGTATCTCATCATATCACAAAGAGAGATAGTTGTATTACCTCATTGCCCATTCTTATTCCTTCAATTTCTTTTCCTTCTCTTATTCCTGTTGTTAGCTTTTCAGATACAATATTGAATAATATTAGTGATAATGTGCATCCTTGTTTCACCCCTGGTCTTATGGAGAAAGTTTCTAGCCTCTCCCTTTACAAATAATGCTTGCTGATGGTTTTAGGTAGATACTTCTTATCATTTTAAGGAAAAATCCATTTTTAACCATGCTTTTGAGTCTTTTTTAAAATGAGAATAAACATTGTATTTTATCAAAAGCTTTTTCTGCATCTACTGATATAATCACATGATTTTTGTTACTTTTATTATTGATACAATCAATTATGTTAGTAGTTTTCCTTATGTTAAACCATCCCTACATGAACTCTTCTATTTTTGTCTTTGTTTCTTCTCACTTAGTACGGTCCCTCAAATATTTTAAGAATTTAATAAATGCTTGTTGAAGTGCATTGGGCTCAAATCCCTTTTCCCAAGAGGGGACCCAACTTTTTTCCCCTGGGAGTGTCCTAATCATGGGTGCATATTGGCATTTCCTCCCCCATCCTATTTTCCCCTTCCTATTGCTGTCAAGTCCCTTGATGTCACCCATATACCATTGTGAGCTGACAGCCCTGCCCAGACCCTGATGGACACAGACTATAAGAAGGGGGTGATGGTGGCACGGGAGCTCAGTGACCATACCAGAACCATACAGTTGGGCTAGGCCAGTGTGAAGCACCTATAATGTTATCAAGTCTGCCCTTCCCAGAATTCAATGACAGACATTAGGGGCCTCCCACCCATCATGGTTGGTGAACCATACCCTGGAGTGGCCCTTGGGGTGGAAGAAGGTCTACTCTGCCAGCTTCTTCATTCTCCAGAGTTCAACCTATTCCCCAGTTCAGCTGTATTTGAAAGCAACTTCATCCAGGTACTTTCGTTGAGTTCTTCAGGTCAACTATCCTTTGAGAGAGGAGAGCTCTATCAAACCCAGGAGATGACGGAGAGACTCATATTAGCTTTGGAATTCCTGGTGGGTGGGGTAAGGGAAGGACGGGATTGCGTCCTGAATTCTCCTCAAGGTATTTGAACCACTTACAGTTTTGGCTGGATAAGGGCATCAGATCTGAACCACAGAAAAAAAGTTCTTTAGTTTTGAATCTCTATACTCATACCTACCTTCTGTCTTTGCCCTGCCTATCCCTTCACCCTACACTTCTGAGCCATGAGCCCAAATGAGATAGCTACAATGGTAATGAGATTAAAACTCAGTTAAAAGTCAATACTAGAGCTATGCCTTTGAATTCTACCTTGCACTGCTAGGAATGTTTTGGAAAGTCTTCCTGAAAGGCCAGGGATGAACTATATTGATACACATTAATTCTGCTGGTCAATAGAACTTTTTTTCCCTTCATAATAGTGGGACAGGAATGATCATCATAGTATAACCTACAAAATTGAGCCTTAGTAACTTAAAGAAATAATACACCACTATGGGTTTGGGATACTGGTTTAGAACTGTCTTAAAAGTCTCATATGCTGCTTACCTGAGTCCTGGGCCCATGAGTCTATAGAAGACAATTTTTTTTAATTTATGGAATAAAACAAGCACTTCCATAACATAACACAATAAAAAAGATGATAGCACATGAAACTTCAAATCTACTATGCATAACTTGATATTGCTATCAAATCTATAACAAAATAATCACATAAATTTTTTTTCTTACTTATTTTCTCCCCACACCAGAGATAGCTATCATTGGACACAAATAGGTGCATGTGTGTGTGTGTGTACAATATTATTCTATACGTACTTTTGTTTATAAGTTCTTTCTCCAGATGCAAATAGCATCTTTCTTCATATGTATTTTATAGTTAATTTGGTTATAATAGTCAAAATAACTTAATAACTCAAAGGCATTCTTAAAATAATACTATTGTTACTATAAAATACATATTAAATTACATATTAAATATATAAGATTTATATATATAAATATATTATAATATATAAAATATATACATAAATTTATATATAAATATGTATATAAACATATAAAACTATACTATTGTTACTATATACAATATCACATATTGTATATAAATATATAAATTATATATATAAACATATGTAAAACCATACTATTGTTACTATATGCAATGTTCTCTTGTTCTGCTCATTTCACTCTTCATTATTTCACGCAAGTCTTTCCATATTTTCTACGATTGTTGAGCTCATCATTTCTTATAGCACAGTAGCATTCTATCACAATCTCACATGTCACAACTTGTTCAGTCATTTCTCAGTTGATAGGCATCCCTGCAATGTCTAGTTCTTTGCTACTACAAAGAGAGTTGCTATAAACATTTTAGAACATATAGGTTCTTTTCCTTTTTCCCTAATCATCTTTGGAAATAGACCTAGTAGAAGGAGGTGCCTGAGTCAAAGGGCATAGATAATTTAATATCTCTTTGGGTTTAATTCCAGATTGCTCTCTAAAATGGTTGGATCAGTTCACAGTTCCACCAACAATGAATTAGTGTCCTAATTTATCCACATTCCCTCCAACATTTGTCACTTTTCTCTTCAATTATTTTAACCAGTCTGGAAAGCAGAAAGTGATATCTCATTATTTTAATTTACATTATTTTTAATTTATATTCAATATGATTTAAAGCATTTTTACATATGACTATAATTTTTTTTTATTTCTTCACTAGAAAACTGCCTGTTTGTATCCTTTGACCATTTATCAATTGGGGAATGACTCATATTCTTACGATTTTGACAAAGTCCTCTATATATTTGAGATATGAGACCTTTATCTGAAAAACTGTCTATAAAATTTTCCTCCAATTTTCTGTTTTCCTTCTGATCTTGGCTACTACTACATTTGTTTTATTTGTACAAAACCTTTTTAATTTAATGTAATTGAAATTATCCATTTTATACCTAACTTTGCTTTCTATCCTTGTTCATTTACAATTTGTTCACCTATCCACAAGTCTGACAAGTAGCAATATGTTCCATGTTCTTTTAATTTTCTTGTAATATATCTCTTTATATCTAGGTCATGTATCCATTTTGACCTTATCTTGGCAAATGGTGTAAGATATTGTTCTATACCCAGTTTCTGCCATACTGCTGTCCAGTTTTCTCAATAATTTTTTAACCAAATAATGAATTCTTATCCCCAAATCTTAAGTCTTTACACTTGTCAAATATAAGGTTATTATATCTATTTGCTGCTGTAAATTCTATGTCTCCTCTATTCCGTTGATCTACCTTTCTGTTTCTGTCTCAGTACCAGATAGTTTTGATAAATACTGTCTTATAAAATGTAGTTTAAGATCTGGTACTGCTAAATCTCCTTTCTTTGCATTTTTTTCATTATTTCCTTTGATATTCTTGACTTTTTGTTCTTCCAAATGAATTTTGTCATTATTTTAAATTATTTTTTCATAATTTAATTGGAAGGATGTTGAATATATAAATTAGTTCAGGTAAAATTGTCATATTTATTTTATTGGTCCTGCCTACCCATGAACAATCAATATTTCTCCAGTTATTTAAATCTGATTTTACTTGTAAAATAATATTTGTATTGTATTGTAATGATAATATTTATTTGTAAAATAAAATCTGGTTTGTGTTTTATAATTATGTTCACATAGTTCCTGTCTTTGTTTTGGCAGGTGCACTCCTAGGTATTTTATACTGTCTAGAGTTACTTTAAATGTATAGTATAGTTTTAGTCAATCAATCAACAACCATATATTGGGTACTGCATTAGCAACTGGGGATATAAAAAGAGCTCTCTCAATGTTTATAGCTTAGTTTGAGCAGGAAAACACATAGATGACAATTTATTAAAATAGAAATATAAGATATTACATATGAAAAGGTTGGATAAGTGGGATTGCTAAGGTTCCATCCGGTAACAGGACTCTATGATTCTAAGAGAAATACTAAATAAGTTGAGCTGGCAATAAGTGTTATGAGCTCAGAAGAGGGGAGACATCCTTGAGGAGTGGGAAGGTAAAACAAAGAAAGATTTTATATGGAAAGGGGACTTGAATTCTTCTTTTCCAGAAGAGGAAAATTAAGGAAACTGGAGAGCAAGGAAATAAGCATTTATTATTATATTAATAATAATATTATTAGTGCCCTGCAGGCACTATACTGTTTTACAAATGTTATGTCATTTGATAATTGATGTTATTATTCTTACCATTACAGTTGAGACAACTGAGGCAGACAGCAGTGAAGTGACTTGTCCAGAGTCACAGGGCGGGGGGGGGGGAGTGTTGTATGGGGTATTCAAGGAGACTAGCACCTCTTGTGCAAGGGCTCAAAGAGCCCTTTTCAGGTCTGCTCATCCTTCTTGGATGTCCATCTATCATCCAACTCTCCCCTGTGGCTCCAAGAAGCTGCAGTATTTGCAGTGGCCACACCCTAGTAAAAACCATCTCAGCAGATAGGCTAAACCAATTTGAGGGTATCTAACGGGCCTCAAAACTGTTGGTGAGTTAGGAGCATGTTCCCCCCAAACATGTGAAGACTTCCTTCCACAGAATAGGTAGATGAGAATCATTTGTTCCAATGGCCATGGAGACAGCAGGCACCATGGAGCACTTAGACATCCAAGGTGCCAAGGTCATGAACTGCATCTTGGGCCATCACCAGTAGTCTTGATTTTTGTTCTGCCACTGGACTTCAATGGCTCAGGAAGAGAGAGAGAGGTTGCTGACTTGGTGCAGCTTTGCACATTTATTTATTTAAATATAATTTAAATCTATTTATATATTTAAATATAATTCATAAACATGTCAAGCCACCACCTAGAGATGTCATTTGTCCTTTTCAAAAACGAAGTCTGATGAATAAGAAGTATCTGAGGCAGAATTTGAGCTCAGATCTTCCTGATTCTATGACTGGTGTTCTAGTTCTTGTGCCACTTAGCCACCCAGGGTGGTAATGGACTGTGTAATTCCAGCCTATTGATACTTCAGCTCTCTATTCAAAAGCATGATGATGAAAACAATAACTCACATTTAGGTAATGCTTTAAGCTTTATGAAATGCTTTTGTATAATGACCCTCTGGAGTAAGCAATGCAAGCATCTTCATTCCCAACTGAGGTTAAGCTCCACCTGAATCCTGGATTGAGGAGATAGGATTTTGTTAATATTCCATTCAACAAGTGTCTATAGTAAGTGTTTGCCCTCAAGAAACATATTTTACCAGTCTCTTCCAGCCCTGGAATTATAATCCTACTCAAAGATGTGCTCACACAGATTGGGGGAGGATTGTGTCCATAATGTTTGATAGCAATGTGCTAAATTGGTAGTAGAATGACTATTTAGAATCGGAATATCAGAACTCAAAGAAACCTTAGACCTCATCCTGAAAAAGCAGTGTGGGGTAGAAGCTAGAGTTCAGGGTTCTTCATCAGGAAGATGAAGTATGTTCAGATCTCACCTCTAATATTTACGAGAACTACACAAATACCAGTTATTATCTAGTTCACAACTCTTTGATTTTACAGATGAAGAAACTCATCCCAGAGAGTTGAAGTGATGTGCCCCCATGTCATACAAAATAGCCAGTGGATCTGCCAACAAATAAGGCAGTTAGCTTGTATACCTAATCCATGCTAATTAATTAAAGGAGGGTAGCAGCAGCAGCAGCACCACCACCACCACCACTGCAAACAAACAAATGAACAAACAAATAAATAAATGAACTTCCTCGAAGAATATTTATTTGACTTTGAAACAAAGAACTTTTTTTTGGCTGCTGATTTATCTACCTAATCATGTTTTGTTCAAGCTAATGTTAAAATTAGTTATGCTCCCAAAGCTCACACCCAGGGACAATTGTTGAATTTGGGAGGAGGGTTTGGGACTGGAGATAATTCTAATGAATTTCACACCCTTTTACACCCAGAAAAGTTTAGTGAGAAGAGAGAGAGAAAGTGAGATAGATTTTAAAGGTTCTTGTAAAGAGGCTAATATTGCAAACTTTATTTTAAAATACTTATCAAAATGAGTGCTTTAACCTCCAGGGTTTGGGTTGAGGCAGGATTCACCCTTACTTAGAAGACTCCCTGAATGCTAGTGTATTGCTTGTGGTTTAAAGTATTGAGCCAAGCAGTATCAATTGATTAGGAGCAATGTGTTCTCATTTATATTTGATGGGGCAGATCCCTTATGATTTATTCTTGGACAGTTTTGCAAGGAGAGCTTAGGATTTCTTACTGATTAGATAATACATACCTGGAAATTTCATCACATTTGTCACTGAATTTCAACAAGCAAACAGATAGATTATAGTAGTCATAATTTACTTAGTGGACAGCCATCATGGGGCAGACATCTCAGTTATCACAAACAACAGTGAGATTGGCTTCAGAAACGTGTTATTGGCAAGAGAAGCCAGTGTGGGATTAAAGATTTGCAGTAGATAATTAACCTGTAGATATTCCCTAATAATTGCCTAGTTCTAATTCTCTAGTATCTGAGAGTATTCATTACTTCAATTGAATTTCTTGTTCAACCGACATGACACCCCTCATTCCTTCATACAGCAACAGCACCATCATTAAACACTCACCAAACAATTTCTGCCATGGAACTTCACATTCTAGTTGGGGTGGTAAAAACATACATAAAATGATAAATAACAATGCAGCTTAACAAACATTATGCATCTACTATGTATAGAGCACACTGGGGGAGACAAAAAGTTCAGCTTGTGTCCCTGTCCTCATGGGATTTACAGGGGTGTATGACAAGTGTACAGACAGTTGTATTTCACATAAGTTTGTGAGAAGCATGAAGTTCTGTGAGTCGAGGGGAATGATCACTAACAACTTGAAGGTATCAAGGAAGGTCCCCTGGAAGAGAGGTGATACTTAAGCTAGGCTTCAGATGGATAAATAGTATCTCAATAACAGAGTGTTGTGGACAGGAAAAGATAAGATGGGGATTGTAAGCAGAGAGAACAATGTGAGGAAAAGTATAAAACATATGCAGAAGACAGAGAGTCATCTAGTTTGGCAGGAGTGTAGACTATATGGAGGGGACTCATACAGATATGAAAGGAAAAGGATCAAAATATTCATCTGGACCAGCCTGGATGGGATCTGTCCATCCAAGTCAGTGTCTATTGAGACCTAAACATTGCCACACTGGGAGTCACATGCCAAGTTCCAAGACTTATTTATTGTTGCCAATTAATTTTCTCCTTATCTCCCTTCATCCTTTCCTAACTCCTTCCTCCTTCAGCCACAAGCTTCAGTTCTCTGATCTTTGTCACTGGAATTGATTTTCAGGTCACAAAGACTGAGGACTGGGTAGATGTTGAGGACAGGTCCACAACTGTGGTCCTTGGAGTGACCTCCTCAGTGCCAAGCCTGCCACTACCAAACATCTTCCTGATGGCTAAGGTCACCTGGCCCCAGGGACATTCATCAACATGGACCAAGCCCATCAATGCACCAACTATCACTCTTAGTAGGTAAACAAAATAAGTAAAATTAATAAACATTTCAAGGAGAGGGCATTGGAAGTGGACTTTTATGACTGAATGGCTGGTGTAGGGGCTACTCAGCTAGGAACAGAAAAAAGAAGAAACATAAAGGGTCACTAAGGGTTTAAATTGAGTAATTCTGTTATTTTATTTCTTCTTCTTCCTTTTCTTTCTTTCTTTCTTTCTTCTTCTTCTTCTTCTTCTTCTTCTTCTTCTTCTTCTTCTTCTTCTTCTTCCACATTCTCTTCCTCCCTCCCTCCCTCCCCACCATTGAGAAGGCAAGCAATTCAATATAGGTTATACATGTGTGGTCAACGCAAAACATATCCATAATAGTCATGCTGTGAAACAAAACATAGACAAAAAAAATAAAGTTTTTTTTTTTAAAAAAAGTACGCTTCAATCTGTATTCAGATACCATTCGTTCTTTCTCTAGGGATGGATAGCATTTTTCATCATAAGTCCTTCAGAGTTGTCTTAGATCATTGTATTGTGAGAATAACTAAGTCTTTCACAGCTGATCATCTTGCAATACTACTATTACTTTGTACACAGTGCATTTCACTTTACATCAGCCCATGCAAGTCTTTCCAGGTTTTTCTGAGAGCATACTGCTCAGCATTTCTTATAGTACAATAATATTCCATAATCACATACCACAACTTATCCAGCCATTCCCCAGTTGATGGGCATCCCCTCAATTTCTAAATCTTTATCTCCCAAAAAGAGCTACTATAAATATTTTTGTACATATATGTGTTTTTACTTTTTGTCTCTCTTGGGTTACAGACCTAGTAATGGTATTGCTAGGTAAAAGGATATGTATGGACCCTTTTCTAAAGAGAGTTCCCCTAAGCAGAGAGAACTATCCTTA
Source organism: Notamacropus eugenii (assembly GCF_028372415.1). Classification (NCBI taxonomy): domain Eukaryota; kingdom Metazoa; phylum Chordata; class Mammalia; order Diprotodontia; family Macropodidae; genus Notamacropus; species Notamacropus eugenii. The sequence continues at coordinate 121,470,408 of NC_092874.1, read as the reverse complement.
GATCCCTCAGCAGTTAGCACAGTATCTGCCACATAGTAGGCACTTGTAGAACTGAACTACTTGTGGAACCTGACTGGATTGGATAAAGGCAATGCAGGTCTTAGGCAGTGTTTAATGAATGGCAAACAGAAAATGAGACTTCCTGGTTAAGGACAGACTCATTTTACCAGAAGTGATTAGTTGTCTCTGGTGGTATCTTTGTTTGCACCCTTAGGATTGTCCCACTGAAGTTTGTGGAGATCATGGTCTATGACAAGTTCCAACGCATCCTGAGAGTCAGAACTGTGACTGAAAAGGTCTATTACATGAAGCTCCATCCCAAACACCCCGATGCTGTCTTTCATTTCTGGATCCGACTAGTGAACATTCTACAGAAGGGCCTGTCCATCACCACCAAAGATCCTAGAATCCATGTGAATCACTGCTTGGTGCCCCAAAGCACAACCTTTCTGGAAGAAGTAAGGCTGCTTTTTCTTAATCTTTAAGTGGGGATCAGATCAGTTATTAAGGGATGGTTTAGAGTATTCAGTCTTCAAGTATGTAACTAACTAGGGGCAGCTAGGTGTTGCAGTAGATAGAGCACCAGTGCAGGAGTCAGGAGGACCTGAGTTCAAATCTCACCTCAGACACTTGACACTCACTAATTGTGTGACCTTGGGCATGTCACTTAACCCCAATTGCCTCATCCTGGGATATCTCCAGTCATCCTGATGAATATCTGGTCAGATATCTGATTCAGAAGGCTGTGGAGGAGAAGTGAGACTGGTGACCTGCACAGCCCTCCTTCACTCAAAATAAAGTCATGTAACTAACTATCCACCAGCAGTCTTTCCCTGAGTGCTTTGATAATGATAGATGTAACAAGTCTTGAGTGGACAATTTTATCAATTTTTTATCAATCTTATTTTATCACCAGAATGTGAACTTCATAAGGACAGGGACTTGTGTCTTAGTTAAATTTTTTTCTCTCTCCCAGAACCCAGCACAGTACCCTGTACATAGTAGTGAATTAATAAATAATAGCTTGTTGAATGTCTTAACTTTGTTAAGAGTAATTGATTCACAGGAGGTGAAAATAAGGTATGTCCGTGCACAAATAAAATTTATTTTCTTTAGAAGGCATGTGTTTAACTTAATTGATTTTAAAAGTAAGAACAAGAAATATAAAAATTTAATGGCATGTTAGCTTTAAAAAAAAACTGCCACTTCCAAATTATGGCCAGTTAAGAGAAAGAAAAAAGACAAGAGGTAGGATGAAAAGAAAAAAGAGGGAAGAGAAAAGGAGGGAGGGAGGAAGGAATGAAGGAAGAAGAAAAAGCAGGATCATAGTATTATAAATGCAAATATAATGCAACAAACATTTACTATGTATTAGATGCTGAACTACGTGTTGAAGATACAAAGCTAAAAATGAAAAGTCCCTATTCTCAAGGAGTTTACATTCTTTGTGGGAAAACAACATGTACTTGGATAAATCAGTACAAGATGTACAATTATCCCTTTCACATCACGACTTTCCCCGTTGCAGGCTGACTTAAGAAATCAAATGGGAATTTGGGGGGAGTTTTGTGGGAGCCGCAGATGACAAAAAAAAATAGTTTAAAAGCTCAATGCATAAAATATATGTATAGTGTTTGTATAATATCAACATATTTTACCTTTTAATACCATCAATATACACAATTTCTTTTTTAAAGTTAAAATAACTTAAAAAGTTAAAGTTTGCAAAAAGAATGCAAAAGCCAGTTGATGACTCACAAAGGTTAGTATTTTTACTTAATTTAACCCAATTTTTACAATAAGGTACTGCAAGCACCCCATAAAAGAAATAGAAAAAAATTCAGACTTCTTCTCTGGTACAAAGGGAGGGCCAAAAACTTTTATGTAGAATTTCTAGATCATGGGGGCACAACACCTCTAACCTCCATGATGTGGAAGGCATAACTGTATATGAATAAGACAGAATGAAATCTAAAGTTACAGAGAAGGAAAAAGAAAATAAAGAATTGGGGGACTCAGGAAGAGAGGTTATCATTAAATTCAAGGGGAGAAGCCAGATAAATATGTTTTTCAATAGGACTGTGAGGCTTCTGTTTGAATTATCTCCATGTTGATAACCACCTTTCAAAATTCATATTATTTTACCACCAAAAGGAAGACCTGCACTGACCTGATTCCTTACTCCTGATCTGAGGGAGGGAATTCTAACTCCTTAAATCATTGCCCTCAAACCAAAAGTAAAGCTAAAGGTCAGATTATGAAAAAAAGTAGCTATGACCTCTGAACTCCTTCATAACTCTGCACCTCAGAAGTGAGAAAAAGGTCCCCTTTGCTGTCACATACCTTCAGTCCTAGAAACCTGGTTCACCATGTAATTCTTTTTCCATGTAGTCAACAAAATGTGACCCATCAATCTCTCAGTCAAGTGAGAGCCTGATGCTGCTGAGGGCCACAGGGGTACATGAAACCTTCTCTGATCTCTCTATAGATCTTACCACCAAGAAAGACCGATTAAAGTAAGTGATTTGTACCCACGGTTAGTCCTCGACATTCTCCTGCAACCAATGTCAACCTCTAGCAAAACTGGTGGGTGGGGAGCTTGGACAATGAGCCTAGGGATGAGGAGTGAGGAGCAAGATGATAGAGATATCGTCAAGCAGTCAGTGAATTGACACTATTTCCCTGTTAGAAATGTTTCTTTAGCTCACCCAGAATTTTGTTTCCATCTCTTAGGCATTATATTCTGTTTTACATTCTATTCATTTGTATTTGGAACACTCTATAAAAAAATTTTTTTAAGTAAAAGCAAAATAATTTAATCAGAAAAAAAGTATAATAATATTGGCAACAGCAGTCCCAGGAACAAAACAGAACAGTGAATTTCAATTCCCACTCCATAGAGATCTTGGACAGCATGAAAGGAAATCAGGAAATTCACTGGTTAAATAGAAAATTGCTACATTTAAGCAAGTGTATAAACTACACTTTGCTAGCATGTAAAAGAGAGAGGAGAGAAAAAGTCTTGATATCCACAATCTGATGCTGATGGCGTTGTGGCCTGTAGGACATTTCCTATCTAACAACTTCACCCCTTATATTTAGATTATTCTATCTATTACATTGCAAACTCCATGAGGACAGGAAGCAAGTCCTATTTAATCTCTGTATTCTGATGACTAGCACATGGCAGATGTCTAAAAAATGTTTATGGGACTGGATTGGACTGAACCAACCCTCAAGAAATCATTTCTCTGTTCTCCATGTTTTATTCTGACCCAGCCTCACTACTCTTCCCCCCATCTCCCATTTTCTTTATAATAGAAAGAATAACAATATATAATTAAACTGGGGAGGGAGATTTTTTAAAGAGAAATAGGCTTAACTTAAATAGTGAAGTAGCCAAATATGTCTTTGGAACACCAATCATTTGGCACACCCTTCTGCCCTTGTCCCCTTCCTCCCTCTGCACACTGTAGGGTCTTATTTGCAAGCATTTGATTCATATTCCATAGCACTGCAATTCTTCCTGTCCTTTTCTTCATCTATGTTTTTCTCACTTTCTGTCTCTCCAGCTTGTGCCTTCCTTTAAATTCTTCCGTGTCCCACTTTTTTCCTTAATATCTTTCTCTTTCTGATTCCTCTCTTTCTCCACTTTTCCCTTGACCTCTCCCTCATTTTATCTTCCTTTCCTTTGAGATTGCTATATATTATTCCTTACTCTTCTTCATATTTTTCCTCCTTCCTTCCTACCCTCCTTCCCTCCCTCCCTCCTTTCTTTCCTTCTTTTCTTTCTTCCTTCCTTCTTCCTTCTTTGCTTTCTTCCTTCTTCTTCCCTTTCTTCCTTCTTCCTTCCGTCCTTCCTTTACTTTGTATGACCCATTGCTATTAACATCTGCTATCTTCAAAGGTTTGAGATGGTTATTTTTAACTATACTAATGTCTGCTAAATAAATATTCATTTTACAAAATTTTAATTAAAAAGGCATATCCTTTAACACATTGCATGATTGTGGAGTTTCCCCTCTAACATTGTTTTAGAGACTTGAATTAAGCCCTTCTCTGTATTTGGTTGAGCCCACCTGGTAGTTGACAGAGTGGACCACCAGATAGCAAAAACACCAGATTTTGCATTTGGACCAAGACATATGCAACTGACAACACATACAATAAGTAAGTGCCCTAGGCAGAGGCCAGAACAGATGGAGTGGTACCCACTCATTCCCCAGCAAAGGCAAAGGTTGGCTCTCTGCCTTCCCTCATTCCGCCTTGGCATTCCCATCTTTTCTTTAGGCAATTTTTAGAAGAATCATATCCACCAAATATAATCATGACTTACCATTTCCATATTTACCTATGCCTAAAGCATTTCTACTTTGGTAAAACACAAAGACTAGTTTTGAAATTTTTTTTCTTTTTCTTTTTGATGACTGAGTATCCCTATCTTGCCCAGAGATCTCTAACAGGCTGATCCCACTGTTGGCAACCAAAGAAGATTTGACCTGTCCATTCTGGGGAGGCATTGCCCTCTCCGTAAGTAGTCTGGTTACCCCTAGCGCCAGAGGGCTTGCCATATTGGTACTGAACTTAGAGATGAGATTCCCATGATGGGTGTTAGCCCTACTGCATCTAAAAACTCCAGAATTCAAGTGATCTACAAAACTCAGCCTCCCCTAAAAGCAGGGATTACAGTCATATGCTACCCTCCCCTCCCCAAAACAGTTAAATGATTTTCATTTTTCCTTTGACTTTTGGGATTCCAGGAGAAGTGCTAACAGTGGTAAAACCAATGAAACTGAGGTCAAAGGAGATACCAAATCCAGCTCAGGTAAAGTAGAAACATAGTGCCACATCCTTCCCTGAAGGGTCTTTTCCCATTGGTGTCAACATTATTGGTGTAAATTCCTTCATCATCGGTTGTTGTTGTCCAATCATATTCAACTCTTTGTGGCCCCATTTGGAGTTTCCTTGGCAAAAAATATTCAGGTGATTTGCCATTTCCTTCTCCAGCTCATTTTACAGATAAAGAAACTGAGGCCATCAGGGTTTGCCTAGGGCCACATAGCTAGTAAGTGTCTGAGACTGTCTTTGAACTCAGGTCTTCTTGAACCCAGGTCTGGTACTCTATTTACTGCACCACCTAGCTGCCTTATTTGAATATGGGAAGTTAATAAAGCAGGTAACAGAGCTGTTTTTGAAAAGGGAAAACCTCAATTTTAAGAACTTTTGAAAAGTAGCTTGGCACAGTGGCTAAAATGCTGAAGTTAGAGTCAAAAAGACCTGGGTTCAAATTCTGCCTCTGACACTTGCTTTATGTAATCACAGGTCAAGTCCCTTAACTTCTTTTATCCCCAGGTTCCCTAGCTGCAAATGGAGATGACAAAACCTGTAATTACCTAGTCACAGAACTGTTGTGGGGCTCAAATAGATCATGATGCAAAGTGCTTTTGAAACTTGGAAGCACCATACACCTGTTAAAATTTCTTGTCATGTGAAACATTTTTTTCAAATGAGCAGGAGAAAATTTAGAAGGGGGACGCAGACAACCAGGGCAGTGCAGGTACCACTGTGTTTAATTTAATATAAAATTTAATATTTTAAAAAACAACAATACATAATAGAGAGTCGCAATTTCCTATCTAGTCCTTTTTTTCTTCTTTGTATATGAGAATGTTCATGTTGGTTGTTTGCCAAAAAACAAAAATTTAAAAAATTTTTAATTTAAATTTTAAAAAATTTAAAAAAATTTGAAATAAAAAATATTTATTAAAATTTTTTAAATCCTCTGGCACATGAGAATGATCCACAGGTGCTGCTCATCTGTATGACTGAGCAACCCAGCAATCTGTATTTCTTACTTGGTCTTATGGTCTACAGGACATGCCAGAGAGAAACAAGATGAGTGGAATATTCAACAACGTTCTGGGTACAATTCCAATGACACGGTCAAACTAAAGTGGACAGAGTCTTTGACCCATGGTCTCTGGGAACAAGAGAACCCTTCTGGGGTGCAACCACTTTCTCGGCTCAGCACCCTAGCAGCCTCCACCTATCAAGTTTGGCCACAGTCTTAGGAAGAGGGTCTTTCAACCCCCAGAAGTTAGTGACCATCCCTCTTCACTACACTAGAACCTCACTATAGCACTGTCATCTAGGCTACACCATGGAATCATTCTAGAGGCAAAACAGGGTTAGAACAGGGCTTTTCCTATACTTCAACTAAATAAATCCTGCTTAACTGGGAAACAAGGTTGGCCCATGTTGTAAAAAAAAAAAAAGAAAAAGAAAAAGTCCATATTCTCTTATATTACTGTGTGACTTCAGTGTATTTGAACATCTGGGTAAGTCCTTATGAGCAGCAAATATTTAAAGGGCTGTAAAGTAGGTGAGATTCTTCTCAGCCCCAGAGGGGAGAATTAGGAGTGTGAGGCAGGGAAGTTACAAAAAGGCAGATTTCAGCTTGATGCAAGGAAAAACTTTCTAATAATTAGAACTTTCTAAAAGTGAAAAGGGTTGCTTTGGGAAGTAGTCCATGAGTTTCTATTACTGAAGATCTTCAAGCAAAGTTAAGAGAAACACTTGTTGGGTATGTCTCAGAGGAAATTTTTGTTTCTGTGTGATTTGGACTAGAAGAACTCTGAATTATCCTTTCCTAGTAGTGACTCTTGGGAAAAATAAGTTTAAAAAATATTGTTGAGTGTCCATTTGAAGGTAAACTGTGATCAGATACATGCTAGAGGACTCCAAGAGAATTCCAGCCTTGGGTGATTAACAAAAGGTTCAGAGTCTAGGAAACCGTGAGTAGGTAGTAGTAGGTTGGCAAAGAAAGAGATTTTATGAATGATGGCGATTGTAACTAGTATGTATGCACAAGTTAGAGGCATGTTTACTTAGAAGAAGTAAGGATTCTAGATCTCTCTCCTTCCATGCTTAGGAGAATTGAATCCAGGAGGACAGCATGCATCTTTGAGGAGATGCTTAGAATATCCCATCATCTGAGACAAGAAGTGTGTTGATTCCTATTTCTTCTCTGAGAGACTCAGATGATTTGACTATTCCCAGCTGTCATTGTGGCAGGAAAAATGTAAGGAATTACCAGTAGATAAAGATGGAAGAGACTTAGATAGTGCCTTGAGCTTGGCATCAGGGAAGCCCCATTTGCCAGAGCCATGAGAAACAATAGCACCTAATGGTGGTTGACTTAACAGCCTTAGATTATTGTTAGAGTATTTAAGGGAGTCAGACAATGGGAAGATTATTGGTGTATCTTTTGGTTGGACCAAGTTATGTTTTTTTGAAAAAAAATAAAATTTTATTCACATCTCGTTTGTACTACATTTCTATAAAGAATTTTTAAAAGAGGAAGGAAAGTAGGAAAAATAACTAAAACATCAGGTCTGATGGCACAGTATTCCATATCAATGGTCCTTCAGGTCTGCAAAGAAGCAGGGGAAAGTGTCTTGTCATAGTCTTCCTTTTTGCACCAAACTTGTTCCTCACGGTTTGTCAGCATTGCAGTCTTAATGGCTTTGCCGTTCTTCTCATTTGCGTTGTTGTAGACACTGTGTATGTAATTTACCTGGTTCTGCATACTTCCCTTTATCAGTCCATATAAACGTTCCCATGTTTTTTCTGTTTTCATCATGTTCATTGGCTCTCACAGCATAATAACATCCTATTCCATTCACACACCGCAGTTGGTTTAGCCATTCTCCAATCAATGAGCATATACTTTGCTTCTGGCTTTTTGCCAGTGGAAAAAAAAGAGCTGCTATAAATGTTTTGGTGAATCTCAGGGGTGTTTCTTTTGTCATTGATCTCCTTTGGGTACATGCCAACAGTGAGATCGCTGAGTTAAAGGATATGAATATTTTAGTCATTTTGTTTGCAGAATTCCAAATTGCTTTCCAATAATACTTCATAGCTTAGTCAAGTTAGTCAGTTGACAAGTATCTATTAAGGGTTTACTATATGACAGAGACTGTGCCAAGTATACAAACACAAGCACAAAGAAAGATAGTCCCCACCCTCAAGTAGCTTACATTTTAATCCAGGGAAAGACTACATATAAAAGGGCTGGGTAAGGTGGTAAGGGTGGGTAGTATAGTGATGAAGTCTTGTAGAGTCGGAAGCAGAGCCAGGGAGGAATGAAAGATGGATGGCTAGGGATACTTCCTCAAAATGGAGGTTCTTAGAGGAACCCAACATTGCATTAGTATACCAATCTTTTTTTTTTTTTAAATCCTTATTATAAATGGATATTTTACTGAGAAGACAAAGAAAGAAGTTTGGATCATTCTTCCCAATATGCTCAGGGACTAACTTTCTCCTATATATTCCCTATAGCAGTAAGGAGCTTGCAGGCTCAAGGCCACATGTGGCCTTCTAGATCCTCAAGTGTGGCCCTTTGACTGAATCCATTTGGCTACACTTGAGTACCTAGAGGTACTTGAGGCCACATGTGGCCTCAAGGCCGCAGGTTCCCCACCCCTGTGGCCTATACCACTTTAGTCTCTGGTGAAAGTATATTCAACCTTAAATCAGTTACTACAAAACATTTGCCCCACAAAGTTCAGTTCCAAATGCAGTATAAGGGATCTCATTGTAATAATTCTTTCTTAACTGCTTGCAGTTCATTTCTATGCTGGGTCAAGCAGGTTGCTTGAGACTTCATACTTCACCTGGCTGGATTGTTCATAAAATCTGCCATGGGCTCCAACCTCTGAGTCCACTCTGATGGCTTGCTTCTCTTGAGCTTTAAAGCTGACAAGGTCACAGGTTAATCTAATATTCCTTCCCCTGTGAACAAGAAAGAATGCAAAAAGGCAAAGAATCTAGACCCATATTTAGAGGCCATGTGTTGGTCCTGGTTGGGAAATTAATTCCCAAGGACTCTTCTCACTCAGAGGATGACAGAACATGTCTTCCCTCTATTTTAGCCAGGGAGGAAGGACCATGTGTGCCATGTTTCCAAAATCTCCCCAACACTGATTACTCACATTTTTAAAGATCATCTTTGCCAGGTTATTGGCAATGAGTGATACCTCAGGGGTTTTTGAATTTGCATTTCTCTTATTCTTAATGATCTAGAGTATTTTTTCCTATTATTATATATACTTGGCAATTCTTCTTTTGAGAATGATTTATTCATATCTTTTGACCATTTATCTACTGGGGGAATTGAACAATGAGCATTTAATAATAGGCAGTGGATGTGGTGATAAGAAGGAATGTGGTGGGCAGAGTGGATGGTGTGTGTGTTGGGGATAGATCTACTGAGGCTTAGAAGAATGGTGCAGCTACAGTACCTGTGTGTTTAGTCCCAGGTCTCTTAGGTTGTTGGATTTGGAGTTATAAGACTTGGGTTTGAATCCCGGGTCCTTGCACATACAGCTACATGACTTTAGGCAGATAACTTAACCTCTCTGGGCCTAAGTTTCTTCATCATTAAAACCAGGGTCTTGAACTCAATGTTTTAGTTTCCTTCTAAATTTAGACCTATCCCCCTATGATATCTTCTTGTGTCATGATCACAGTGATTCATGGGAGGATCTATTCATAGATGGTCTGGTTGGCCTATGATTGTGGCTCATACTATTCAAGACCTACTTCCTGCCCTCAGTTGCACCTCACCACCCAATACATGACAGAGTAGGAAAGTGAACCTAGCTGAAGCAATATGGCTCCCTGAGGGAGGGACAGGAGGCAACATGTGCCAGACAAATCAAACCACCACCATTACTTTGACCAACATCTGCCCTCACACCCCAATAGATGCAACCCAGGATTCTGAGCTTAAAAATCTTGGAAATAGCAGTACTCCCTAAACCATTAGATCTACTTCTAGTCCAGCCTTCACAACCAACATTGAGAAGAAAAGAATCCATCTTCCTTATCACTATCAGCAGCAAGTGCTGACCAACTACAACCAATAGACAGATAGGCATGTGAGCTCTGGGATCAGTAGCACCATCACCACCACCATCACCACCACCATCACCATCCTTGCTCCCAGCCCAGTCTTCAACAGGCATCATCTGGGGAGGTGTTTCCTGTCTTAGAGGAGCCAGTTGTCCCTGCCAACTGTCATACAAAGGACAGGCAAGCCAGTACATTTGAAGCAGCAATTCAACCTGAAGGAGAGAGAAGGAAACAGGATGTGTCAGGCAAGTTAAGCCATCACCACCTTGACCATTATTTCTTCTCAGACCCTGATGGACACAGTCTAGGATCCTGAACACAAAAGACTTGGGAATATCAATGCTTCCAGCCCAGTACCCTCAGCCATCATCTTGGGAAGCAATATTTATGGAGATGCATTCTGAAAATTGCTTCTGCAGGTACTCCAGTCGCTGCTACTGAAGACCAAGAAAAGAATATTCTTGACACCCAAGTCCTTGGCACCATTAAATGGGTCAGCCTCATTGTAATTGTAATTCCCTCTATGGAAATGACAGTAAAGAAGAGACATTAACATCTACTTGGTTGCTACACTCTAAGAACCTTCTGCTGTGTTATCTTTTCCATTAGAAAGTGAGCTCCTTGAGAACAGGGACTGTCTTACTTTTCTTTTGTAACCCCACCTCTTAGCTTTGTTCAAGATAAGTTCTCAGTAAATGTTCTCATTCATCCATCCAGAACTGGAAAAACAAGAAATGTTGAGTACTTGGGTTCAGATCTTGCCTCATATTGCCTATCTGAGTTACGCCAGCTAAGATGACTCTCCATTTCCCATCCTAGTGGGCACTGGGCATATGTGACACCAATTCAGTGCTCAATATCAGCCAAATGATGCAAAACTCAAGTACTTCTAATCCCTAGGCCACTAGGAAGCAGTTTCTAGGGAAGGAAACATTAACTCTATTTGGAGGAAGTAGGAAGGATTTACCTTCAGGATTGTGTGAATTTTCAGTGAATATAATTCTAGATCTGGAATTGGGAAGAATATAAGATGTATTCAGAGTCCATTTAGTACCAAATCTCTCAATTTACAGAAAAAGAAACTGATGCTCAGAGAGATTAAATTATTTGCCCAAGATCACAGAGAAAGTAAGAATCAAATCAGAGACATGATTTGAACCCAGATCTTCCTGAGCTGGGGCAATTACGTGGCACAATGAATATAGCACCAGATCAGGAAGACCTAAGTTCAAATCCAACCTCGGACACTAAATATGTGACCTTTAACCCTGTTGGCCTCAGTTTCCTCATCTGTAAAATGAGCTGGGGAAGGAAATGGCAAAACAGTCCAATATCTTTGCCAAGAAAACTGCAAATGGGGCCACAAAGAGCCAGACACAAACGAAACTACTGAACAACAACTTCTTAACTCAACATCTAGTATTCTTTCTGCTAAGTCATCTTCCCTCTCAAAATCCTGTGACACTTAAGAGATTTTCACCTCTCTTCTCCTCTCCCTTCAAGTGAGGATTGAACTAAGTTGAGGACATTATCTATTATGGCATCATAGATTGAGAGCTGGAAAATAAACCAATGAAAGAGACAGAGAAGAAGAAATCAGAGAAGCAGGAAAAGAACTAGCAGAATACGTGGCAGGACCACAAGATTTAAGTGATTCAGAGAGATTAAGGAGGAGGGTGCTGGTGTTCAAAGCATTTCATAACCTCATCCCCTTCTACCTTTCCAGTCTTCTTATACCTCATTCCCAATGCCAAGCATTCAAACTATGCTTCAGAGAACACAACTCCAATGGGCTGGCCACATTGTTCGAATGCAAAACGTACTCTTGCCAAAAAGACTATTTTATGGAGAACTCACACAGAGCAGGCGAACACATGGTGACCAGAAGAAACAATACAAGGACATTCTCAAGGTCTCTCTCAATTACTTTGGATTTGACTGTGCGACATGGAAGACACTGGCACAGGACCACTCAGCATGGTATAACCACATCAGAAAGGGTGCTGTCTTCTTTGAGCAAATCAGAATTAAGACAGCACAAACTAAACGTAGGATGCGCAAATTTGGTGTATTCACCCCAAATATTCACATGAACTATCTGTGCCCAAACTGTGGTAGAGCATTCTGAGCTCGTATTGGTCTGATCAGCCACAGTTGGATGCACCAAAATTTCAGTTTATCATGGTGATGTCATTTTGGTCTTCTTCGAGAATGAACGACAACAACCAGCCTCACTCCCCAACACACAGTCTTTGATCCAGTGACACTGGCCTTCCAGCTATTCCATAAGCAAGTCACTCCATCTCTAAGCTCTGAGCATTTTCTCTGGTTGATCCCATGCTTTTAATGCTCAGCCTCCTGTGTTCCAACTACTGATCTTTCTTCAATTTCTTTTAAATTCCAGCTAAAATCCCACCTTCTATAGGAAGCTTTCCCTAGCACCTCTTATTCCAGTTCCTTCCCTCTGTTCATTATTTCCAGTTCATCCTGAATGTAGCTTGCTTTGCATGTATTTGTTTGCATGTTGTCTCCCCCCACTCCTTGAAGACAGGGACTATTTTTTGCCTCTTTTTTGTATCCCCAGTGCTTAGCAACAGTAACCAGCATATAGTAGGTGCCTAAAACTGTTCATCAATCAATTGATTGAAGAGCAATAAGTTTAAGAAAAACTCATAGGACTTAGGGTAATTTCTACATCACTGTAGAAATGGAAGCCAAATTCTAAGGAACTGAGTGAGTTAGGTGGTAAAGAAATCAAGTGATGCAGACAACTTTTTCAAGGATTTTTTTAATGCGAGGGAAGAAAGAGATGCAGTAAAAAATGGAAGACTTTTTTTAAAGGGTTGGTGAGAGCTGAGCATGTAAAATGAAGGAAGAGTGAATTAGATGACATTGAAGAAAGATCCTTGGATTTGGTAGTTCTATGTTTCTGAGTTTGTAGCAGTTGGGAAGGACTCTGGGAGAAAAGAAATCAAAGATTCATGAGAAAAGAGAGCGTAAGCGACGAAGCAAAGTCCTGGAGAGAAAACAAGGGGCAATTTTGAGAGCATGAGAAGAGCTGGAGAAAAGTTAGCCTTGGCTGAATCAAAGCTGGCTGATTTATGGGAGATTTTTCATTTTTCTCTCATAAGCCCCATAGACCTACTCCAGAATCTTTGACTGCCTCTAGGAGCTGGCACCATGATCCTCTAATCTTTGCTGAGATATAAACAAACCGACCTCTGACCAGGGCAGCGGAGACAATTTGTTTGTTTTCTCAAAAGAAGTTTTCCTAAATAAGAGAAAAACAAAAACAAAACACAAAAGCAGAGAATTGACAAGTTAATAATGTACAGGGATCTTTTTTTGAAATGTCTTCTGTAAGCCTAATATAAGGGTGTGCTGGAATCAGACAGTTAATTGTTATATTTCACTGAGCATTAACACCTCAGAAAGTGGCAAACACTGTAGATCAAGATTTGATTCATTATTTTGTTGAATGACTGGACTTAAGAAAGTGATGGAGGAAATATTAATAATATAGATTATATTGAAGAGCATAATGTCTATACATTATTTTTCCACTAGAACTGCGGTAACCCTAATTCCACTAGAACATGAACTTCTTGTGGGCAAGAAACCATGGTTTTTACCTTTCTTTGTATCTCTGGTGCTTATCACAGTAAGCGTCTAATAAATGCTTGTTGATGGACATACAGGAGAATATACATGTTAACTTGGATAGCATAGCTTAAAACAGTGCCTTTCCCCCTCCTTTCCTATTCCTTACCTTAACTGTGTGTAAAGAACCCTACCTGTAAGAAGGATTGCTTGCCCTTATGTGATCCTATAGATCTGCTCACTGAACTTTCAGGTCTTCTTCTACTTACCTTGCAGATCCCCCAAAATATCCTTCTGGAGTGCTGCCTGTTGAAGGCCTGTCTTTGCTTGGGTCTCATTCTATCTCTGGCTTGGTCTGCTTCAAACATTCTGTTGCTGAAACTAGTTCTACCTATGTCTCATTTTGTTTGTTTGTTTGCCTCTTGTCTCATTGAGTATCTAGGCATGTTCTTCCTATGTGACCATTTTTAACCACTACCATTCATGACCCTTTATAGTCTGGTTGAAGCAAGACTCTTGCCTCCTGACACCCCAGATTAATGTGACCTTTTTGTTTCCAAATCTGTCCTCTGTTGAACCTTCTACTATATTTTTGGTTCCTGACCTGGAGAAAAGGTGGGAATGAGGGAAAGAGCTTCATTTCTAGATCTCAGCCCATTGACAGAGTTGGCATGAACCCAATGAGCATTCAAGGATAGGATAGTGATTCCACCTATTTCCCCAGTTTATCTTAAAAAAATAATTTAAATATTTTATATGTTTATTTGTATATTTTTAAAGTTTTGCTGACATAATTTCCTAATATACTCCAACCCTATAGAATCCTCCCTTTTGACAAAGAAAATGCCAGTAAAGGAAAGCTAGCCAGCAATGACTACGTCTGACAGTATATGCAATATTCCACAATGGTCGTCCCCCAACTTTCTATTGCTGAGCTCATATAGATATAGATATAGATATAGCATATCTATAGATATAACATATCTATAGATATAGCATAATTCATCTTCATATGGTGATGAAGGTGGGGGCCTACAATTGTCAATGTGGACACCTCCTGGTGTGGAAACTCCCTCCAAGCAATGCAGATCCACTTATCTGTAGCTTATGGTCTTTTTGTTTTCTTTTTAATCTGCTTTCTTTCACCATGAACTTTGGAGACATCCATAGACATGAATGTTCCCATAGAGAACATATTCTCAGAGTGTTACTTGGAAACACTAAGGTGTTAATTGGCATCCTCAGTCACACAGAAAGCACATGCCAGAGGCACGGCCTGAACAGTCTTCCTGACTGCAAAGGCCAGCCCTCTATCTATGTCATCTCTCTCCCAAATAAAAAACAAAAGACTTTTAATCAGTAGGAAAGACTACTTCCTTGGAGCAGTACTGTATGTGGCATTAGCCAGACAGACTTGTTAGTTGAAGTGATTCTTTATTAAGTTTGCCTGCAAACCATAACTGATCATTTTGGCATCCAGGGTAAGGAGCAGGAAAGGCGTCCTCAGTTCAACTCTCTTCTTTCCTTTTAAAAAATTTCTTTTTGATGTCTTCTGTTCTTAATACAAAACACCATTTTCAATTCCCCTAGTAACAAAAGAAGCTGAGAAAACCCAAGAGATAGTAATAAAGTCTGACAACATTTGACTCCTGAGTGTCCTTATCTCTATAAGAAGTGGGGAGTCACATAATGATAATATAAATTAACTTTTAAAGACAAATGCAGTTGGGAGATGGGAAGGGGAAAATGATACTGATCTGTGTGTAGAGAGACAGAAACTTGGGCACATCCAGCCCGCTATGGGCAGAAACTCTGCTGTGCTGCAAGGTCACTGGTAGGAAGACCATGGGCATAGGGTGGACAGGTTCCAGCCAACCAGAAGAGCAAGGAGCTAACTTTGGGTGACGTTCTTTATGGAGGGAGAAAGTCATCTGATAGTTTCCCCATTTTAACTGATTATTCTTCCTAACTAGGTACTAAGTTCATTAACCAGTGTCCTGCGGAAGCAATGCCTGTCCTGCCAAAGTCTGCTAAGTTTCAGTATCCTAAGCCAAGGCCCCGGTCAATCTATCCCTGTGATACCCGTGCTCTCCTGAAGAAGATTCTGCTGCACACAGGATTGCTGAAAGAATTAATTGTCCACAAAGGCCATACTGAGGCAGAGAAGAAGCAAAACCCAAACATCTGGAATCAAAAATACATCCACAGCTATGTGAAATGAATTTTAAAGCATTTCAAAAGGAGTACTGAGAAAAGAAAAGTAAGAATGAATACTGTGTTGATACCCTTGGTACACCTATAAAAACTGAGCTGGAAATGGAATTAAAATCAAGTCACACAGTTGTTGTTCTGGGTCTTTCTTTTGTCTGTCTTTTAAAAAATTGTTAATTTAATAAACATCAACAATCATGTATATTTCAACATACAGAGAATAAAAAATGTTATATGCAAAACTGTGAATTGTATAAAAATATAAAAATACAAAAAGCAAATAGGGGAGAGAGAGAGTCTAGAAAAATGAATAGATTAAAGATTAATTGTACTGGTGAGTTTACTGGGAATACTCAGAGGTTACAGCTAATGAACTCCTAGAACAAATAACTGTGTTAGGGAAGCTAGGAGGGACAAGGCCTGGGAAGGGCAAATACCTCAGAGTCAAGTTCTTCAAGGAAAAGTTCAACAATTGAGAACACAGGAGTGGCTTACAACTATCTAGGGACTTTCTCCCAAAGACATTTCTCCCAAAAAGCTTCAGGGGCAAAGGGTAGTTGAGTCCCCTATGCAAATTTTAAGTCAAAAGTTAGGTTATTAAAATCATCTGGGGGTGTTGTAACAGGATGGAATCACTATCAGAATCACTGCTCTTGCCATGAATAAAACCTAGGGAAAAAAAAGGCAGACTGGGGAATCTTTATTTTCTCCTTGGTCCTCATGACTATAGGGGATTGAGGTATCTTCCAGTAGCCTATGGTCAAACAAACTTTTCAGTGAGGGCCCAGAGCACATGCTTCTATCCTCAAGGAGACAAAGAATGTATGCCCAGCTCTGTGGTAAAATCCAACCTCCCTTTCCAGATCAAAGAGAATGATTCCTTTGTCCTTCCATTCCAACAGGCAATGAAACTCCTTACCTAGAGGCTAGCATGATAATGATGAACCTCTCCATTCTTAGATTTTCCAGCTTCAAAGGCCATGCCGGAACTCAGACTCTAAAGGCATAACCTTCAAGAACCCCAGGTCACTGTCGCACCACAATGAGGGACAGGAACTTGTTTGGAGCATGTGCTTCAATGATCCCTGTTATTGTCTCTCTCTCTCCAGTGACGTGTCTGTTCTCCCCAGCTAATCAGCAAAGGGACATTTGGCACAACTGTCAAGTGTAACAGGAATTTACCAGAACCATTTTCATTTTTGTCCGTGTATCCTCAGAACTCAAAGCATTGCACATAGTAGGGTCTTTTTAAAAATGAGTTCTTATTCAAATAATAAGTCATATACAAATGCTCTAAATCACTATTGATCATAGAAGTGGAAATTAAAACAACTTTAAGGTACCACCTCACACCTATTGGATTGGCTAATATGACAGAAAAGGAAAATGATAAATACTGAGGAGGATATGGGAAAACTGGAAGACTAATGCAGTATTGATGGATTTGTGAACTGATCCAAGTATTTTGGAGAACAGTTTGGAACTATGCCTACAGAGCTGGATATAAAAGTGTTCATACCCTTTGATCCAGCAATACCACTAATAGGTCTCTATCCCAAAGAGATCATAAAAAAGGGAAAAGGACCCACATGTTCAAAAATATTTATAGCAGATCTTTTTGTAGTAACTAAGAATTGGAAATTGAGGGGATGTCCATTCATTGGGGAATGGTTGAACAAGTTGTGGTATATGATTGTAATGGAATATTATTGTGCTTTAAGAAATGATGAGCAGGAGGATTTCAGAAAAACCTGGAAAAACTTACATGAACTGATGAAGAATGAAGTGAGTAGAACCAGGAGAACATCATGCGTAGTAACAGCAATATTGTACAATGAAGAATTGTGAATGACTTAGCTATTCTCAGCAATACAACAATCCAAGACTATCCCAAAGGACTAATGATAAAAAAAATACTATCCACTTCCAGAGAAATGGAGTCTGAATACAGATCAAAGCATATTATTTTTCTGTTTCTTTCACTCATTCTTTTTTCTTTCTAGTTTTCTTCCACAAAATAATAAAATATTTTACATGATTGCAAATATATAACCTATATCAAATTGCTTCCCATCTCAGGGAGTGGGGAAGGTAGGGAAGAAGGGATAGAATTTGGAACTCAAAACTTTTTTTAAAATGTTAAATATTGTTTTATGTATATTTGAGGGGAACATTAAAAAATGAAAAAGAAGAAAAATAAATATAATGAAACTTTCATACAACAATAAAACTAAAGATAAGTTTTATTTCACTTCCAGCATCCTCCTCCCTCTCAGAGAGACATCCCATATAACAAATAGTATTTTCTAAGACCAAAGAAGAAAATAATCAATATAATTGATCAACACGTTGAAAAAGTCTGAAAATATGTGCACATGTGTACACTTGTGGATGTCTCACCTCTTGCAAAGGTGTGGGATGGCAATATTTTCTCCTGTCTCTTCTCTTAAGTTATGCTTGTTCATTATAATTTTGCAACATTCACTTTTGATTTGGGTTTTTTTTTTGTAGTTGGCCTCTTTTTTTCATAGTTGTAGTCATTGTATGTTTTCTTTTCTTGGCTCTGTTTACTTCATTCTGCATTAGCTAATGCAGATCTTTCCATGCTTTGTATTCAACACATTCATCCTTCCTTACAGCACATTAATATTCCATTACATTGTGTACCACAATTTGTTTACCCAACCCCCAATCAATGGGCATCTATTTTGTTTCTGATTCTTTATCACAAAAAACACTGCAATAAAAATTTTGGTATACGACAACTTTCTTTTTATCAATGGCCTTCTTGGGGTATAAGTCTAGTAATAAAATCTTTGGGTCAAAGGATATGAACACTTTAGTCACTTATCTGTAGTTCCAAATTGTTTCCAAAATGGATGTACTATTTACATCTCCACCAATAATGTACTAGTGTGCATATCTTCCAACAAACACTTCGCAATATAAAATATTCCCATTTTTTGTCAACTTTGCTAATTTGCATGGCATGAGGTGAAACTTCAGGTTTGTTTTTTGATTTGAATTTCTCTTATTATTAGTGATTCAGAGCATTCTTTCACACAATTGTCTATAATTTTATGGAAAAATAATATTCCATTGCATTCACATACCATAATTTGTATGGCCATCACCAATGATATGTGTTGTTTGTCAGTTTTACAAATGACTTGGATAAAGGCACAGATACATGGTTATCACATTTACCAAATTTATCAAATACATTGGATGATAGAGTCCAGATCCATAAAACACTGAGCCAAATCTCAAAAGGCCAAATTATATAGGTACAAATGCACAATCTTGCACTTAGCTTTTTTCTTTTAAGAATCAATTTCACAAGTACAAGGTGGGGGAGGATGGCTAGACAACAGTTGGTCTAAAAAAAAAGATCTGAAAATTGTCATGGGTATGAGTCAATATAAGGAAAACAAATAACCTGCTAGTCAAAAAAAGCTT
This sequence comes from Notamacropus eugenii, assembly GCF_028372415.1. Lineage (NCBI taxonomy): Eukaryota > Metazoa > Chordata > Mammalia > Diprotodontia > Macropodidae > Notamacropus > Notamacropus eugenii. The sequence goes on along the minus strand of NC_092874.1, from coordinate 121,451,220 downwards.
ATGTAATCTTAGGTTGCATTAAGAACTGCAGAGTATCCAGGACAAGGCAAATGAGAATTCATTGCATTCTGTCCTGGTAAGAACACATCTGGAGTATTGTGTTCTACACCACATTTTAGGAAAGGGGGAAAGGAAGAAAATAAGCTTTCATTGAGCACCTACTATGTGTCAGGGATGGCTAGGTGGCAAAGTGAATAGAGCACTGGGCTTGAAATCAGGAAGACTCACCTTGTTGAGTTCAAATCTGGCCTCAGAAACTTACTGGCAAATCATTTAACCCTGTTAGCCTCAGTTCCTTATCTGTAAAATAAGCCAGAGAAGGAAAAGACAAGCCCCTCCAGTATCTCTGCCGATAATATCCTAAATGGAGTCATGAAGAGTTGGACATGACTGAAAAACAACTGAATGAACTATGTGTCAAACACTGTACTAAGCATTTTTACAAACATTATATCACTTGATCCTCTCAACAACTTTGGGAGGTAGATACTATTATCTCCAGTTTACAACTGAGGAAACTGAAGCAAACAGAGGTTAAGTGACTTGCCCCAGGTTCATACAATTAGTATGTATGTTGTTTCTTAATTTTACAAATGACTTGCATAAATGCACAGATGGTATGCTTATCAAGTTTACCAAATTTATTGAATATGGGATGATGAAATTCAGAACCAAAAAGATCTTTGCAAATTAAAACATGGAGCCAAATCTAATAAAATAAAATTCTATAAGGACAATTGCATATTCTTACATGTGGATCTTTCGCTTTTCAAAGTTAATTTCACAAGTACAAGATTAGAGAAGAATCTGTCTAAAGCCAGATGTGAACTCAGGTCTTCCTGATTCCGGACCCAGCACTCTATTAATTTTTACACCAGCTAACGAAAGACATTAATAGGTTGGGGAGCACACAAAAGAGAGTTACCAGGGTGGTGAAAGGACTTGAGATCCCTCTGTCAGAATCAATTAAAAGGATTGGAGGCATATAGAGCCTGAAGAAGAAAAGATTTAGGGATGATCAAAGGGTTGTCATGAGGAAGAGGTCTTAGATTTGTTCTGTCTGACAGCAAGGGGAAACTCTAGAAGTAACTTGTTATAAGGAAAAACTTCTTAATAGTTCGAGTTATCTCACAGTGGAATGGTCAGCCTCAGTAGGGGAATTCCTCTCACTGGAGGTCTTTGATCAAAGGCTGTATATGACCATTTGTGGAATGAATTGCTAAGAGAATGATTGTTCAGGCAAGAGTGAGACTATGGCCTCTAAGATCCCTTCCAATTTAGAAATTCTCTGAGTCTAGGAATAAACTTACAAAGCATAGAACAGACTAATTAATTTTATTAAATATGTTGAGATCATAGTCATTTGGTTGCTGAGAGAAAGTAAGACAAATGTTGCCAAATCCATTTGGCCCTTTTCAATCTTTCTTCTAAACAAAGTGGACCAGAGGTAAAATCAGAGTCGAAAGGAAATTCCTGTCCTTAACTCAGTTTGGACTGAAAATGACAATCAGGAGGAAAATAGTTTAAAAGACAGATTTTGAAACTCTAAAGCTGACCAGGGAACCAAGATGGTAGAAAAACTGGAAGAATTACAGTATATTCCCACCCCCTCCCAAATTCTTCCAAACAAATCTAAGGAAGAAACTAGCCTTAATCTTGATTGGGAAACCCAAGGAAAAAATCGCAGTGACTCATTTTTTTTTCCAGCCCAGGTGAGCAGAGGGAGACAGAAAGGTTCAAGGACTCTAGGGATGGGGTAGGGCCAGGAGTGTGCCTGCTGAGCATTCTATAGGAGGAAAAGGCTAAGAATCAAGGCAGAGTAGGACCCAAAGGCAGCAAGGAGGGAGTTAAACTTGTTAAAGTTGCAGAAACAGGTGCCAGCAGGGACTTCTGTCCCTCAGTTCTGAGTCACAGATCCAGGGCAGACTGAGGAGGGGACCTGGACCCAGGGATGAGGAGCTCACAAGCCCCAAGAGATTTTTTTCTTCTACAGTCAACCAGAGGACACCTTGGTTCAAAGTGTTAAAGATATTTAATTCTTCAACAGCATGGCAAAATCAGTGACGAGATTTTACCCTGTACCCACTGACCACCAATGGGAAAGGAGGCATATATATGCCTAGAACACATGTGGTCAGGCAATACTTGGGGTGGAGGGATCATATATATGCAATAAAAGGATTGGGGAATACACATGGACAAGATAATTCTTGTGATTAAGGTAATGTTCTCTGCTGGAACATTTCTTTTCCTTCAACACTGCTACTTGTTTCCACGAAAAACTGCTATTGTCCTCTGGCATGTCGTCTGGTTAGGAGTTACTATCTTTGCAGAAGTGGTAGGGAAGTGTGTTCTTTGCTGAGTGGCTGCTCTCTAATGCTATCTGGTAGTCTTTTAGTTGCTAAACTCTTATGGGGTAGGGAACTTGGAGCTCATAATCCCTAGGCTCTTTTGTGATTTAGATCCCTGACTGACACACCCAGTCAGCTGGCTTGGAGGAGCTGTTGAGCTTTTTTTTTTTTTAATTAAATTTTATTTTTTAATTTAATTAATTTTATTTTATTTTTTTAATCAGTCAAAACTGTCTTCTCTTCCTCCTACCCTATTCACTCATCACTGCCAAATTAAAACAACAAACAAACCCTATTACAAACATGGATAGTAAAATGAGAGTTTTCATGTCAAATAAAAAATACTAGAAACAGCAAGAAAGAAAGAATTGAAGTACTGCAGAGCCACAGTAAGGAACACACATGATTTAGCATCCACTTGAGCATTTCTACTTTTTAAGCAATGCATAGCAGTTGCCTAAAAAATCGGGAACAGGCACCTTCCTCAGTTTAGGGCTGGACCCTGAATACAGGGGAAGATAGATTTTTATACATTAAAAACAATTCATCAAAAAAGGCCAATTAATTAAAAGGAAACAATACAACATTAGGTAATCGGACTTCTAATTGGAGAAAAGACTAGGGACTTTACAAGTTGGAAGGGGGAAAATGAACAGGTGCAATTCCCTGAAATCAGAAAAAGAGGTATCCACCTCCCCCAAGTTTCTGCATTCAATCAAAGGAACTTGGAAACAATAACTGATTGGTCAGCATGGGGCCAGTTTCCAGAGAAGATATGGTTTGCTTGAGATGTGCAATTGTGAGAAAACTCCTTGCATTAATCTTTGGATCTGACTGGGTTTCTAGTCAGCATAACCTAGGTCCTTAGTTAAGAGTCTGTAAGCAGCAGATAGAGATGGTCCAGCTTCTCAGCCACATAGGGCTAGGTTCAAACAGTGCTATAAAGTTTTCTCACAGTTCCCACCATTGAATAAAGTATTCTTAGGAACCAGAAGTTGAAATATACTTATAACTGAATAGAAAGGGAACTGAGACAATTTCAGAATCCAGTCATAAGATGGAGTCAGTGTGGCTCACTCAATTTATTGAATTAACCACCTGCTATCCCAATCCTTTCAGTTCTTTCACACCATTATAAAAGAGCGGAGAACTTGAAACACGGTATTCCAAGAGAGATAGGTTTACAATCATGAATAACTTACCCAGCAAAACTGAGTAAAACCTACAGGGTAATAATGAAATAGAGTGCTTCCAAGCATTCCTGATGAAAAGACAAGAATTGCATAGAAACTTTGAAGTTCAAACACAGAAGTCAAGAGAAACATAAAAAGGAAAACCCAATCATAAGGGATTAGACAAGGATAAACTGCTTATACTCTAATATGGAGAAATGACATGTATCCTCTCTAAACCCCATCATTATCAGAATTCATAGAGGGAGTCTAATTAGACAAAAGGCCTGGGAGTAGTTCTGTTATGTCTTTATGACCTTACAAGAAGAATGGAAAGCAAGGAGAAGAATATATTAAGAGAGAGGAAGGTTAGGGAAAATTGTCATATATAATTGGGCTGTGAAAGTAGAAGTCTATACAAACACGGAGGAAAAGATGGGAGAAGTAGCTGACACTTGGACTTCATTCTCATCTGAATTGGTCAAAGAAAGGCAGAATGCACACACACACAACTGGGCACAGAAATACAGGGAAATAGGAAGAAAAAGAGAGAAGGGAGAATTAGAGGGAAGATAGATTAAGGGAAGGATCAGTCCTAGGGAGGGAGGGAATCCAAAAAAGCTCTAAGTAAAAATGTACAAAAATATTCATAATTCTTTTTGCATTGACAATGAATTGAAACCGAGAAGGGTGCCTGTAAATTGGGTATTGGTTGAACAAGCTACAATTACATAATATGATTGAATACTATTATGCTGTAAGAAATAGTGAAGAGTGGTTTCAGAGAAACCTCTGAAGACTTGTATGATGCAATGGGAAATAAGCAATTTATACAACAGTATTGTAAAGGCAACTTCAAAAGTCTAATCAGCATAATGACCAATCATGATTGCAGATGACTAAAGATGAAACATCCTACCTACTTCATTACAGAAAAAATGACTCAGAGTGCTGAATGAAATATATTTTTTTGGACGTGACTAACACAGAAAATTGTTTCTCTTGACTCAACATGTTTGTAACAGGGTTTGTTTAATTGGGCAGTGATGGAAGGATGAAATAGGAGAGAGAAGACAATTTTTGTTGATTAAAAAAATTAGATGTAATTTAGCTGGCTGGGTGTGTCAGACAGGGACTTAAATCATAAAAAAAGTCACGGGACTATGAGCTCAAAGTTGAATAGATCCCTACTCTATAGAGCTTAGCAATGAGAAGATCACCAGATGGCAGCAGAGAGGAGTCACTCAGCAAAAAACACCCCTCCCCACCCAGCTCTGCAAAGGCAGCCACTCTCAAGCAGGTGATAAGCCAGAGGATAGTAACTGCTCTACCCAGAAACAAGAAGCAGCTTGGAAGACTCTGAAGAAAAGTGTGGAAGAGAAGAGGTATTAGACTGACTACCAAACTAAAGGTCTACAGAGCCATTGTGCTAATCTCATTGTTGTATGCCTGTGAAACCTGGACAGTCTACTAGGACCATGCCAGGAAACTGAATGACTTCCATTTGAATTGTTTTAGGAAGATTTATGAAGATCAGCTGGCAAGACAAGGTAGCAGGCATTGAGGTTCTTTCTCAAGCTAAATGGCCAAGCATCCACTCTACTGCAGAGAGCACAACTCTGGTCAGCTGGCCATAGTGCTAAAATGTCAAATATGCATTTGCCTAAAAGACTACTTTACAGAGAACTCACACAAGGATACACTCACATGGAGGTCAGAAGAAGTGATACATGGACACTCTAAAGTTATCTCTGAAGAACTTTTGAATTGATTGTGAGACATGTGAGACAGCAGCATAGGACCACGCAGCATAGTGTACCTACACCAAAGAAGGTACTAAACTCTAAGAGCAAAGCAGAATTGCAGAAGTTCAAAGAAACATGAGATGTGCAAATTTAGAGACCTCTCCACTACAAATGTTCATATGAACTATTTGTGCCTGACCTGTGGTAGAGCCTTCTGAGCTCATATTGGTCTGATCAGTCACAGTTGGACACACTGTACATTGACCCGACGTAGTGACATCATTTTGGTCCTCTTTGAGAATGAAGGACAACAGCCACCACCACCAGCAGTATTAGAAGAAGAGAAGTGTTATAGGAAAGAATATCACCTTAATCACAAGAGTTATCTTGTCCATATATATTTCCCAGCCCTGTATGTTGCGTATGTGTGTCTGCCCTCTTACCTAAGAGGATTCCCTGGCCACATGCCTTCTCTCGACTGGTGGTTTATGGGTACAGGATGATCTCTCTTCTCACTGATTTTGCTATGCTTCTGAATTAAATATCTTTTACTTTGAATAGCTCTTGTTGGCTATTAAAGCAAAAGTCTTTTGGGACTTGAGAGCTATGGTTTGAAATGGATGCTGAATGGCAATGTGCTTCTATGAGTTTGGAGGCTTTCAAAGGACCATGATGTGAAAAGGGTCCTGGATGCTACAGGAAGTCCACCAGCCCTATGTGACCTTTTTCAAGTCTTAGTCTGGAGGAGATTTACATGAAAGGACTTATTCTGAAGCTCATAGTCAATAAAACTTCCCCTTCTTGTGGGCTTTACCTTGTGTTGGCACTTTTATGGTCATTCTGACCTACAGTGCCATCAGAGGCTTGAGGCTCTCCCATGTCCATTACCAAAGTTCTGGACTCATGAGGATTCAAATTTGTATCTTGGAAGCTTTTCAGTAATTTATACTTTTTAGCTCATGCCCTCAATTCAGAGTTTTCTCTGGGAACATCAGAACTTTGATCATTCCTAGTTCTCATCAAGTTCATTACTTTCTTTTGTGCATGGGACTTTGTAACAGCAAGGACCCAGGCATACACAGGAGAGCCTGCTATCATAGGTTCTTAAATCTGCTTTTCTAAAAGGAAAGCAACTTTTGAGGGGTCAACAATCACTTTAATCAAACACATATACCAACAGAGAAAATACAAGCAGAGAAATAAAGACCAACAGACAGGGTTTCCAACTGTCTGACCATAAGCAATACATACATAGCTATCAGAGAGAAAAGTACCAAAATCTGGGTTTTTTAAGCCAGAGGGCTCCTTAATGACTACCCAGAGTCTCCTCTGGCCAAAGGAACACTTCCAATGAGTAAACCCCAAAGTAAAACTTCACCTCAGAGTATTTTTATACTTTTCAGAGTCAGAGGGCATGAGCCTCTGACGCAGTGCTTCATTAGAAATTACAAAAGATATTGAGGCCTATTAATGGATGGGGAAGATCTTTAACTCTTCTCCCCACCCACCATTAACCTTACAGGTTCATCCCATGGCAATATGGGAAACAAATTCCTTTGTCGTCATGGCATGCATTTTTGAGCTAAGCTGATTTATTCTATGTTGCCAGCAAAAACCCCGTGGTTTTTCAGCTCTGCTCTTACTCATGCTTTTTTCTTTGTCTGGAATGCCTTTTCTCATCTCCCTCCCTTCTCCTCTGCCTAGAACTCTCATTTCTTCTTCCTCATTCTTTAAAATGTAACTCAAAAACCACTTCCTCCATGAAGCCCTCTCTGATTCACCCTAATCATAAATGACCTTTTGTCCTTCATAACTTATATCATTGATAAATTCACAACTTATTATGCACTTAACAATTTGTATTAATCACAAGTATCTCTCTTATCTTCCAACTATACTATCATTTTCCACAAGGACCTTTTTGTATTCAAACTTTATATTCTACTATGCCTAGTATAATATTCTTCCATGATGTGACCTTTAGTAAATATTTATTGTAAATAATTTATGGTAAGTAATTAATTCAAGGGTTGAATTTTAGAGCTAGAAAAGAAAGGTAAAGTGAAAGAGCCCTCCTATTGGAATTTGAAGATCTCAACTCAAATCCCACCCCTGACACTCATTGCCTGTGATAACTTGAGCAAATCATCTCATCTTAGATATCTGACCTTGGTTTCTACCTCTGTAAAATGAGGAGGTTTTTAGGAACCAGCCTGTGAGGCCTCTACTACAATGACATTTGTAAGCATGGAGTCTTCTTTCTTTTATCTTACAGATGAGGAAACCAAGGGCCAGAGAGAAGTCAGAGAGGCTGCAATCTGAGTTGAACAAAGCATGCTGGAAAGAGCAGTAGCTTGGGAGTTAGGAGACCTCAATTCTTCCCCACCACTAAGTCAGGAGGACTTGGGGAAATCACTTCATGTTGCTAGGTTTGAGATTCGCTAGCTAGAAAATGAATGTTCATCTAGGCCAGGGGTTCTTAACCCTTTCTGTATCACGGACTCCTTTGGCACTCTGGTGAAACTTATGGACCCTTTTTCAGATGACCTGGCTTGGAATCCTAGTGGTATTATTTATATGACTGTAGGAAACTCATTTAACCTCTTTGGGTCCCAATTTCCCATCTCCTTGAGAAGACTGATAAACTGATACATTCACTATGCCTGGAGAACCTTGGACAGTGATGGTGAAGTAGCTTGTCTCTAAAAGGCTATGGTTTCTCAGATAGCATAAGGATCATAGCCAAAAGAGGGTCTGGCAGGGAAATTGCCTTTAGGGATGTCATCCTGAAAACATCTCTTTTTTTTGTTGTTGTTAAGCACCTAGTTTCATTTTATTGTGTTAATTTTTTATTTTTATTCTGATCTTAGCCAGTAGGATAAGCACTGGCATATACAGAGTAGAACAGAAAAAAGGGGATTGTCTGTGATATTTCATGCCTCTTGTTATGTACAGTTTGCTTTTCTTTTTGAATATATAACAGCATGAGTTCTTAACCAAGGTCACATCATGGAAGAATATTATACTAGGCATAGTAGAATATAAAGTTTGAATACAAAAAGGTCCTTGTGGAAAATGATAGTATAGTTGGAAGATAAGAGAGATACTTGTGATTAATACAAATTGTTAAGTGCATAATAAGTTGTGAATTTATCAATGATATAAGTTATGAAGGACAAAAGGTCATTTATGATTAGGGTGAATCAGAGAGGGCTTCATGGAGGAAGTGGTTTTTGAGTTACATTTTAAAGAATGAGGAAGAAGAAATGAGAGTTCTAGGCAGAGGAGAAGGGAGGGAGATGAGAAAAGGCATTCCAGACAAAGAAAAAAGCATGAGTAAGAGCAGAGCTGAAAAACCACGGGGTTTTTGCTGGCAACATAGAATAAATCAGCTTAGCTCAAAAATGCATGCCATGACGACAAAGGAATTTGTTTCCCATATTGCCATGGGATGAACCTGTAAGGTTAATGGTGGGTGGGGAGAAGAGTTAAAGATCTTCCCCATCCATTAATAGGCCTCAATATCTTTTGTAATTTCTAATGAAGCACTGCGTCAGAGGCTCATGCCCTCTGACTCTGAAAAGTATAAAAATACTCTGAGGTGAAGTTTTACTTTGGGGTTTACTCATTGGAAGTGTTCCTTTGGCCAGAGGAGACTCTGGGTAGTCATTAAGGAGCCCTCTGGCTTAAAAAACCCAGATTTTGGTACTTTTCTCTCTGATAGCTATGTATGTATTGCTTATGGTCAGACAGTTGGAAACCCTGTCTGTTGGTCTTTATTTCTCTGCTTGTATTTTCTCTGTTGGTATATGTGTTTGATTAAAGTGATTGTTGACCCCTCAAAAGTTGCTTTCCTTTTAGAAAAGCAGATTTAAGAACCTATGATAGCAGGCTCTCCTGTGTATGCCTGGGTCCTTGCTGTTACAAAGTCCCATGCACAAAAGAAAGTAATGAACTTGACCAGAACTAGGAATGATCAAATTTTTTTCCTTGGTAGTATTTTTTTCCCATTACATGTAAATAAAATTTCCAATATTCATTTTTTGAAAGATTTTTGAGGGAGCCAAGATGGCGGAGTAACAGCATGGATTTTCTAGAGTGCTCCCCCCAAACACAGTCAAATACCTATAAAAAATGGCTCTAAACAAATTCTAGAGCTGCAGAACGCACAGAATGATGGAGTGAAGCAAATCTCCATCGAAGGTCGCTGGGAAGTGTCTATCGTGCCACACTGGGAGCAGAGCACTGGCACAGACAGGACCTGAGTAGGCCTTGGAGGGATTGAATCTCTTGCACCTATGATGATTCCCAGAATTCATGACCCCTAAACGCTGAGGATAAATTGAAAGGTCAGTGGAAAAAACCTGTGGGACCAGTGCAGGAGAGTGGAGTAGTTCAGACCCCAGTCCCAGGACAGCAGAGAGGGTAGGGGGCGGAAGAACCCAAGGCAGCCACAGCAGCATCAGGGGCAGCTGCAGCCATTGTTTCTGGAGCTCTAGGCCCACAGACTATGGGGAGATCGAGTATCTGAAAAAGTACACCCCCACCCCTACTGGAAGCAGAGAACTACCTTGACAAAGAGCTCAAAAGTCAAGTAAATGGCTGGGGAAATGAGTAAAAGTCAGAAAAAGAATCAAACTATATAGAATCTTACTTTGGTGACAAGGAAGATCAAGGCTTGCAAACAGAAGAAAACAAAGCCAAAGCTCCTCCATCCAAAGACTCCAAGAAAAATACGAAGTGATCTCAGACCATGGAAGTGCTCAAAAAGGATTTTGAAAATCAAGTAAGAGAAGTAGAGTAAAAATTGGGAAGAGAAATGAGAGTGAGGCAAGAAAATCATGAAAAACAGGTCAACTTTTTGCTAAAGGAGACCCCAAAAATGTTGAAGAAAATAATACTTTAAAAAATAGGCTAACTCAAATGGCAAAAGAAATCCAAAAAGCCAACGAGGAGAAGAATGCCCTGAAAAACAGAATACATCAGATGGAAAAGGAGATCCAAAAGCTCACTGGAGATAATAATTCCTTAAAGATTAGAATGGAGCAGATGAAAGCTAATGAATTTATGAAAAATCAACAAATTATAAAACAAAACCAAATGAATGAAAAAATAGCAGACAATGTAAAATATCTCATTGAAAGATTTTTGATTTCCAAATTTTTCTCCTTCACTCCCTCTGTTGAGAAAGTAAGCATTGATATACGTTATATACATGCAATCATGTAAAATATATTTCCATATTGGTCATATTGTGAAAGAAGCAACAGAATAAAAGGAAAAAAAGACACAAAAAAGTAAAAATAAAATGCTTCAATCTATATTCAGACTCCATCAATTCTTTCCATGAACTTTTTTTAAAGAAATATTTTGATAACTGAATTTCAATATAATTGATTTTCTTTGTAATCCTATGAATTTTATTTTATGCATTTAAAAATGTGATTCTGAGAAAAGATCCATAAGTTTCATTAGAATGCCAAAGAGTTCCACAACACAAAAGAAGCTTATGAGCCCTTGACCTATCCTCGGTAGCTAGCACGATGTCTTTCAGATAATATGAAGTAGTTAGATGGTACAATGGATAGAGTACTTGGAGTCAAGAAAACCTGAGCTTGAATCCTGACATGTATGAGTTATATGACCCTGGGCAAGTCACTTAACCTTTGTATACCTGTTTCCTCATCTATAAAATGAGAGTAATAATATAGTGCCTACCTCCCTTAGCTGTTTTAAAGATCAAATGAGATCACATTTATAAAGCACTTTGCAAACCTTCAAGTGTTATGTAAGTGCTGGCTATTCATTATTATTAATAAAAAATATTTATAAATGTTTAAATACTTATAAATAATAAATTGTTAATAGAGTCAGTGGGGGCTTGCCAGAAAGCCAACTCCTAAAGCTGCCTAGTCAATGTGGAGCTGGTTGAGGTCCTTGCTGAGGAATACAGACTTTGAAGCAAAGTCATGGGAGAACAATCTTTGTGAGAGATGTGGCCAAGAAATGGGATTCTTTGGAGCTTCATCTCAGGTTGCAATTTTTTATTGAAATCTACTTGAGTTTTCCTAGAAACAACTCATTAGAATAGAGCACAGGACAAGCAGAAGTGTGTGAGAAGTTTTAGAGGTCTTCTTTAGCTTCTTGTCTATTTTTAAGAGTTCCTAGGGGACAATGGGGAAGGCAAACCTTAGGCCTGAAAGCTATTGTGACTCTGTTGGGGAATGAGATGGATGCACCATTGACTGAAGCTTTTTAAATATTTTTCTAAGGGAAGCTAGGTGGAGCAGTCGATCAAGCACTGGCCCTGGAGTAAGGAGGACCTGAGTTCAAATTCGATCTAAGATATTCAAAAATAACACCAAAACAATAAATGTGCTTTTCTCCTCCTTTCTCGCTGGGATAAACTAGTTATTTACCTTGTTGTCCTGAGAAACAAGTACCTGGATATTCACTCGGGAAGAAAGGATGATGCCAGGATTGGTACAGATAAATTGGAAACCAGAAATTCTTTGTCTATGGATGACTGAAGGTAATTGGAGCTGCTCACCGTCTCAAAGGGATTAGGTGCCATAGGGAAGCTTGTCCTCCTGGGGTCTCTGTCAGTGAAGAGGATGAATTTAACATCTCTCTGCTGCTCAGACTGGAGTCCCTTACAGTTTGAGGCCACACTGCTAGTCTTCCACATTCTCAAACGATAAAAATACTCAAACCCAATTTCTTCTTCATAGAACTGAAGAACCAGAAGGGACCTTAGTGGGCATCTTGTCCAAACCATACATGAAAGAAATCTCCAGTACACCACACCCAAGAAGCAATTGTTCAGCCTCTCCTTAAAGATATTCAAGGAAAGTAGAATCCTCTACCCCTGAGACAGCATATTCCACTTTTGGATATCTCTAATTGTTAGGAAATTTTTTCTGACATCAACTCTAAATTTGCTTCTTTGCAGTTTCTACTCATAGCTGCTGGTTTTGCCTTCCACGACCAAAGAGAACAAATCTGATCCATTTTCAATATGATAGCCCTTCAGAAACTCGAAGACAATTATTGTGTACTCCCTGAGTCTTCTCTGAGATAAAAATTCCCCAGTTTTTCCAATGGATAATTTCTTATGGACTCAAGAACTGTCACCATCCTCACTATCCTTCTCTGGGCAATCTCCAGTTTATCAGCATCCTTCTTAAACTCTGGTGCCCAGGACCGAACACAATATTCCAGATGAGGTTTGGTGAGGGCAAAATCCAGTAAGATTACCACCTCTCTCATCTGGAAGATATGGTCACTCATAAGGTAACCCAAGAATTACATTAGCCTTCTTGGCTGCCATGTCACATTGCTGATTCATATGCTAACTCACACTAAAATTCTCCAGCTTATTTTCAGAGCAACTGCTATTCTCTTCATACCTTCCTCTTCTTATCCATTCCACATCATGACTTTCCCCATCACAGTTTCATTATATCACAGGTTGCCATAGAAAATTAAATGGGAATTTGGAGGGAGTTATGGTGAAGGCCAGCAGACAACACAGACAAACTTTAGAAACTCAGAAATGCATAAAATATATGTATAGTATTGTATAATATCAACATATTTTAAGTTTTAATACCACAATAATTCAGACTTCTTCTCTGGTACAAAGGGAGAGCCAAAAATTTTTACATGGATTTTCCACCCATGGGGGGTCCTTCATCCTTAAACTCCGTGATGTGGAAGGGATAACTATTACCAAAGTGGATTTTTCTGTATTTATGCACAAGATTTTGCATTTATCCCTGCTTCATTTTCTCTTATTAGATTCAGCCCAGCACTCTAGCCTTTCAAGATCTTATTAGATCTAGACTCTGACACACAGTGTGTAGGTATTTCTCCCAGATTTGCATCATTTGCAAATGTGATGAGCATCCATACCATTTATGTCTTTACCCAGCTATTGATAACACTATTCAACAGTACAAGACCAAATATGGTGCACTCAAGGTATCTCCTGCCGTGCTGACATTGAACTATTAGTCATCAATCTTTGAGTCCAGACATCAATCACTTCTGAATCCATTGGATGATATTGTTGTCTAATCCATACCTCTCCATCTTCTCCACAAAAGTAGTATGAAATGTTTTTCTGAAATCTAGATAAACTATAGTGACAGTATTCCCCTCATCTACTAGTTTAATAATCTTGTCAAAAAAAATGGAAATGAGTTTAGGCTACTACAACCAGTTCACCACACTAGCTCTTTATAATCCCTGCTTCCCTTTCTAGATATTTATCAATCAATTCAATTCAATCCAAGAAACATTTCTTAAGAGCCTACTATGTGCCACTCACTGTGTTAAACCCTAGGGATACAAATAAGAAAAAGAAAGCTAGCCTTTGTTGCCTTCAAAGAGCTCATAATCTAATGGAGGAGGATAACACACAACAGGAAATTGGAAAAAGGGAGAAGGGTGGACCACCATAGGGTACCTGGCATGGGGACATCATGTTCCTTGGAGTTCAAGCAAATTTGTAGATGGAAAATGAAGAATTAGCTGGAGAGTCCAGGTCAATCCCTCCAAAAAGGAAAGCTTTTCACGGAATTTATGCTCCATCCTCCAACCCTCCAGAGAGGAGAGGAGGCTGAAGGAGTTGGGAAGGTGATGAGTATTCAAAGCTGCATTAAACATCTTACTGATGAGATTTCAGGTGATCAGCCTATCCTGGGACAGATTATCTCTTAGAATTCAAACTAGGCAGAGCAGCAGATGATCTCTTCTTGAATTTTCCTAAGAATTTAAGTTAAATTCACTGCCCTAGAGTTCCTAGATTCTGTTCTCTTCCCTCCTGGGAAAATCAACCCTTCTCTAATCTTGTGATCTGTCCTTCCTCTGGGCCACATGACTTAAATTCATCAAAGGCAGTTAGGTGCATTTTTACTATCTACTTAATGTACTTTGTTCAGTCATTTTTCCTACAATTTCCAGAGTGAAGGTTGTTCTTCTTTGCAGAGAAAACAAAACCAAAATGAGAATGGAACAACTCTGCTTTCTATTTATTGTCTGTTCTCACCATCCCATTCACTGTAAGTAAAAGTTCTATCTCTTCCTTTGTGATCCTTTTCTTCTAATATAACTTAAGAGAAATGCCCAAACCTTTCTGTTGTTCTCTGCTTCGTCAGAATCCTGACCTGGATTATCATTATAAGGATTCTTCTCCAGAGCAGATCAATAGGACCTTTGTAGGACATTGCATACACACCTTCCTGCTTGCCAAAGGAGCCCAACTGGCAACACATGGTGGCAATGCATGGTTTCTATATGGTCCTGCAAACCCCAACTTTTCTCTGATCTAGTCTATCATCAATTTGGTATAGCATGACCTCCCTGCTTGTTTGCTACCCTGTGTTTTCTAGTGACATTAAGTTTTCATAATTGGACTTTTTTCCCTGACTGGAGCTCCTGATAGTGAGCCCAAACATCATACTGCTACCAGCCCCATTCTGTGTTCTTCTGGGCTGAGACTGTGACTCAGTGGCAGTCCTCTCTCTTTGTTGGGTTCCCAATTTAGGTGATATGCTGGTCACAGATCTCAAAATCTTACCTCCCTTTTGATACAGCAGCGTATGGGTCAATGGTCAGCTGAGGTTTTTCCCCAAACATCAACATGTATGAGGTTTTCAGGCATGGAAGAATTTGGATGAAATTATACCAGTATGCATGTATCATAGGGAAGGGGTAGGCTGGAGGTAAATTATAATCTTTGTTTCTGTTTTTGTTTTGGAGGATCTTAACTAAGATGGTGTTGCTTTTGTGGGCTAGTTGACATATTGAGGGCCACTTTTTCCAGATGTAGTCAGGGTGAGGATGACCAATAAATTCTGCACTCACTACCCAAGTCTAGTGATCTCTCCCTGCCTCAGTAACATGGTGGGTTTTATCTTGCAATGCTTCACAGTGACTCACTGCACTGTCCACAGAACTCTCTGGAGGGAGGACAATTCTGTTAGCACGCATAGAAGGTCTAGGATATTTAGAATTCAGATAGATAAGAAAATATTATATTGGGAAAAAAGAAAGAAACTCCTTCTTTATCTCTCCTATTAAAGTGTCAAGGTTTTTAATTATCATAATAGCTCATGATTATATGGAATTTTAAGGTTTGCAAACTATTTTATTCATTACTCTTTGAGGTTGTTAATGTAAATATTTTAAGTCCCATTTTACAGGTG
Source organism: Notamacropus eugenii (assembly GCF_028372415.1). Classification (NCBI taxonomy): domain Eukaryota; kingdom Metazoa; phylum Chordata; class Mammalia; order Diprotodontia; family Macropodidae; genus Notamacropus; species Notamacropus eugenii. The sequence goes on along the minus strand of NC_092874.1, from coordinate 121,435,741 downwards.
AGGAAACTGAGTCTCAGAGAGCTTAAGTGAATTGCCCATGGTCACACAACCTGGACAGACTCACAAACCTGAACTTGAACCCAGATCTTTTGACTCCAAGTCTATCAATACTCTTTCCCCTACACTACACTCATTATCCCAGTGATGTCATCCATTGTGAGCTGACAGACTTTCCTGGGCCTTGATGAGCAAATCCTAGGGAAGTAGAAGAGGGAGGTCAGATCAGGAACTTACAATTGGCCCCTTGACTATATATAGAGAGACATGTTACCATCAACTCCTCTAAGTGGAAGACCCAAGTGGAAGTCAAAGAAGACATTGGATGTCCCAAAATGTTATCAAGCCTACCATTCCCCTGATGCAACAATGGTCATTAGGGGCCTCCCACCTACAGTTGAAGAACCAGACCCTGGAGTAGGACTTGGGGTAGAAGAGGGGCTACTTTGCCAATTGCTTCATTCTCCAGAGTTTAACTTGTTTCCCAACTCAGCTGTCTTTGAAAGCAACTTCATCCAGGTACCCTTATACAGCAATTTAAGAAAGTTCCCCTCCCCTCTCCCAAATGTTATACCCAGGACTTATATAAAATGCTTATGTGAGCCTTGGAATCCCTGGGGATAAAAGGAGACTGAGAACCCAGAAAAAACTCAAGTGGTTAGGTCCCAAGGCCCCCTTGTTTGTGAATGTAATGTTCTCACCTGCAAGACTTCTGCTATATAAAGCAACAAAGATGAGCTTTCAGGTAGAGGTCAGTGGTCATAGTACACTAGGGATTGATCAAACTAGATCTCAACCTCCAATCATAGGCCATGAGCTTAAAAGTATGACTAGTATGGTGAGAAGACCAAACTAAAGTCATTACCAAAATCACAGCTTTTAGTTACAATACTCCAAGTTGAATATGAAATTTCATAAAAATGAGTCCTTCAGATAAAAGGACCAAGTACCTAGGTTCGAAAATGCTAAACCAGGGGCCTAAGAGTCTTAACCTAGCATCTATAGCACCCTATGTGGTCAGTAAATAGTTTTTGTGGATTGGATGGGGGGGGGGGGAGGAATGACATCTTTATTTTCACTGGTGTTTGGTTTTCTTTGTAGAAATCATTTATATAATCCATTTTAGGCATTTAAAAATATGATTCAGAGAAAGGATCCTTAGGCTTCACCAGATTGTTAAATGATTCATGGCACAAAAAAGGTTTAACCTTTGTCTAAATGGACAGATTAAACAATTATTATAAGAGACTGAGAAATATGTTAGATGGTTGAGGAAACACTTTAGAGCTGAAATTTTCTTAGAAAGTTAACAGCAATACAGACTGTCTACAAGAAGGATAACTGAAAACTGACTTTCAATTAAGTGATTCAACCAATATAGTTGAAAGTACCTTCTACCCCTTCTTGTTACAAGCTTAGATCCATGCCCTTGGGACTGCTTTTCAGGTCACAAAGAATTGGAGAAACATCTATGATGCATCTACAACTGTGGCTCTTGGTGTGACCTCATCAGTGGCATGCCTTCCTCTTCCCAACATCCTCCTGATGGCCAAAGTCAAGTGGCCCAAAGGGCAATCTCCAAAGTGGATCAGTCCAGTAGAAGCACCAACTATTGTCCTTAAGAGGTAAAGAAATTAATGAGGGTGAAGGAATAAAGGGGAATCCCACTGAGTGCCTGAGAGGAAGCAAACTCTAAAACTGAATTACAGGCATAGAATGTTAGTTCTGGGAAGGGTATTAAAGATCAAGCCTTTCAGTTTACACTTGGAGAAATTGAGACTCTGAGAGTTTATGATTTCCCCCAAGGTTACATGACCAGGAAATGGCAAAGCTAGAATTTGAACCTAGGACCTTCAGTTCTAGACCCAATGTTTTTCTACTATGCCAGAATCTGTGGTCCCTAGAACCTATATTGGTTTCTGGTCCAGTAATTTATACTTACAACGTCAGAACTTTAAGACAATTTAGAAATCATATATTCTAATTCCCTTGTTTTACAAATAAGGACAAAAAAAGACCTGGTGAATGAGGAAAAGAGCTAGAGGTATGAAGATAGACTACCTGAAGAGAGAAAGAGAACTACAGACAGACTCCAATTACAGGAAAGTTTTCCTTCTTTGTCATGAGATGGAATGGAAAGTTATGTGACCTTGAGTAAGGGCTTCTGGGTTTGCATACTCATTGATAAGATGAGAGGGCTACACTAGACAAATTCTAGTATCTCTTTCCTGTCCTAAAATTTGGCTGTCTTAAAAAAATAACAAAATTGTGCACTGTATTAAGTGCTGGGACTATAATGAAAGGCCAAAGAGTACCTCCTCTCAAGGAAATCACAGTCTAATGGGCAAGACAAGATGCAAACAGCTATGAACAAACAGGTTATATACTGGTTTAACGGGAGTGATTTCAGAAGGAAGGTATAATCATTAAGTGAGACTAGGAAAGACTTTTGGCAGAAAGTAGGACTTTAGCAGACTTGAAGGAAGCCAGGGAAAACAGGAGGAAATTGGAAATTCGGATGTTTGAGGGAGTATAAATATGTATGTGGAAGCCCCCTAATATGAGAGCAGAAGTTGGGAAAGCTATGAGCCAGGTACTGATCTTATTGAGGGAGGAAGGGTGATTTGGGATTTGGTGAATAACCACTACCCTAAAGCTCAGTGGGTGATAAGTATTGATTGAATCAATCTCATTAGTAGGCTTTTCACCCATAAAGGCAGTCCTACTCATGAGCCCATGCCTCTGCATCTCTAACAGGTTTCCCCTCACTGGTGGGGAGGGACATTTGGGGGTTGAGAAGAGGGAGGAGTAACCTATGTTGGAGCCCAACCACTTTCTTTGGCAAGAGGGTTGTGGAATGTATAGCCTGTATCGGATTGCATGCTGTCTTGACAAGGAGGGAGAAAAAGAATTTAGAACTCAAAATCTTATAAAAGTGAATGTTGAAAGCTATCTTTACATATAATTGGAAAAAAATAAAATACTATTAAGTACGGGGGAAAGAGGGATGTGGAAGAGATAGCACTGAGTGAAAAAAATGTAATGTTACTCTGTCTTCCATTTTTCTCCTCTGGGTCCCTTCTTGTAAGGTAATCTTAGTGTCACTGTCCTTGCTTTTCAGGAATCCTAGATTCTCCCAGGAGGTCTCTAACATTCTGGCCATAATTAAATTTGTGGACTTGGTGCTCCCAGCAGACTACATGAAATAGGGTGGAGCCTCTGACCTAGGATCAAAGTTCAGCAACCCTGTGGGCCAGTGTTATTCTTGGTGACCCTTAGTTCCTAGATTCTGAACCCTGTGGGTCTGCCTAAATCTACATAATTGCTTATTGCTTCTTCCCCTCTTCTAGTGTGACCTAACTAGACTTGGTCCCTTTGCCTGCCTAGAACAGTGTTATCTGCAGCCTTTTCTGTGTAGCTAAATTCATGTCCTGAGCCTTCCTAGCCCATCTTGACTTGCTACTGCCCATGCCCCAGAATCCTCTTGTTTCTCTTTCTATCTGTCTGTCTGTCCATCTCCCCTCCTTTTCACTTCCCTCATTTTCTTTCTCTCTTTTCCTTCTCTCTTCTTTTTCTCTTTCTGCCCTTTCTTTTCCCTTCTCTTATCTATCTGTTCCTCTTTTGCCACCTAAAACTTTCTTTTGGGGGGTTGTTTTGGGGGATCACTTTATGGGATTTCATGGAGGAATTCCTCATTGTGCCACTTATCTTGCTGACTAGGGGATATGACCCTATCAAAAAGAATGAATTCTTCCGTGGAGGGGTTTCCATTTTTCCTCTTCTCTTTTGTCCCCAGAATTCTCCCACTAAAGTTTGTGGAACTCCAAGTTTGTGACTGGTCCCAGCGTATCCTGAGGGTCCGGACAGTTGCTGAGAAAATTTACTATCTACAACTCCACTTGGACCATCCTGAGGTTGTGTTCCAGTTCTGGGTCCGGCTGCTGTATATTCTGGAGAGGGGACTGTCCATTACCACTAAAGACCCCAGAATTCATGTGACTCACTGCCTAGTCCCCAAGGACTGCAAACCTGCTGGGAATGCCACAGAAATGGTAAGTGGACTCCCTAGTGCCTTAATCTTCAGTTAGCCAGAATGAGATCATAGGATCATGGAAATAGATCCTGAAGGGACCTCAGAGGTCATCCAGTCTAACATTCTAGAAGCCAGGTCATTGTAGCAGAGAACATTTTAGATCACTCAGCTCTACAGTATGTGGACTGAAGAAAGCCTTCCCCAGTTTTGTTTTGTTTTTGATGGTTACAAATATGAGGATCTAATACAGGAGATCTATCAACAGTTACTAACCAACTGAAGAAACCTACTTGTACAACTGAGAAGCAACTAAATATGGGGTTGGTTTTTTCCCTCAGAGAAACAGAAATTATTCCACTCATTAAAAAAAAACATAAAGTTTTATTACTCAGAAATACCATGAAATTGTTCTAGTATGATAAAAAGTATTGAGTGGGAGCAATACATTTAATAGGTAGGAATCCAGATCTGGGATATGAGAAATAGATAGGATCTCCAGATTCCATGTGAACCACTAACTAGCACGTTCATTCCATGGAGCACATTTTGGGCTTTTAATCAGCTAAGGAAATGGTGTTTTCTCATGGCTGGGGATCCCATAACATGTCAAAGAGGCAATCCCTTGCAGACCCAAGAGAGTAAGGGCCTAGAAACCTCACTTTACCCTATGATCTTTCTCTTCAGCTGGAAATTAGCGAACCACCACCCGCTGGACCAAGTGAGAGCCTGGCTCTTCTCATAGCCAAGGCCCTGTCTGATGCCTCTTCAAAGCATTCAGCAGGCTGGAGCCACCACAAGAAAACAGCTAGGTAAGCCCATCACACCTCCTACCAATCTTTTCTGCCATTTATGCAAACAGTAGGGAGATAAGGGACTACCCCTCCATAAGACTAAGTCAACTACTCTAACTACTCTCCATCCTCAAGCACTGATACTAGGTAATTCACAAGCCCTTACTCTCTATTATGACCTTCTTGTATTACAAGGGGCAACTCAGCTTAAAACTCCAGAGTCCTGAGTCAGTAGAGTGGAATAGAGACTTTGCCTCAAAGGAGGGAAGGTCTTGAGAAACAAAATTTGAAAGTCAGGAGATCTAATTATTGATTTAGTATGGACAAGAGAGACTAGGAGGGAAGAGAATGAGACATTAGCAACTCCCTGCCAGGAATGGTATGTAAATCTTCTCATCTGCTCTCCTTATCCCTATAATCTTTGTTGCTGTCAATACTGCTTCAGTCCTTGACCCAATGAACATGGGGATAATTTTGGAAGGTCATGCAAAAAATCACCAGCTTGTGGTCCTGCCCTAGATGCCCTGTAAATGTCAGATTCTGGTTTATTGTGCTTGCCTCAAAAGGGCCCTTATCTCCCTTCCAGCACTCAAGCTAACCGGAGAGACATCAGATATTAGAAAGGTTTTATTTATACCACAAAAATACAGAAAAAACTTGTACCTGAGTCCATAGTCAAGGAAATCTTCCCACTTTCCTCATGAGAAAAGAATTTTAGGGGCTCTAAAGTGTTCACTTCCCCTCCCCAACACCTGAACTTATCATAGACTACAGCACTCATAGTACAGGCAAAAAGAATAGGTTGCTGGGAAATGTATTGCTGTACACTTCAAATCATCTTTCATGTTCTGCTGTGCACGTGGCAATGCTTTTTGTTCTTTTCTTATTTCATATTATTTTACTTTTATTATTTGTTTCATTATTCTTTTCTTATTTTGTATTTAAGTTTAACATAAAAAATTTGTAAATTAAAAAAAGAAAAAAATTAAGAGGGAAAGAAAAGGATAGGTTGCCTATGTTTTAGGCACACAGATTCACTCCTCCCTTGATAACTCCGTGCATCCTTGCATCTTTGGCACATGTACCTCCCTGTAGCACCTATTTTGATGCACAGGCCTCTCTTCAGGTCAACATCTTTATCTCTGTCTACCCTTTGAGTTCTATATGTTCCTTCATACCCAGAAGCAAAGATAGGAGGAACAGCTTTTTTGTGTTATGGTTACATTTTTACATATGTAAAGGAAGCCGCTGCTCCCCCTAGATATACTACAGGCAAGATGGTAGCTTCTAAGTAGATGCTGTCAAAGGACTGCACTTGAGGACCTAGAGGGCCACAGGTGGCCTTGAGACTGCAGGTTCCCCACCCCTGACTACCTGATCTATTTAAATTCTGAAACTGCTTTTGCTGATTGACCTAGGGTCAGTGTTAAGACTAGATAGATATGGAGAAAGTATGGATTAAAAGTATTTGCCTAAAAGTAATAAGGTCTGCCAAAATGAAAAGGGAGTAGAAACCCAGGTGTCCTGGAGAACAATATAGAGAATAGAAAGAAAAGAAAACAGAACAGGAATGAGATTATTAGGAGAAGTAACTAGATAACAGAAATGCAAAATCTGGAGTAGAGACTTCTATTGGAAAGTGAGGATCAACAGCTCAGACACTCAGAAAATCAGATAGGAGAGTGTATTCTTTGATAAACAGGAGGTCTCAGAGCAGGGGTTCTTAAGCTCAGCACGTTCACCTTAACTATAACCTTTTTTTTTTCTTCAATATTTTGCTAACTTATTTCAATATAATTGTCTCCTTTGTAATTCTATAGATTTTATTTTATGCATTTAAAAACGTGATTCTAAGAAGAGGTCCATAAGGTTTCATCAGACTGCAAAAGGGTTCCATGACACAAAAATGGTTTAAAACCCCTTTCTTAGAGAGAGAGAGCCCAAACTTGGGTTGCGAATAGAAAGAGGAGGGAAATAAGAAGACCATAGACTACTCAGACAGAAGACCTGGCAGTCCAGGACTGAAATGATCAGTTCAGGTGACTGATTAAAGTTGCCTAGAATCAAGAGGTTTTTACATACCATTTTGACTGGCAAGCTAGATTTTAGGTGAATTCTATGTCAGTATTTTAACTAGCACACACAGTATCTGGCACATAGAATAAGCATTTAATGAACATCTATTGACTATTTTTTACTATGCCCGTATAGAATTTATACTGGGATAAATCCTTTGGTCCTGCCTGCTTATCACAGTGCTGAGGAGAGGGTATGGGAGAGATAAAAGGCAAGTAGGCAAGGGCCCTAAACCACAGCCCCCAGAATGTAACAAGTATTTATTCATATTAAGGGTTATACATAGATAGAAATTAAAAACAGTTTTTGCCTTCAAGTAGGACAAAAATCCCTATCCCTTGGGTCAAGATAACAGGAATATTACAGATGGCAAAAGAAGGTAGCCTGATATCATTTTGCCACTATGTCTAGTTGGGAAAACCAACACAAGGGCAAATTAGATCTGCCCATTGGAAGATTGACAGGTGTGGCTTTTCCAAGAAAATGGTACGAAATATACAAAAAACATGTAGCTAATTTTAAAAGCAAATTATTTTTGTTAATTTAAAAAGCAAAATTCCTAGAAATTTTTATTCTCACTGTTTAACTTCATATAAGTCTTTTAAAATTTGCTTTTCAAATCACTGTTTCCTCAATAAAGTTTTTTTTAAAAATTATTTTTCCCTAATTACATGTAAAAACAATTTTAACATTCATTTTTTAAAATTTTGAGTTTCAAATTCTCTCTCTCCTCCCTCCTTCCCACCCATAGGAAAGGTAAACAATGATATAAGTTATACACATGCAATCTTGTAAAACATATTTCCATTTTAGTCATGTTGTTAAAGAAGACACAGAGCAAAAAAAAAAAACCCACAAAAAAATAAAGTCAAAAACAGTATGCTTTGATACGCATTCAGACTGCATCAGTTCTTTCTCTAGCTGTGGATAGATAGTACTTTTCATCATGGAATGTCTTGGATCACTGTATCGTTGAGAATAACTAAATCATTCACAGTTGATCATCATACAATATCACTATTACTGTGTATAATGTTCTCCTGGTTCTGCTGATTTCACTACGCATCAATTCATGTAAGTCTTTCCAGGTTTTTCTGAAATCATTCCATTTGTTTTCTTATAGCACAATAAATTCCATCACGGTCATATATCACAATTTGTTCAACTGTTCAGAGCATTCCCCTCAATTTCCAATTCTTTTGACATCACAAAAAGAGCTGGAAAAAATATTTTTGTACAAATAGAACTTTTTTCATTAGTTTTTTAATGATGTCTTTTGTAGTTGTCATGATTTGAGAATCCTAACTCTGTCTCTTCTACTTTCCAATCTAGTCATTCCTTGTAAAAGAAATTTAAAAAGAAAGGGGGGGGGGGGAAGCATTCTAACAAAAACAACCAGTAGATCCAACCATGTCTGAAAGCATATGTAATATTCCATGTCCATGGTCTCTTGTCTTTGCAATTTTAATTAGTTTTTTTTTAAAGAGCAACTCACTGTTTTCTGTATCTATTAAGTAGTCTTTAAAATTGATATAATGAACAATTTCGGTCCCAGAAAAAAAAAAAGAGGAAATGGATTTCCTTCTTTTTCCTGCAGAGGTGAGAAGTTGGGGTATATATGCTTGCATACAATGGTAGTTGCTGTATTGATTAGTTCTGCTTCACTATTTCTCTTTGTCCTAAGAACAGACTTATGAAATGAGTAAGAGAGGAGGAGAGTGTATCTAGAAATGATTGTGATGTAAGAAGCATCAAAAAAAATGAATAAAAATTTGTATTTGAAAAATTAATTTCACTGAAGCCCTGTGTTATTATTTTCTTTCCATGGAGAGGCAAGTAGCTTGATGGCAATTACCTTTGGGATATATCCAATTTACAACAGATAAAATGAATAATTTTTCCTCTCCCGTGGTATGTGAGCAGATGGAGAGGTACCCACTCATTCTCAGCAAAGACAAAACTTAGCTTTTCCCTGTCCCTCTCCCTTGGCTTTCTCACTTCTCTAGTCACTTTTTAAGTAGGTCATGCTCACCAATTTAGCCATTTCCATTTATATCTGTGCCTAACGCTTTTGTTGGAAGAACACCACTGGAAGCCAGGTTTGAAATGATATTTCAATGTTCTTTCCTTTTCCTTTTGTCTTTTTTTGATCCTGCCAATATTTTCTGGATCATCAGGACTGACATCATGAAGAACACCAAAGATGTTCAAACAAGCAACTCAGGTAAAGCAGAATGCAAGGCACACCCACCCACCCCCTCTCTCCCTCTCTCTGTCTCTCTCTTTCTCTGTTTCTCTGTCTCTCTCTCTTTCTCTTTCTCTCATTCTTACTTAAGGAAGCCCCAAATATGGTATTTCAGGTGTTGAGGCCCACCTAATAATTGTCATCAACTTAGTCCTAGCCCTTCTGTTGTATCTGGAAGGCCTCCACACTCTCAAGTTCAATTGGACCACCTCTTGTGCCCACCTAGATCTAATCACTAGAGACAAGCTAAGAATGAACAGAATATTTTATAATCATGTGATAGTACAGCTCACAATCCACCCACCCATCTCTCCCCAGGAGCTAAAAGCCTAAAAGCTAAAAGGCAAGGGCACAAAAATAGAGCTGGAAGGAACTTTAGAGGTCATCTATACCAGCCTTTCCTTGTCTTATAGATGAGAAAATTGAGGCCTAGAAACATTACATGAATTGTCTGAGATCATACATCAAATAAGTCACAAAGCCTGGATTTGAACTCTGGTCTTTTGACTCTATATCCAAGACTTTCTGCTCTATCATGTCACACAGACTTTAGCACAAAGATGATCTTATTTGCTATGTGCAGCTGAAACGCTTGTAGGTAGATGACATTCATGGACATAGTCAACAAATATTAACTACTTATAATGTGTCACATACTGTGCTAAACATTGGGAATTCAAAGAGGGAAAGAATGGAAGAAAAAAAATCACAGTTTCTGCTTTCAAGTGATTCATACACTAATGGGGAGATAGCATAGAGATATCTATGTACATACCAGATATGTACAAAGTAGATGAAAAGAGGCGGCACCAACAGGTAGGAATATAAGAAAGGACCTCCTGCAGAAGGTAGGATCTAAGCTGAGTCTTGAAGGAAGCCCGGGAAATTAAGAATTAGGGATGAAGAAGGAGAATACTGCAGGCCAAGAGGACAGCCAGCCAGTACAAAAGCCCAGAGATGGGAAATATAGCATCCTGACTTAGGAACAGCAAAGGGAGGTCAGCATAGCTGATTGTTAAATAGATAAAAAGGAGTTAAAGGTTACAAGACTGAAAAGGGAGAAAGGGACCTAGTCCTGAAGAGCTTTAAACGGCAGTCATTTAGATTTGAACAAGGAGCCACTGGAATTTATTGAGTTGGAAAAATCACTTCAGCAGCTGAATAGATGATGGATTATGGTAGGAAGAGACTTGAGGCAGGGAGAACAAATGAAAAGCTATTATAATAGTCTACACTGGAGTCTACACTGCAGTGGTAGCTTGTGAGTGCAAAGAAAGGGGACATGTCAGAGATGTAGCAAAGGTAGAGAAGACAGATTTGGCAACAGACTGCATATGTGGGTTAATTGGAAGTAAGGAATTGAGGATAATAGATGCTGTGTGAGCCTGCACGATCAAGAAGATGCTGGTGCTTTCAACAAGAAAAAATAAGTTGAAGGAGGTAGGGCACGGAGAGTGGGAGGAGAAGCAATAAGTTCTGTTTTGACATATTGAGTTTGAGATCCGGATGGGACATCCAACTCAAGATGTCCAAAAGGGAATTGTTAATTCAGGATTGTAGTTTAGGATACAGACTGTCTAGATTTATAGACCTGGGAATCAGTTCTGTATAGAGATGATATTTTAACCTACAGGAGAGAATGAGATCACCTAGTGAGATAACATAGATTAAAAAAAGGAGAGGGACCATGACAGAACCTTGGAGGAGAAACAAAGGAACATCAGACAGGGAGCTGCATTTCTCCAGTGGGGTGTGGCACTAGAGGAGCAACTACTCCCAGGTGCCACAGGGTGTATTTGCTGGAATGATGAACTACACCAGCTCCCTGAAAACTTAAAGTACTCAGATGCACCTCCTTCATGCCTCTTCAATATCTTTACTAATTACCATTTAAAATCTAGGGGAATGAATTAGCTCCTTTATAAGTGATCTCTTTAAAAAATTACTTTTAAAAATAACCCCTCCCCTACCCATTGAGAAGGCAAGTTCATTACAAATATGTGTAGTTATGCAAAACAATTTCCGGCATTAGCCATGCCCATTAAAAAAATAAAGAAAAGACTTTATGATTCATTCTGTCTTACTCTAAGTTCATCACTTTTCTATCTGGAGGTAGGTAGCATGTTTCATTATGAGTACTTTAGAATTATGATCAGTCATTGTGTTGAGAGTTCCAAAGTTTTTCAGATATGATTATTTTTACAATATTATTGTTATTGTATAAATTGTTCTCTTGGTTCTGTTGACTTCACTTTATATCAGTTCATACATGTCTTCCCAAGATTTTCTGAAACCATCCCCTTCATCATTTCTTAAGGCACAAGAGTATTCTATCATATTCATGTACCATAACTTGTTCAATACTCATTAATTAATGAGCATTTCCTTAGTTTACAATTCTTTGCTATTACAAAAAGAGCTGCTATAAGTACTTTTTAAAATATATTAACCCTTTTCTTCTTTTTTTAAAAAAAATCTCTTTGGGTTATAGTAAAAATTTTATTTTTATTCTGAACTTAAACACTAAATAAAATGAAGATTTCAATATACATATAGAACATAAAAAGAATATTACACAAGAACCTGAAGATCCCTATTATGTACAGCTTACTTTTCTTTTTCAATCAGTAGCTTCCAAAGATGTCCAGCTTATCTGTTCCTCTTTTTTGCTTTTTTCCATTCTCTTCATGTAAAAAAAAAAAAAAAGATGCTTCAATGACTTTCTCCTCCTCCTCCTCTTCTTCTTTTTCCTTCTCCTCCTTCTTCTTCCCTAGCCCTGTCCTCTCATGTGGGGGGGAGGGGAAGGAAAAGAAAAACAAAGCTTACCATACCAAATATGTATAGTAAGCAAAACAAATTCCCTATATCCAAAACTGTGTGTCTTTCCCCTCCCCTCCTTGAAGTGTGTGCTTTATTTTGCATCTTGAAATCTAGCACATCTCTAGGTAGCATCCATCATCATCAGGACTCTAGAATAATGTGGTTGGACATGGCATTGACCAGAGTCCTCAAATCTTCCAAAGTTATTTTTCTTCATAATGTTATTACATCAATTATTACCCTGGTTAGCCTTGCTTTACTCTGCATCAGGTTATACAGATCTCCTCAGGTTTCTCTGAGCTGGCCCATGTCATCATTTCTCACAGTATAATTATATTACATTACATTCATATGCCATTACTTGTTTAGCTATTTCTCAATAGATGGTTTCCACTTGGTTTCCAGTTCTTTGCTGCTTCAAAAAGAGCTACTATAATATATATATATTTTTATAGAGAGAGATCCTTTTCCTTCTAAAATGGCAACTTATTGCAGACTCTAGTACCTACCCAGTTGGAGACCACAATTATGACTCCTTTCTACCCCAAAGAATTTGCTCATCTAGATTAAGAAATTTATTCAAGTGAAATCCAAAGTAAACTATAACCCCATTAACATCTAAAGTTGCCCAGTAAAAGCCATAACCATTTCTGGTCAGAAGTCAGAAGTCAGAGTCTTCTGTTTCCTTCTCTGTCTGACCCCTATATGGAGACAAATACACCTAAAGGCCTTTTGCAGCTGAGTGCAACCAAATGTACCTGGTCTCCAAAACAGGGTGGCAAGTTGGGGATGTAGGGAGAGAAGAAGGAAAATCACAGCTTACCACAATCAACTTACAGTCTCAAAACTGACCCAAAGCTGCAATTCAAATGCTTGGCTGCCTATAATAGGAAAATCTGATGACTCACCTAAGTACTTCGGTGGGGCCTGGCCTCCTTGTGGTCCTGGTGGTGTTAGAAGCCTAACAAGGAGGGAGGAAGTGGAAGCCTGGGGAGGAGGAAGGAGATACTCATTTGTATAATGCTAGACCATCCTACACTAGTTATAGTTCTACTGTAAGATCACAATCCCACTATGAATTGGTATATTGTCTTGGTGTGGCTCCTCTCCACTTTCCATCCCCTCACTCCCCACTCCCTCCCCACCCTAAATCCATCTCTCCAAGGGCAACCTAGTGTGGAGTGTCTCCAAACTTAGCTCTCCCTAATGTCACAAGAGAACAGAAGGATGTTAGGAAGGAAGTGAGGACAAGCACAGCACAGTTTTGAAAGTAAACTGCATAATACTTTTTAAAAAGTGGTATGAAATGTCATGGTTTCATAGACTTTTTGTGTTCTACTGTGCATATGGAAATGCTTTTCTTCCTTCCTTTTTTGCTATTTAAGTCTAGAATTAAAAACAAAACAAAACACCTTAGCTAGATAGGTTCTCAGAAGACAGACATACATGATCTGTTTTCTGGCCCCTATTCAAAGTTTTTCAACTTGGTAAGACCTGCCAGGGCTTGTGTTCTATTGGCATAACCTTCCTCCACTCCAAAAGTATACAGACCTCTATGTATATATTTAACTGCTTCTATTTAGTCCTCAGTCTGGCCTCCATCCTCCATTCCTCTCACATGACTCTTTCTAAGGTTAAGATTGGTTTCTTTAAATCTCATAGCCTTTGCATGGTTTCCATTCTTCTTCCCTGACTTCACAGTATGTGACACCATTTGACCAGTTCCTTCCTAGAATTTTGTGACACCAACTTTCAGGCTCCCTTCCTACCTTTCTGACTTCTTCTTTGGCTTCCCTTCCTCTCACCTCTTAAATATAGGCACCCCCAAGCCTCTGAATCAAACACTTGACTTGTTCACATACATTCTCTACCTCAATGAACTCATCTGTCCTCATGCCTTCACCTCAGCTCTATGACCCCCAATTCTCTATATTCAGTGTGGACATCATCTCTAACTCCAGTCCTGAACTCTTAAAGTCTACTGGAATATATTCCTAAATTGCCCACCAATGTCTCAAGTCCATGTCTAAAACAGATGCCACCATCTTTGTCCTGAAATTTCTCTCCCTAACTTCACTAGCTTCTATTTCACTGGCTGGAAACCATGGAGTCAACATTGTCTCTTCCTTCTTTCTTATCCTTCATCCCAGTCGGTTGTCAAGCCCTGTCCACTCTACCTTTGCAGGTTCACAGAATCACAGATGTAGAGGTAGAAGAGACCTCAGAAGCCATCTAGTCCAATCCTTTCATTTTACAGATGAATAAACTAAGATTCCAGTTTCCATACCTACTACCAGTGCTACTATTACAAGAGTTCAAGTCCTTATTGTCCGCTACTAAGAATACTGCATTAAGTTTCTTACTCAGAGTTACCCTATGCATCACTGCCAGGGAAATATACTTAATGTATACCTCCGATTATGGTTGCCCTGCACACAATTCTCAGAGAACATTTAAGGCACTCCACAGTCTGGTTCCGTCCTACTTTTCCAGCCTTATCTTACCATACCTCCCTCTAGACTCTGCTATTTCTGCTCATTCCTACTTCTATTCCTATACCTGGAATGCCATCACAGGATCTCCTCCTTCTGAAATCATCCTTGTCCTTAAAGATCACATGGAGGGGTCACCTTTCCCATAATGTTTTCCTAAAAGATTGCATCAGCCAGAAGTAATCTCTCATCCTTTGCTTCTCCAGTAGCACTTTGTATTATGGCTATTTGCATAGCTCTGTTATCTCTCCTATTGCTAGATTATAAATTCCCTCAGCCTTATTCATCTTTGCATTCCTCTAGCTCCTAGAATAGTTGCTAATATATGTTGGTTCAACTATATACAAACATCCTCTCTATATCAACAAGCCCTTTTCTAAATTTTGCTCTGGATACATTGAGAATGTCATATTATAGCAAATTTAAATATTTAGAGGTAAGTACAGGGTAAGAGGTCTGGAAGTGTTTCTCTAACATCCATTAACAAGCTTTGTAGAATTGAGTCCGTCCAATGTTTCTTCTGTTTCCACAGAGGCCTTCTCCGTATAGAGGCAGTATATCATGGGCAGTGATAACCCATCAGGAAGATCCAGGTTCAGGTCCTGCCTCTGATATACTAGCTGTATGACCATGAGCAAGTCATTTAAACTCTTAGTGCCTCAGGCAACTCTCTAAGTCACATGAATTGCCCATCTGCACTGGTGGAGGGAGTTTCTAAACTGGGATTTCTCCATAGGAATGGAATCAATCACAGGTTTGGATAAAAAAAAAGTCATGGTGATTGATACATTTAACATCAGAGTTTAATATAACAAGCATAAGTGTTAAACTTGATCATGGTATTTTGAGAAGTTTATGTGACTTTTTAGTGTCATCAGATAAGCAGGGATCACAACAATCAGTTATGATTGACTGATGTCAATCAAACCACCTTGAGATGTCATTGGCCCTTCTTCCCAATTGTCCTCTTTATTTTTCATTCCTATTCAGTATCCCACACATACAGTTTCATCTGTGATAAGAACAAGGGGGTTGGACTAGATTCTTCAGATCTCTTTCAGCTGTAAATCCTATGATCCTTATATGATCCCTTGAGTCATATAAATTCTCCTTACCCTTGGAAGACCAAACTACCAAAAGAGTCACAAACCTGAGTACTCAACTAGTTCTTTGTAACTAGGGGGCAAGAATATACACAGAAAATAGCAAGCAGTTTCAAAGTAAACTTAATTTATTATGTTAATAGTTAATTTTTATAGACTAAATAATTTTTTAAAAAGGAAAAAAAGAGGAGTTTTGCAAGCCATTGAGAGATAGGCACATGGTTTATCTGTATGGTTGAATGACCTAACCTGGAAATAAAATTCCTTGACTTTTGTTTTTTAATCTAGAAAAAGAACCTTCCTCCCAAGAAAGAATTCAGAGAAATGAAGGAGATCTATGCTTGAGAGACTCTTTCTCTCATAGTATGTGGGAAAGAGAAAATCCCTCTGGGCTACAGCCACTGTCTCTCCTTAGCACCCTGGCAGCCTCCACTTGCTGCTTTGGCCCACAGACTTAGGTAAGATATCTAGACTAGAATTGTTTTGCTATAGTGAGGTTGGGTTCCTTTTTTTTTTTTTTAGCTTTAAATATATTATTCTTTTTCCAACTACATGTAAAAACAATTACTTTTTTAAAATTTTGAGTTTCATCTTCCATTTCTCCCTCATTGAGGAGCAATATATGTTAAATATGTGCAGTCATGTAAAATATATTTCCATATTTGTCATGTTGTGAGATACCACAAAAAAAAAAGCACATGCAAGAAAGTAAAAAAAGAATATACTTCAATATGCATTCAGACTCTATCAGTTATTTGCCTGGAGATGGATAGCATACTTCATCATAAGTCCTTGGGAATTGTTTTGGATCCTTGTATTGCTGAAAATAGCTAAGTCATTCCCAGATGATAATCATAAAATATTGTTATCATGTATAATCTTCTCTGGTTCTGCTCATTTCACTTTGTATCAGTTCATGTAAGTCTTCCAAGGTGTTCCTGAAAACATCCTGTTCATCATTTCTTATAGCACAATAATATTTCATCACAACTTGTTAGGCATTCCCCAATTGATGGACATCCCCTAAGTTTCTGTTGTTTGCCACCACAAAAAGAGCTGCTATATTTTTTGTACATATATGCTCTTTTTCCTTTTTTTTAATCTCTTTGGGATACAAATCTAGTAGTGGTATTTCTGGGTCAAAAGGTTTTATATCCCTTTGGGCATTATAGTAAAGTTTTTAAGGTCTATATGGTGTCTTGAATTTTCCCCAGAATATCTGGTCACTGGAAACACCACCTGAGTGTCAGAACCCATAACAAATACTCGTAACATTCCTCCTTGCTAAATACTTCCACCTGGCCTCTTTTCTGAGCCCTGGAGCCCTCTGGGAATCCTAGAGAGACAGCTCAGGGTTTCACAGGATACTCCTGTGAGCCATTGCTGCTTTATATCCACATAAATATGGAAGAAGGTTAGGAGGTATGGAGTCAGAATCTATTGTCTCATCTCCTTCAATGGCTATGAGAATCATGTTCAGGCTTGACAGTCACAGATGAGTTGCTGATTAGCACAGAGGGAAGGAGTTTCCCCACATCAAATCACAGAGTTGGATTAAAAAAATGATGGTAATGCAGAGAGAGTCATGTTGAGGCTTGGGTTGGGAGGATGGACAGCAGAGGGGGAGAAAAGAGCATATCTGAGAGGGTTATGGGGAAGGAGAGAGAGGATGCCTGTACACTTGTGGCTTTAGCCTTCTCCCATTTTCTTCTCACTGAGTAGATCTTATTCACTATTTCATTTATTTGACAAGGCTCTATTGAGTGGTTATTTAATAAATATTTGTTGAATTATCTGTTGCTTTCCAAGTCAGAGAGGTACAAAGGACTCCTAGGGAAAACATAAAGTCTTCTTCCAGACTAGGTCTAAATGGTCCTTTTTGAAATCTGGTCATTTCAATTTAGGATCACGGTTCTCAATGCTTCAAAATGACTAATAGCAGAACAGGAAGACTCTATGGTTCAGTAGAAAGAATGCTAACTCTAGCGTAAGGGCATCTGAGTTCAAGTCCTGCTGACTGTGGGCAAATCACTTTACCTTTCTGGGTGTCTTGCTTTCTCCATCTATAAAATGGGAGATTGGATCCAACATAGCCTCTGAGGCCACTTCCAGATCTATATCTATGATCCTTTGACTTGATTTTGAATTCTGACGCTGTATCCTGAGTTACGTTGGGCAAGTCACTTAATCCCTATGAGCTTTATTTTCGTCATTTGTCAAATATGAGAGGGTTGAACTAGATGATCTCTAAGTAGCCCCTTCTGGCTCTATATCTATGATCCTATGAGAATGTGGCACCAGGGGTAGAGCCAGATACCCAGCACAGATGGATGATTTGTAAAAAAATATTCTCATATCCTTTTTATTTTTAATTTTTAAATTTTTGAAAAGCATTTAACCTTCCCTTTTACAAGATTTTGAGTTCTAATTTTCCCCCTCCCCAAGACAGCATGCAATCTGATATAGTCTATACATGTACAATCATATTAAACATAGTTTCACATTAGTCATGTTGTAAAAGAAGAATCAGAACAAAAGGAAAAACCATAAGAAAGAGAAAAGAAAGAGAGAAAGAGGGAGAGAATAGTATACTTCAATCTGCATTCAGACTCCATAGCTCTTTCTCTGGATGTGGATAGCATTTTCATCATGAGTTTTTTGGAATTGTCTTGGATCATTGCATTGCTGAGAAGAGCTAAGTCTGTCAAAGCTGATCATCCAATAATATTGCTGTTACTGTGTAAAATGTTCTCCTGGTTCTGCTTACTTTACTCAGCCTCAGTTCATCTAAGTCCAGGTTTTTCTGAAGTCTGCCTGTTCATAGTTTCTTATGGAACAATAGTATTCTGTTACATTCATGTACCACATAGCTTGTTCAGCCATTCCCCAACTGATGGGCATCCTCTCATTTTCAAATTTTTTGCCACCACAAAAAGAGCTGTTATAAATATTTTTGCACATGTGGGTCCTTTTCCATTTTTTACTATCTCTTTGGGATACAAATCCAGTATTACTGGATCAAGGAGTAGACACCATTTTATAGCCCTTTAGGCATAGTTCTGAATTGTTCTCCAGAATGGTTGGATGAGATCACAACTCCACCAACAATGCATTAGTATTCCAATTTTTCCACATCTTCTCCAACATTTATCATTTTCCTGTTCTGGCATGTTAGCCAATCTGACAGGTGTGATGTGGTGCTACAGAGTTGTTTTAACTTGTATTTCCTCTAAACAATAGTGATTTAGAGCATTTTTTTCATATGACTACAGATAGCTTTAATTTCTTTATTTGAAAACCAAATGGCTTCTTTTTAAAGCAACTCAATATTATTTAAAAGAGACAGAGAATATATACTCACTTCTCAAACTTCTGAATCATATTTCTTGCTGATGTATCAATATTGTATCTTGGGTTGCTCTAAACTTTGGTCAATAGTGCAGTCTTGGGATAGTGTTTATTTTCCTATTACAACTCATATTCATCTAGAACATTAAGGTTTATAAGCACTTTCCTCATAACAACTCTATAAAGTGTAGGTAATGCAAGTATTTTTTTTTTTTAAACACACAAGGAAGTTGAGGATGAAGGAGAAGTTAAAGTGCTTTGCCCAAATCACACAGCTAGTAAGGTCAGATCTAAGACTCCAAGTTGGGCATTCTTTTCATTATATCACTCTATTATAATAAAGTATCCATGGTAAGAAAGACTAGACATAGGTTTTTTAGTTGTGACAAGAATAGATCATGATAAGTGGCCTTGTTTTACATCCATGCAAAGGATTATCTCCTTTTTATATTTACATACTCCAGTTTCCAGAACAAGAACCCAGTTGCTCAAGTTGCTATATTTACTTGCGTAATATGCACACTTTTTATCTTTTTTGGTCCCAAATTAGGGGGTACAGCTGTGCAACAGTGGATTTTGCAGCACAAGGTGTTCAACAGCAGCAGGAAAAGGGTGATTGGCAGAACAATAAGGTGGTCGACAACAGGGAAGACAGTCTGGAACTGTCTTTTAGATTGACAGTCCGAAAAGGTGGCTGATAGCCTTGGAGAAATTCGGGGTTACCCAGCAGAGACGTCCAGGAACAGCAGCAGCTAGTAGCAACAGAAACCTGCAGTTGTCCGTCAGCAACAGCAAGTGGTAACCAGAAGGGCAGAGAACACAGGTGACAGCAGAGGCAATGACCAAACATGGATCTCTAGAATCAACTAAGGCTCAAAAGGAAATGACAACAGTGGAAATGAACTCAACAGCAATGGAAAGAATGAATTTCAAAGTCCCAAGGGAGTACAAAACTAGGAATATCAAGGTAGACCCTTTAAAAATTATGGAAATCGGACAAGTGATACTAAAATGGCCAAACTACACAACTACTCTGACAATCTGTCTTTAATGAGAAAACTAAGGAAAAGCAATCTGGGCAATTAAGAAGTCGTAAAGGCCTTCTTAATACAGGTGTTGTGATAAGAAAGCAAACAAAGCAGATAGAGCTTGCCATATCTGGAATGCACTCCCTTTCACCTCCACCTTCTAGAATCCTTTATTTCCTTCAAAGTACAACTCAGGCGCTACATAAAAGCCTGTCCCCAATTCTCTCCATTAGTGCTCTCTCTCTCTCTCTCTCTCTCCCCTTCTGCTCCGCCCCCCTCAATTACTATGCATATATTATCTGTGTACATGTTGCATATCCTTTGGTATATAAGAATGTAAGCTCGTTGGGGGCAGGGGCTTTTTTGTTTTTGTCTTTGCTGTATCCCCAGTGCCTAACATAGTGCCTTGCACATAGTAGGCATTTAATAAATGTTTGTTGAATTGAATTGAGCCCAGAAAAATTAAACATGTGGAAAGAAATTAGTGGTTCATAAAATCCTAGAGCTGGAAGAGTTCTTAAAGGTCATCTGCTCTTACCTCCCACCCAATACGAGAACTCTCCTGATAGTATCACATTCCTATCAACACAGATTATTCCTCTAACTTCTGCCTGGTATCTAGGGAAAGTCAAGGGAATTTAAAAAGGCAGATGTGTAAATATTTGCTTTACCTACATTATGTTATGTGAGCATTGCAATAGCCCCATGAACAGGTCCTGCTAGTATTTTTATCCCCTTTTTTTAAACATGAGAAAATGGATTGAAAAAGCTCCAGTGATCTAAGTTAGGGTCCTTGACTCCAAGACCAATAATCTCTCTATTACATCTCCTTGCCTTTTGAATTAGCTAATAAACTTACAGGACTAACAGCAATTGTTTCAGGAAAAGCACAGGAAATGGGGGAGGAGATAGGGAATTGTTCCAAAGCCAAAAGGGAATCAAGCTTTCCAACTCAGAGTTGCAACAGCTCAAAAGTTTAAATGAATGGTTAAAGTTATATTAAAGTCATTTAAGGTATCTATATGGAAACACCATCAGACATAAAAAAAAGTTTGACATAAGACAGTAAGATGGGAAAATCAGGAAACTTGGGATTTGATTTGTTTCTCTCTGACTGACCTTGGACCACTCACTTGTAAGAAGGAACTATCTGAACTCCCTTCCAGACACAAATGGGGAGAAATCATTCAACCTCTTCCCCTCACTCTACCACTTCAAATATACAATTTTTCGTATTTTGTTCTCTGATGGGATTATATATGGGTAGTGAAGAAAAAGTGGCAAATAAAGAAAAGTTAGGATTGCTTCATGGTGAGCGTAACCCTTCCTTTTGGAAAAGCTACTTAGCAGCATCCCTCCTGAATGGAGAAATTGTTCCAGCTATGCTGTAGTTCCCTGCCCTTACCTCAACTTGCCTGGTCCCATGTTCTGAGTACCCAGTACTCTCCCCTGACTTATATTAAGCCATGTAGGAAACCCGGATAATTTTTACACTCATTTTTGCCCTACAGATTGAAACAGGTACACCTTTAGGGGAAAGTGCACCCACAGAAATCCAGGACACCTGGGCTTTCTACCAGTACAGTCAATTTCCAGAGTCCTGGCTGTAAGGCTGAGAGATGGAGGTTAGAATTAGATAATTATCCTGTAAATGAAGTCTGTCTTGGGGCCCCCAGTAATTCTCACTTGTTTGAATTGTTTCCCTTGTTAAAGTTGACAGGATAGAAGAAAAGTTAGGAGAATGGGGAAGGAAGAAGCCAACTAAACTTATTTTGCAACTAATACATTTAAATTGTTCAATTTCAAGTGCCATAACAATTACTGAATAATTCTCTCTAAATTCCTATCAGGATTCTTTATCCAGGTTTTGGGGTTTTTTTGTAAATTTCGTTCTTATTCTGAAATTAGCAAACATAAAATAAGCATTTCTGTATACATAATAGCACAGAAAAAAAGGACTATAAACAAAACTGCAGATCTCTATCATGTACAACTTGCTTTTCTTTTACAGTATATGATACATTTAAACTGTAGCTTTCAAAGCTGTCCAGCCTCTCTGCGGTTCCTTCTAACCTTCTGATCTCTTCTATAGATTTCTTTTTTAAAAAGATGCCTTGATGACCCTCTTTTTTTTTTCTTTTTATTGTTGTATACTTTACTCCATCTACCCAGGTACTTCCTCCCCCATTGGAAAAAAGAAAGAAAACTCCTAGAAAAGCCCTGGAAATGAATGTTCTTCGTTTTGTTTAAAACAAACGGTGAGGGAGGAGAACAGAGACACATAGGAGAGATTTAGAGAAAAACCTGGAGAATAGGTAAAGAAGGAAGGGAAGTAAAGAAATAAAAGGGAATGAGAAATTGCCAAACTTCTCTTTATGTGAAAGGAACCATCATGTTTTTAAGTCTCCCAGGTTTGTAACCTTGGGATTATCCTGACCTTCTTGCTCCACAGAGCCAATCACAGCACCCAAACCTTGTCTTTAATCCAATACCTTCTTCTCCACCTCAGCTCAGGTTTTCATTGCTTTGGTCTCTCTGCCTCGTCTTCCCCCACCCCCATCCCGCCATGGCTTCAATCCACCCTCTACAACACTGCCAAAGTGAGTTTTCTTAAGCACAGATATGATCATGCCCCCTGCCCCACTCAGTCATCTCTAGTGGCTTCCTATCACTGCTACAATCAAATATAAACTCTGTTTTGCTTTGAAAGTGCTTCACAATTTGGCCCCAACCCTTATTGTATATGGTTTCCCCTCCCTCACTCTGTAATGTGGCCAAACTGGTCTCCTCTCAATTCTCCACATAGGATGGTCCTACTTCAGCTTTCGTACTGGCTGTTCCTCAAACTTGGAATGCACACCTCCTCAACTCCACCTTAAAGAATCCCTCTCTTTCATTAAAAAGTAGCACAAGCACCACCTTCTTAGTTTGTTCCCCTTTACTGCTAGAGCCCTCTTCCTCCACCTAACAGCTTGTAGTTATTTATACTTCTATATTTCCTTGTTTTCCCCATCAGAATACAGACTCCTCATGAGCTGGAATTGTTTTATTTGTATGTCTATCACAATGTCCAACACACGTAGGTTCTTAATAAATTCTTGTTGATTGAAGTCACTCTGCTATAGTCCTAGGATCACACAGCTGAAAGGGACCTCAGAGAACCTCTCCATTTTAAAGATGAAGCAATGGAAAGATAAGTGTCAGCTGGAATTTGAACCAGACTTTTAACCCAACACTCATTCTAGGGTACCACATTCCATCAATGCACAGAACTCTTCCTCAGCCCTCAGCCCAGTTGTCCTGGATCAGTGGTGATGAGCACAACTGTGAGATGACTGTCTTTAAGATGTGCTCCAGGACAAGAAAATGAGGCCTCATGTTTGGGAGCGCAAGCTCAGCTCCCAAGAGAGTACTCAGTTTGTGAGAAAATGATAGAAGTTGGAGCATTATAACCAGCTACCACTAAACCTACATGAGGTCTGAGAAAGTAGTTGGTGCTGTAGAAGCCCCACAGGCCTTCTAACTAATCCACAGTTACGAAAACACACCCGAATGACTTGGACACTTGGGCCAAGAGGGAAATCTGGAGTTGGTACAGATTCTACTGGTTCAAGGTGGATTTAAGACTCAAGTACTGCATACGGAGTAAAATTCTGATTTCTTGGCCTGTTGTAGGTCCTCTGTATTCTGGTACCATCCTCCCTTTCCAGCTTTTATTTCATGCTATTTCCCTCCACATATTCTATGCTCCAGGATACCTGGACTATTGACCCATCTCTTATAAACACCTTATGCTTTCTTTCTAAAAAATAGATTTTTTTGTGGATATCTTTTGTTTTTACATCCCTAAAATTTCTCCCAGTATTTCTCTCCCTTCCCTTTTCTAGAGAGCCAGTCCACATAAGTTAATACTTTATATTATATAATATTTTTTCTAGAAATGCCACGTTCTTTATCATACTATTCCCTCCCTTCTTATGAAGTCTTGTTTGATGACTCAAGGTTACTAGAGGTTTTTTTTTCTGAATTCCTGGATTTGCTGCCTGCATCACTCTTCTTTGCATTTAATCATGGGAGGTGGGGGCCTGGAGAGGAATAGACTGTCTTGTCAGGGTTGAACATCTGGAAGCACTTTTAATATGGTGTGAACTCCTGACTTAAAAAAAAAATACATATTCAAGCTCTGGGGTGTGGTCTTGTTTTCTCTTAGTTTTCACTTATTCCTCCTTTGTCCATCTGGAGTTCTTCTCAACCAGGTCTCATTTGGAAGGGCAACCATGCTTCTAACTCTCTCCTCTTGTCTCTGACAATAATCGACCAGTCCTTTCTTAGGTTTTCTCTGGGTATTTATTGCTACTACAGGGAAAGAGACACGGGGTAGGAGATAAACAAGAGGGAAAGTTACAATGCCAAGTTTCCAACTTGGCTCCCACCTTGGAGTCTGGGGGGAAACGTGTAAATATGTACATTGTGCCTCTGTCCGGGGTAGCTGTTTGTTTGTTTTTCACTGCTACTAACTCCAGCCGTTTAAACTAACAAACAACAAAGTTACAAAGGTTTAAAAATCAGAGCACATGCTCCCTGTATTCAGTAAAGAGGCAACAGGAGCTAAACTTAGACCCAGCTGTTTCTTTTGCTTCTGTCCCACTTCTATCCCAGTCAGTATGAAATTCTCATAAGCTTTTCCCTTGACTGACATGAGTTCACAGGGCTAAAAAAAATCCTAATCTGAGGGATAACCTTGTATCGATGAGCTCTTAACTTAGTAGCCAGCCTGCTCTACTGTTCCCAGGCCTGAGCACAACTTCCAAAACTTGCACTCTGCTGACGTAGCCTTAGAGAAGAGTCAGCTTCATCCCCACGGTCTCAAATGATGCGTCAGCAGAGGATTTAATGCACTGCCGACTACTCACGTTTAAACCTTTTCACATACCTTGTCCCAATTTAATTGTGAACTCCTGTGGGGTTTGAACCTGAATACACACCAGTCTGTCAACAAGCACTTATTTTCTAGAATCTTAAAATCTCAAAATTGTAAGGGTCTCGGAGGTCATCCATCCTAACCTGTACCTGTACAGGAATGTCTTTCCTCTTTCACCACACACCTGGGTTGGGGGCATCGTCCAGCCTGCATCCAAAAGCCTGCAGCTCTGCAAAGAGGTGAATGTATTTTACTAATTACTAACTCCCCACCCCACCCCTTCTGCTGGGCTAGGTATTTACTAGACACTTTCTGAAGTTAATGGAACCAAATTAAATGAATAGGCCTCACGGACCTCTTAGGTAACAGATAAGCAGCATGATAATTTGGGGCTGGTCCAACTAGTCAGTAAGCACTTGCTGAATTTTAGTATCTGAATACTTTTAAAAAAGAGTATTTAATAAACCCTTCTTTAACTTAATGGAACCAAATTAAATGAATATGCTTCATGCATCATGGGTTTGCAGTGAGGTGAGAGCTCCCAGCGGGGCAAGGACGTCAGATCTGGGGCAGGAGGACCTGGGCTCCAGTTCATCACTGCCCCTTACTCGCTGTGTGGCCTGGGCTGGGTCACTATCCCACTCTAAGCCTCAGTTTAATCACCTGTAAAGTGAGAGGGCATGAGGCAGCTAAGTGGCACAGTGCAAGAGCTGGCCCTGGAGTCCGGGGTGACCCTGGGCAAGTCACTTAACCCCATGTGCCTCAGTTTCCCCGTCTGTAAAATGAGCTGGGCAAGGAAAGGGCGAACCCCTCCAGCGTCTTTGCCAGGAAAACCCCGAGACGGGATCACGACGAGCTGCCACGTTGGACTGAAGGACAGTACAACGGGAGCGCGGGGCGGGGAGGGCACCAGGGGGGCCGCAGGCCAAGGGCCGCGGACAGCACCAGCTACTTGTTGCCGAGGAGGTTCGTCATCCGCTACAGCGCATCCCCCGGCGGGGTAGGGGAGGATGAGGACGTCCACGCAAAGACCCCGCTCCCCCGGCTCGCGAGGGCGGCGAACCGAGGGGCAACGGACGGCCCGCGGGGAGGACCGGGGTCCAAGGAAAACGGTTGGGCGGGAATCGGGTCCACGCCACTCCGCGGGCTCGTGGGGACGTGGCGCTTTCCAGCCAATCGGGGCTACGTGCCCACAGGGCCAATGGCCGCCCGAGGAGGCCGGGCGTCGGAGGCGGGACCTGCGGGGATTGGTGCGGAGGGAGCCGGCCCCGCGGACGAGGGCGGTGCGTGCGCCCACTTCCGGTTGGGTGGTGCGTGCGCGCGTGAGGCGAACCGGTCCGAGTGAGGCGGCGGCTGCAGCGGCGGCACCGGTAGCGGACGGCGTCTCCGAGCCTCCTCTCGTCCCACGGCCTCGCTCGCCTCTGCCGACGAGGTAAGCGTGCCCCGATCCCCCTGCTGATCCTGCGGCGCTGGCCGAGGCTCGGGGCCTGGGCCCGGAGGCTCCGAGGCCGCCTCGGCTTCTCGGGACCCCCCTCCTCCCGGAGGGCCGCCTCCCCCTGAGACCGGGTCTGCGAGGGCAGAGGGCGGCCAGGCGGAAAGCACCGGCCCGGCTTCTTTCTGGGGGGGGTGGGGACGGAAGAGACCAAGGCACGCTCCTGGTTAAAGCCGCCCGCTCCCCGGCTTAGCCGGCGACAGAGCCCCGCTGCTCCCCGCGGGAGTTGGTGGCCGTGAGACCGCTTCTAACAGCCCCGGCCTGGGAACGGGCTGGGTCCGGCCGGGCTGGGCAGGGCGCGGCTGTGCCCCTCGCCCCGGGCCCGGCCAGCCTCCGGCGGCCGCGGAGCACCGGCCCCGTGCTGCTTGTTTGAATGGCATCCCAGCCAGTCCTGAGGCCGGCCGCCGGGCCACAGGTAGGGGAGAAGAGTTTGGTAGGACAGCGGGAAAACCCGTTCGGAACGTGATGATTTAGAGTCGAAGGCCTGCCTGGCACAGTGGAAAACCCACTGGACGTGGGAGTCGGGAAAGACCTGACCTTGAAACTGGCTTCTGACGTTTGTTGACCTGAGCGACTGAGTCCAGGTCCTGAGACCGAGCGGCTTTAGGGCTGGGAGGAGCCGGAGGGGCCATCTCGTCCGCACTGCCTCGTTTTACCGGAAAGGAAACCGAGGTGCCTCGTCCGAGGTCACTAATCCGAGCTGCACCTTCCTCCTGTGTAACTGGGATAATATATGTGTGTCATCTAAGCGTGTGCATGTGTGTATGTAAGTATGTATCCCAGCAAGTGGGTTATGTGAATATACATCCCGATAAACTGACGTGAATATATTGTGCAAAACAGATCAAACAGATTGGGGGATATATCAGTGTGTAAAGTAGGGATATGTAATTAGTAACATCTGCAGAACCTACTCTACAGCGTTGACTCAAGATATATGTAAAAGGTTTCCCCACCTCCATTTCACTGACTTGGGGAACCTCCCCTCTTACCAGGAATCTCTCACTCCCTATGTATTGCAACTGCTTTTCAGTTTGTGTCCCTAGAGAGTTGTCTGGAATTAAGTGACGGGCTCTGAGTCAGAAAATCAGTGTCTAAAGCTGGACTTGAATCCATTATTTTTTAAGTTTCATAATTTTTTTTTTTACATCTTACTAATTTTACCCCTTACCCTGTCCCACCCCACCCCCCAAAAAAGTTAAGCAATGAAATCAACATTCTGCCCAAAATCTCTTTGTGGAGAACAGAAAAAAGTTTTAATTATCTGTTCTTCTGGACCAAGATTTATCATTGCTGTGAGATTATCTCACCCATATAAAACGGCCTGGTAACAGGGCACAACTCTTGTTGCTCACTTTCATCACTTGTCCCACCACACATACTTTAAAGAAGCCTGGAACAAAATATTCTGCAGCACAGGCATTGAGGTGCTAAATGACTTACCCTCCAGGTGCAGTCAGTAACTGTCAGTAGTGATGCTAAAGAGACATTTCTGGCTAATAAGGCCCAGGTCTTTTTGACTTAAGGGCCAGCCCTCTATATCAGAACATCCCCAGGTTTCATGTTTAGAAATATATTTGTACATAAATGCAAATGAGTTTGAACTTCAAGTGACACTATTAGAACCAATAAGAGGTTTTTGCTGAATATCAGTGGTCTTCATTAAGATTTTTCTAAGGCTCTTATCTAGTAGTAATGATAATAATTAGGAAAACTAAAAGCATTTTTGCATAGTTTCTTAAATCAGTGTTTTTGCTTGTTATTTGAGTATGCTTACATAGGCAGCTAAAATGAATTTCTTAGGCAGTTTCTGAAGTTAACTTTTTATTACTACTAAATAACCCTGGTGGTTCTTTATTTACCCATTAGTAATCAAATATTTATTATGAGCTTATTATACAGAATGGTATATATAAATAACCCAGAGATGAACAGTTTACAGTGGCTTTCCCTTACAATAATAGCCCAGTGAAGTAGGTAGTACAAATATTATTCCTGTTTGGTGGGGAACTCCTTTTTTGGAAACTCTACAGATGTATATACCTTTAGTTTTTTAGCCTGAGAAAGTTGCCTGGGATCACTAAAACAATGTACCCCCAAATTTAGTGTTTTTTCCACTGTACCACCTTCCTTTATCATAATGGTAAATATACGGGAAGAGTTGGTAGAGAGCCGGGGAAAAGGGAGGGGAGTAGTAGTCAATGAAGGTGTTTTCCTGGCTCATGAGTTCCTAGATTATAGCTTAGTGCTATATGTTAATGTGAACACTTAAAAATAAACAGTAATGATGGTACCAAAGCATGTGTCCTTCACTTAGAACACCTGAAACAACATATTGATCTGTTTGTTGTTGGATCCTAGTCAAAGGAGGGTGCTGTAGACATATTCAGGGGTTTATGAGACCTAGTTCTTGCTCTTCATATGCAAATATTCTAGGAGAAAAGACGTACATATATACATAACTACACCACAAGGTAGTATGTGATTTAAAAAAGTGGTATTGGGTTCTGTAAGAGTTTAGAGGCCAGAGAGATTATTTTGAATTGGAATGATCACAGCAAGCTTCATGGATAGCTTAATATTTAAAAGACACTTCAGTCAGGTTCTTAAAGTTCTTTGGAGATAAATGTATTTGTCATTTGGAATTATAATATGAAGAACTAAAATATTGATTTCCAAGATCACAAGAACTTTTTGAACTTATTCTTCCTGCCTTCTGCTTTAGTTAGTATTTTTGTGTGACTGTTTCTATAATATAAAGTTACACATATTTAGCTGATGGAGAAAAATAGTGTGTTTTCTAGAATTTATTTTGTATTTGACTGATTTTGTGAGTTTTTATGTTGTCTCTTATTTCAGATCATAGTACTAATGATTTCGGAGCATGGATTCCTTCGCTCTCCGGCCTATTTACCTTTTCAATATTCTATTAATATGTTTTATACTCTTAGGTCCTATTAGCTATTTAGGTCCTTGATCATAAAAGGTATATGGAGTGAAAGCATGTGGATCATGGGTTCTTAACTTTTTTTTAGCGTTATCTGGAGCCTTTTGACATCCTGATAAAGCATATGGGTCACTTCTTAGAATGTTTTTAAATGCATAAAATACATAGGAATATAAAGGAAATTAATTATATGGAAATAATTAACCAAATATTTTAAAACAAGCATATGGACCCCAGATTATCACCCCTGAAGTAGATAGACTAGACTGCTACAGAAACAACTTAAAACACGTGGATCAGAGGCATCTTTTTATGTCAGTGAAAAGGCATTTATTAAGCACTTACTACGCGCAGAACACAGTGTTAAACACTGGGGGTGCAAATAGAAAAACAATCCCTACTCTCAAAGGATTAATTTTAATTGGGAGCGATAACACATAAAGGAAGTTTCAGCTGTAGGGTAAGTGAAAAGGCATAGCGTTCCTTAGAGTACAGTGGCAAGGCATTTTCTTTGGTGTCATTTCCATTAATGTTATCAAATCTGTTTCTACTGTACCCTTGGGTTGACAGTTGGGATGAGTGGTGGCAGGGATGGTAGGGGGCTTCTTCCCAAGATTTGTGTCACCTGGGTGATGGCTTCTAGGTTGGACTGGGAGCAGGGCCAGTATTGGCTGTGACACCAACACTGAGGCAATGTTAGAATGAAATGAAGCACTTGAAAGTCATCATTAAATATTGAACACAAGCTTGCTTTGCCCCCACAGCAAGGATATGGTGGCACTTAACTTCTCTTGGACTCCCCTACTCCATGTTGACTGGAGGGAGGTTAGGAGGAAGAATGAAATTAAGCATTTATTAAGTGCCTTCCTTGTTCCAGGCTCTCTGTTTAGCACTTTACAAATATTACCTCATTTAATCCTCAACATCCTTGCAAAGTAGGTGCTGTTTGTCTCCATTTTACAGTTGAGGAAACTGAGGTTGAGACTTGCCCAGTCACACAGCTAGTAAGTGTCTAAGATTGGATTTGAACTTGTAGCTCTTCTTGATTCCAATTCCAGTGCTCTATCCATTGTGTCACCTAGCTGCCTCTGAAAGGAAGAGAAAAGAAAGCTGTGGTCACAGAAGGGATGAATCACAAACGCCAGTTGGGTTCTGGAGTCAGTTTTATCTTTTAGGTAGAGGCTCCCTGTGTTGTAGATGATAGGAAAGAATCTGTGTCGGAAAAATACTGGACCTTACTTGATGTCACCACACTGCCTGTGATTGAAGTGGTTAGCAGTGGCTTGACTTGCTTGGCACCTTGTTGCTTTGGCAGGCTGGTTTACCTGCTCTGACAGGAGAAGGCAGTTGATAGTTGGTGTTGATAATGGCAGAAATTGTAGGCCTCTTCTCCACAGGTGTTGCTCCCCTGAATGATGACTGTAAGAGTGCCTTTTAAGAGTGTGATAGAAACCATTGTGCTAGAAGAAATGATGACGGGGCTGGTTTCTGAGAAATAAGGGAAGGCTTTTATTGTTGCAAAGTGAAGTGAGCAGAACATTTAATAAAATATCGGTGATACTGTAAAAGACAATCAACTTTGGAAGACTTAGGAACTCCAGTCAACAAAATGACCAGTCACAATTCCAGAGGACTCATGATGAAATATAACCCACTTCCAGATAGAGAGATAATGGTCTCAGAGTACAGAATGAGGCTTTTTTTCAGGGGAGGTACACATGGCCAATGCGGGGAGATTAGTTTTGCTTGATATTTGTAACAAGTTGTGTTTCTCCTCTCTCCTCCATTGGGGAAGAGGTAGAGAAATTTAATGCAGAAAAGAAAATTGAATTTAAAAAATAAAAATTTATTATTTATTTAAAAATAAAGTTTTAGTAGTTGTTAGATATTATTGAAGGGTTTTTTTAGTTGATAGTCATTTGTGTCTGACTCTTCATTACCTCATAAACCATGGCACACCAGGCCTTTCTGTCCTCCACTATCTCTTGGAGTCTTTCCAAGTTCACGTTTGTTGTTGTCCATGACACTATATGTTTACAGCACTAGACTTTCCTTTCGTCACCAGATGCATCCGCTGAAGCAGAACTTCCTTTAGCCTTTGGCCCAAAAGCTTCATTAGTACTGGAGTTACTTGCAGTTGTCCTCTACTCTTCCCCAATAGCATATTGGACACCTGACCTGAGGGGTTCATCATTTTAGTACTGTTCATGGGATTTTATTGGCAGAGATACTGGAGTAGTTTGCCATTTCCCTCTCCAGTTATTGAGTTTAGTCAAGTTATATTCTGACTGACTACACTTCTTCACAGTTGGTCTCATTCTGTTAACAAATAATCTTTTACCCAAAATGACTTAAGTGGGAGTGAAGAGGAGCATAAGGTAATTTAGATTTTTTAAGGAAAGTGAATTCCTAGGATTTTGTTATAAATAAAATTTCATGCCACAAGTCATTAATCTTCTCCACTTATCAGCTACTGAAACAATTCATGAAAATCAACTGTAAAAATTGGGTTATTACTAATATATCAGAGAGGACAGCTAGGTGGTACACTGGACAGAGTGCTTGGTCTGGAGTCAGGAAGACTGATCTTCCTGAGTTCAAATCTGGCCTCACTTAGTAGCTGTGTGACCCAGAACAAGTCATTTAAGCCTCTGGGCCTCAGTTTCCTCATCTGTAAAATGAGCTGGAGAAGGAAATGGCAAACCACTCCAGTGTCTCTGCCAAGAAAACCCCAGCTAGGTTCATGAAGACTTGGATGGGACTGAAAAATAACTGAATGATGACTGGATATAATAAAGAGATGACTTTTAAAGAGTGTGGTGTAACGTAAATGACTACATTTGGAAGCAGAAGTCCTATGTTCAAATTCTAGCTTCAGAGCTTATTAGCTGGACAAGCAGGTCACTTGATCTTTTTGATCATGTGTATAAAATGAAGATAATGCACTATTTACCTTGTATGTATTGTTAGGGCAGTACTAGGTAAATATTATAGCTTTCTGTGTAAATGAACTATTACTACTTGAATTTTTCCACATTTCCTATGTCCTCTCCTATGTTTTATATTTTTATAAGAGTAGGCATACTTTAGACATAGTCTAAGAACTACTGATTCTTGAAGTTTTTCCAGTTGCTGGTATTAGTTTTTCAAATGTGACAATTTGCCTTGCTTTTCAGTGTGAGGTAAATTAAATCTAATGCACCTTAGAATATATTTTTTAAAAAGTATTACTGTTCCCCTTAGTTCCACTGACTGATTTAAAAGTGGAGAGGATATGGTAGGTTAGGGTTTCTCTTTTTGCCCTAGTGAAGTGGTCCGTGAATGGGGAAGATTTTGAGAAAATCACTGATTTAGATGGGAGTAAAAAAAAACTCACATCAGTAAATTTGTGGGAGAATGTCATAATATGCAATAGATACAGAAAGGAGATAGAGAGGGTCTTTTAACAGTCATAGCCAGTCATCATACAGAGCTGAACTGGATATTAGACCACAGGTTATCTAGACCACAACCACCACCCTTATGAGGAAACCAAGACCTAAGCTCACATGGGAAATTAGTGTCAAAACTGGAATTTGAACCCACATTCTCTGACCCCCAAATCCAGTGCTTTTACTACTGTACTATGTTTTAAGGCGGGATTCAACAAGTTCTAAGTGTCAAACCTCCATGCTTTAGTCCAGAGGTGTCAGGCACTCAGACTGACCTGAACCAGATTAAAATGTAGTTGAAAAATATTTGACA
Source organism: Notamacropus eugenii (assembly GCF_028372415.1). Classification (NCBI taxonomy): domain Eukaryota; kingdom Metazoa; phylum Chordata; class Mammalia; order Diprotodontia; family Macropodidae; genus Notamacropus; species Notamacropus eugenii. The sequence continues at coordinate 121,402,704 of NC_092874.1, read as the reverse complement.
AAATAATTATAAATACAGCAAAACAGAAATAACATTAATATGTGGTTTCTAAGTCATTATGTGGCCCACCAAGATCCCTTTGCACAGTTAGGGGAGAAGGACTTTCTATTTAAGTTTGACACCATGGTTCTAGTTCTTTGCAGGAGTTTTGAGTAGGTTCATATCACACATTTAGAGCAGTTATTAGAGGTTATTTTAGGGTAGGCCTAACTCAGGCCAGTCCAGTGACTCAAACTCAGGATCAGAATACAATGAGGTACTAGTGAGCCATAAATTGCAAGGAAATGACTTTACTTAAAAGGATTAAAAGGCTGCAGTTTCTAAGGTCAGAAGTGTATTGTTCCCATGGGGCAATGGATATTCTGCTAAAACCTTACTCATCAACTCGTAGGCTAGACCTTTTATGTCGCTTGTCATCAAGGAAATCAAACCAGTGGTAATACTAAGAATGGCTTTCCCCCACTCCCTTAAAGGGAAACCAATTCAGCCTGCATAAAAACTGAGACCAGTTTTACAACATATCATCTAGCCTAGCCCTTTAGTTCTTAACATAGGGTCCAAGGAACAACTTCCCAAAGATTCTGGATAGATTGGGGTTGGGGGTCTAAACTTGGATGGTGAAAAAAATCTTTTTTTTTCACTGACATCTAATTGAAATTTGGGATTTCATTTACTTAAAAACATTATTCCAGTCCATAAGCTTCAGACTGCCAAAAAGGGGATCCATGATACAAATGAACCCCTGATCTAAGTCTAACCCTTTCATTTTACAGATGAGTAAATCTAGGCCAGAGAAGTTAAGTATTTTACTCAAGGTCACACAAATAATAAACAGTTGGGATTATTTTCAAATTATGGAGAAACCCAAGGCTGGGAGTAAAGAAAGGTTTTAAAGCCTGGCAGCAACTGATGCTTTACTTTCAAAATGAATGCAACCCTCTCCATAAACCTCCAGGACCAGCCATAGCAATTGATCAGTCAAGAAGCATTTATTAAGTACCTGCATCCTCTAGTACTTCTAAAACCCAAGAAGGGATACAAAATAATGCTCTTCCAGTTAAGCCTGCTCTCGTGAAGGAAGCTCTAGGAAGCCCTAGGCAGTCAAGCGGAACAATATTGCCACCTGAGAGGAACACGAATTTTGTGGGGCAAGGTCTCACTCAGGCACATCTGATTTTTTTAAAATTATGATGTCATAAACAGGAAGCTTAGGTATTGGTCAGGGAGGCAACACTTCCCTTCTCCTGGGCCTAGAGCATGGAGGTTATTATGGAAATTATAGGAGAGAGAAGGACTGGAGGAGGAGGTGTTAGAACCCGGGCATCTTGTCACAGGTAAACATGAAATGTTTTTTTGGGCTGCCACACCACAGCACCTAATAATTTAAAATTGGTGCCTGGTCTTTGGATAGTAATCTTAACTAACACTGTAAAAGAGCATTTCCTTCTTCCTATTCATGTCTTTGCCTTTCACTGTTAGAACAACTTAGATAGAAATCTTTAACACCAGATTTCCTTAGTGTATATGTCTACTTTAGCATGCTTTCTGCATCTCTTGGTGTTGGTAGTAGTAAAGTTGTTGTTGTGTTTGACCTTCGTTCTTGAAGAGGACCATGACCTCATAATGATGACATGAGTTGCAGTTGACCTTGATTTGAGTGAGGGAGGGCTGTGCAAGGTCACCAGCCTCACTTTCTCCTCCTGAGCCATCTGGGTCCAGTGGCCTGATAGTCATTGAAAAGCCTGAAGATGGCCCAGGATGCAAAGTGAGACCCCAAGACCCTGGCCCTTTCAGGCTTAGGTCTTATCACATTCTCACTTTGAGTGAGATACACCCATTCAGTGAATAGACTTCTTTAAGTAGTTACTCAAGGGATGGCCCCTTTAATTAAAAAAAAAAATCAAATTGGGAGGGGAAGACCCCTTAGGGTTCCTGGGTAAAAGAGAAACAGTTACTATTTAGTATTTAGTGGTGGTAAAGGAGGGGTCTGACTGCTAAAGCAGGCTTCTTTCTCCCTACCAAATTTTGGCGAAGAGCTACCCTGGCCTAATATGTTTAGCTCCTTCTCTGAGCCTTAAAGAGTAAGAGTTCTTTAGATCTTCACTGAAGGTTACCCCCTTTACCACTTCTTAATTAACATTTCAACACAGCGTGCACACATGCACACTTATACATACTCCCTTCAAAAACAAAAAATTTGGTTCCTAAATTTTTGAATTAGTTTCTACATAAAAAATAAATTGATTTAATCACTCAACTTTTTAATAAGTAGAAGCAGCTAGCTAGTTGGTGCGGTGCGGTTGATGGAGAACTGGACCTGGGATCAGAAAAGCCTGAGATCAAATGAAGTCTCCGATACTAATAATAAAAGCTTGTGACACTGGGCAAGTCATTTAACCCCTATTTGTGCACAGTGCCTGGCACTATATATACATATTCTTGTTATCCTCCCATCCCCAGGTAAGTGTAATAACCTGCAAATTAAGCTCTTGGCTGGCCAATTGATGCTTTTCCTACTTTAATTTCTTTATTCCTGTGAAAATTGGGCTTTGGGTCATGGTTTCCTTTAAAGTTGTTTGATAGGTCGATTTGCTTTGGAAATGATTTTGCTGCTGGGTTACAATAGAAATGTGAGTATTCCCGAGTGACAGAAGATTCTCTCTTGTTCTTTTTGTCATACAGACACTTGATGAAGTCAGATAAGTTAATCTGTCTTACTGAGTTTCTGAGGTTGACTAAGATTTTTGCCCATAAAGAATGAAACAGTTTTCCTATAAGAAGTTGTGTGTTCAGATCCTGGTGTTGACTCTATTAAAAACAAGGAGCATAACCATATCAGGGCCATGATTGTAACTGATGTTTTGTGTAACACCTTGCAGTTTACAAAAATGTTCTGTGCATTATCTCATTTGATTTTATTTTACAAGTGAACCTGGTGCCCAGAGAGAGAGATAAGCAGCTAGTCTGAAATCACAGTCAGTGACAAAGTCAGTATCTTGAACACTCTTCTGACTCTATACCCATACCATATTCTTTCCACTTTACCAGCATTCCCAGGCTCTAGGCTGTGGAACCCTGGGGTGGGGTGAGGGAGAGGATTCCATGTTATCCCAGAGGATCCTTGAATCCATGTCTTGCATGAATGTGCATTAATGTTTTTCAAATATACAGATTGTTGCGATTTATGAAAATACAGATTTTAAAGTTGCTGAATTCATAATAGTTTTCTGTCATTATGCATTTCTTAATATATGCTAATAGTATAGGAATCTGTGAAGGGTTTTTTTTCACATTAAAAGTGATTATAGTCATACTCAGAGGTTGGGAACTGTTAATACAAACCACAGCTGCCCAAGATAAGTCATGTTTGACATATGTTTTATATTTCATTTTAAAATTTTGCAAAGTGTTTTTTCCTTATAATCCTGGAGAGTTGAAGTAGTTATTATTATTTTCCATTTTACATATTAGAAAATGGGCTTAGAGAGATTAAATGACTTGCCAAAAGTCACATAGTAAGTATCAAGACTGGAATTTGAACTCACATCTTCTGACTTAAAGCCTATGCCCTTTTATTATACCACATCTCTTAGGCCAGTTCTATTTGATGACATCAACAAATTGCAGTTTACTAGATAGGATATTGATGTACTAGCAACATATTTATTCTTAGAGAAAACTAGCCTTACCCCTATTTCTGTCTCACCTGACTTAAACATTTTGGCAGAGAAACTGATATTTCCCTAAACAAAACTAATCTCCTACAGTAGTCTTTTTAACCATGTGTTATTATTATGTGGACCCAAAGCAGTTAGGAGCCAATTTTGTAAATATGTATTGTGTGCCTTGAAACAATCAAGTATAAAATAGCCTTCACATTTGGGGAGCTTTAGATTAGTTTCACTCCATAGCTCCTAAAATGTATTATTTTTAGAATTCATACCATTAAAATTTTATTTCACATCTTTATTTATTTATATATTTTTTTTACATCATATTCATTTTATTGGCAGTTTGGTAACATAATGGATAGAGTGCCGAACTTGAAGACAGGAAGACCTGAGTTGAACCTTGTCCAAGACATTTATTAGTGACTTGAGACAAGTCACTTAACCTCTCTCAGTGGAAGTTTCTTCATCTGTAAAATGGGGATGATAATAATGACAGGGCTGTTCACAGAGTTGTTAGGATCAAATGAGATATAAAGTAAGGTTGCAAACTTTAAAGCTCCTCCTTTCTCTTTCCTTTTCCCCCCTCTTTCCACATATATGTATGTATGAAGCTGCTCTTATTTCCAAATATATCCCAATCCCTACCCATCAAATCTTTAAAAACAAACAAAGGTACAAGGGAAGTTCAGCAGAACCAACTAGAACATCAGTGACATTTGACAGCATATGCAACATTCCATTCTCATAGTCTTCCCCTTTCTAAGTAAGGCCAGTTTTGGTCATAACAGTTATTATGTAGCTTTCAGCTTTTATTATTTGTTTTAACATTGTAGTCATTTTGAATAATGTTTCATGATTCTAATAACTTTATTTTACATCCGTTTATATCTTTCATGTTTTAATCCCTCATACACTTTCTTATGGAACAATAATATTCCATAATTTTCACGTACCACAATTTAGCCATTTCTCAGTCTGTAGACACCTACTTTTTTTCCAGTTGTTTTCTGTCACAAAAAGCACCGCTGAATTAAAGCACTTTGGAGCTAGAAGAGGTATTGTGATAGAGGAATTTTTTTTCATGTCGTATAGAGGAATTTTAATGAATGGGAGAAACCATGAGAAAAACAAGACGTAACAAAAGAGAAAATAGTCTGCTTCATTCTGCGGTTTGACTCCACAGTTCTTTCAGGATGTGGATGGCATTTTGCATCATGAGTCCTTTAGAAATGTTTTAGGTCCTTGCATTGCTGAGAAGACTTAAGTCTATCAAAGCTGGTCATCAAAAAATATTTCTCTTACTGTGTACAATGTTCTCCTGGTTCTGCTCACTTCACTCAGCTTCAGTTCATATAAGTCTTCCCAGTTTTTCTGAAGTCCAGCTGTTCATTATTTCTTACAGCACAATAGCATTCTATTGCATTCCTATACCACAACTTGCTCAGCCATTCCCCAATTGATGGGTGTCCCCCCGATTTCCAGTTCTTGGCCACCACAAAAAGAGCTGCTATAAATATTTTGGTACATGTGGGTCCTTTTCCCATTTTTATGATCTCTTTGGGATATAGCCCTTGAAATGGTATTACAGGGTCAAAGGGTATGCACTCTTTTATAGCCCTTTCGGCATAGTTCCAAATTGCTCTCCAGAATCAGCTCCACAGTTCCACTAACTGAATTAGTGTTCCAACTCTTCCCATATCTTTTCTAACATTTATTATTTTCCTGTTTTGTCATGATAACCAATGTGATAGGTGTGGAGTACCTCAGTCATTTTGATTTGCATCTCTAATCAATAATGATTCAGAGTATTTTTTCATTTGACTGTAGATAGTTTTAATTTCTTTCTCTGAAAACCTGTTCATATCCTTTGACCATTTAACAATTGGGGAATGACTAGTATTCTTGTAAGTTTGACTCATTTCTCTATATATTTTAGAAATGAAGCCTTTATCAGAGACTAGTTGTAAAAATTCTTTCCCAGTTTTCTGTTTCCCTTCTAATCTTGATTGCATTGGCTTTGTTTGTCCAAAAAATGTTCAGTTTAATATAACCAAAATTATCACTTTGCATTTCATAATGTTCTCTATCTTTTGTTTGGTCATAAAATCCTCCATTCTCCATAAATCTGACAAACTCTTCCTTGCTCCCCTAATTTGTTTATAGTGTCAGCCTTTATACCTAGATTGTGTACCCATTTCGCTCTAGTATATAGTGTTAGGCATTGGTTTGTGCCCAGTTTCCGCCACACTATTTTTCAGTTTTCCCAGCAGTTTTTGTCAAACAGTAAGTTCTTATCCCAGAAGCTAGGGTCCTTGGGTTTATCAAACAGTAGACTGCTATAATGATTGACTACTGTGTCTTGTGTACCTAACCTATTCCACTGATCTACCCTTCTATTTATTTATTTATTTTTAGTTTTCAGCATTCATTTCCACAAGATTTTGAGTTTGAAATTTTCTCCCCATCTCTCTACTCCCCCCCCAAACTTCTGTGCATTCTGATTACCCCTTCTCCCAATCTACCCTCCCTTCTATCACACCCATCCCTTCCCTTATTCCCATCTTCTCCCTTTTCTTGTAGGGCAAGATAGATTTCTATACCCCACTGCCTGTATTTTATTTCCCCATCTGCATGCAAAAGCAGTTCTCAACATTTGTTTCTAATGCTTCGAATTCCAACTTCTCTCCCTTCTTCCCTCCCTACCCATCCCCACTGAGAAGGCAAACAATTCAATATGGGTTATATATGTGTAGCTTTGCAAAAGGTTTCCATAATAGTCATGTTGTGTAAGACTAACTATTTCTCTCCATCCTATCCTGCCACCCATTTATTCTATTCTCTCTTTTGACCTTGTCCCTTCTCAAAAGTGTTTACTTCTAATTACTTCCTCCTCCCATTTGCCCTCCCTTCTGTCATCCTCTTCACCCCTCTTGTCCCCTTCTCCCCTACTTTTCTATAGTGTAAGATAGATTTTCATACCAAATTGAGTTGTGCATGTTATTCCCTCCTTGAGCCATATGTGAAGAGAGTAAGCTTCACTTTTTCTCTCTCACCTCTTCATTCTAATTTTTAGAGAACTATTTTCTTCAGTGAGCTTTTGAACCTCCTTTTCCATTTGGTTAATTCTGCTCTTTAAAGCATTCTTTTCCTCGTTGACTTTTTGGGCCTCTTTTGCCATTTGAGTTAATCTGTTTTTAAAGGTGTTAATTTCTTCAGCATTTTTTTGGGTCTCCTTTAGCAAGCTGTTGACCCCCTTTTCAGGATTTTCTTGCATTGCTCTCATTTCTCCTCTCAAACTTTCCTCCACCTCTCTTACTTGATTTTCAAAATTCTTTTTGGCTCTCCCATGGCCTGAAACCACTGCACATCTACTTTGGAGGTTTTGGATGCAGAAGACCTGACCCCTAGGTCTTCCTCTGATGGCATGCATCTCTCCTCATCTGAAAGGATGGAAGAAAATACCTTTTCACCAAGAAAATAACCTTCTGTTGTCTTATTCTTTTTCCCTTTTTTGGGCATCTTCCCAGCCAGTCACTTGACTTTTGAGTTGTCAAGGGGAGGTTATACTCCAGGGACCTGTAAGTTCTCAGTTCCTCCAAGGTGGCATAATCAAGGGAGAGGAGTTTATTCCTCTCCTGGCCTACACGCTCCTCTGTAAGCAGGATTCCCTCTTCACAGCCTCCACCAACTCCACCATTTCATCAATTCTCCTCACCCCAGGGCCACCACTTAAGGCTGAGATCCACATCAGCTACTCAATTCCCCCAGGGGCTTTGGTGGGCAGTGGGGGGCTCCAACAATGGAAGCTTGCCTGGGGCCAGGGCTAGACTGAAGCATTCTCTTCTCACCCAAGTAAAAGAGCTTTCTCACTGACCTCTGAAGATGTCTTTGGGATTTATGAGATGAGGAATCTGGGACCCACAACTGCTGCCAGTTGCGCCTTGATGCGTTCCAGTTCTGTCCTTGCTGCAGTGCAGCCCACACTGTGGTGCACTCTGCTCCACGCCTGGCGCAATAGACCTTTCCTGTCAGCCTTCCAGGCAGCCTTGGGCTAGAAATCTATTTCACTCTGTTGTTTTGTGGCTTCTTGTGCTGTAGAATTTGTTTAGAGTCATTTTTACAGGTATTTTATGGGCTGTGGGAGGAGAGCTTCTAGAGGTGCTGTCCTTATACTCCACTATCTTCCACCTTTCTATTTCTTAGCCAGTACCAAGTGGTTTTGATGATTACTGCTTTGTTATATAATTTAAGATCTGGTATGGCTAGGCCACCTTCCCTAGTATTTCTTTTCATCAATTTCCTTGATATTCCTTGATATTCTGGACCTTTTGTTACTCCAGATGAATTTTAATATTAATTTTTTGGTAGTTTGGTATGGCACTGAATAAGTAAATTAATTTAGATAAAGTTGTTTTATTATATTAGTTTGGCCTACCCACGAGCACCTGATATTTTTCCTGTTATTTAGATCTGACTTTATTTGTGTGAAAAGTGTTTTGTAATTGTGCTCATATAGTCCCTGGGTTTGTTTTGGCAGGTAGACCCCCAAATATTTTATAGTGTGTACAGTAACTTGAAATGGGATTTCTTTTTCTATCTCTTGCTGTTGGGCTTTGTTAGTGATATATAGAAATGCAATTGATTTATGTGAGTGTACTTTATATCCTGCAACTTTGCTGAAGTTTATTATTTCAAGTAGTTTTTTACTTTATTCATGGAGGAATCTTATCAATAAAGAGATGGACCCAGGGAGGTTTCAACTTGTTCAGGATCACAATTAGTGGCAGAGTTGAAAGGAAACTAGGCTTCTGCTTTCCTGTACATATTATGGCTTCTCCTCTTTGCATTTAGTTTCCAAAGAACTGAACACATTTTATAATAATAATAATATGAACTTAATGACCCTAAAATAACTTTTTGTATATTTATTAATAAGTCATATTTCATAGCAATTTTAAGGTTGACAAAGCCTTTTACTTGTAACTATACTCTTTTAATTATATAGTGCAAGCTATTAGTGGTCTCATTTTATAGATGAAACAGGTACAGAAAGGGTAAATTATTCTCAGTCTGGTTATACTGTTAATTGTCAGAACTAGAACTTGAACTCGTCTTTTGACTCCTAGGCCAGTGCTCTACCACACCAGTCTGCTGTCCTAGAAGATTAAGATTAAGAAGATTTCTCTTTTATAAATGGGAAAACTGAGGCAAAAATTTGTGATTATCCATCATACAAAATCATAGTCAGTGGCAGAGTTAGAGCACTGAAGTTATCTGACTCTTAAATCCATTTCTTATTCTGATGCATTGTGCTACCTCTGAGTCAAAATCACAAACCTCTCAGGTGTTGGCTATTCATTTTGTTTTTTCCTCTAAAGATAATGTTACAACACATGAAGTGTTAACTTTCACTAAATGTTAAGTCTTTCAAGCTTCCTGCTAGGCCATGTCCAATCGTTCAGTAGACTTTAAACATTTTTTCCTGCAGTAATGCTTGTTGTTTGTAAGAGTTACTAGTGGACAATGTTCAATTTCTCATGGATATGGTTTAGCATTAAAAAGTTTCTTTGAAATCGAAATTCTTTGCTTATGTGATGAATAGAATGAGCCCTGTGTCACGATCTTTAGTAAGCCTGCACTTCTGTTGACTTCTGACTTTGTATCTCTTGAGTATCATCCACATTGGAATAGAGTTTGCTCTTTGGCTCTCAGTGGATTTTTGTTTAACAGAATTGTATAGTCTCTAGTACAAGATGATTGTGACACTTGCCCTGGAAATTTTCTTTAATATTTAATGTAACAGACAACCCATAGAACATCTACAAAAAGTAACTCACGGTGAATTCTGCACCCAGAGGCCACAGAACATTGGAGCGAGGGAGATTTCTGTTCCAGAGAGACCTGCAAACCTCTCGCAAAAGGTCCTTCGCGCCGCGGACTGGGGGCCAGGACTGGGAGCTGAGTACAGCCCTGCCGCGGCCGCGGCACCAAGAGGAAAAGATCCAAGCGGGCTTCAGGGACGGAATCTCCAGCGGCCACGCGGGTCCCTCCACCCACAGGTGACGGGGGTCGGTGAGAGGGTCTCTTTGGCGGGTCGAGAGGGGAGTGGGGTGCCCCCATAACTCAGGCCCCCTCAGGAGGCAGCAGCGGAGGCAGGAGCAGACCAGGGCTCCCCAAGCAGGCAGGAGCCTGGATCCGTTGCTGAAGGTCTCTGCATAAACCCCCTGAGGGAACTGAGCCCATGAGGCGGCCCTGCCCTGACCTGAGCACCTGAACTTAATCTCACACTGAATAGCAGCCCTGCCCCCGCCAAAAGCCCTGAGGCTGGCAAGCAGCATTTGAATCTCAAACCCCAAGAGCTGGCTGGGAGGATCCGGAGGCGAAGTGGGTGTGAAGAGAATATTCAGAAGTCAAATCACTGGCTGGGAAAATGCCCAGAAAAGGGAAAAGAAATAAGACTATAGAAGGTTACTTTCTTGGAGAACAGGCATTTCCTCCCTTCCTTTCTGATGAGGAAGAACAATGCTTACCATCAGGCAAAGACACAGAAGTCAAGGTCTCTATATCCCAGCCCACTCAATGGGCTCAGGCCATAGAAGAGCTCATAGAAAATCAAGTTAGAGAGATGGAAGAAAAGCTGGGAAGAGAAATGAGAGACATGCAGTCAAAGCATGAACAGCAGATCAGCTCCCTGCTAAAGGAGACCCAAAGAAATGCTGAAGAAAATAACACCTTGAAAAATAGGCTAACTCAATTGGCAAAAGAGGTTCAAGAAGCCAATGAGGAGAAGAATGCTTTCAAAAACAGAATTAGCCAAATGGAAAAGGAGATTCAAAAGCTCACTGAAGAAAATAATTCTTTCAAAATTAGAATGGCACAGATGGAGGCTAATGACTTTATGAGAAACCAAGAAATCACAAAACAAAACCAAAAGAATGAAAAAATGGAAGATAATGTGAAATATCTCATTGGAAAAACAACTGACCTGGAAAACAGATCCAGTAGAGACAATTTAAAAATTATGGGACTACCTGAAAGCCATGATCAAAAAAAGAGCCTAGACATCATCTTTCATGAAATTATCAAGGAAAACTGCCCTGAGATTCTAGAACCAGAGGGCAAAATAAGTATTCAAGGAATCCACAGATCACCGCCTGAAAGAGATCCAAAAAGAGAAACTCCTAGGAACATTGTGGCCAAATTCCAGAGTTCCCAGATCAAGGAGAAAATATTGCAAGCAGCTAGAAAGAAACAATTCAAGTATTGTGGAAATACAATCAGGGTAACACAAGATCTAGCAGCTTCCACATTAAGGGATCGAAGGGCGTGGAATAGGATATTCCAGAAGTCAAAGGAACTAGGACTAAAACCAAGAATCACCTACCCAGCAAAACTGAATATAATACTTCAGGGGAAAAATTGGTCTTTCAATGAAATAGAGGACTTTCAAGTATTCTTGATGAAAAGACCAGAGCTGAAAAGAAAATTTGACTTTCAAACACAAGAATGAAGAGAAGCATGAAAAAGTAAATAGCAAAGAGAAGTCATAAGGGACTTTGCAAAAGTTGAACTGTTTACATTCCTACATGGAAAGACAATATTTGTAACTCTTGAAACTATTCAGCATCTGGGTACAGGGTGGGATAACACACACACATGCACATGCACATGCACACGCACACACACATAGAGACAGAGTGCACAGAGTGAACTGAAGAGGAGGGGATCATATCTTAAAAAAAAAATGAAATCAAGCAGTGAGAGAGGAATATATTGGGAGAAGAAAGGGAGAAATGGAATGGGGCAAATTATCTCTCATAAAAGAGGCAAGCAAAAGACTTTTTAGTGAAGGGAAAAAGAGGGGAGGTGAGAGAAAAACATGAAGTTTACTCTCATCACATTCCACTAAAGGAAGGAATAAAATGCACACTCATTTTGGTATGAAAACCTATCTTACAATACAGGAAAGTGGGGGATAAAGGGATAAGCAGGGTGGGGGAGATGATGGAAGGGAGGGCACGGGGAGGAGGGAGCAATTTGAGGTCAACACTCATGGGGAGGGTCAGGATCAAAAGAGAGAACAGAAGTAATGGGGGACAGGATAGGATGGAGGGAAATATAATTAGTTCGTACACAACACTACTATTATGGAAGTCATTTGCAAAACTACACAGATCTGGCCTATATTGAATTGCTTGCCTTCCAAAGGGAAGGGGTGGGGAGGGAGGGAGGGCAGAATGGCAGACAGGGGCAATTAGAACGCGCGGTGTTTTGGGGTGGGGGGAGGGGACAAAAGGGGAGAAAATGTGGAACCCAAAATTTTGTGAAAATGAATGTTAAAAGTTAAATAAATTAATAAAAAAAATAAAAATAAAAAAATTAAATTTAATAAAATTTAAAAAAAATATTTAATGTAACATCATTCTTCATGTCTCAGTGCCTATTCTAAACATTTACTCTGGCCAAATGGTTAAAAAAAAAACAAACCACCATAGATCTATTGGCTCCCAAGGGACTTTCATTTTTCTCTTTATTATTTGTATCATCATTTGATTCCTTGAGTAATTTGTTCTGTGTCATTTAAAAAGTGCCATTTAACAGAAATAGTCTGTGTTCGTCCTTCATTTTCCAAGTAGACCATGACATCAGAGAAATAGTGACATGACTTGCACTTGACTTTGTTTTTGAGTGAGGGAGGGCTGTGCAAGGTCACTAGACTCACTTTCCCCTCCTGAGCATCTGGATCCAGGGACCAGATATTCATCAGGACGACTGGAGAAGGCCCAGGATGCAATCGGAGACCTTGGCCTATTCAGATACTCAGAGTGAGGTATAAGGCCCATTTAGTGAATAGGTCTCTTTAAGAAGGTATCAGGGAATGACCCTTTTATTGAGCAAAAGAAAAAAGCTAGAAGGGAAAGAGCAACAGTTACTATTGATATGCACTCTGAAGCCAGAGGGGTCCTGAAAAGAGCCAGTAAGTGGAGTTTGGACAAGGACTTATTGTTGTGCAATGTAGGGTCTTCTGGGGACACTGGGTTTAAGGTTTTGGGAAAGAGAAGGAAGGGAAGAGAAGAGAAATCTGGCCTGTTAACCCCAAGTTACCTGGGAATCTTCTGGCCATCCAGATTTACCTTCCTTTGCTGAGGAGAAGGAAGTGGGGCAACAGAAGGGAGCAGATAAGCTGAGTTACCCAGCTATTCCTTCAGGCAGTTCAGTCTACTCACAGGTCTGTATTCATCCTTCATTTTCGAAGACTATGACATCAGAGACATGATGATATGAGTGTGTTATACTTTAAAGAAATAGTTTTCATAACATTAATACAGAATATAAACTACTGTCTCAGTCTGGAAAAGACAGTAGGAAGAGTTGCTTTGCCACCTGGGTAGAGAATTTTTATCTGCCTTGTTAATGGTCCTGTGTTTGTTCTAGAAACCCTCTTCTGCATGAAAAGCTTTATTGGCCTAAGGATGCCTTTTCAGCTAATTGAGGATAAATCTCTTCATTCTTTCTCCTGTACATCCTTCCCCCAAGACTTTTTCACGTTGTATTCTGTTCTTTAATAACCTAGAAATCTAGAGTAGAGTCAGGGTTATACCTTTGTGCCATCAACTTCCTAAGTTGTCTTAAAATATAAATTATCTTTTATTCTCCTTTCCAGTGACTTTAAATAACATACATATCATTTCTCCTTTGAGCTACTTTAGGGGAAAAGCTATTTTTTTCTGGCTTAAAAAAATACATTGATACAAAGTAATGCAGTTTAGAGATCTGGGAATATTCTAGATGTATTTGCCACACCTCCACCACCACACTCTCTATGTGATCCAAATTACACTCTGTTTCTCATACATGATAATCCCATTTCCTATCTCTGTATCTTTGCACTGGCTGGACCTCCTGCATAAAATGAATTCTCTCCTCATTTCTGCTTCATACAGTTCCTGTCTTCCTTTAAGACATAACTCAAGCACTCCCTTTTCTGATCCCCTCAATTGCTAGAACCCTCCTCAAACTATCCTGTGGTTGACTTTGTATTTGGTATGGGGGTGTTTGGTAAGGCCCTTGAGTGTAGGGATTGTTTCATTCTTTGTTTTTACATCCACATTGCCTGGTGCATAGTAGCCCTTAATAAAATAAATGCTGGTTGGTTGCTTGGTTGGTTGGAACTACATTTCTTCGACTGCCATTGATTTTTTTCTAGGATACTACCCCTTTTCAGTCCTCCAAATCCTCAATCTCCCCCATACCTTTTTTTCTCCTCCTAGTTCCCAAATTTTGGCTAAACTAGAATTTAATGGGGTGGTTTTGGATAGGTAATGCTCCTTTGTATTTCAGAATAGGTTCTTTAAATGTCCCTTAATACAAGGTTGAAACCCACAGTTTAAGAAACCCCAAAGGGGTCACAGGTGGAAAAAGTTTAAGTAGTCCTGCCTTAAATTATGCTTAAGAGTCAGAGATTTTTACTACTATTTGGTTAGTACCTGGTTTGTATCATACTGACAGGTAGGGGACCTACATCAGATCCACTGCCAATGACTTCCTATATGATGAATTAAAAGTCCTTTGGTAAGAGCACTGTACTCATTACTGTATGCCACATACCAGTCAGTTGTCTTTTAAATAGATTCATTTAGTCACTATTGGAATGGAGTAAGAGGTAATGAATGAATGAGTGAGTAAATGAATGAATGAGCACAAACCTGTTCTTAGTACTAATGAAATCATTCAGATTGTTCACCAGTCTGCTTGTGAGTTAGTAGAAAAGTGCAATGGAAAAAATAGGGAGTCAGATCCTGGTTCTGCCACTTGACTGATTGACCCATAGAGAAATCACAACTTCTCTAAGCCTCATTACTTGTTGGATTAGATGACTTTGAAAGTCCCTTTCAGCTCTAAATCTGTGATCCTCTGAGACATAAAAACTAGAGGAAAAACTGAAATCTTGGTGAAATTTTTTCTTTTTCAAGCTTCAGAAAAATGTAAAAGGTTGAATGGGAGGAAAATGACCTTTCCATAATTTTAGCCAACTTTTTTCCTCTCCTGAGCCTTCTTACCTGTAGTCACTATGGCATATCATATCATGAGCTCTTCTCTGCTAATGATCTCTCTACTATCAATTCTCACATTTCCATAAAAGGAATCAAGGAATAGATATTTTCTATATTTTGCTGGGATAGTAATGGGAAGTATTTAAGGGTTAGAAATTAATTACTGGAGTATAAACTTGTTGAGTTTAGGAACTGTCCTATTTATTTTTTTAAAACTCATACCTAGCAAATATTGTATGGATATAGTAGGTACTTAATTTTATTTAAATTGATAGTAGGATCTAGGAGTTTCAGTGAAAGTTGATCTGTCCCTGCAATTGAAGCTGTATTTCTGTCCATATACTTTGGTGGTTTTTGTTTTTATCCGTTCCAAATTCTCTCTCACTACCCTTCTTTCCCTAAGGCCATATAGTTTGAAGAGAAGATGAAAGAAACGAAACATAAACTTACTTTCAACATGAAGACAAGTAAAGGAAGCTGTGACAACACATCCCTAGTACTGTAGTGCCTATTAGTGTCTGTTAAGTGCTTCCATCCTAATTTTTTAATTAAGATGTAAACAGGAAGACTTAAGTGATTTGCCCAGGTTCATACAATAAATATTAGGATTAAAAATAGGAAACCATACTGCCATATGAATTCTCTGCTTTTTCCTTTCTTTTAAGATCTGATCAAGTCATGGACCTGCGACATTTTCTTATGTGCCTATCCCTATGTACAGTCTGTGCCTTGAGCAAGCCCACAGAGAAGAAGGAAAGAGTACACCATGAACCTCAACTCAGTGACAAGCCTCATGATGATGCCCAGAATTTTGACTATGACCATGATGCATTCCTGGGTGCAGAAGAGGCAAAGACCTTTGATCAGCTGACACCAGAGGAGAGCAAGGAGCGACTTGGGTAAGGGGTTAGCCATGAGAGGGGTATCTAAATCATCCTTCTTTTTCTTCTCCAGCTTTTCTCTCCTTTGGATCTATGTTAACTATAACTTCTGAAGCCCAGCTACGGAACCAATGCCCTTAAAGGTTGAGAGCCTGCTCCCCTAATTCTCCTTATGAAATATTTCATGCCAGTCCCTATTGGCAAAACCAAATCATCTTTACATAAAAATGAAGAGGAGCTAAAGGCATTTTCTTGTACTCTACTATTTTAATACAGTGCTGTTGCTTTATATTTGTTTTAATACCAGCATGCCATCACACAATTTCTAGTCTCAGGTCACATTCTTGAGTGAGTAGTAAACTACACTTTAGATTCTTTGCCTTCTGTTAGCTCCCAGCCTCCAGATATTCCAGTTGCTGCTAAAAAGCTCTTAATGGTTACAGATTTGTGCCAATTATAGCTTTTAGTGCCAGGACATAGGACAGACTTAGTAAGAGCGGGACCATGGTAATTTTGGAAGCCTTTCCATTTGTCATTACGGCTTTTTAGGGCCTGAACTTTTTTAGTTCCTTTTCCCTTTAGTTTAAGAGCTATTGATAGTCCAGGTTTCATAGCCTTTGGGAGCATGTCCTCTCCTGTATACATTAAATTCCAAACTTGAATGAGCCATATTTTCACTAGCAAATGAATACTCCTTACTGATAAATTTCATACATTTTCCAGAGCTGAAAATTTTACCATTTACCTTTACATTATTAAAACTTTTTGTCTTAATTGAACTGGCCCTCAGAAGTGTTTTATCACTAAAGTTTTTCCTTCCAGGTAAGATGTATCCAGGTAGCACTTTAGAGAGGAAGTTATTCTTTTAAATATCATGCCTCCTGTTTGCTTCTGTCTAATGAGAGCTCTGCAGGATAAATGTGTCAATCTGCAAAGCTATTCCTATTTCTATTTAAATGTGATAGTTATTTCATTATAATTAAACCACATTTGTTTCAAGAATTTTTTTCCCTATGCTAAGATTTTCAGTGGATTTTTGTCCTTGAAGGAAGGAACAATTATTCTCTTCATTTATCTCAAAACTACCTATTACCCTGAGTGTAGGACAGTGAGATAGAAAAAAATCGTTTTGCATTGAATGTAAAGGATACGTATTTTAAACTGAACTTTTCATATGAATAAGTGGATTTTTCTAAGATTAAAAACCCCTGTTTTCCTGTGTAACCTTCAAAAAAATACTTTACTCCAGTGGTTGTTACAGAATTTCTTGTGAGTAATGTGTAAAGATTAACTTCTAGGTATTGAAAGCTTCCTCCAGACTTGTTCACAAAAAGAGGGATATATCTTTGAATGACAAGAAAAAGCAATCAAATATTTTTACTTTATAAAGAAAACATTCTTATTTCTGTTGGTCTATGAACTTGGATAAGAAAAAGCCCTGCATCTTTTTTTCACTGACCTTATATTTTTATTTTCATTGAAATTTAGTATTTCCTTCAATTACTATAAAACAGTCTGAGAAGGGATCCACAAGCTTCACCAGACTGCCAAATGGTATCCATGGTACAAAATAAGCTTTAGTTTGAATAAGTGCCACACACAAAAAAGCTGTTAACCAGAATGTTTAACTCACTCAGAAGTTTCATGTTCAGTTGCGTGCTTACTTTGTAACTTGTAAATCTTTTTGGAAAGCTGGTAAGTATATTTTTTAAATTGTACTTCAAGCATTTGCCCTCCTGCCAGTCCATAACAGTTTTCCCTTTTCTTTTTGTGCCCTGCTTAGCCCACTTTGCATTAATATAGCTCACTTCCCAGGATTACTCTTAAAACTTTTAAGGGCCTTGAGATTTGTTTTCTCTTTTCATGAGAATGGTTCTGACTTCGGTTACAAAACTTATCTGTTGACTTGAAGATCTCCAAGCCAGGAGTAACTGTGTTGAGAATACCATGTCCTAGAATTCTAGATTAGGGAACTGGAAAGAACTGAGGAGGCCTCTGGTGCAACCCCTTACCTTTTCTACTGTGGAAGCTAAAGCCCAAGGAAGTCATAGGGTATTAGTGAAAAACAAAACCTGAATAAACAATGTACGGTGCTCCTCAACTTTGAGCTGTTTGTAAGGCCAGAGTTAACATTGTTGATGCTTTTTGTTGCAACTATGTCAATTCAAGTGCCATTGTAATACCTCAAACAGCCACTAGATGCAGATGTTACTCTGTGAAAGTCAGCTTTTTGGATATCTCTTTGTAATAACAGCTAATATTTACATAACACTTAATAGTTTCTTTTACGAATCCCTTTGCTGATTTTAATCTTGTGAGCCTAGTTTGCTTTGCTGTGCTTTTTTACCTCCGTTTTCTGCTCTCCTGTTCCCATTTGTCTGTTCTACCTTAAACAGTCCATAATAAAGAATTGAAGTATATATACTCTTAAATGTCAATTAATACAATATTTTTTGTTTCTGTTGTCCAAGTAAGCTTTAAAATTTTTTTGGTAGGGAGTTTCTTTTCTCTTTCTTTGTGAGTCAGTGTTTTTTAATAGAAAAAAGGCTTCTACCCCTATAGAACTTAAACAGAGAAACACTTGGGGTTTGCTTGTAACAACTGCAATGCAAAGCTGCCATTCAGTTAAGGAGAATAGTATGATCTTATTTGTGTCTAAAAATGTTCATACTACCTTATCATAACTACTTAAGTAATTGTCCAGTGGCTTGAAGGATCTCTGGTATCCTTACACTATTATTAACTTTATGCATTTGTAAAAATAAAGATTAGTAAGATCAAAGTTTAAAACTTTTTCTTTAAATAGGAGTCTTTCATCTTCTCGTGCTCCCAATTTAAAAAAAATAAGTTTTAGTCTTTTCATCATAACTTTTTCTGCATATGCCACAAAGAAAACTAGTTCTATTTTATGAAGAAATCAGTTAGGATAATCCTACTAGTGATATAAATAGAATCAAGTCTCAAGAAAGAAATTCCATCTTTGAAATTCTGATGCCCTTATTTCAGGAATCTTCCTCCTCTTGTTGTACATGACCCTTTTTTTTTAGTTTGATAATACTTATTCTGTGGTTATGATAACCCGATTTTTTCTTAATTATACTGTGGTGTATGTTCACAGACAGTAGCAGTCTAAACTCAGCATTTAGTCCCCTTGTAAAAAACATACAAAGCTTAATTGTAGGGATGATAGAGCTGTAGTTAAGATTTTGGCAACACTTTCATAATACTTTGCCTCAATCAAAGTAGCAAGTTACTGTTGTAACAGTATTTACATAAAAGTGAGAGACATTGTGCTGAAGTTGGTAGGAGTGCCTCAAGATCAGAAAAACCAGGGTTGCTAGTCCTGCGCCTTTACATGCAGTGTGAACCCTGAGCATTTCTTAACCTCTCAGCACTCTAGGCAGCTTTCTTAGATCTCTTTAAGTTGCAGAGGAGATGTTCACCTGCATTGGGAGAGGGAATTTCCTCACTCTAGAGTACCTTATACCATTTAAATCTCAAATACAGTCCCCTTTTACTCCCATTCCTATTTGCATGAAATGAAATCATTAATTTGATTTATTACTTCTATGTAGCTTATGTATATAGCCCCATTTTACAGGAAGAGATCGCCTTTGAGGTTTTGGCTTTCTCAAAGTCCCACAGCTAGTGAGTGGCAGGCTTAAACCTAGACCCTTTGACTCCCCACAAACACCTTGGAAGTTCTTTAGCAAGAAACAGTAAGTATATTTGGCTGAAGACTGTGGTTTTTGCTTGTTGTCACCTCTGTTGTAAGGCTGACAGCAGCATGGGGACAGGGAACACTTTCTAAGTGCTACCATTCTTCCCTGATGTTTTTATAGAATGAATCCTAGGTAAGTAGGAAAGACAGCTGGTGTCACCAAGGAGAGAGTCTTTCAGATGCCAGCCACCGAGCTGTCACAAGTCAGTTATATGGTACACTCTGCTGGTGGCCGTGTGTAACTGGTGATGGGAATTGTACAGAATGCCTCCTGTATAGCAGGGATAGATTGGCGTTCACAGGGCTTTGAAATTTCCACATTGAAAATGACTAGTTTAACTTGGAAAGAAAAAAGGACAAATGAAAAGGGGAAAGCCATTTCACAGTCTACTTTAGCTTCCACACTTTCCTTTTAGCATCTTGGTTCACTAACCCCTCCCAGCTTAACATGCTCACATTGAGTGGTGTGTGTCCTTGTTAAGTAGACTACATATGTATAGGGCACATTTTTATTGGAAGTTGTCTTTCTCTGTAGCTACATATAAAACTCAAATTTAATAGCTTGCTCTGTAGTCAACCTGTTCATCTTATAATAAGTACCCTTTTCACTGCCTGGGCTAAACTTGAGCAGTAATGATTTTTTTCTCCTGGTTTTTCATGCATCTGAACTTTGTGGAAGATCCATTATTCCAGAACAGTGTTTTTGTTTTGTTTTGGGAAGAAGGGGTGCAAGTTTCAGAGTTTTGTCTTCCAACATTTTCTCTCCCCTCCCCCAAAAATCTGCTTTAAATCTTATGGTATTGTGAATTTTAAAAATAATTATATCAGTGGTTGTGCTTTAACACACACTGGGAATTTTCATCTAGAATACATAAGTGTTGAAGCTACGGTGTTATATACGCAAAGTCTGGAGAACTTACAAGAAACTGTATTTTTACTCTCATAGTCTGATCATGGCCTACAGCCCACCACTCACACGGGACTATCCATGTGGATGCCAGTGCTAGCTAGAAGAGGCAAACCATAACTTCTCTTGGTGAATCACCACAAGGGCAGTAGTGGGCTGCTTAACCTACTGCAACGTTGGGCTGTTTTGCTCTTATTATTCTGCTTTGGAGACAGTTAGTTTACTTGTGTTGCTGTAGTTTGGGACAGCATATGTGGTCACAGCATTCAGCACTACCAAATCTAGAACCTTGTATCCTTTAACCTCTTGCTGGATTTTTCTACATTTCTACAGAAAGATTGTAAGTAAAATAGATGGCGACAAGGACGGGTTTGTCACTGTGGATGAGCTCAAAGACTGGATTAAATTTGCACAAAAGCGCTGGATTTACGAGGATGTAGAGCGACAGTGGAAGGGGCATGACCTCAATGAGGACGGCCTCGTTTCTTGGGAGGAATATAAAAATGCCACCTACGGCTACATATTAGGTAGGTCTTGTCTGTGGGCAAAAGTCTTGTGGAGCCGGCACCTTGAAACGTAACTGTTTTGTCTTGTAGAATGATTGTAGATAAAATAGACGTGGATAAAGATGGGTTTGTGACCGAGGGGGAGCTGAAATCCTGGCTTAAGCACACCCAGAAGAAATACATGTCTGACAATGTTGAACGCCAATGGCACGAGTTTGACATGAACCAAGACGGCTTAATCTCCTGGGATGAGTACAGAAACGTGACCTATGGCACTTACCTGGGTAAGGGGCAAGATGTCAGCCTAACAGAGGCTGACATTGGCTTGAATCAAAGAAATAAAAGGGTCACCAAATAAGGGAAAGGGTAAAAAAGCCTTTTGCTGTGCCTTTAGCAGCTTCATTTAAAAAACTGAGCTGGTTTCCCTAACTCTTAATAATTTTAAGCATGTGTGATTTTTTGGTTTTCGCTCTTGTGATTTTACTCTTGCTCCAGGTTCAGCATTGCTTCCACAAGTATATTTTTCCCTGACCCTTTTTTCTTCTCTGTAACCTTTACAAAGGTTTATTTGCAGTAGACTTCACATAAGCAGCTGTGACTCAAAATAAAAAGCTACAGCTCTTCATGCAATTTGATTAATGACATTGTACTGCAAATTCACATCAGTTATAAACCTTCTTGATAATTAGTTGAGAATAAAAGAAAAAATAAGTGCCATTTTATATACAAGGTTCTATATGAGGTACCAGAGAAAATAATAAGGATTAACAAGGTACAAAATGGGTAGAATAGGGCCATGTTATTTCCTTGACAAATTTTAACTGCTGTGGATTATTTTCTCCCAAATCTTTCTGAAGATTGATCCTTCCTCTTGCATTCTCAAGCTCATGAGTTTACTTGACTGCTTTGTAAGTGTGCTTATAATGCAGTGGTACTTTTGGTTGCTTTCCATTAGTTTGGTGGGTAGCTGTACCATTGCTTACCACTTGTTAGCAATTTATACTTTTTGGATTGCTTACCACTAAACATTGGGTGGCTGTTTTAAGAATTTTATTGGGGAAGAGTTACAAGTGGTGAGAATGCCCCCCTTGGTGTGGTGACATTAACTGCCAACATGATACAAATAGTCATTTCTTCCTACACCTATAGCCTATAAATTAGGCAAGCTTCTTTTTTTAAAGTGGTCTGTTTCACACAAACACATACGTATCAACAGCTGATGCCTGTGTAATGATCTTTTCCTGCTAGAGAACCAACTGTTTGTGTTAATTCTAGGACTGGATGCATTTCTTGTAAAGAGGCTTTCATGTCTGCGACAAGCTTGTTCTCATTCCTAAGTCTAAAGTAGAAATCTCTCAAATTCTTGGCATACAGCCAAGAACTGCACAGATCCCTTCACCTAATTTAAGAACATGTGTATTCAAAAGTCAAGGCAGATGGGGAAACATCAAGTATGACTTGCTTGGTTAGATAGCTGGCATGCAGACATCTTCTTGATTTATCTGGTATTAAGAACAAATATTAAGCAGACTAGGCTATTGGTGATCTAAGCAAAATGGCATGATAATAAATCGTGGTTCGGTCTGAAATGCACTCTCACCTTTTTCACTGAGTGAGTGAGTGTGTGTATGTGCACTTTGAGAGCTCTGTAGCCTCACAGAGATGATTCAACATAAAGGGTATTTGTATTTCTATGGACTGCACAGTTCTGAAGCACTGGCTGGTAATAGCAATGTCTTTATAAGGCATCCCTTCTTGGAGTGCGGAAGGTATGGCTCTAGGGGATTAGGAGTCTTACTTTTTTTGCTTATGTAAATTTTTTTTCATTCTTGATTAACAATTTTGGTTCAGAAGTACATAAGAATGTCTTTTAATTGAAGTTTGTCATAATGAAACAAACTTCATCAAGGGAGAGGAAGAAAACTTGGTCTCTGCTACAAGCAAAATAAATCACCAGCGTAGAAATCTACCCTGTCTAGAACAAGAGATTTAGGTCCTGCCCATGGGGTTGCATAGGTCAGCTCAGGCAAATAGACTCTGTCTGGGTAAGATAAGGAATAGTAGTAGACATCTAAATTTATGTTTGCTTCCTTTCTCCTCTACTTTTTGCATATCAGAGTTCAGAGATTTTGTTTAAGCCTTATTTCATAGAAGGAATGGAAGATTATTTACTAAGAATACCAGTATTAATCTTGTGTCTTCAATATGTTTCTTTCATAGTTGTTACTGTATATTTGCTTAGGAGTGAAATGATGACTTGCTATTTGAAAAAGGTAGTTACTAAATTGGCCTTTCCTAGTGTCATTTCCTTTCATTGAAAGTGTAGATTTTTATGACAGTGGTATAGAGTTGAGTGCTGTACTTAGGAAGAACTGGGTTCAAATACTACCTGACACATAGCTATGTGATGGTGAACAATCATCACTTGATGTCTCTGGGCCTCAGTGTCCTTATTTGTAAAATGGGAGATAACATTCTAAAGTTCCCTCCAGTTCTAAAGCTATGATCCTATGAATCTGTAATCCTGTGATCTTAAGGAATTTTTTGACACTAAAGAGTGAAACTTTAAGTTTGACTCTAAAAATAGAGCAGTAATACTTTTACATCTGTATTGCAAGTGTATAGAAAAGCTGGTCTCAGAACTACTTTATTAGGTTGCCAGTACAGTGTTACTGGTGGAGAAGCCACAGTTCTTTTTATAAAGCTGATGTCATATCTGATTGAATTTGATTTGTTTGTTGTAATAATAATACCTTAAACTTTTGGAATGCCTTTTACTTTTAAGAGTGTTCTGATATATAGGATTATAGAAGGGACCTTAGATGCCATCTATCCAACTCCTGCATTTTACAGACCATGTAGCTAGTGTCAGGTGGGATTGAAATCCAGGTCTTCCTGACTTGGTTCCAGCACTCTGCCTGTCATCTTATTTTATCCTCAAAATAATCCTGTGTGGTGGGTAGAGAATAAACTTCTATTATTGTTTTTAAAATGGTTCTTTCATAGTTTCTCAGTTTAGAGGAAGCCACTATTATCTATAGAGAGTAAATTGTTGTTCTTCAACTCAGCTGTTTTTTCGGTTCAGTTTCCTAAAAATCTGGGCAGGTCCAAATCCAGACTGGTTAAAATCTTTATGAATTTATTTCAAGGGCAGACACACATCTCCATGTTAGATTCCAGTAGTTCCATTAGTATTTAAACTTCCTATGTTTGAGAAGAACACCAAATATACCAAGTATGACATCTCCAAATGAAGAGGAGCCAAGCTTAAATAACTCTTTTCCTTTTCAGTTCATGGGAATATATCATACTAACTCATGGAGGAGTTAGGATTAACTCTAGGGTTAGGATTAAGGCCAAATTAGCTTTGGAATCTGTCCTTTTAACTTGGATAGGATGTAGAGTTGGAAGGAATTAGAACCTTAGAAGTCACCCATTCTGAGCTCCATGTTTTACAAATGAGAAAATTTGAGGCCCAGATCATTGAAAGGATTTATAGTCATACAAATAAATAATAAGTAATAAGCCAATAACCCAAGTCCCCTGGCTCCAAAGACAAAACTCTTTGTGCTGTGTCATTCTGTTCCGTACATATATGTGTATTTACATATGACCCCTATAAATCCAGTTCTTCAGTGGTCAGAATGTTTATATTAGGATGAAGCCTTCTATGTTAGTCTAGGAACTACACCTCCAAGTTGGCCAGCAGACACCAACATAAAGTTAGGGCCTGATACCCT
The DNA here is from genome assembly GCF_028372415.1 of Notamacropus eugenii. Lineage (NCBI taxonomy): Eukaryota > Metazoa > Chordata > Mammalia > Diprotodontia > Macropodidae > Notamacropus > Notamacropus eugenii. The sequence goes on along the minus strand of NC_092874.1, from coordinate 121,378,224 downwards.
TTTTATCCCCAATCCTTCAGCCTAAAAATATGTGTTGGTATTTAGGCTGGTGAGGTTTGTACTTATCTTGACATGTTCCCTGTTCCAGTACTTCTTGTTCTCTCTGGGATTCTAATGGATATAATCTATTGTTATTGTCTAGATGACCCAGACCCTGATGATGGATTTAACTACAAACAGATGATGATGAGAGATGAGCGGAGGTTCAAAATGGCTGACAAGGATGGAGATCTCATTGCCACAAAGGAAGAGTTCACAGCTTTTCTTCACCCTGAAGAATATGACTACATGAAAGATATAGTTGTTCAGGTGAGTGTCAGGCCAGGTGATTCCATGACTGTAAACCAAACTTCTTTCCATGCTGCTAGTGCTATGCGTTTCTCCTCTCTATCCTTTTTCCAGTGTGTTGGGCAGACTGGTCTGTGTGGAGTTACTGTTGGTCTTCCAAGTCAGAGCTTTGACACCTCCCTGTGACCCTTAAGGAAAGTTTTTTTTTTAGTGTGCCTCAATTTCACCATGCATTTAGGTAACACTTTTTTACCAGATTAGTTGAAGTCCTGATAGTGACCTGTGCAAAAGAAGGACAAGATCTACTTTCCATATAACCTTTAATTAGTTGTAAACCTACAGCTGTCAGACAGATACCATGAGAATAATAGGTTGAACAGGCTATCTAATTACTAAGTAATTATGAACCACATGTTTGTATATTTTAAACTGAGAGGAGATGAGGGGCCAGCTATAGGTGCATAGTGAACAGAATCAAGAACATTCAAGTTCTTGAGTTTAAATCTGGCCTCAAAAACTTACTCGGTGTGTGACCCTGGACAAGTCACTTAGCCCTGTTGGCCTCACTTTCCTCATCTGTCAAATGGGCCAGAGAAGGAAATGGCAAACTCCTCCAGTATCTTTGTCAAGAAAACCCCACTGGAGTTTTGAAGAGTTGGACATGACTGAAAAAAACAACTGAATTGAATGTCTTGGGTATACATATTTAATGGTCTTAGCCACTCAACACTATCTAACTGTGAGAACCACAGATAGAGAGGAGGGGATGAAGGTGAATTTGGGCAGGAAGAATCCTCTCAGTTTCATTCCTTTTAAAAATCTTTGCTTAATGTCATCTCTGGGCAAATCAGTCTAGACTTGGAATCTAGAGACCTGGGTTCATATCCCAGCTCCAACACTTTCTGTGTGACTGTGGGCAAGATGTTTAACTACTCTAATGCTCAGTTTTCTCATTCATTAAATGGGGTAATAATACTTGCACTGTCTAACTCAAAAGGATTGTTATACGGAAAGTAGTATGTGTGTGTGTGTGTCTATGTGTCTGTGTGTATGGAGTAGTTGGCTGTTATACTCGAAGTTAGATTATACTCCCTGTCCGATAAGTTTTCGTGAATACAAACGAACTTTATCCCTCTCTTTCCTTCTCATTAGGAAACAATGGAGGACATAGATAAGAATGCTGATGGTTTCATTGATCTGGAAGAATACATTGGTGAGTTCCTCCTTTGAGAGTTTTTCCTTAAAAAAGCTGAGAATCTTTGAGAGTTCTGTCCACCTAGAGAAACAGTTTTAGCCTTTAGGCCAGTCATAGTTGTTAGCAATTTTTAAGATCCTGCAAAGAGGAAGGTGCTAGGGGCTAGTGTTAGCAATAACAGATGTGCATTGACATTTAATAATAGTTATTATGTTGTCTTAAAGTACAGGAAGAAAATGACTATAAGCCCAGTTTGCGTCTTTGGAGACTGACAAATAAGACAGGGAACAGAGGAGAGCAATGGGAATCATATAGCGGTGGTGTCAGTTACAGAGAGTTGTGTCCAGATTAACTAATTCCTCATATGTGCTGTTTGGGACAGCTTTTGCTTGTTCTTCACTTTGTAGAATTTTGTTGTCCTTTGTTAACAGCAGTTAGCAGTCCCTTATTCTCTTGCTAATTAGGTATGTGCAGTCTCACATATTAAATGAAGCAGTTGCACAGGCAACTTTTGGGTTCCTCATACTTTACCTAGAATTCTTCTTTTTAAACTAAAGTTCATTTCTGAAGGGGAGACCTTAACCATACTTAGGCATACCAGTAGTTTTCTCAGATTGCATTGGGCAAGCTTATCATGGACTTTAGTGTTTCCAGAAATAATCTCTTTAGACTTTCCAGTGGAATGAATGATCCAGTCCCATTAGATGAGTAATTGTGACATTTTGTCATTTTCTTCCAAGCCTCCATAAATGACTTTGATCCACTTAAGAAAGAGGGAGAAAGCAGCTTTTTTGGGGTTGGTTGCATAGGGCACAATGGAAGTAAGTACCATGTTTACAAAGAAATTTGGAAGATAGACATTTCCTTGAAAATTGTGGGTTTTCTTTTTACATATTAGATAAATAAAATTTTTTTAAATTTTTAAAAAATCTTTTAGATAGTGAACTTTTACTGTTTGGTACTGCTTGTTAAAACTTGATGGAGACTGGCCTTCATTAGTATAGAGAACTCCTAAATGAAAAAACTCCTATCAGTGCAGGTAGGCAACTTTTCAGCAGCTTAGATCTTAAAGAGATGCCCCAGAGCACTGAGGAGTTAAATGATTTTTCCATGGTCACACAGCCAGTTTATGTGTCTAGCAGGATTTGAACCCAGGCCTTCCTGATTCCAAGGCCAGTTCTCTATCTACTTTACTACTGCACTTCTCTCCCTAAAACTGAATAGCAATGGTTATCTGCTTTTTTTGGTCTCCCAAATCACAAAATTTCAGGGCTTTGAGTTCTTCATTCAGAGTATACCTAGTTTCAGGATATTAGGCAGAAAGGTTGCTCCTGGAAGTGATGGGACCCTCTCCACTTGGGATATATAGAGTAGGGAGTTATGTATGAAGATCATCTGTCAGTTTCAATACTGTCGGAGAGATTTGTAGGATGTTGTTGTACATGGAAACTCTTTTAACAAAGCAGCTATTAGTTTCTGTCTTACTTAAAAGAAATTGTTAATGGAAGAGGCCTTTTGCCACTTCTATTAAAGTCAGTTATTGAGTCTTACAGGAAAGCCTTGTTTTTAACCTCTTGAACTGAAAAAGCACAGAAGTGATACTGAATATTCTGACTTCCATTAAAATTATATATTTTTAAAATTATATCCTTCAAGTACAGAAATTCAGAGGAGAAGAGTTAGAACTGCTAATTGCTGTTTAACTGCTCTTAAGAGAAGCAGGAGTTCTCTTGGGAAATGACCATTGCTTGGCCTGATTACTGGGGCCTGGGCAGCTAGGTGGTACAGAGGATAGAGTGCTGGCTCTGGAGCCAGGAAAACTCACTTTCATGATTTCAAATCCAGCCTCAGATACCTACCAGCTGTGTGACCCTGGGCAGGTCATTTTAACCCTGTTTGTCTCAGTTTCCTTATCTGTCAAATGAGCTGGAAACCACTCCAGTGTCTTTGCCAAGAAAACTCCAAATGGGGTCATGAATGCTTGGACACAACTGAAATAACTTAACAGTAACATTTTGTGTTTTCTTAGAGGATTTTGGACACAGTTTTTAGCCATATTCAGTACCACATGTTACACAAGCCTTACCATAACTTTGCAGTGAATACAGTTGACTGAAAGAGTTTCAGTTAGAGTTTGAAAGTGCAAAGAATACAAGATTCCCCCCTGCACACATTTATTGATTTTTACCAAAAAGCAATTGATTCAGTGGAAAAAAGTGTATACTTAAAGGCTCTCTTCAAATAAGGAGTCTTTGCATGTGTTAAAATTATATGAGATTTCTTGATAAGTCAACAGCAGTGTAGCATTTATTTGATGTAGTAGTTCTTAAGATCAAGCAAAACATAAAATAGAGATACATGTTCTTCAGCAGTATTTACCATCATCATGGTAATTTTTTGTACAAAGCCTCAAATGGAAGAGGAATTCCTTAAAGCCGTCTAGGTGCTGCTTTTGGTAGATGATATTGTACTGTTTGCTTCAAGCCCCAAAATGTTATAAAAATCCTTCTTAATGAAAACCATGAATATTCTTTTTTTAATTAATCTTTTTTTTAATTTTTAATATTAATTTTATTTGTTTTCAGTGTTCTGGAATCACTACCATATAACTTATATTGTTTTTCCCCCTCCCTCCCGCCGTCTTCCCTTTCCTTCCCCGAGATGGCATACAATTTTGCATAAGTTCTATACATACATTCCTGTTAAATATGTTATGTAGAAGAATTAAAATGAATGGGAGAAATCATATAACAAACCAAAACATAATACAAAAGAAAACGATCTGCTGCATTCTGCAATTGAATTCCATGGTTCTTTCTCTAGATGGTGGAAGGCATTTTGCCTTAAAAAACCATAGGGAATTTGTTTAAGTCCTTGCATTGCAATGAAGTTCCAAGTCTGCCAGAAAAAACTCTTGCACACTGTGGTTGTTGCTGTGTACAAAGCTCTGGTTCTGCTCCTTTCACTTAGCATCAGTTCATATAAGTCTTTCCAGGCCTCTCTGAAGTCTTCCTGTTTATCATTTCTTATAGCACAATAATATTCCATTACATTCATGTACCATAATTTATTCAGCCATTCCCCAACTGATGGGCATCCCCTTGATTTCCAGTTTTGGGCCATCACAAAGAGGGCTGCTATGAATATTGTTGTACATGTGGGACCCTTTCCCATTTTTATGGTCTCTTGGGGATACAATCCTAGAAGCAGTATTGCTGGATCAAAGGATATGCACATTTTTGTAGCCCTTTGGGCACAGTTCCAAATAGCTCTCCAGAATGGTTGGATCAGCTCACAGCTCCACCAGCAATGAATTAGTGTTCCAACTGTCCCACACCTTCTTCAGCATTTATCATCTAACTGTTCTGTCATGTTAGCCAGTCTGGTAGATGTGATGTTGTATCTTAGAGTTGTTTTGATTTGCATCTCTCTAATCAATAGTGATTTAAAGCATTTTTCATGGTTATAGATAACTTTAATTTCTTCCTCTGAAAACTGCCTGTTCATATCCTTTGACCATTTATCAATTGGGGGAAAACCCATAAATATTCAAGAGAAATTGGCTTAATAAACTACATAGAAAAAACTAAGTAGATGAAGAAACATTTGTTGTACAGACCATAACATGCTATTGGAGTCCAGCCTGTTGAGCTACTGAGTCCTACATATCTTTGTGTGTGTGTGTCTGTACACATACACATATACATGTGAATGTTAGCCACCACAAAGGGCAGTGAGTTAGACCCAAAATTAAAGTAAGAGGAAGAGAATTGATTGGTTTGCATTTGGGAATTTGCACAGAGTTCTTAAAAAAAAAAAAACAACTCCCAACTATTCTCCCTTTTCCTGGTGGGGCTTTGTGATTTTAAATCTTAGAACATCAGAGACTCCAAGAAATCAGAGTTGAATGTGACTCTGTGACAATGGAAAGACTCCTAATGAGCCTAATTAGTCATACTTCATTGTGGAACAACATGCAAAAAGTGGTACAAAGGAATTTTTGTTCTGACCTGAAATTGCATTAGCATGTACCCAGTGACTAATGCAAATCAGCAATTTGTTTCTCACTTAGTTTTAGAGAGTTACCTGGGTCACGAGAAGGCTAAGCATCTTGTATGTAATAGATATTCTCCCACGGCTGGTCCATCATTTACTTCAAGTACATGTATGATCAGAAATGGAAATAAGCATAGGGACAGGGCAAGGGTTTATCTGGTTCCCACCAAACAAGCAACACACCTAAAGGAATAATGCTGGCCTCTCAGATCTTCTGGGGAAGAGCTAGAAGAGCTTGTTTACCTGTGAGATAAAAGTCTCCCAGAAGAAGTTATGAGTGAGTTGCGGCCTGTACTAGTGGAAGGAGTTACTCCCATTGATGAGATCACAGATGTGGAGTATGCTTATCATGAGCACAGCTAGGGTTGGCTGTTTCATGGTGCTTAATTAGATCTGTCCAAGTTAATTGGATATGATCGAATACTGCACACAGATAGTTTTGATGGACAGTGTCACTATGAGGAAAAATGTGTGAAAGACCTGTAATTTCATGCCACCTACATATACTAGGTAGTATATATGCTAAGACTATGACCACTATGATATTTTGCCTTCAACTATCAAATACAGATTTTACAAATCTCCTGGAATTTAAAGAAATGTTTTATAGTGGTGCTTCGACACTCAGAGTGATAATTTGGGAGTCCTTTATAAAACACCTTCATCTTTTTAGGTTTTTTGAGTATGAAGTTTCTCCCATTATTTTTTCTGTTTTGTTTAAGTTATAAGTTTTATTTTGGTGTCCCACACGCAGATTTTTGGTAAGTAGGAAAAGCCGTATTGAAACTTCAAGAATGTCTTGAAGTTTCTCTGACCAGAATAGCTAGTTTTTGTTAGCTAGTATGATTGACACTAAGACAGCCTTTTGAAAATCATATGTACGATTCTAACATGTATCTGTGGTCATACACAGGTGACATGTATAGCCATGATGGAAATGCTGATGAGCCAGAGTGGGTGAAGACCGAGCGTGAACAGTTTGTGGAATTCCGAGATAAAAACCGTGATGGGAAGATGGATAAAGAGGAAACTAAAGACTGGATCCTGCCTTCTGACTATGACCATGCAGAAGCCGAGGCTAGGCATCTGGTATATGAATCAGACCAGAACAAGGTAAGTCTAGCCAGGCCAGTACAGTTTGGAAGTTATCCAAGTCTATTTCTGATCCATTTCCTGAACGGTTTCCATAAAGCCACAAAGAATAACTGAGACCTTAGCGGAGCCTGATAAGCATTTAAATTTTTTTGTAAGGACACTTAAAGGCAGTACCCATCTTCTTGGTCACACCTGATAAGGCTCCTCTGTACCTTGCACTCCTTTTTTTTTTTTTAAACATTCCTATTAAATACATTTTCACCTTAGTCATGTTGCATAGAAGAATTAAAATGAATGGGAGAAATCATAAAACAAACCAAAACATAATACAAAAGAAAATGATCTACTTCATTCTGTGATCAAATTCCATAGTTCTTTCCCTGGATATGGAAGGCATTTTTGCCTTGAGACCATTGGGAGTTAAAGTCCTTGCATTGCAATGAAGTACTAAGTCTTACCAGAAAAATTCCTCGCACACTGTGGCTGTTACTGTGTACAAAGTTGTCCTGGTTCTGCTCCTTTCACTCAGCATCAGTTCATATAAGTCTTTCCAGGCCTCTCTGAAGTTTTCCTGTTCATCATTTCTTAAAGCACAGTAGTATTCCGTTACATTCACATATCGCAATTTATTCAGTCATTCCCCAGTTGAAGGGCATCCCCTTGATTTCCAGTTTTTGGCCACCACTAAGAGAGCTGCTTTAAATATTTTTGTACATCTGGGACCCTTTCCCATTTTTATGATCCCTTGGGGATACAGTCCTAGAAGCAGTATTGTTGGGTCTGCACTGCTCTTTCTTTAAAATGTGACAATTTCAGAAGACTCAGTGAGGGAAAATACTATCTTTGTCCAGAGAAAGAACTATGGAGTTTGAATGCAGATTGAAGCATAGTGGGTTTTTTTTGTTTCTCATGATTTTTCCCTTCTGTTCTGTTCCCTTCTTTCACAACATGAGTAACATGACTGATGTGGAAATATGTTTCATGTGATCATACATGAATAGCCTATATTGGATTGCATGCTGTCTAGGACAGAGGGGGTTGGATAATTAGAACTGAAAATCTTATAAAAGTGGATGTTAAAAAACTAAAAGAAAGAAGAAGAAAAAAATTACCTGCTTGGTTGGTATCCTTAGAGTCTTAAGTCAGGCCTGCAAGCCACTTGCAGCCCGTGAAAGGATTTGGGATGCCCTTTGAAAAATGTAGAGGATGTAAAACAGGTCTGTACAACATGCCATCTGCTGGCTGGGGGTGGGATGTTGTGCAGGCCTGGTCTTAAATAATTACTACCTTGCTGTGGTCACCCATAGTTTTTAGGAAATAGGGTAAAATATTTTTATTGGTATTTTGTATACTGTTGAATGAAATCTGTTCTTTTTCTTTCCAAGTCATATATACTTTTTATTGTTCTCTGGAAGAGACCGTCAAGGTCCTGTGTGCTGGGATGTTAATTGGCATGTGTTCAATATCTGTTATTGTCCTCAGATACTTCTGAAGTCTTAGATTAAATACTGAACAGTAAAGAGATTTCCCAACCATGGTAAAAACCAGACTTCCATGATGTTTCATTTAGGTTAGGCTGAGTTGAGATCTTTACAAAAGTCCAAAATTTTGCATCCTTTTATCTTAGCCAAACCAGAGCCCCATGGGCAAAATTTTCTAGCTTGGAGTCGTCGTTAGAGAAGACCCGCCTTTAAGTTCTTGACTGTGTGTCACTTGAGAAAAGGAAAGTGCCACTTAGAGGTTCAGGAGTTTGAAATCTGTACTCTGGCTCTTGTCAACCTTTGAGATGAAGAACAGCAGCACTCTCAATTGCATCTGATACAGGCAGGAAGGTGGGAGGTGTTCTTGGGGTTTTAATAAGCAGATTTCCATTTGACAATGGTCAGAATGTATAACAACTTGAATCACTTTGAAGCATTTGCCTCTAATCTTTCAGAGAGATCTCTTTCCTTGGAGCAAACTCTGTAACTGAGTGTAAATAAACCATCTCTGACCAACCCACTTCCCTCTGCCACAGTTTATTTTTCTTATCTGTAAAATAGATGTATTACTTACTGATTATTTCCTCTCTGGTAGGGGTAGGATTTATGTTTAGTTATAGTGAGGATGAGAATTGTAATCTTAAATCTTGCATAGTACTCTGTTAATGCTTCTCAACTTGGGGTGGGAAAAAGTCTGCCTTACTGATGTATGTGATCTTTGATTTCAGGATGGCAAACTTACTAAGGAAGAGATCGTTGACAAGTATGATTTGTTTGTGGGCAGCCAAGCCACAGATTTCGGCGAGGCCTTAGTACGACATGATGAATTCTGAATTGTTGACAGATAAAACCCATTTTTCTTCAAAAGTAATTTATTTTTTACAGCTTCTGGTTTCACATGAAAATCGTTTTCGCTACTGAGACTGTTATTACAAACTTTAAAGCAGTGAAAAAACACGACAGCAAAACATATCCCGTCCCCTCTCCTCCTCCCAAAGGGACTGGAGGGACATTCTGTGCTTCTGATGAGAAACTGTAATTATGACACTTGTGTTTTTTAGATTTACACTTTGTTTTATGTATAACAAGTTGTGTTTATTTTTGTATTTGTTTTCTGGGGAGTATGAAATGAAGGATGCCCATCCTCACCTCACGCTCACATTAGTTTATCACCATCCCCAATCCTTTCTATAATTTTTTGTACTTTTTACTTAACTAACTAATTTTGTAAAGCCTAAGATCAACAAGGAGAAAAGTCCAGGGGAGGGAAAAAGAAAAATGTGCCCCATATGTGATATCAGAGAGACAACGTCCTGGCACTGTCTGCCTAAGAATGACGTTTCCCAGCAGTTTGTTGTGACCAGTTAACTCTCCAGCACCTGACCCTCTTCATCATGTCCCGGGCAAGGATGGATCCTTACTCGTAAACCTGGGTCATGTTTGCCCTGATGCAGGTTTTCTGCTGAAGGAGCTGCATGTACTCATTCTGACAAGCACAGCTGGGCTGAAAAGGGTTAGGACCAGTGACTTGAAAATCAATCATGTAGTGGGTGTGATCTGTCCTTTCACAAAACTATTGCTTGGGACAGCTGGAGAACTGAAGGAAAAGTAGACGAGTTTTCTTCACTGTTTCTCAGGTCTATGTGGATTTGCTCGTTGAAATAACCAAGGCAGGTTTGTATGACAACTATTGAAATCATCTTTACTATCTGCTGCGTGGCCAGCCAGCAGGCAGGCGGGTGACTGATCTGCTGCCCTATGCTGTCCAGGCTAGCCTGGTAGCACTGGGCAAATGACTCCTGCTTCAAAAAGTTACAGTTTACTCCTTTCCAATCATGTCATTCAAGTGCCTTTGCTTGCCAAGAGAAATGATCAGTGAAGGCATTTCTTTTATGGAACCCCGAGGGAAAATGGGCTCAAATGGAACATGATTTGGAGCAGAGAAAAATACAGTAAACCTGCCATCTGAATGCTGCTGAGCTTGGAAACACCCCCAGGTAGGATAGGGTATTCTTATTTCCCTCTTACAGTATTAGTAAAAAATCTCAGTTACAGTGTTCTTTATATCCTTGTGGGCTGGTTTTCTAAAACCACATGCTGCCGAATTTACCAGGGATCCTCATACCTCAAAATGCAAACCACTTATTCCCACTTTCTCTTAGATGAAAATTGCCCAGGCCTCAGTCAGTGTCAGCGCGGGGAACACCGTGGCTCAGGTCTAGAAGAGATGGGAATACCCCCGATGAATGGCATTCCTGGCAGGGGCCCTATGGTTTGAGTGCCATTGCCCACCCCCAAAATAAAACTATACATGGCTAAGAAGACTGCCATCCCTTCTTAAGGAGAAGAAGCATTTGGAAAAGGCTTTGTGTTTTCCAATTAAATATGGTCAAAGAAATGGCTCTTTTTCAACTCCACAGACTCCCTTCCTCCCTGCTTCATACAACACTAACTCTATCTTTTGAGGGACCTTAATTGTAGGTAGACCTCTTATAAAAACACATTTTGTGTTTAAAGTGAGCAGTTTTGGGGTCACCAAGACATATTTGTATGTGTATATCCTTTATTACTTCATGTATCTCTTTATTGATAACACGCCTTTGATATAACTTGATAGCATCAGGTGGAACTGGGTGAATACTCTAAACAAGGTCAGAACTTTGATCTTCTAATGACCTTGTTGAGAAAGACTGGTTAGTGTGGGTGACTCTTAATCCGTTAGGTTCAACCCCTGATTTAAGGTCCTATGCTCTACTAGACCCCTGGTTTCAGTGCCAAACTGGCTGAAGATGCCTAGTCATCCATACCCCAGCCTTGGCTTACTTAATGCAGTTCAGTCATGAGTTGTGTTGGGAGGGTTCACACAGCAGTGCACAGAGCCCAGCTCTAGTTTTTAAATCACCCACTCAAAGAATGAATCTTAGCATATTACAGCAGCAGCAGTTTTTGCATGCTGGGTGCTCAGCAGAGTGCATTTTACTTCAGTCCCTCATGAAGCCCCTGGGTTATTTTTGGTTTCAAGAAAGCATGAAGCTGATGAGCAAACAGGCCACACCCCCACAGTGTGTGTGCTGTGAATGCTGGTTCTCTTCTTGATTTGGGTGTTTTGTTTTTTATGGAGTGTAAACCAAGTTTTATATTCTGTAATGCAAACAGGTTCTTATCTGTTTCTCAATAAAACTGTTTACATTCATTGTATCTGTGTATATATATATATCCTTTTTAGGCCATGGGAATGTAACTTTTGGTACTGTGAATGCTTGCTTTGTAATCAAGGTCACTCAAAAGAAGGGGCCAAGGGAAGTGGGATGGATAAGAGGGAAACACAACGTTCACTCACACTCTGCCATCTACCAGCCTGACGACATGCTTCCTAAAAACCTTGTAAGCAGTTTTCTGTCCCACTGCAGCTGTAACTAATCTTGCTGATTTTCCCTGTTTTCCCAGCTCTACGTTGCTAGAATGAGGTCCAACTGCATGCCGTTGTAATATGAGTGCTTACTATTTCCTGGTGCCAAAACACAAACCACTCCTGGAGGCACATGGCTACATTTATACCAGTTGGATTGTTTCATAATGAACCCTAGATTTTTCATAGCTATAGGGACATTCCTGCAGGTCAGACATTTAGTAAAATTGTCATACCTAAGAAGGACAACTTCATAAATAGACCTAGTCTGCCATTTTTTATTCAAACTGTTGCTGTTTCTTGAATAAAATGCAAAGTGTGTACATAAAACATCCAGGTCTCAGCAAAAGAATAAAGGTGATACTTGAAGCAGCTCATGCTGACTCAGAGCTTTCTGGTAATCAGAAGCTACTAACACACCATTGGAGGACACTATCTTGTGCCTGATGTGCTATTTCTGACCTCTTTTTTTCAGGGCCTTGTAAAGGCAGAGGAGAAAAGGAGATTATCTCTGGATACAGTGATGCCAGGATAAACCCTGATAGAGAAATCTATACACGGTATTAAAGGAATGAGACTTAATTCCACAAGCCATGTGAATATGTGATTCCTTCAGAGTTCCATGTGGAAATTGTTTCAGAATAAAAGCTGCACCAGTGTAGTTCATGATTGTTTAGCTCAGCTAGATAACCACTAGTCTAGGAAGGCAACTAAGTCAAGGAGAGCTGTTAACCATTGCTTCTCATTAAGATGAGAAAAAGGATACAGAACACCCACTGCAATCTTCCTCACATGTGACCACCACCTTGTAGGAGTCTTGAGCAGAGGAAACGGATTGATAGCTTGCACCTAGGCAGGTTTCTCAGGTTAAGGGCCGCTATGGGATCCCTTAACTAGGGCCAACTTGGCTGGAGGAAACAGTGGAGACTTCAGTTTTCTGGGAGCTGGATGCTTCAGAGTCGTCTGTCATTGGCTTTCTACATACCATCTCCATGATGCAGGCGTGGAACTGCAGGAGTAAGACAATTGAAATCAGTCTACCAAGTAGGAAACAATCTAGAATTCTAATATAAATGGTCTAATGTGAAAAGAGAAACTTCATCTCCCCAATCCAAATTCCTGACTTCAATTCATTTTGGGCTAACCTAGGCCAGAGGTTCTTAACCTTTTTTTATGTATTATGGAGCTCGTCTCAGAATGTTTTTTTAAAAAAATACTTTATTTTTTCCTCAATTACATATAAAGACAATTTTTTAGCATTTTTAAAAATTTCTGAGTGAGTTCCAAATTTTCCTTCCATGAGACAGCAATTTGGTGTTCAATGTGTTCAATCATGCAGAACATTTCCATATTAGTCATGTGAAAGCCTGAAAGGGAAAAAAAGTGAAAAAGTGTGTTTTACCTGCAAAATAATGTTTCTAAAAGCATAAAATGTTTAGGATTACAAAGGAAACTGATATATTGAAAGTTATCAAAATAAATTTGCAGAGCTCAGGATAAGTACCTTTGGTCTAGAGACTCACTCTAGAGTGAGATTCCTAGCCTAGAAAGCCAGATCTGTTAGGAGATTACCCAAAGGAACAGCTAAACTCAGCAGCTAGTTGTACAATGACACCAGCCTCCCAGGGCATGCTCTGGAGATAGCTTTTGGCTGGGCAAACTCGCACCACCACCTGGAAATGTAGGTCCCCATCCAATATCCTTTAGTATTGAAATTGAATCATCCTTTGGAGGAAGGAACAAAATGGTATCTAGCAATATTTCAGTGTGTTTTGCCTTGTGAGATTTGGGAATTTTCCTTACACCAGCCTAGTGCCAGTCTTCTCTTCATAATCAAGCCTGCTCTTCAGAGAACATGGAGAAGTGTAAGCCAAGAGGGAATTCAGAGCTCAGCAGGAACTGTGAATCTCTTCAAATAAAAGTCTTCCTTAGATAGCCTAGGAGAGAGAGCTATGGTTCTTCATACTCCATGGCGTTAGGAATAGGAGCCAGATTGGTGAGGTGTGAGTCCAAGAAGGATTCAAGAAGAGTATGACCCACGTACAGTGTGGTGCACAAAGTTTGGGGGAATACCTAGTTATTTAGAGCCTTTTAAAGACGACTTTTCCAGGAAAAAAACTTAAATCTTTTAAGGACATGGAGAATTTGGCCATTCTATTCACAAAGTTGCCTGTTCATAAGTAATCTTGTTCCATCCCTTGAACATCATCAGGTTTGGCCATAATGACCTCTACGCTTTCTGTAGCTTTCAGTGGTTTCCTAAGCCACTATGAGTTTCTGTGGCTTAGTTCTTCCGGCACACAGGTGTATCAAAGCTCCAATATTGCTAAGGAAGGGGGCTGGGGTAGAAGCAGAGCCTCACCTGCTTGTTCATGAAGCAATAGATGATGGGATTATAGACACAAGAACTCTTAGAGAAAAAGGCAGGGATGGTGACAAGCCTTAGGTCAATACCATGGTTCCGATTGTTGACCATGTACATGGCCAGGGCAGCATAGGGCACATAGCAAAGGCAGAAGGAGCCCACCATCATCACCACCATGCGACTCACTTCCCGTTCTGCCTTCTGTGTTGTGGCTGACTCTTGTTGCTGGGCTGCAACCTGGGAAAAAATGAGAGAGGTGAGCCCTAGGCCTCTCTCTCTGGACTTCAGGAACTTGGGGCATTGTCACTCACAGACTTTCTCCCCAGATTCTGGCTTGACCTTTCTGTGCCCATGACTTTTGGCATTGGTCAGGAGGGAATCACTGCTGGTGATCTCTGATATCTTCAGATTATTCTCATACCTGGTTTATTAATGTACTTTCCCACTCCCCTAGTCTTATTGCTCCTGCCTGCCTTGATACACATACTTCATGTGAAGCACTTTTGGGCTCCCTCTTCTCTCTGCTACAGGGATTCACCCTGACCAACACCCCTCCCAGCAACCCTCCCTTTTTGATCTTCACATTCAGCAAGTACTCACAGCTCTGAGGGCTCCCAGCAACTGGGAGTAGGAGAAGCAGATGAGGGAGAGAGGCATGATAAAACACAGAATGAAGAGGAACCAAGTGTAGTATTCACTGCGGTATTTTGTGCCTACGGTGTACCAGTCTGGGCCACAGGAGCACTGTAAACCCTCAGGAATATACCTGCAGTGGGCAAGGGGAGTCCCATCATATGGATGGCTATGGCCAGGATTTGTTTCACATATTTGTAATAGGTTTTATTTTTCTTGCTGTCTCAATGGGGAAGGGAGAGAGGAATAAAATTCAGAACAGAAAATAAAATGGAATGTTCTTAAAAAGTTAATCCCTAGATGTTAAGGGGAAGTCAGGATTTCTGGATCTTGTTGGATCTGTGAACTTGACTATCTGGAAACTCAGGGCAGGAAAGACTTTTCATCACGTATCAGTCATAATATAGACTATTTTCATAGACAACAATTCTCAGTACTCATTTCTCCCATTTGAAGCTCCAACCTCCATCTAGGCCCCTAGCTCTTGAACTTTTCACTGAATTCAACTTTAAATTTTAGGGGATGAAAATCTTGGTGGGAACAGATTATATTTTAATTCCTTTTCCCTGGCCTCTCGCATTAGGATCCCAAGCTCAATTCTACCCACTCTCTGCTCTCACCGGCTCCAGCCAAAGAACGGTGGGATGGAGACACCAATGCCAATGACCCAAGTGGCCAGGACCACCATCATCGAATGCTTGGAGTTGAAGCGGAAGTTGCCAAAAGGTTTACAGATGACAATGAAACGCTCAAAGGCAAGGAAGGCCAATGACCAGCCCGTCACCAGACCTGAGGCCAAACATGAGAACAAGCTGAGTAAAGCAAAGGCAAGAAGTATATGGGTCATTGGAGCTTCGATATACCTGTGTGCTGGAAGCACTAAGCCATGGAAACTCATAGTGGCTTAGGAAACAACTGAAAGCTACAGAAAGGGTAGAGGTCATTATGGCCAAACTTGATGATGTTCAAGGGATGGAACACAATTAGTCATGAACAAGCGACTTTGTGAATAGAATGGCCAAATTCTCCATGTCCTTAAAAATTTTAACAGTTTTGTATTTTTCCTGGAGAAGTCTGAGAGTATCTAAACTGGTTTTTTTGAGTATTACAGGTTCTTCTAGCAGTCTGATGAAGCCTGTGGACACCTCAGAGCAATGTTTTTACATGCATAAAATAAAATATGATTTCAAAGGAAACCAATTATATTGAAATAAAGATGTAACTCTTTCCCATATAAGTTCATAGACCCACTTGAGGAATACATGAATCCCAGCTAAAGAATCCTTGGTTTAGGGAAAGCTAAATATATGGACACTCAAGTTCAGGACATGGAGCAACATCTTCTGAAGAAGGCACAGATGGAATGAGAAAAGAATAGATGTAAGGCATAGGAAATAGACATCCCATTTTGGTAAGAACCGGGCTAGACTCCTGCCTTTCTCTCCTGACATGTTCCATTAACTCTCAAACTCAAAATGTCTCCAATATTCTCCTTCCCAATATGCTTCTTTTGTAGTATACCCCAAGCCCAACAGCCTGGTCTTTGGAGGACCCAACATTTGGGCCCTGCTTTCTGCCCGCCTTTGCCTTGCCAGTACCTGCCACAGAGCCCAGGAAACCCTCCATAGCACAAACATGGCGGCCAAAGATGAAGTAGCCTTGGGAGCTAGAGATGAAGACAGTGAAGACCGAGAAGATGCAGTAGATGAAACCAGCCAAGGAGATATTAACCAAAATATAGTTGAGTGGCTGGCGCAGTTTCTTATAGCGAAATGTAGCAATCAGCACCACAGCATTGAGTGGTGTCCCTGCAAAGAAGACAAAACCCATGAAAACTGTCTGACAGTGAAAGGCCCAGGCAGGAGCAATGTGGTACTGAGGGCCGTCCCACGGTCCCACTGATGAGATGTTTTTGAACAGGTAGAACTCCTCGTCCCCTGACATCTTGCTCCTGGATTGTCTATTGATACACCCGCTTGCTTCCTCTTATAGTTTATGTTCCCCCGCCCCTACCACAAACCACCTTGAAAAGTCCCTCAAAGCCACTTATGGGTCCCCTGGAAGATCAGTGGGGATCTTAAATCCTAAAGACAAAGTTTTGGGATTAGGGACCTTTGAGCTCTCTAATCCTTCTGTTTCCTTGCTCTCTGTCCCCAGAGCTGTGGTTTGTATATTGTCAGGGAATTTGAAGCTAGGGTTAGTGCATGATAGAAAGACCTTAGATCACCAGGACCTGGGAAATGTTCATAGGAGCTAGACTCTGTTTTCACTACCTCCTTTATCAATTCGTTAAGAATAAGTTACTCCACATCAGTATGTCACTTGGGGTCCTGTTCAGCAGCAAGGCTTCCTGCTCTCTGCCCTTCCCCACCTCAGCTCTTGATGTGGACATCTACCCTCTGTGCTGCCCTCTTTCCTCAGCCTTCCCTTTTCCCCAAATCACTGCCCTGTCCCCCTCCCAGGATGAGAACTTGGGATGAACAGGAGGGTCAAGAGCCACAGGATCAATCCTGCCAGGCTGTGAGCCAGCTCAGGAGAGGATGCCAAGAGTCAATGAGTTCACCATTAAGAACATGTTAGTGATATGTTAAAGCCCAGTGCTCTAAAGCAAACTTTTTGCAAGCCAGCCCTCTTCTACTTTCCTTTCCCTTTATCTCCCACTATTTTTTTTAAAATTTCTATGTTGCTATGTTCCAAGCTGTTTCTGAGAAACATAAAATACATACTTTCACATATCAGTATTTTCTCTGGAGTTGGATAGTATTTTCCTTCACAAGTCCTTCATAGTTGATCTGAATATTCATATTACTAAGAATAGTCTTTATGGTTTAGTCATACCCAATGCTCCATGACCCCATTTGGGGCTTTCTTGGCAAAGATAGTGGAGAGGTTTGTCATTTCTTTCTCTAGCTCATTTGCTGGAGGGAATTGAGGCAAATAGGGTTAGATGACTTGGCCAGGGTCACACCAAGAGTAAGTGTTGGAGACCAGATTTGAACTCTTGACTTCAGGCCTGGTGCTCATTCTACGGCTCCACCTAGCTGCCCTAGACTACTCCCCCAGAATAGCTTATTCTAAATTCATAGTTACTCTTCAAACAATGTTGCTGTTACTATATCCAACATTTTCTCAGCTCTGCTTATTTCACTCAGCATTATCTCATGCAAGTCTTTCCATATTTTTCTAAAAACACCCTGCTCATCATTTCTTACAGCACAGTAGTATTCCATCACATTCATCCATATACCACAGCTTCTTCAACCACTCCCCAATTGATAAGCATCCCTTTAATTTCCAGTTGCTCTCACTCTTCTAAGGCATAAATGCTATTCCTGCCAGGTTCCCTCACTGATTTAATAACTTTAAAGACCTATGGTTCTGTTGGTTTACACTTATTCCACTGATGGAGATTACAACTCCTGTCTACTTGGTGTGTGATCTTTAAGAATTCCTATGGCTAAAGAAATCTATTGTCCTGCTGCCCATATGGTAAGGAGTTTGTGAACTGGCTTGGCCCTCTCAGACAAATCTGCTCTCCAAAGCTAGCTGGCAGGCTATTACTTAAAACTTGAGAAGGACCTGCTGGTGTTTCTGCCCTGCTGGCCTAGCTTTTGAAAAGCCAGGGTCAACTGTGTGCCAAGATGAAGTCGTAGAGGACGTGCATCCATGGAGGCCCCACACCAGCTAAATTTTTTATCTCTGGGGGAGGGTGGGATCTGAACTCATCTGTTCACCTACCTGTACTGCTCATCCCTTCTAAGATCATCTAAATACTACCTACCTTTAAGCCTCCCTAAACTACCACGTATTTATTTTGTATGTACTTATATAGGTACATCTTTCCTCCACCACCACCCATAGATTGTAAATGCCTTGCAAGTATTTTTAGTTCTATATCCCCAGCACTTGTACTCCTGGTGTTTAAATCCTCCCTCTGACACAACTGTGTAACCCCAGCCATGTCACTGAACTCTCAGTGTTCTGGGCATCTGGGGTTGGCTCGGGATACAGTGGGTGACCTTGGCCTTTCTAAGTTAAGATGATGACTGGAGGAGAGAGCAAAGCTGGTGACTTTGCTTAGCTCTGCCTCACTTAAATCCAACTCACTGGGGAGTCAAGACACCACCCTCATGATGCTATGGCTCCTCTTGAACAAACAACAGCAGCAGTGCTCTCGGCGAACGTGTAAAGATACTGAACCTTGGACTTCATTGATGGAGTCACCCTGGACTCTTAGGCGACCTTTCACTCCTTGACTTGGTTCAGTATAGGATCCTGCCTCACTTCCTGGCCAGTTCCAAAACATGCCCCCATTGCTTCTTCCTTCTTCCTCCTCCCCCTTTCCCAGCTCCCCTTTATGGGTCATCCCTCATTTTATCCCCAAATCTGGCACACTGCCTGGTAATGGCATAAATGATTTCATCCAGGATTTCCCTATACCAAAAAAATTAAAGGTCCAGACTTTAATCCTATCCTTTCCCTAGTATTTAACACAGTGCCTGCCTGGCAAACAGTAGGCTCTTAATAAATGCTTGTTGATTCCTTCAAGGCCACTGCTTAAAATCCACTTCCCCATAATGCCTTCCCTCAGTACTCAAGCCAGGGTCAATCTCTCTGCTTCAACAAACTCCTATGGCCAGCGCTATACCTCAGTACCTGCTTATTCTCAGATTGTACAGGACTTGTTTTCTAGGCAGATTGTTAATGGCCTCTTCTACTTAGCCCTGGCCAGTGAGATCACAGAATTGAATTTTCCAGCAGATTGCCCCCTCTGTCATCCCCTATCTCACTCAATCCTTCCAGCCCAGCCTCCATATACCTCATTGAGGGAAAGAAGCTCCCATAGAGAAGAGGCCAGGCAAGTCAAACCACAGTCCCTTAAGGAGATATCTCAGCACCATGGAGCCAAGAGCCTTGTGACAAGCGATGCTTCCAGCCCAGAGCCATCAGCTATCATCTTAGGAAGGAAACTCAATGGAGATTCAGAATGGTAACTGCTCTAGCAGGTGCTACAGCCACAGCTACTGAAGACCCCAAAAGAAAGTTCTTGTCACCAAAGTTCTTGTCACTAGCAAGTTCAACATTAGAAACTGATAGGATTTTATCTGTGGAAATTCTATTAAAGGAGAGGCATTGATCTGCTTTGACATTGTACTATGGGGTCTTTACAATGAACTTGCAACTAAAATCTTCCATATGTGTCATCCCTTCCATCCACCACCCATCCTTATTCTACTTTTCCCTTTGTGTTTTC
Source organism: Notamacropus eugenii (assembly GCF_028372415.1). NCBI lineage: Eukaryota > Metazoa > Chordata > Mammalia > Diprotodontia > Macropodidae > Notamacropus > Notamacropus eugenii. Next base: position 121,358,448 of record NC_092874.1, on the reverse strand, counting down.
AGTGCTTAGAACAGTACTTGGCACATCTTAAGAGCTTAATAAATGTTTTTTTTCATTCACTCATAAAACCTACTTCACAAAGTTGTTATGAGAACCAAATGAGTCAACTTATGTAATGTGCTTTGCCAACCTTGAAGTGCTATAGAAATGTTAGCTATTATTATTTGTTATTATTATAATTTCTTCTCCTTGGTCCCAGAAGGAAGAACTGAAACAATGAGGGAAAGTTGCAGGAGACTTCCAACACCACGGAGTGGCTCTTAAAGGCCCATAAAATATATATTATTAACAACACCGGGTGTCCCACAGTCAGAACAGAGACAGGTAAGAGGAGGCAAATCTCCATGTTGTATTGGCTGAGCAGGAACCAAGAGGGAGTCAGAATCGATATTTGGCAGAAGCAGAAATAGGACGGGTCCAAGGGAGACTGCAACATCAAGAGCTTACTGAAAGTGACATACTGATCATTCTTGTGAACTGACTCCTGATCAAAGCAAGGGCTGGAGGTCTCTGACTCACCCCTGCATTTTTATGAATGGAAGGCAGCCCTATTTAGTAAATGATGGTGCACATTCCCACTTGAGGGCAGGAACCAGCCCCAAGGATATATGTAAATCCCCAGTGTGGTGGAGGACCCTCAAACTCATCTTTCACAGCTTCCCTCTGCTCCCTAAAGAGGGGGACCAGCGGTGAGGTGTATTTTTTCCCCTCCATCTCCTTCAGTCATTCTTCATGGCTCTCATCAGCTCTGTAAATCACAGTTTCTTAGAAAAGGCAAGCTATGGCCTCTTTTCAATTTTCAGTGCTATTGCTCCCTTGTGTAAAATAAAGACAAACCCTCCAGAGTACTCTTCCTTTCTCAAAGGCCCAACATTCCCCTCTCGGGATCTTTTTTCTTTTCAGTGTTTTGATTATTCTGGACTCATTCTTCCAGAGTGGCACTGGCTCTATCTGCCCCTCAGGGGCAGTTCTCTAGGGGTACCTTCTAGGACTTGGGGGTGCATCTTTCTCTAATGCTGCCAGCTTGGGCTCCCATTCCAGTGTGTGTTCCCCACTGTTAAGTGCCAGCAGTTAGTGCCCTGGTTCCGTTTAACTAATCAACACCAATTAGCTTTTACAGAAGGATATTTATGGCAAGATATAACAAGACTACAAGTTATAAACACTTTTTCCCCAATACCTGTGGGAGGGGACACACCATTGCTTATATCACATTAGTCCTTGGTTAGAAAGGTCTCAGGCTTAACACAATTTCTGCATAGTATTCACCCCACCAAATTCACTTCCCAAATGAGACATGGCTGATGGAGAGATGAATTCACATCTTTGTTACTGCTGGGCTGGGTCAAGCAGGTCACTTTGGATTTCCTTCTGCACCATCTGGCTTCTGGCAAATGCCAGTGTGAACTCCAGCTCACAGTCCTCTAGTGATTCACTCTTCTGACCTTTTGAAACTCACAGTTTCCTAAGCAACTGAAACATCCTTCACCTAATAACAGGAAAGAATAGATAACACAGGAACAGGAGCAACAGCAGGGCCATGTACTCACAGGCTACACGGACCAGCAGGTAAGGAGATAAAAGCCTAAAGTCTCTCTTCCCACTTAGGGCTCCATCTTTCCCTCCTCACTTGAACACATCGAGGTAGGAATGAGGACCTTCTTGCTATTCAGGGTTTTTGAATGCATCTAGGCCATCTGATCAAGTCTGTCTCTCTCAGGTGGTTAGCAGGCAAGAATTAATTACAAAACATCTGCACATGCTTTAATTAGAGATGGGAAAAGGGGATAAGCATTAGTGCCTACCATGTGCCAGACACTGTGCTAAGCTCATTTGAACAGCACAACAACCCTGCACACTTATAATCATCCAGATTTGATAGTTGAGGAAACTGAGGCAAATGGAGGCTTAAGTGACTTGTCTAGAGTCACACAATAGTAAGTATCTGAGGCTGGATTTAAACTCAGGTCTTCCTGACTCCAGGACAGCTCTCTGTATCTACTGCACCACCTAGCTGCTTCACATCATCAGGACTTTCCAGAACCAACATCCCCAGCAGCTTCTAAGTATGGGGACTGCATTAACTTAACAAGCTGCACATGATCACCAGCCCCCATTACATTCTGCTAGTTACCAGTTTCATCTATTTCCTATGCATGACTTAAGAGAAGAATGTCATTTACTATATGGCTGTGGACTATTTAACATTTTTATTAATGACTTGAATGGGATACTGTAAAACCAGCTGGCTTTGGAGTTAGGACCTGGGTTTGAGGTCATATTGGCTGTATGACCTTGAGCAAGTCATTTATCCTTCTTGCCTCCAGGCCAATCTTTAACACTATAATGGCCAAAATCACTGTTTATCTGAATTAGTAGAGGGAATTTCCTTCCCAGGAGTTTGCTACACTAATGAAATTACATCTTCAGACAAAACAAAACAATCTATAACTTGGAGAAAGGCACAGATGTCATTCACACTGAACAAATTTCCAATTTGCACAAACCAAGGAAGAATAGTTGAATTATGGCGTCAGGATTCAAAAGGATCTTCTTGATGAGCTACGATACTGGGGTGAATCTACTGAGAAGAAATATAAAATGCAAGGTGGTGGCAACAGGGAACAGTTCACATGAGAAAGATCTCAGGATTTAGTGGTCCTTTAAGTCATGTTAGACTCTTCGTGACCCCATCTGAGTTTGCGGTTTTTTTGGTTTTTGGTTTTTTTGGCAGAGATACTGGAATGGTTCACCTTTTCCTCCTCCAGTTCATTTTGTGGGTGAGGAAACTGAAGCAAACAAAGTTAAGTGACTTTCCTGGGGTCACACAACTAGTAAGTATCTAAGGCTGAATTTGAACTCTCCAGCCCAGTACTCTATCCATTGCACTACCTTACTGCCCTGGGTTCAATGGACAGACCTGTGGTCATCCATCCTTTGCTTGAATACCTCTAGTACCATCAAATTGGCAAAGATGACCAAAAAAAAAAAATGACGAATGTTAAAGGGATTGTCAGTGGAGCACTGCATTCATACAGCCATTTTGCAAAGTTAATTGGAATTATGCCCATAAAGTCAAACTAAACTGTGTATACTGTTTGATTCAGTTATACTGCTACTAGGCTTATATCCCCAGATAGATCACCAAAAGAGAACAAGGACTCATAAATACAAAAATATGTATAACAAATGTTTTTGTAGTGATAAGGAACTAGAAACTGAATGTCCATCTATTAGGGAATGGCATGTAAATAGAATGCAATATTATTAGGCCATAAAAAGTGATGAAAGGGATAGCTTCAGAGAAACTTGGGAAGGCTTAAATGAACTGATGCAGAGTAGAGTATGAAGAACCAGTATGACAATTTTTACAGTAACAATAACAATGTAAAGACAAACATCTGTGAAAGACTTAAGGAGTCTCATCGTTGTAATGACCAATCAAGATTCCAGAGGACCAACGATAATGGGTATCACCCACCTCCTGACACAAAGGTGAAGGACTCAAGCAACAAAATGAGACACATGTTCTTGGCTGTGGCCACATAGGTATTTGTTTTGCTGAAGTATACATTTTTTATTATAAAGGGTTTTTTTCCCTTTCTGTTCAATGCGGGGCTAGAGTGGATAGGGAGGTAAGAGGAAGAAGTGGGTAAAAATGAGTTCCCCTCTTTTTAAAAATAGGAAAGAACAGAAAGAAGACCATAAGGGATCCCAGACAAGCAAAACAGCCTTGAAAGTTACATGTTGAATGTATTACATGCTTAAAAGCAAGCTGTTATGAATAATATTATTAATTAATTAATATTAGAGATTCAGTATCAATGTATAATTTCCTTTTCTACATTATATATGGAAATATTCATTTTACTTGTTGTATATTGTGTTCAGATTTTAAAAATGAATAATATTTAAAAATAAAAGACCTCCAGTGAAGATCCAGGACTTTTCCAGTCAATATGCGGTATGGCCTCAATGAAATCTAATGGAATCTTAGGGGCAACTAAGTGGCAGAGAGGACAGAGGAGTAGTCTTGGAGTAAGGATAGACCTGAGTTCAAATCCACCCTCAGACACTTACTAGTTGTGTGATCCTGAGCAAGTCACTTATACTCTCTGTGCCTCAGTCTCCTTATCTGTAAAATGGGGGTGATAAAAGCACCTCCCAGGGTGGTTATGAGGATCAGCTGAGATTATATTTATAAAGTTCTTTGCAAACCTTAAAGTGCCATATAAATGTTAGCTCTTATCAGATTACATTAGAAGAGGAAGTGTCCAGGGTTAGAAGGTAGGAGTCTCATTGCATTCATCTCCAGGCTCTACATTTTATGAAAAACATTGTCCAGAGGAGGGCAACTGGGAGGGTGAAGGGGTTAGACCAGGGCTGAGGAACCTGTGGCCTTTAGGCCACATGTGGCCCTCTAGGTCCTCAAGTGTGGCCCTTTGACTGACTCCAAGTTTTACACAACAAATCACCTTAATAAAAGGATTTGCTCTATAAAACTTGGAGTCAGTCAAAAGGCTGTCCCCAAGGACCTACAAGGCCACATGTGACCTTGAGGCTGCAGGTTCCCCACCCTCTGTTAGACAGAGTCCTTATCACGTGGGAATCATAGAAGAAACTGGGAATGTTTTGCCCAGAGAAGGGATACCTTAGAAGGTGAGGAAGGGCATCCTAGCTGTCTTAAAGTACTCAAAAAGATGTCCCATGGAGGAGTGATTAGTTCTGTTTTGCTTGAGATGGCTCAAATTTATCCTTGAAGGAAGGAAGGTCTTCCTAGCAATTAGAACTAGTCCAGAGTGAGATGCTGCAGAGAAGAGTGAATGTATTGTCTTTGCCCTTCAACCTGAATTTGCATCTATTTCATAGATGCTTATGTAAGGGGGCTGATCTCCCAACATAGAGGTCTCCCGGTATCCTGCCTTTGCCAACCATATGGGTAGGAGTGACCTCCTTTGATGATTGTCTGTGTGGCCAAAACAGGCCAGACGGACAGTCTCTATGTTCTTTCTTGCTTTATCCTGAGGGTGAACATCATAGCTCAGTCACAGTATGGATGCTGTGAATTGAACTGAGATGGAGGGATGCCTTCTCCTAACCTTTACCCCAGATCCAAGAAATGGGCCTGGGGGTGTTTCTGTTCTGTTATTTGTCCTCAGTTTTAGGACTCCCCCTGTACTTGGGAATTCTAGCCGTGCTGGCCTTGGAGTCCCAGTTGCAGGCCGGATGATACAGTCAGCTGGCCTGGCAGGAAAGCCCTGCCCAAAAAAGCCAATGTACTGGGACTTGAGACCAAAGGGACTGAGGACTTGGAACTTGGGACTGAGCTATATAGGCACTGAGCTACTCTATGAACCTAATACCCTTCCCAGAGACTGAGGTGACACAAGGGGAAAAGGAGATTTAGCCCCAGATGTTGGAGAGTAAGTTTGTATAGTTATGATTATACTTTTTGAAATAAGTATCCCCTTGTAAAAGCTGTTCCAAATGCTATTGGTTAATCAAAACATGGGTAGAAGGGATCACCCCCTATACTGGAAAGAACACCATCCATGGGGACTGGAGTCATTTACAGAGATCCTAGACACCTCTAGATCCCCTTAAGAGTAATGGACGATGAACTAGAACATATCTGGTCTTCCAGACAGGCCAGGCCAGGACAGTCACTGAATACATTGTCACATATACATGTCTCTACTGCTTGTTGTAAGGCACTACTAGGCACCTAGGAGGTGCTGAATAATGCTTGTTGATTAATGGATTCTTGTTCAGGTTTGGGTTGGGTTCTCAAGATTCCATAACCCTGTGATTTTCCCCACTGTTCAAATGTCAGGGAAAAGGAAAAGGGGGAAGAGCCTAGCACCTGCTACACAGTGGGATCGTTAAGAGTCACAAAGGGAAATCTGAAGTTTTAACATTCATTTTAAAATTTTGAGCTCCAAGTTCTCTCTCTCTCCCCCTCAAGGCCCTTCCCTACCCATTGAGAAACCCAGCAAGATGTCATCAATTTTACATGAGAAATTATGCAAAGCTTATTTCCATATTGCAAAAAAATCAAGAAAAATAAAGAAAGTGAAAAAAATGCTTCAATTCGCAGTCAGTTCATCAGTCTCTTTCTCTCTCTGGAGGTGAACCACATTTTTCATCAAGTCCTCTGGAACTGTCTTGGATCGTGGTATTTACCAGAGTGGCTGTCTTTCCTAGTTGGTCATTGCTACCATATTGGAATATAGACCTGGTAGTGGTATTGCTGAATCAAAGGGCATAGTTCCAAATGGTTCTCCAGAATAGTTGGTTTTAATAGAGAAAAGATGCTGGATTTCAACTAAGAGAAGAACCAGACTTGGCTGCTCAATGTGCTTCAGCTACCTTGGCACAGAAGCAAATGAAAGCAGAGAACATAATTATCCAGATAGGAGAGCCAATAGAGTATGAGCCCAGAGAGAATATGAGCTAGGCTTTTAGACTGGGAAAGGTCGTGCCTCCTTCAGACACTGTGCCAGTCAATAAAACTCTAAATATAACCCATGGCCTATCACTGAAGTGCTGGGCTCAGAGGACCAGGTTTAACCTTGAAGTTCTCTTGATAATAACTCTGTGGGTTTATTTTCCTTCCAATCTGGAAGTCTCCTTGGGAGCATCAGAATCTCTGTCTCTTAAGGATTTAGACTATTGAAAGCAACCAAGGATGGCAAGATATTGACATAGTATAGACCTATTAATAGGCATATAAAGAACAAAGAAGGGGAAGAAAGGGAAGAAGCATTTATACAGTGTCCACTATGTGCCAACAAGTGCTTTACAAAGATGGATCCATTTGGTCCTCACAACAACCCTACAAACCCCATTTTACAGTTGAGGAAACTGAGGCAAAAAGGTTTACGTGACTTGTCCAGAGTCACACAACTAGTAAGTGTCAGAGACCATATCTGAACTCAGATTTTCCTAACTCCAGGCCTGGTGCTCTGTTCACTGAGCTACCAGCAGCCTCTAAGCAATAACCTGTTTTCCAGTCTGCTCCAAAAGGGACCAGTTTAAGGGGTGTTCCTTTATTCTTACCTCCAGAGGATCAATCACAGTCCTTAAAAATAAATTCACAAAACCAGTAGGTGGAGTCCCAATAGTGTGACTAGAGGAGATGATTTCCTTGGAGAGGAATGCTGGCACTTCCCCATTACCTCCTCTCCTTTGGAGTCTCGGCTTACTTCTCAGTTCAGACATCCTTACATAGTGTGTGCATTCTGTATCCCTCAGTTCCCAGCTCTCCCCAGGTCAATGAAACCACCACTGGTCCCAATGGGGCTCACTCCTTCATACTTACCCAGGAAGGAACCACTTGACTTTCGTAATGGCCCATAACACAGAAATTCCATTCATCTTCATGTGGCACTCTCTTAGGTTTTAAAAAATTACATGTTTTATTAGAAACAGTATTAAACATCAAGAATATTTGTGTAGTAACTATTTATACTTAAATTTCAACACATAAAGTATCACAACATGTTTTTATTTCCTCACTCTAAATCTTCATCATGATTCTTGGCCCATTCACTCGCATGTACTTTTTTCTCCTATTCATATGTATGAGTCTTATATTTTTTGTCCATCCTGCACAAAGGAGGGACAAAACTCTTCCTGTTCTATCCAAAAGAATCGTCTCTAGTCTGTTACATGTTTTTGTGTTATCTTATTTCTTTTAATTTACTTTCTACTTTGTTGCTTTTTGGAAAATCTCATCATAGAAGACAAAGGGGAAAAAGAGTTTTGTTCATGCTGAAGCTAAGAGGTTCTAAGGAAATTGAGTATTCCAGTGGCCAATCAGAGACCGATGGCAGTAGGAGAGTATGGGTTCCCCAACCCCATCCTGGCCCCAAGAGCTCTGGGGATGGATTAAGGAGAAGAAAATTTCAGGAGCTGAGAAAACCAGAGGACCTCAGACACAGGGAAGGGACGTCAGAGTCCAATCTGAGCCTCATCAAAGATGCCCAGTGCCAGGCCTAGAGGCCTGAGGGCTACCCGAGTCTTACCTTACCTATCACAGGTCTTCGGCTGGCCAAACCGGATAAACGTATGAGAGAAGAGACTTTCCAGAGTCGAACAAGGGTTAGGCTTTATTCAGGGTCTTGGTTACATGTGCAGGGGGAACTCTTCCTTAGGAGAGAGAGAGAAATCTCCCAAGGAGGCAAAGATCTTACAGTAAGAGAATGAAAGCAGAAGTGGAAGTGGGGAGAGAGGGGAGAGGGAAGAAAGAAGAGAGGAGAGAGGGAAGAGGGGCCTTCTGTCCTCTAATGGCCCCTCAGCGCTAAGAGCGCCTTCAGGCTTTCCTGACCCTACTTAAGCTCTCCAGCCGCATAGTTTGCACCTGAATACCGTGCCTGTTAGATAACAATAGGTGTGCTCAGATCTGGGCCAATCTCGAGGGTGGGGATGCTCTCTCCCAGCACTTTTCTCACAGGAAGAGGCGGAAATGCACGAGATAGCGCGGTCTCACACCTCAATTCCCTGCTGTTCCCTGGGGGGCCTCATGAGAACTCTAAGGTTTAGAAGTTCTCACCTTTACCCGCCCGAGACTGTCCACATGGAACTGAGCTTACACCCCCAATAGCCTAGTCCAACTTCTCCAGTTGTTCCTCATCCATCCAGCCTTGGACTGAAACATTTCATTGAGAGAGGACCTGCCAAAGCCACCCATTTCATTTGGGATCATTCTCATTGTTTGGGATGGTTTTTCTTACATCAAGTTCAGATCTGCCCCTGTTGTCCCTACAATGTCATTCTCTTTTCCCCCTCGGTTATTTTCTCACAGATTCCTCTAGTCTCAAGCCATTAAGAAGCCAGTCAGGGTGACTAACATTGCTCAGTGCTCTCTACGGGGCTAAATTAGGACAGGCCCAAGGAATAGGCTAGAGTGGCATGAAGAGGTTGCGGTCCCTGCGACAGAAGCAAGGGTCTTCTAGAATTTCAATCAGGATACTCTTTTTGAACCTAAACAAAGACTCAAACTCTTGAACTTACTTCCTTGGAGGATGGATGCATGGAATAAATAAGCTCCTTGAGATCATATGAGCATCTTAAAAGAAGAGACTTTCATTCTCGTCTTTGTATCCTATCCCCAGCATTGAGCACAATATCTGGCTACATGCAAGATGGAGGCACTCACTAAATGCTTGGTGATCAATCTGTTGTTCATTGGTTCTTTCAGTTGTGTCCAACTCTTTGTGACCCCATTTGGGGTCTTCTTGGCAAAGACGCTGGAGGGGTTGGCCATTTCCTTCTCCAGTTCATTTTACAGATGAGAAAGCGACACAAACAGAGCTAAGTGACTTGCCCAGGGTCACACAGCTAGTAAGTGTCTACTAAGGCCAGGTTTGAACTCAGGAAGATGAGTCTTCCTGACTCCAGCCTAGTGCTCTGTACTACCTGGCTGCCCTTCTGCTGTTTGATAGATGTGTGGAAAGACACTCACCTAGGACTTAGTAAGAACTGAAGAGTAACCAATGGCTGCTTTGTGACTTTATAACATGGTATTTCAGAGTATCCATAGGATGGTTTCTAGAGCAGATGACACTTTCATGTACCTAGAAAATAATGGGAAAATTTTTTAAAGTAGTCTTATCTTTCGGTTTTTATATCATGCTCACTTTTAATGATATTTCCATCCAACCCCCTCCTGCCCAGTGAACCATCCCTTGTAACAAACAATAAAAAAAGAGCTGTTCAGCCAATCAACCAACACTAATGGTGTATTCGATGTTCTGTACCCATGATCTCCTAAGTACCTGAGGAAGGGAGGGAGAGAGACACATTTCCTCATTTCTTCTCTAAGGTCAGACTTGGTAATTATAATTACACAGGCAGTGTTCCATTCTAGACAACACATAACTTAAAAACAAACAAATATAATGTGTTTATTCACTTCATGGTTGCTGTGGCCAGAAAATCAATCACTTTGTGTCCAACCTTTTGATGATGAGATGAGTCTGTCCACACTTAACCGGGCTGGCCCATTTCCAGGCCCCTACTCAAAGTCTTTCCAAAGTAATTTTATTAGTTTAAGGACATAGTAATATATTGTACATAACTTAGTTTGCTTACAAAAAGCATGATGTTGCTCTGTTTGGAAATATAAAGTTTTGGAAAATTTCAGACGACAAAACCAACAACAAAAGTTTTTCTGGGAATACAAGCCTAAAAGAAGTCCTCATGAAGAAAGAAATGCATGTTTTTCCCTCTAGGCCTTTGCATTTCTACTCTACATTGAGCAGCGTCTGAGCTGGTCTGCCTTCACTAAGGCAGGTACCGCTCTGAAGAAGAGCCTCGCAGAGAGATGAGCTTCTGGCCAGGTTCCAGACCCGATGGTACTTCCTGATACACCATGGAGATCCCTGAATGGGGCCACAGACACACTCATTACGGTTTGGGAAGCATTGCCTTCACTACTGTCAGACCCCCCTACGGCCTAGGCACTCTCCCAGGCCCGCCTTCTCCCACCTTATGGGCACCCTGCCTGACCTCCCCTGGGGGCTTTGTTCTTTTATATAGACAACAAGGGCTGATAAAGACAACTGGTTCACTAGTAGCAGTGTTTCAGTAACAAGGATGGTAGGATGGGAGCCAGGAAGACAAGAGAGAACTGTAAGGGATTATGGAGGTAGAGTGTGGTCACAGAGGCTGCAGGTTCCAAGACCAAAGAAATGTTTTTTGGAGGTGAAGGCAAGTAGCAATACTGAATGGCGAACTTTCACCTCAGAAGTAGGCTGTGGGAAGGACTCGTGGGGATACTGACTTCATGCTCCAGATGTGTAAGTATTCCCTGGACAGATAGCAGCAATCATGAATGTCTGCATAACTTAACTGGTTAAAGTCCTTCACGATGGCTCCAGCCTACCTGTCCAGGCTCATTAGTCATTATTCCCCTTAACACACACTATGGTCCAGCCAAACTGTTTTGTTTTGTTTTGTTTTTGTTGTTCCTTGCAGCAAAAAATATCAATGTATCTCCCATCTCTGTACTCTTGAAGAGGCTGTCCCCTCTCCCTAAAATGTCCTCCCCACTTACTTTTGCCTCTGAGAATCCCTAATTGCCTTGAAAGCTCAGCTCAAGCACCATCTCCTACCTGAGACCTATACTAATCCCCTCAGCAAGAAGATTTTGAGTTCTAAATTTTTCCCCCTCTTTCTCCTCCCCTCTCCCTAAGACAGCATGCAATCTGATATAGGCTCTACATATACATTCATATTAAACATTTTCATATTAGTCATGTTATAAAGACGAAATTAGAACCAACGGGAAAAAACCACAAGAAAGAAAAAACAAAAAAAGAGAGACAGCAAATAGTATGCTTTGACCTTCATTCAGACTCCACAGTCTTTTTCTAGATGTGGACGGCATTTCCCATTATGAGTCTTTTGGAGATGTCTTAGAGCTTGGCATTGCTGAGAAGACCTAAGTCTATCAAAGTCAATATGGCTATTACTATGTACAATGCTCTCCTGGCTCTGCTCACTTCACTCAGCATCAGATCATGTATGTCTTTCCAGGCCTCTCTGAAGTCTTCCTGTCATCTTTTCTTATAGCACAGTAGTATTCCATTACATTCATATACCACAACTTGTTCAACCATTCCCCAACACATGGGTATCTCCTCAATTTCCAATTCTTGGCCACCACAAAAAGAGCTGCTATAAATATTTTGTTACATGTGGATGCTTTTCCCATTTGTATGATCTCTTTGGGATACAGACTCAGAAGTGTTGCTGGGTCAAAGGGTATGCACAGTTTGACAGCCCTTTGGGCATAGTTCCAAATTGCTCTTCAGAATGGTGGAGTTTACAACTCCACCAACAATGCATTAGTGTTCCAATTTTCCCACATCTTCTCTAACATTTATCATTTTCCTGTTTTGTTATGTTAGCCAGTCTGATAGTTGTGATGTGGTCCATCAGAGTTGTTTTGATTTACATTTCTCTAATCAATAGTGATTTAGAGCATTTTTTCATATGACTATAGATACTTTAATTTCTTCATCTGAAAACTGACTTTTCATATCTTTTGATCATTTATTAATTGGGGAATGACTTATATTCTTATAAATTTGACTCAGTTCTCTATATACTTTAGAAATGAGACCTTTATCTCAGACACTGATTATAAAAATTATTTCTCAGCTTTCTGCTTCCCTTCTAATCTTGGTTGATGTAATTAAAATTATCCATTTTGCATTTCATAATGTTCTCTATTTCTTATTTGGTCATAAATTCTTCTGTTCTCCATAAATCTGACAGGTAAACTATTCCTTGTTCTCCTAATTTGCTTATGAAATCAGCCTTTATATCTAAATTGTGTACCCATTAAATGTTTTATTCTAAATTTAACAAACACTAAATAAAATGGATAGCCTTGGACTTAGAGTTTGTGTGTGCGTGTGTGTATGTGTGTATCAGGAGTAGGTTGGAATACTTCCCATGAAGCTGGGTATACTCTTTGGCTCTTTACTGTGAGGATAAGGGCTCTGGACCTTGCTCAAGTGTAAGTGTGACTCAGAAACTCCTGACCTGTTCCTTGCTCCCCTAGACAGGACTGTATTGAAGATCATTGTCCATTGGGTCAGGAGAAAGCTCCCCACTCAGTAGGCCATAAGAAAAGTCACACAGAGGCTGAATCCCGTTTTGAACACAGAACGTTGGGACTCTTCCTGCTTCCCCACTGTACTTCCAGCAAGGAGAGGAGAGGGCTCCTTTCACTTCCCTGATTCCCTATTCCCTCAGTGTCCCCAATGGCCCTGGCAGCTGGAGCACATGACAAAGAGAACATGGGTGTGCCAGGCAAGCTTGAGTTTCTGGCTACCTTCTGTTCTCCTGAGAACAGATCTAGCACCAACAACCAGTAATCTGGAGAAATGAATGTTTACAGTACTGGTAGTCACTTCGTGAATTCCTGAGTCAGTGCTGGCTGCCAGTAGGAGATGCTTGCTGTGATGATGCCCATTTTCCAAGAAGAAAACCGCTACATGATCATCTGGAACCTGAAAGGAATAAGAAACGGTGCCGGTTGTACCCTGAATCACTCAGTGCAGATCTGAGATGAAATCTAGATGTCTGTTCACCAGTCCCACAAAGTGAGGAGATACCATTTGGGGAGAGCACAATGGGGGTGGGGGGGTTATGTCTCAAATCTTTATTAATTGGCTCTTATGAGTTTTTGTTATTTGGTTCTTATGAGCCAATTAAGTATTTCTTTTGTGGTGGAGGAAATAGATAGCTGGCCTATAGCTGATCTCTACTTTGTACACTGAATACCTTTGGGAGCTGGGAACTTATTTAGGGGATACTTAAGACATAAACCTATTCTAAGCTTTGTCTTAGAGCTATTCCTTCCCCCCCTCCCTGAGGTTGACTCCAAGGTTGGGAGCATAAAGAGTCACAGAGGGTTCCAGTCTCAAAGTCTCTGGCTACTGAAGCCCTTTCTAACCTGAGCCCTCCCTCCCTTTCCAGTCTTCTTCCACCTCATTCCCCTCTATGCCCTCTGCAATCCAGTGACATGAACCTCCTTCCAGTTACTCCATCTCCAAAGTTGAATCATTTTCCTCTGACCATCCTCCACACCTGGAGTGTCCTCCCTCCTCACACCCATCTCCCGACTTCCTTCAAGTCTCAGTTAAAGTGCAACAATCTGCAAGAAGCCTTCCCCAGCCCTTTTTCATTGAAGTGCTTTCCCTTAGATTCTACCCCCAGTTTATCCTGCACATATCTTGTTTGCACATGCAAACAGACTGTGAGGTCCTAAATACCAGGGGCATCTTTGCCTTTCTTACAAGGTGGCTGGCACATAACAGGCACTTCACAAAAGCTATATGACTGACTAACAAAGAGCCTCTGTCTGGGATCTGGTTCACCTTCAAGATCAATTTGGAATCCATGTGTCCAGAGCAGGAGTTTCAATTTCTGCAAGAAGCTTTTTGAAGTCCTCCTTCATCTTAGAGATATCTCTCTGAGACCCATCCCCAAGTTAGCCTGCATATATATATGTATGCATATTATATATATATATATATATATACATATAGTCTGTGCATAATTTTTGTCTGTTGTCTCTCCCATCAGACTGTGAGCTCTTTGGGAGCAGGGATTACCTTTTGCCCTTTTTTGTATCTATAATTCTTAGTACAGTGCCTGGCACGCAGCAGGTATTTACTAAGTGCTAGTGGACTGATTGCTTGTTGACTGAATGTCAAATAGCTAACGTTTAGGGTTGAGGAGAGTCAAAAATTACAGGAAGCAAACTGCAGATCTAAGAAGACATTTAATTCTGACTGGCTTCCCATCTTTCTCTGGTTAAACCTTTGGTGAGGCAAGTAAACGTTACTTCCAGTTGCTGTTTTCATAATAATTTGTTTTGTAGTTCACAGGAACATTTTCATACGCATTATCTTATTTTGATTCTCACAACAATCTACTGTAATGTAGATGGAATAGGCATTACTGAAAGGGCATGTGAAGTTTAAGGCAAGTGAAATGATCAGGAACCCAGGGCATCTACCCAGGCTTCCAACCAGCATTCATTCCACTGGACGGAATTCTCTCTATTTACACTTTCCTATTTCTTAATCCTACTGCTCCCTTATAACACTACTGTCTATTTTCCCTTGAGCAATTTTTAGCTTTCAGTGTCTCACTGGGCTTGGGGCTGTTTGGGTTTGTTTTTGGGGTGAGGCATGGTGGGAGGTGGAGAGGAAACATCTAAGAACTGCTGGTCTATGAGAAGCTCATTTCCTAGTGTTTTGAAGAAAAGGCATTGGAGAGAAGTTGCTGGATGTTATGAGTTTATTCTGTTCCTATACATCTTTTAGAAGCAAATCCATTTGCGGTCTGACCAACGGATTAGGTTGACAACACATACACACACACACACACACACACACACACACACTCACACACACACACAATACAAACACCAGCGTCTAAGAGTAATGAATCTCCAGACTGTAGCACTGAAGCTGGGAGGGGAGAAAGTTCAAAGAGTAAGGTGGAGTGCAGCCAAGACCTGGGCTGAGAGCCAGATAAGCTGGAAGGAAAGCTGTTACCAGAAGACTTGGATGCTGATGATGTGGCAAAATCACATCTGGACAGCTACTTTTATGAGTGGCTCGTTGGTCTAGGGGTATGATTCTCGCTTAGGGTGCGAGAGGTCCCGGGTTCAAATCCCGGACGAGCCCAGTTTTTATTTTGCTTTTATTGACATTTTGGGTGGAAAACAGGCTTTGTTCCTTCATCTGTAAAACAAGAGGACTGGTCTACGTGGCCTTTGAGGGCCCTTCTATGATACTAAGGATTTTAGGGATGCAAATTGCCACTGAGTCTCCCCATACATATCTTGTACCATAACTAAATTACAAAGGCCAGACAGGCACAGGATAAGAACAGTTTAAGATTAAAGTCTGGGCAAACCAGGAGTCAGTTTCCTTAACTGCAAAATGGCATTAGGCTCACTAGATGACATTCTGTGAGGGTGAGGAGGGTCAGGGTTGAGGGTCAGACTTTATTCCTCCCCGGGTTGGTCTCCCTCCTGGTGACTCACAAAGATTTTTTTAATAAGAAACTGTCAGAAGTTTGGTGAGCCAAAAGGGTTTGTCCCTAAAAGGATAAACTACAGGCAGAAGTTAAAGTACTGGTGTGAAAAAAGGTCAGTTGTTGGAATAAAACTCAAAAGGCTGCAGGGAACAACTGAGGGTTAGGGGTGAGAGGCCAAGACAGTCAGGAGAATTATTTTCATGAATCTATAGGAAGGATGAGCTGCTCAGATGGGATTAGGAAGGAGGATGAGCTCCTGAACACGAGGATGGAGTTTATTAGAACCAACTCTTCTCTGAGCTGATTACTGAGATGACAGGTTTAGGTCATCCCCAGTGGGCATCCCACAGGGAGGCATCCCACAGGTGGATAGGGCATTACACTGGGCTTTGGAAGAGTTGGGGTCCAGTCCCATCTTTGCCTCCAAAATAGCTGTGGGACTGAACAAATTACTCAGCCATTCCCAGCCTTAGTTTCCTGACTTGTAAAAGAAGGGGGTAGAGGAAGGCTGGACTAGATGACCCAGATCTATAAGTCTCTGTCTTTAAGAGAACTGGATTTGAGTACTAGCTTTAGTAATCCACTCAGCCGCTCAAAAATGTATCACATGCAGTGAGCTAGAAAGTAGTTATTCCTGAATCTTGGCTCATGCCAGTGGAGTCCCTTGAGGCCAATCTGATTGGTTTTGCCATTCTATAACAGACCAGACTCAAACCCCATCACCAAGGTTATCTGGGTCTAGGATCCCTAGGAATTCAAAAAACTCAAGGCAAATGAGATGACCTCGACTCTCAGCACAGAATACTGAATAAACTCAAGATAAACTTAAGAGTCAAACTAAGGCCAGTCTGGACCCCTGGGTTGTGGAAGACACAGAATTAACCTGATACATCCCAGTCTCTGGACAAAGGTAGAGAGTATAGCCAGGTTGACAAGCTGGAAGTTAGGACTACTGAGTCCAATTATGTGACTCTCTCTCTCTCTCTCTCTCTCTCTCTCTCTCTCTCTGAGATAGATTTCTCTAGAAACAAAGTATGATGTTTATATGTTTGAAATTAATCCAGTAGAGATTTAGGGGTTGGAATAAGGTTGTGTGTGTGTGTGTGTGTGTGTGTGTGTGTGTGTGAGAGAGAGAGAGAGAGAGAGAGAGAGAGAGACAGAGACAGAGAGAAAGAGAGACAGAGAGAAAGAGAGACAGAGAGAGAGAGTCTGGAAAATCTCTCTCTTTTTAAAGGCAGGCCTAGTATTTCCTGCTCCAACAAGCTATCTATATCCTAGCGATAGAGGCAGCTAGGTGGTACTAGACCTGGTGTCAAGAAGACCTGAACTCAAATCTGGCCTCAGACTTACTAGTTGTGTGACCCTGGGCAAGTCATTTAACTTCTGCCTGCCTTAGTTTTCTAAACTGTAAAGTGGAGATAATAGTAGCAACCACCTCCCAAGGTTGTTGTAAGGATCAAATGGGATACTTGTAAAGTGCTTAACACAGGACCTGGTACATAATAGGTGCTTAATGCCTGTTCCTTTCCCTTTCCCCCACAGCATCTCCTTCCTCTGCCCTGCCCTTCTTCTGTGACCCTGGTTGATTGGCACCTTCCTGCCTGTGATCTCAGGGAGGGAGACTAATGAGACTCACCTCCATAGAACCCTCCTTATAAAATTTCCGTACTACCCAACTGGGGAGTTCCCTGAGCGACATGAAGATGGAGGCAAGAGTACAAAGGAGAGTTTGATGGATCATTGGACCAAATTCTAAGAACAGCCTCTTACAAACCCACCCTGGCTTCCCTTGTGCGGCCACGGTGAAGACTCCCTTGCAGTACTTTGGTTGTATCATTTCCTAGCCCTTCCCACGCCTGTTTTTGGAGTCTTTCCCAGCTGATGTCTGGGGGGGAAGGGGGGAGGGCTTCCCTAGTTTGAAGGTATCAATCCTGGCACTGGCTAGGGAGGAGGTTGTAGGCTGCCCCAGTGTCCTTCCCTTGTTGCCTCTGCCCTCCACCCCTCAGGTTTCCTTGAGCACCAAAAGTGGAGCTCCATAGCCTTCTCTTAAGAAGTCCCAATAAAAAGGCCTGTGTCTTTCAGCACTGATTGGCCCATCCAGTCCTTTCACAAAGCCTCTTTAACCTTAGCAGCAAACAGTAACCTTGTGAATTTGGCAGAGATTGTGTGTCAAAGTGTATGAAATGTATAAAACTGAAGGACTAGGACTGTTGATTTGTACATGAAGTCATGTGAAAAGACTGCATCAGAGTCATAACATATTTCTGAACCTTGAGCAGTAGGCTGAGGGTAGGTAAGAGGAGAGGAAGCAGGGGAGAAGGACCTGTGAAGTGTAGCCCCAGCAGAAAGAAATGACCCAGGGAATGCTCTCAGGTTTCTGAGCTGCTGAAGAGGGACAAAGAGCTCCTGGGATGGGGCAAGCAGAAGAAGAAAGTCTGATGGAATTAGGTCATCAAAGCAAAGGAAGTCTTTAGGGGGACACTCTCTGGATTATCCACCTGAAGTCTAACTCCAGATGGCTGCCCCTAGCAATGGTTCTGGATTCCATGTACACATGTAAGTGTTTGCTTCATGTATCTGGGAAGCTGGAAGAGCCCACAGGATATTCCTTTTCCTATGTGTCTCTGTAAGTATAGACACAAAAGACTTTGTGTATGTCGTTAGGATCATGGGTCTATTTCTGTACTGCCACCATTTTCTGTTGTGTTACCAACTCTTTTCATAGGTGAACCTAGCAGTAGAGTCCCATAGGCAATCAGCACCTGGAGTATCATTAATACTCAGTAAATTGAGAAGCAGTGGTGGCATTAGTGGAGAATATCCTGGGCTTGAAGTTGGAAGGTCTGGCTTTCCACTGGAGTCTGCCATTTAACTAGCTGGGTGACCCCACTTGACCCATTTGGGCCTCATTGTCTGAAGAATGAGCAACATAAGGTCTACCCTGCCTACTCGACAGGGTTGTTTGGAGAATGAAATAATATATGTGAAAACATTCAGTAGCACAAGTATGGCACATGTATACATGCATATGTGTGGTACAGTAGAAAAAGCAGTAGAGGAGACTGGAGAGAGGACTGACCAGAAAACTGGGACCATATGGACTCACGACCTGCCTCTGACACATCCTGACTGTGGGATCCCAAGCAAATCAGGTAATCTCTGGGTCCCAGGCACCTCTCTAAGGCTACAGGGCACATTGGTTGACATTGGTAGACAGAGATCCCTATTAATGAAACCAAGCCAAAACAAACAAAAAACAACCCAACACTATGTGTACACAATTCTTATAATATACAGTGACAATTATATATCTACCATATCTACAAAAAGCTGATCTGGCTGAGGGCCCTATAACTAGCCTAAACTCCAATCCCTGCTTTGGCCATTAGAAAAGATTAAGACCTGGCCATCTGCCCTATCGAAGAGTGCACATCCGCCAGCTCCCAACAGCTTGCAATCTCTTTCTCTGGAATAATCAAAACACCACTACCTTTACTAGACTGACATGCCAATATACATTCAGACTATGACTTGAAGTCTGCTGAGGCCAAAGCTCACACTACCAACACTGTCCCTACATTGTTCCTGGGGCACTCTTCCTCTTCTTCCACTGTGTCCTCTGAAGCCTGTTCTAATGCTAATGAAACTGCCTGGCAGAATTAGACCTATGTCCTTACCTCCAGAAGTTACTTTGAAGATAGTTCATATTTGTTGCTGTTTAGTCATTTCTGTCATGCCCAACTTTTCTTGACCCCATCTAGACTTTTCTTGGCAAAGAGACTGGAGAAGTTTGTTGTTTCTCCAGCTCATTTGACAGATGGGGAAACGGAGGCAAACTGAGCTAAGTGACTTGCCCAGGGTCACACAGTTGGTGTTTGAGGCCAGATTTCAACTCAGGAAGACAAGTCTTCCTTCCTCCAGGCCCAGCACTCTATCCACTGTGCCATTTAGCACCCCCATATTTCATATTTACTTCCAAATACATTGTTTCCTTCCCTTAGATCATAAGGTCCTTGAGGGCAGGGACTGCTACATTTGATTTGTATTCCGAGCACTTAACAAAGTGACTGTTATGAGGAAAGATATCTCACTATAGCTTGTGGAATTCATTAGGGAATTGTATTAGAGAAAGAGCAAGGTAGCAGTTTAGGGTTTACAAACAAGGAAACTATTTCAGATCCCATTTAACAAAGGGCTGCGTAGTCAATGGATATAATAAAGCCTAATGACCCCGACTGACTATAGAATTGATGGGAGGCAGGGAAGAGAGAGGACCAGAAATACCGGGCTTCATCCCCCCTGTCCCTTCCATGCGTCTCTTTCCAGCCTCCACGTCACCTTAGGTTCCCCACTTGGTCTGTGGGCCTGGAAGCATCCCAGAGCCAGGACAAGCCCTGAACCCGGGGCAGGGAGCTGGCCAGTCCAGGGACTTCGGCCTTGGGAGGAGGGTGTTCTGCTTAAGATAATACAGGGCAGATTATTCCATCATCCCAGGGGGATGCTCCGCTTTACCTCGGCAGCAAAGCCAGGGATATCGGCCAGGCCCCGGGGTTCCTCTGCGCAGACCCCCTCCCCACTTCGCAGCGACTTGGGGGGAGGTGCCGGGAGGCTGTTGAGCCCTCTCCCAGCAGGGCTCCCACGGGAGCAGCCACTTCCTGAACCTAGCCGTCCATCCAAGCTCTCGGTTTGCCCCCCAGTGAGCCTGTACTGTTCTTGCTTCTTTGGGCCAAGGGTCAAGGTGCTCCCACCTGAGCCAGGAATGTGTGCGAGCCCCTTCCCAGGAGCACGCCAGGCGGGCGGCGCGCAGTGACCGGCCGGGTGGGGCTCCGGGACCCTGAGAAGAGAGAGGCTCCAGCTCCCCCCTCCCCACCCCACTCCCGCCTGCGGTTGCGTCAGGTGGGCCGGAGAGGAGACAGGAGGGGAGCCCGGGGGGCTGGGCTCGGTCCCCGCCTGGGGCACGCCTTCCCAGCAGCCCCTCCTCCGCTCCTCCCGCTCCCCAGGCTCTGCGGCTCGGTCCCGAGCAGGGCCGGCAGCGGCTGCGGCCATGGACACGGAAGCTGGGGATGGACCCGAAGCCACGAGCCGGCCCAGCCAGTGCTCAGGTCAGGGCTTTTGCTCATCCGGCTTCTCCTTGCCCTTCTCCATTTCTCCTCCCCTCCTCCTTCCCCAGGCCGAGGTCTCCATCTTTCCCATCCCTCTCCCCGCTCTCCCCGCTCTCCCCGCACGTCCAGCCCGCCGCTGCATCCTGCCTTGAGAGGCTCTCTGGTCATCCTTGTCCCCCCAGCCCCCGCGAAGCGGCTTCACCGCCCTCCCCTCCCTCCCTGCTCGGCTCTGACCCCGGGGCTCTTGTGGGTGCGCACAGATTCTCAGATCCCCTCTGGCACTGGGCACAGTGAAGAGTGGATAATTGGGGGGGGGGAGGAGTAGAAAATCAGGTAGTATGGTGATGATGGCATTTTATTCCCACTCCAGATAACAGAACCCCCTTTGCCATTGCCCCTTCCCTAACCCCCAAGCTTTTTCTCTTCACTTCCTCTCTCCCGTTCCCTCCATCTCTACCTTCTGCTCCCTCTCTCATCTTCCTCTCTTTCCTAAATATACATTCTCTGGCTTATGTATGGAGAGAGACAGAGACAGAGCTGGGTTTAACAGACCTAGTCAGTTCTGACTGTCCAGTCAAAGTCAATAGTAGAACTGGAAATATGGGAGATAAGAAGCAGTAGATGTGGGAATGTAAGCAGGGGAAGGGGAAGGGAGTGATTCACAGGGTCAGGGTCAGCAGCAGAGCTGGGTGTGGAGGAAGGACAGAGAGAAGATATGGGGACCTGTGCTAGGCAGGAGGGGGGGGAGGGGAGAAGAGATTCACAGAGCCAGGGTCAGTTGCAGAATTGGGGGTGGGGCAGATAGAAGCAGATGTAGGGGCCTGTGTTGGGGCAGGGGCTGTCCAGAGAGTCAGAGTCAGAAGCAGAGCTAGGGGTGGAGAGTGGGCAGAGAGAAGCAGAGATCTGTTGTAGAGGGGATTCACAGTCAGGGTCAGCAGCAGAGGGGGAGTAGGGCAGGCAGAAGTGGAGACCTACAGTAAGAGGAGGGAGTTAGAACCGATGGAAGCAGTAGAAGTGGGGGACCTGTGTTGGTAGGAGGAATCAGAGTCAGGAATCAGCAGCAGAGCTGGGAGTGGGGCAGCCAGCAACAGCAGCAGAGATGAGGACTTTATTTGTATTAGGATGGGAGGGGGGAAATTCAGAGGCAGAGTCAGGTGGAGGGATGGCAGTGGGGTGGGGTAGAGTAGAAAGCAGCAGCAGAAGTGGAAACCTGGGCCAGAATGGGGATGATGGCAGGGCCAGGGTCAGCAGCAAAGCTGGGAGTGGGGTGGGAGAGTACAGCAATTGGAACCAGCAGAGGGGCCATAGCTGGGGGATAGGGGACATCAGAGCTAGGAATGGGGAGATGCTTGGACTGACATTAGGATTCAAGCACCCATGACTTGCCTAGGATGGGTATACTCCCCAGCCTTTCCTGTGCCTCTCATACTTCTCTTTCCATAGGATTTCCAGTGACCCCTGCAAAGTCCTGTGAGGGATCTGAGGGCTGTGAGAGGAAGAAAGGCCAATGTTGGGGATCCCTGGAGCGCTGGGGTCAAACCATGGATGGTGAGTTTTCTTGCCCTAAAATGCTTTCTTTTCTTTCTCCCTTCCTACTTTTCAACTCCTTTCTTCTCTCCCTCCCCCTGCAGCTCCTAGCTTTGACTCCATTATTTCCCCCGAGCTTTTCCTAGAACCTTCCTCATCTCAAACTAAGGCCCAGTAGTCACCCTAAGGCTTTGGGGAAGGGAAGCAACTACTTCAAGGTTTCTTCCTGAACACACACGACTTAACTAGGGTCTATCTCATGGGGCTGACTCTGCTAGAAGGAAGCCACACCACCCCAAAAGATTTCCTGATGAGCTTTTTCATCTGAGACACTGGTCCTCACTTCATCCCAACAATGTTACCTGCTCCTGCCCCCAAAATTGTGGTCTGTCTTTCAAGCAAGGCTCCCCTCTCCCCACAGCTTAGTCCTTCAAGGTTGGAAGGAAGACACCAGAGTGGAAGAGGCACAGTCTTATCCAGAGGGCTACAATTCAACCAGCATTCTGCTGCACTGCTCTCTATGAAGCCATCCCCATTCAGGGCTTAAGGAACATATTATCACCTAGGGAGCAATCCCACATTTGCTTCTCTGGAGCCCAGATGGCTTCCAAGGCTTCTACCCAAAGTCTGAATTTCCCTAGGCCAGTGGTCAAGCAGATGTCCTGGGAATTGATTCTTGACCTGGGTGAGGGCTTGAAATCAATAATTCTACATTTCTTTCCAGCTCTCTGATTCTCTCTTTACTTGTCCCAAGTTCCAGCAGTCAGAACTAGAAGGAGCCAGGTATTCATGGGCAAGCTTTCCTTTCTTCTCAGCATCATGCTTTGAAGCACCCCCACCACCAAAAAAAAAAAGCCTGTCATTGTGAGAGGCCCCACCCAAATGAAACTGGTCAGCAAACTCCAGGAAAGGTCAGGGAGAAAGATGAGAATACCCTGAGCCCCAATTCTATAGGCATCAATTGAGGGGGTGTCACTGGAGATCTGCAGATCGCACCAATGCATCATCTCTACCTGGCCACCTTGACTGGTGTAATCATTTGCAAGTCTGAGACACCTCAGCTATAAAAAGGTGATCCTCATGCTGTGTGTGTGTGTGGGGGGGGGGATTTGGCTCACAGGGGAAGTATTGCTCCCAGCTCTGTATGAGGAGGAAGAGGAAGAGGAAGAGAAAGACAACAAGGAGCAGGACAGCGATGTGAAGTCCCTGAAGGAAGACAAGCCTCGGGGGCTGAGCCTCACTGAGACTGAGCTGGAAGAGCTGAGGGCCCAGGTGCTGCAGTTAGTGGCCGAGCTGGAAGAGACAAGGGAGCTGGCTGGACAGCATGAGGATGATTCCCTTGAACTACAAGGTGAGTGGACTCTAGGGTCCCAAGCTCTCTGCCCCTCAACATGCTGAAATCTGACCTTCTCTACCTTCTTCACCTCTGGTGAAGCTCTTGAAACCTAACTAGGGGGAATCTGGCAGGAAGGGAGGGAAGGTCTAACCCAAACCAGAAAGCTCTCAGCTCTCAGTGGGGGCCCTTCAGCCCACTCCCCGTCCTCTATTTCAGGACTCCTGGAGGATGAGCGATTGGCCAGCGCCCAGCAGGCAGAGGCCTTCACCAAGCAGATCCAGAAACTCCAGGGTAATGCTAGAGTTTGATGGAAGAAACAAGGGAGAGGGAAATGGTGGGGTGGGCTTTTTTTGACCATTTTTCAAGGGATTTTTCTCATGCCATCTCTCTTACCACTTTTTTAGTTATCCAAGATGATCTTTTTACCTCTTCTTTATTATTCTTTCATTCCTCTGTCTCTTTGGATTTCATCTTCCACTTTCAAACCCGTACCCCATTCTTAGCTCTTTTCCCCTGGCTCTTCTCTCTTTATTCACTCATCTTTTATTGAAACTCCTCTATCTCACTCTTCTGCTTCTTCTCTTACCTTCCTTTTTGCCTCTAATCCCCGTTTCTCTTGCTCATGCATTCTCCTTTGATGTTCAGGTCAGAACCAGGGGTAGGTGAACTGGTTGGATGTTGGGATGGGTGACTCAGGAGTAAGGTCAGGGTCACTCTGGCTCCCATTTCCCTTCAGGCACTCGGCAGTGCCGCATCCATCTTGGCCAGGTCACATTCCTTGTGACCCCTCTTTGCTCTTTATCAGGAATCTGGGATAGGGCAAGTGAGTCAACCAGAATCAACAATACCCATGGGCTACAAAGCTGTGTATTCCAGGAGGGGCTCTCTATAGCTACCAGGAGCCCAACAGATGACCTAGAAATCCCTTCCCTCTAGCTCCCATGTGCAGCTATCTTTGAGTAGCAGCAGGGTAGGTGTTCCATATCCCACAGCAACATCAAGGCAGCTTCAGTTGACTCCTTCCAGCTTCCAGTTTCTGGGAGATGTCCTAGAAAACAGCTTCAGAGCAGGCACTCACCAGGGAGGCGGTCCAGTGTGGGACAAAAGGAGGAGGAAATGGGGAAAAGAACAGAAAGAACAAAAAGATGAGCAGGAATAGAAAGCAGACAGCTAGGGCAAAGGGAAGAACAAAGAAAAGTGAAAAGGAAATTATGACAGAAGGCAGAGAGGTAGGAAAAAGGTAGACAGTGAGGCAACCACGGTATAGTGGCCAGAGACCTGGGTTCAAATTCTGACTCTGCTGCTTACTTCCAGTAGGAGCTTAGGCAAGCTGATTAGTTTCCCTTGGCTTCCCTTTTCTTACCTCTGGGGACTGCACTAGCTGTCCTTGTGACAGCAATCACTTTGCATACAGTGCCTCACACAAACCAGGCCCCTCAAAAATGCTTATTGTATTGTCCCTCTACAGTCCCTGCCAACTTTAAGTCCCTTACCTATGATCTCAGGCAGGAGTCACATCCATGTCGTTTCCATAAGATCTGTGCGGTCGGTTCTCTTGTTCCCAGGCGCTGGGGCACAGGGCCAGAACTCTGTGTATATTTATAGCTGCTGACTATGGGTGACCCCATAGCATTGCTGGCTTTGGGCAGGGATCCAATGCCCCTACAGACCCATGCACACGCCACAGCTACATGTCCACTGGCCCCTGGGGTCTAAGTATAAAAATATCTCTGGAGGACACACACACACACACACACACACACACACACACACACACACATATACATGCACGCACACACATACTTTGAAGCTGAGGAAGCTGTAGAGGGAAGAATTGGCCCTGCAGTCAAAAGACTAGGATTTCTGTTTTAGCTCTGACACTGAGCAGTTCTATGACCTTGAGCAAGCTGTTCAACTATCTCCAAGACTCTTAATTTCCTTATTTGTAAAATAAGAATGATACTGGCCATGTCAACCTCCAGGGGCTAGGGGAGGATTAAGTGAGATAGATAAAGGACAGTCTTTGGAGGCAGGAGATCTAGGTTTGATATTCCCAGCTCTGCCAATGTGCCCACGTGCGTGGCACACAGTTAGCACTTAATAAATGCTTGTAGATTGCTACTTGTTAGCTATACTAGGCTATATGCTGTCTGATGGTGCACGAGGATCGCTGATCATGGGACCTGAAGTGGCTCTGCCACTTACCCCTTGTGTGCGCTTGGGCACATCATTAATCTCTCCTGGGCCTCCGTTTCCTCATCTGTTAAAAAAGTGGGGGAGAAGAGAGTGGGTTGGCCTGGATTACCTTTAAGATTCTTCCCAGCTCTGTGCTCTTCCTAGCTCGTGCAGTCTACACCCTTTATGCCCTGAACACACGCGTTGATACCAACCCTTGTGCATGCGCGCACACGCGCACACACACACACAAACACACGAGGCTGCCGGGCTGCCGGGGCACACACCATCCCCGCCTCCCTGCAGGGGGCGACAGAGCGCTCTTCTCCCTCCTCTCTCTCCCTCCTCCCCCTCCCAGCTCCAGCTCTTCCCTGCTCTGCTCCCGTGCACTGCCTATTTCCGCCCGCAGGGGGCGCGCGCTCCTTGGGGGTAGGCCAGACCCCTGGCCGGCCGGAAGCGGCTGCCATAGCCGGGAGGTTCCACGCGCGCGGGGGGGGGGGGGGTTCCCCCCAAGGAGACCACTACACGGGCCGGTGCGATGGAGTCCCTGACCAGTGAGTGAGAACCGACTCTCCGACCCGGACCCAGACCCCAAAGCCCCGACCCGGCGCAGAAATTCCCCGCCTTACCGCCAATCAGCACAGACCCTCTCGGGGCCCCGCCTCGTCCCATCACGCCCCTTTTAAGGCCCCGCCCTACTCCTGCCAACTCCCGGGGAAGCCCCGCCCCCTTCAACTCCCAAACAAGTCCCACCCCCAGCGCCGAAGCCCCGCCCAATCCCGGCCACGCCCCCTCGCCTGCCCGCGGTCCTCCGAGCCCTGGCCGGTGTTAGAAGGCAGTAGGAATTGTAGACAGCAGGGCCCATGGTCCTAGCCAGACACCACCTAGGTCCCTCCCTCCTTTCCCATCCCCATCCGTCCGTCTGTAAGTCCATCAGCAGCCTTTAAAACTGCCACGTGGTCAGACGGCTGATGCACTGCTGGGCATACCAAGACCCCCCCAAAAAGAGAAACAGGCCCTACCCTCCTGGAGCTTGCAGTCTGTAGGAGCGAGGGAGGGCCCCCAGCATGTCCAGGAATCCGTAGATATAAGATATGTACAAAGTAAGTAAGGCGCCCTGGCGGGGCGGCCCGCAGGAAGCTGCCTAGTGCTTGTGCTGTGGTCCGGCCGGCCTGGGAAGCCTGGCTTCCACGCTGGCCTCCCGGCTCGCCGGCTCACGCCCGCTCCTCCGCTGAATGGGCGCTGGCCATGGGAAGACCTGAATTCTAATCCTGCCTCCGTTTCTAAAATGAGTACTCTGTGGCCTTCAGGATCTAAGTGTATGTGGTGTGTGGGAAATGACCTCTGCTGTCGCTTCTGGCTCCAAGGATCCCAAAGAAATTGTGGGGGTAGCAGGGAGGGACAGAGCAAGCTGCACAGAAAGGCCCCGAAGAGGGTGGCAGGAAGTACCTGGAATCATTCTGGAAGACTCAGGACAGGGACAGGGTGAAGTCTGGGACTGCATGTCTGAACCCCAAGAAAGAGAATGTAAGAATGTCCCAAGTATTGTTCTCCTCTCTAGGTGCCACTGTTTAAGAACATTGATAAGCTGGAGAGCACCCAGAGCAGGGCAGCGGGGATGACAAGGCCATGAGTCCATGTCATAGGAGGACAGGCTGAAAAAACTGGGAATGTTTAAGCTGAAGAGGAAAAGTCTGGTGGGGGAGGGGAGAAGGGAAAAGAGATAATAGACTTTAAAGGTATCAGTCATGGAAAAAAGGAGTCTGAGTGGTTAGATCTGGTCCCCAAGGGAGGAACAAGAGCTTGGTATCCCAAAGAACTTCTCCCAAGGAGAGCTGCCTAAAAGTGGAAGGGATTGCTTTGGGAGGTGGTGGGCTTCCCCTCAGAGGGCTGCTAGCAGACTTGGTAGTGATGTCTCCATGGAGAGACGTGTGTGGATTGGAGTAGATGGTCCCAGGTCTTTTTCAGCTCTGAAATTCTATGATTCTGTGAAGTGGCTTTTTGCCAAAAGCAGTATTTTTTAGGCCCTCTTTTTTTCAGCCATGCATTGGAGAAACTTTATCCAGTGAGGCCACCACCTTTCCAGGTTCATCTCACTCAGCCTGGCCCAGTCAGTCACAACAATCTTGTATCATGCCCATTTCTATCTTAGGATTTGGAGCTGAAAGGGACCTTTGAGGTCATCTAGTCCAACCCCCCTATTTACCGATGAGGAAATTGAGACCCAGAATGAGTGCCAGTACATTTTCCTTACTCTATTCAGGACTCAGGTCTTAGCCTACTTCCTGTAAGGAGCTTTCCCTGGGTGACCTTCCTCCTTCTGTCATCACTGCCCTCTAGCCTGTTCTTTCAGGAATGATCTGTACAGACCATACTTACTTTACTCGTATGTTTATGCATATTGCTGCTTTGTGACTGTGCTGTCTAGTTATCTCACTTGTATGTGTTTTGTGTTCCAAACTAGACCATAAGCTCCTCAGAGCCAATACTGTCCATTCTAGTCCTGAGTTCTAGAACTGAGTCAAGCATCGAAAACATGCCTGGGTCAAGCACCAGGAAAGGTCCCTCCAATTCATTTTTACAGAAAAATTTTCTGGGGGGAGGGGATGTGGAATGGGAACAGTAGACCTAGGAATCCTGGTCGGTGGTGGGGAGACAGAGGCCAGGGCAGCTCAGGGCTCCTTCTACTGAAGCCTGCCCCAGGCAGACCAGTGCTGGTGCAAGAAACAGGAGCAGGGTGGGACCAGGCTAGGGAGGAGCTCACCACCTGGAGCTGTTGGAGAGGGTGGCTGGGGAGGATTTGTACCATTCGGTAGCCTCCTGTTTTAATGAATTATTCTTGGTAATAGTGGATAGAATACTGGTGTTGTAGTCAAGAAGTCCTGCCTCTAACACACATTGGCTGTGGGACCCTGGGCAAATTGTTTAATCTCCTCATGACCTTGAAAAAAACTGGCTAAGCTGTAGAGAAGGTGCTGGCCTGCATTAATAGAGGACAGTTCCTCTTCTGGGAGTTTCCTGTACTATTGAAATCCCAAATCCAGTCACTAGACTTCCTGCTAAAGGGAAACAAATACTGTTGGTGTCCTCTAAATTTGGGTCCACTGACAAAGCCCTGGTTGCCCAGTCCTAGTTGCCCAGCTCTGAAGCTCCCTGTAGGCAGGGACTGTCTTCTACTTCTTTCAGTGCCCAGAGTAGTTGTTCAGTAAACACTTGTCAAAGGAATGGCTCCCAGACACCCAGCATTACCCACGTTCCTCCTGTGGTTCTGCTCCCTAGCTTCTGGGTTCTTGGTCCCTGCTAATGCCTCTTTCCTTATTTTCCCAATAATAAATTTCTTGTGTTTCAAGATAGGCAATTACATATGACAATATACAAGTCCTTAGATCAGAGGCGTCTAAGTTTTTCTGGTAGTGTGCCATTTGTTAAAAAAATCTATTATGTGTATGCAGGTCACATTAATCTAAAGGTGTAATTGCATTCAACCAGTCCAAGCCTGCACCCTGGTGCCAGTCAGTCACACAACAGAAGCACAAAGGCAGCTGGTATTGGCTACCCAGTTTATATGTGCTAGCTAATTAGGTTAAATAAAACCAGGAGGTTAAAAAGATCTCAGGTGGAACCCAAGTTGGGTTCAGACTAGCTGCATCTGACCCATGAGCCACAAAGACAGCCAGTCTTTAGCTACTACAGATATACATTCTTTTGAATATCAATCCTTCTTTGGATAGGTGGAGGATCCTAAATTCCCATTGTCCATAGAGTTGCCACAACACGTACACAGGGGCAGTAATCAGTTGTGAATGTCCAAACTATCTACAGAAGGGCCTGCATCACTGCATCACTGCTTTACTTTACTTGGGTGACTCTGGGAAGGACATAGGAAGAGCCTGAAAAAAATGATGTGGCTGTAAATAAGAAAGGCTTGGCTATGCTCTTCAGTCATCCTTGACCCTCAATCCAGGTCCTCATGGCCTGACTAAGAGAGCAGGGCCCCCATTCTACGTTTGAGTTTCTTGGCTAGTAACTATTAAAGACCGTCTTTCTCCTACTCTGGGTACAGCTTTTTCTCTCCAGTGGGGTAAAGCCTGGGGTCCCTAGAGTTTCCTAGAAGGGAAACAAGTTAGTTCTTCTCAGGGGACCCAGCAGATTGGTGTGCCAATTGTCTGATGGCCCCAACTTGTGTCTATCCTAGGTGAGCTAAGGTCTCTCAGGGAGGAGATCTCCCTTCTGGAACAAGAGAAAGAGACTGAACTGAAGGACATAGAGCAGGAGCTGCAGCTGGCCCACGATGAGATCCAGACTCTGCGTCAAGCAGCAGAGGATGCCGCAGCGGAGCATGAGGGTGACATTGCCACCCTGCAAGAGGACCTATGCCGCATGCGTTCCGAACTCAGTGGCATGGAGCGCATCCAGGAAGAGTACGAGATGGAGATCAACTCTTTGCGGAGTGAGATCCAGTTGAAGGACTCTGATCAGTCTGAGAGTCTGGTCCTCTCAGATGTTAGCCTACTGCAAGGTACGCTATAGGTCAGGGAGGTGGGGACAAGCCAAGCAGAGCAGGGTAGCGGGGGTCTCCATTTATGGCCAGGTGCAAGACTGTTGGAGAAAGTCTTCTAAATGCAGACCACTGATTGTAGGCTTCTAGATGTAGTTATCTTTGGATAAAGTACAAATTGATGACAGCTAGGATTAGAAATCTAGGCCATCCAAGGTTCTCTCCATTCAAGAAATGTCGGTAAGATCTACCAGGGTAGAGGATATGAAGAACAGTAATTGTTGTCTGGTTGTTCAGTTGTGTCCAACTCTTTATGACCCCATGAACCTGGTCTATGGGATTATCTTAGCGTCATTTGTTATTTATTCTCCGATGTGTCCTCATTTTACGGATGAGCCACTGAGACAAATAGAGATTAAGTGACTTGCCCAGGGGCACACAGCTAGTAAGAGTCTAAGGCCGGGTTTGCACTTAGTTCTTTCTGACACCAGGTCCAGTGCTCCATTCATTGTACCACGTAGCTGCCCCTAGGAACAGTGGTAGAAAGGAGAATGAGACTGTGCAACGTGAGCACCATGAAAGAACTTTAATATCAAATTTAGGAATATGGGAGAAATTTTACCCTAGAGCCAGACAGTCAGCAGTGATGCTAGGAGTGGAGTGCAGAGCTACCAGCCAGAAAAGTATAACTTTTCTTGCAAGTTTTGGGGCAGTGAACCATTTGGGCTGTGGCATGGGGAGGCTTGCCTTGCTGTGAAATCATTTCCTGGGGGTTTGCCTGGAAACTTTGTAGAGGTCTCTAAACCTAATCCTGACTTTGAATCTAATGTCCACTTCTTGGGACTTAGCAGCTCTCGCCAAAGTTGAGAGGTTTCAAGTATGATTTAAATTAGATGGGAGGGGAAAGGGCTTGACTCTAGTAATTCACGTGTGTCCCAGACTCAGGGATTTTCCCCAAAAAATTCAGTAAGTCTCAGCTCTCATGCTGCCTCCAATTGTCTTCTAGGACCTAGAGCATAAGAGAGCTGCTTTTGTCCTGAGGACAGATTGATTATTGGGACCTCAGGAAAGCACTGCTTTCTACCCTGCTTGAATTATGTCTAAAACAGACATGAGCAAACCTTGGCAGCAGTGAAAAGCCCTTACCAGAGATTTTTAAATACAAGCAAAGAGCAATCTTATAACCTAATGCTACTCTGACAGAATTCTTATTCATCTAGACACATAACAGGGATAGTTGTGTGCATGTGCTAGCAGTAAACAAGAATAACAGTTAGACATGTTCTAATGCATCTTCAGAAGCCACCACATTGGCTAGTTTTTGAGATTCTATGAGATTCTAGTGGGGTAATCAAATGTTAGCGGATTCTTTCAAAGGTTTCTGAGAGTTTCATTTCACTCAGGGCTTTTTTTTTAATGCTTGAGAGTTCCCTAGGGGACTAACAAATGGAGAACCATAGAGGGGAATCCCATGGTTCATATCAAGCTAATGGAAACGTCTAGACCAGTCCTGTTCAGGTACAGGGAGAGACAGGGTGACAGGAAGGGCAAGGAACAGCAGCTCAATCTTTGTCACCTCTACAGTTTATCTGTACCCTATTCCTCAAGGAGAAGGGGGAAAGTATCCCATTTGTGAGCTCAGAGAGCTTTGAAGAGCTTCAGCAGCCCAAGGCAAGGGAACATCTGTTTTTAACCTGGACTTATGATGATAAGATGTTATAAGAAACCTTTGACAGAATCCACTAACATTGGATGAACCCTCATGAGGCTCATAGAATCTCCAAGGCTAGTCAGTCTGGTGGCTTCTGAAGAAGTTGGAAGGATGACAAGGAGTGGTAGCAGCACTCCTCCCTGTGTCTTGTCTTACAAAGAACTCTGAGCTCTGACTTTCCACCTTCCTTATGACCTTGGGCATTAGGGAAGCTGGCTCTTGGTACTGTTGGGCTTAGAATTCAGCCTCTTTCTATTGTGCTGTCTGTCCACAGAGGAATTGCAACAGTTACGGGACCGTTGCAATCTCTTGACTGAGGAGTACCATGCCCTGCAAATGAGTAACAGCAGCCTGTGTGAACAGCTGGAGGAGATGGAATCCCAGAGGTACTACAGTGATGACCAGCTGGAGGACTGCAGGTAGCCTGGCCACCTTATAGCTTGCCTTGTAGGGATTTCTAGAGAAAGATGGTAGGCAACATTATAACCGAGTGGATAAGGGGAATATCTCCCCTGCTTCTACAGGGTGGACCAACTCCAGGGTAGCCCAGCAGGTGTAGATACAGAGATAGACAGGTGATGCCTGAGCATCCAGCCTAGTCTGGTCCAGATCATCCCAAGTACAGAGCACCCCTAACACCCTGACCCATTTGCAGAATTTGAATCCCATTCAGGATATCCCTGGGAGTATGATTTGATCTGTCCCTGAGACATATCCCAGCGTAGCTTAGACTCAGTATCTACCTTTGTGGATAGTACAGCAGTGACTTAGCCTATC
This sequence comes from Notamacropus eugenii, assembly GCF_028372415.1. Classification (NCBI taxonomy): domain Eukaryota; kingdom Metazoa; phylum Chordata; class Mammalia; order Diprotodontia; family Macropodidae; genus Notamacropus; species Notamacropus eugenii. The sequence goes on along the minus strand of NC_092874.1, from coordinate 121,325,752 downwards.
AACTAAGGGCTTCCAGATATGGGCATGAAGTGGTCCTGAGCTAAGCCCCCCAGCTTATCTTAGACTAGCAGTCTTAGATCCACCCCAGAATCAAACCAGCTTGTGGTGGATGAAGCCTTGTAGGAATCTAGCCTCTACTCACTGCTGAGTTGTTTTGAGAATTTCATCACAAATGGCTCCCTTGTTGTACCATCTTGGATGGTAATGCCAGGCATAACACTGTCCCAATATGGCTTTGGGATTGTGGGTTACAGAAAAATGAGGGTGACAGAAAGATGGTTGGAGTCACAGAAGCAGATGTCAACGGCTGAATCTCAGACTTCAGGAATGGATATGTTTGTGGATATCATGTACAATCAGTCCTGTGAGGAGGACGAAGATGATGTTGAGCAAGAATGTGAAAGCCTTCGGCAACAGCTTCAAGTTGCTGAGAAGCAGGTGCAAAAGATGCAGAACACGGTAGGCACCATCAAGGAAGGATGCTTTCCATCACTTTCCTTTTCTTTTCTAGTGGCCTAGGTGTACAGCTCATTAGAATTGGGTAATTCAGTCCAATTCTGTTCAATGAACTTTTAAAAAAGCACTTACTCTGTGTGAGGCATTGTCCTGGGTGCCAGGGACACTGAGATGAAAAACCACCCTTCTGTGAAGGTACTTAGGGTCTAGATGGGTGGGTGCTACCTACATAGATACATGGAGGGGGGGAGTGAGAAAGGGGACCTGTCATGCTTCTCTGATCAGATGATTTTCCTGGCCCTTTTACTAGTAAAGGATGCAGTACCTTCCCCAGGCTCCTTTTTCTGTGTTCACAAGCTCCCCCATCCATCCTTTTTTCAGTGTGAGGACATGCATGCTGAAATCCTAGAGTTAAAGAACGTGCATCATGCTGAAATCCTAGAGTTAAAGAAGGTGCATCGGGCCAGTGAGGATGAGCAGAAGCACCTACAGAAGGAGCTAAAGCGCTGCCAGGATGAGATGCAGCGGCTTAAAAGTTACCAGGATAGCCTTATCAAAAGCCAGGTAACCCCTTCTTGGGAGAAGGCAGGAGGGGAGGGAGCCCTGATGCCAGGCTAGACTCCACTAACCTTTGACCTTCATTCAGAGGCATAGCCCATGGGGACCCATTTTGGGATCCATGCAATGCTGCATTCTGGATGCCTGCATCAGAGGAGAGAATAAATTGAGACATAATGGAAGTTCCTCAAGGTGTCTGCATCTGAGCAACAGTAAGGAGGGCCCTGCCATCTCTCATGGTAACTCTACTTGCCCATGTCCTCCCCACCACAGACTGAGGATCTGATGAAGAAACTGAGTGAGATACAGAAGAAATACCAGGAGAGCCAGTGTGAGCAGACAAATCTCATAAAGGCACGAAACCAGCTGCAGAAGGAGCTTCTTGAAAGCAAGGAGGAGCAGCGTAAGCTCATGATTAAGAGGGCGTCCCTTGCAGAGAGCCAAAAAAATGAGAAGGTAACAGCAGCGATGAGAGCTGAACAGACAGGTTGGGATTTCCTGGCTAAAGTTTTGGGGGAGGCAGCAGTTAGGATCAGCAGGAGGTCTTTGGCAGAACTTCTAGGTGAAGGAAAGGGAAGGGGCACAACTACCTAGAAAGAGGGCAGGACTTAGGGCTGCTTCCATCAAATCACCAACTATTGCCTTTCTGTGGATCCATGCAGCACTGCCAGATCCCTGGAGGCCTACAGCCTCATTTAGGTGTCTGCATCAGAGAAGTCCCCAAGCCAGTTAAGTAAAGGGCAAGACAGGTAAGGAAGGAGAGGCCTCCAGACTGTCAGCATCCCAGTGAACTAGGCAGAGAGGTAAGCAGGTAAGGCCCTCAGAGGGTCAATGCACTACCCAGAGTCCTCTACCATAGGAGCTGAAGGCCAAGCTTGAAGAATTACAGAATCAGTACCACAAATGCCAGGATGAAAATTTCCAGCTCTTGGAAGCACAGGATAAGTTACAAGAGGAGTTGGAGTTTTGTGGAATGGAGGCCGAGCGCCTCAAGGCTCTGGAGGCTGCCAACCAAGAGGCTCTTGAGAAGGTAAAGGCAATCAGAGGTGAGGGAGTCCATGGCAAGAGAGAGTCTTTTCTTTGGGATTCCATGAGAGGTGGGGAGAGCGAGAACCCCTCACAGTAATGAACAAAAGGAGGAGATTCATGGCTGTTTTCAGTCACACTCTTCCCTCTACTTTACATCTTGCATGCAATAGAGTATGCTGGGAATTGGTCCATTCTTAGTGGCCCCTGCTAAAACAAAAGATGAGGCTGGAGATGTCACAGGACCAGAGAAAAGAAGTGGGCAAGAATAGGGTGAAAGGCAGGCTGTTCCTAGGGTGACTTCAGTGACTGCCTTCTACATCACAGAATGTGGAGCTGGAGGTCAGGCTGCAGGACCTCGAGCAACTCTACCAGGCCAGTCAGGAGGAGCAGGTCCGGCAGCTCCAGGTGCAAGAGGACCTACAGGAGGCTCTTGACCTCTGCCAGCAGAATGTGGAGATGCTCAGGAACATGCAGTCTGAGAAAGAGGAGTCCCAGAAGGAGGACAATCCAGCCACGGTAGTGCCACCCCCACCCCAGTCCCTGTACAGGAGGCAGTGAGGCTCCCCTGGGCCTATCTGGGGAGGAAACAAATAGGTCATCGGCTAAGCCCAGGGTGTCCCCTTGAGTGGAGTGAGGAGATGCGTGTCTAGAAAGGGAAACAGCCCTGGCTGTGATACCAAGGGACACCTCAGAGTAACTAGCCTGAGTCCTGCAGTCTGAAATCTTGAAAATTTGGGACATGTACCATAAGGATAATAATGCCATATGTATATATCACTTTACATAGATCATCTCATTTTATCCTCACAACAAGCCTGTGGGAGAGGTGCTGTTATTAGCCTTTTTTAAAGATAAGAAAACTGAAGCAGGCAGAGGTTAAGGAACTTAGGATTACACGGTTAGTAAATATCAGAGGTCTTCCTGACTCTAAATCATCACTGTCCACCAGCTGCCAGCCAGAAATTTAGACATCTAGTGCTTTAAGGTTTACAAGCACAACCCTATCATTATCCCCACTTTTCAGATAAGAAAACTGAGGCAGACAAAGGTCATGCCCAGGGTCATGGCTGGTAGGTGTTTGAGGCAGGATTAGAACTCAGGTCTTCCTGATGCCAAGCCCTTCACTTTGTTCACTGTGCTGCCTAGCTGCCAGGGTTTTTCACAGCAAATTAGATAGTGGAATTATTCTAGCCATAGTCTGTTGCTCCAGGGAGAAGCACGTACAGACATGTGCTGTGTGCGTACCCTGTTATCAGTACTAGGTAGACAGACGGAGGAGAAGGGAGCCAAACGTTCGTAGGGGTCATAAGGCTCTGTGTCTAGTGACTAAAATCCCTGTTCTATCCCTAGCCTTTGCAGAGATTTGAGGAGTTCTAGGCTGACTGGCCCTCTTTGGACAGGCCTCTTGTCTTGCTTCTTTGCAGGGGTGTAAGCAGCCATCCCAATTGCTTGTTCCTAGTCATTTTTAAGGTGCCCAGGCATCAATAATTATCTTGTATGGGACTGATCTAGATGGACAGATCTGAAAGTGTGATGGAGAAAGAGATAAAATGCTTCTTAAAGACTGCCCACTGCTTCACTGATAGGAAAGGACCCCCCAGTCACTCCAGTAGGTTACCTGTTTAGAATGTGTCTGCCTAAAGGAACCATTCTCTCCAACCCTATGCTCTCATTTAGCCCTCCCCTTTCTCCTTCCTCTGGCCTTGGGGTGACTAGGTTCTTTAGCAGCATTCCTCAGGAGTCAGACTTCTCAGAGGCAGAGATTCATGTACTGAGGAGAAGGGACAGAGAGACAAAATGGACAAAAAGGAAGTACAAGTTTGCCTCTCCCTCTCACACAGCACCAGAGAAAATGGAACTAGAAGGATAGAGCCACATAGAGTCAGACCCTGTCCAGAGCACCCCACTGGCAGAGCAGATAGAACACTGGAGGGCCCAAGATCAAATGCAGCCTCAGACACCTAGTAGTTGTGTGACCCTGGGCAAATCACTGGGCTCCTGTCTGCCTTAGCTTCCTTAGCTGTAAAACTGGGATTGTAGTGGAACCAACCTCCAAGGGCTGATGGGAGAATCCTGAGATGATATGTAGAGAGCACTATGGAAGTGTTAGCTATAGTTGTTATTATGATGACCATCTGCCCTGATCCTGGAATGAGTGCTTAGAGGACTTCTCTTAGCTGCCTGGGGGTCAGAAGGAGGCCGTTCTGAGCTCAGGGGTGGGAGACAGGGCCTTCTGGGCAGAAGAGCAGCAGGCTCGGCTCCAGGGTGGCCAGCCACCACATCCACCTCCCCCTCCACAGTGTGAGGACCTGGTAGCTAAGCTGAAAGAACTGCAGGGCCTATATGATGCCAGCCAGAAAGAACTGGCCCAGCTGCAGTTCGAGCAGGCTGAGCTCCTGGAGCACCAGAGGAGGACGCAGGAGGAGCAGGGCCAACTGCAGGAGGAGCTGCACAGGCTCACCTTTCCTATGCCTAGACCCAACCTCCTTCAAAAGGTACCAGGGCATGGGGAGGAGGGGCACCAGGAAAGAGCAGAGGCAGCTCGTGGAGGGGGGTGGGTGTACCAGGAGGGGGATCGAGGAAAAAGCAGCAGTGACTCATGGCGGGGGAGGGGGGAGATGTACCAGGAAAGAGCAGAGGTGGGTCATGGCTTTAGAAACTCCCTGGCTTTCATTGTACCTGAAGAGGGAAATTGAAAGGGTGGCAGCTGACTTTCTTACTTGCCCCATACTCCCTCCATGTGGTTAATAAGAGCAGGGTTTGAGCTGCTTAATGGACTAAATGCCAAATGGAACCTTTCTTCACTCAGCCTCTGCTTGGTGCCCTTGCGGTAGTGACATCTCTCCATCACCCACCATCACCCATCCTGGGTACTAGGTCACCAGGTAGATCACCCTCTCATGGGCCAGGCCAGTCAGTAGTGGCACCCAGGAGGGATCAGGCAAAGGAGTGGGTGAAGATAACCCCCGGTAACCACCCTTCCACCTTACCCCACAGAGTCAGGAGTTGTTGGAGAAGCTGCAAGAGCTGGAAGAACTACAGACCATCTACCAGAACCGTCAGGAAGAGCAAAAAAAACTGGTGGAGAATCAAGACCAGCTATTAAAGGAGCAAGTCCAGCTGCAAGAAGACTTTCGACTTCTAAGGGAGAGCCAGATGGTGAATCCGAGTCCACCCTCTGAAAAAATGTCACCAGGAGATAATAGCGACAAGGTAACAGCAGCCACGGCTGTTTCTGGGGAGAGCCATGAGGACAGAAAGATCCTGCTTGGCTATCTGCTAGGTTAATACTAGAGGAGGAGTGCCCCAAACCCATCCCCCAAACATGTATATGCTGCTGCAGGGGCTTGGTGGGAGGGCACTGCAGGCTGTGCTCTCCTAGGACAGCCAGCTCAGCACCAGACAGGTGCTCTGAACAGCACGAGAAAGGCGGTCAGCAGTGGACTGATTCTAATGCAAGTGGCCTCTCCCCGCCACCTAATTCTTCTTACCCCCATTTCTTTATTTGTAAAACAAGTTGTTTCAGTCATATCCAACTCTTCATGACCCCACTTGGGATTTTCTTGGCAGAGATATTGAAGCAATTTGCCATTTCTTTCTCTGGCTCATTTTACAGATGAGGAAACTGAGACAAACCAGGTTAAGTGATTTCCCCAGGGTCCCACAGCTAGTAAGTGTCTGAGGCCAGATTTGAACTCAGGAAGATGAATCTGCCTGACTTTAGGCCTGGTGCTCTATCCACTGCCCTAAGGTTAAATCATGTTCTCTACATACTCTTTTAGCTTTGACTCTACAATCCTATGATTTTAGCATTTAAAATCTGATATTTAGTTGCCACTGGAGTTCCTTTTGACCAAAGTTAATAGAGCCTCCTATTTTTTTAGTAGCTGACAGTCTAGTTTTTTGTATATTCCATTTCTTAAAAAACCCATAGTATTGTGCTGACCAGATTGTTCACTGATGAACCATGGAATCATCCCCTTTCAGGGAAAACACCCTAGTGGATGGAGTTCTTAAAACTCATTACCCTGTCAGTGCTGGAATTTGGGTGGATAAGAGCAGGGTTGGATAGGCCAGGAGAGCTAATACTGGGTATCTAGAAAGACCACAGGGTCATGATGGATCTTGAGAGGGGCCTGCAAGAAATCAGGACTGGGAGACCAGTTAGCATAGAAACAGGCATGTGAGTACTGGAGGTTCAGATGAGGAAGCCAGTTTTGGGGCCTAGTGTTATTGAGGAGGAGGAAAGAGGCTGGGTCTGAAAGGCTCAGAGGCTGGGCCAGGTAAGTAGAAGCTACAGTCTGAACAGACAGGTTGGAGAAGAGTCAAGGAGATCCTACAGAAGATACCAGAAACTCCGGCTAGGAGCCTAGACAGTGGGAGGGCAGGGACCCACGCACCCTAGAGTCTGGGTAACAGAGCAAAACCTAGACTTAGCAAAGCTAAGTGATGGAACCCAGAAGCCAAGTCCTGAGGAACAGTCTTAGAACCCCAGGACAAAAATTAGGGGAGCTGTGAGGGTTCTAGATCCAGACCTTGGGCAGCCCTTTAGACATTATCAGTCAAAATGATCTTGACCCTGAACCAGTGTCTTCTGAGGTAGTGGCTTCTTGGAGACTTTCTGCCATGAGGACAAAGTGAGTCACAAGGCATGAGGGCAGGTGGGTGGTATACCTGGGCAGAGAGCCAGGAGGGGAGCGAGGCAGGAAAGAGGGCACAAGCAGAGAGGCAGGTTTTATCCCTAGTGGAGATGAAGGGGTTCTCCTTTTATAGGAGGTACCCTGGGTGGTCGGGCCCTCCTTTGATTCCCAGGTGAATGCTCCAGGACAGCTGAAGGGAGGCTTCTGGCAGCTGTGGCAAGGGGGCCCTGTCTAACGAAACTTCACTGTTAGCCTCCCCCACAGCAGTCGAGTGAGCTGAGCAGCCAGATACAGGAGCTACAACAGCTGTACCAGAGCAGCAACCTGATGCAGGAGCAGCTGCAGCAGGAGGAGGGTCGGCTACAGGAGGAGCGCAGGAGGCTGCAGGAGGACCTACAGCTCTGCCAGGAGGAGATGCAGCTGCTGCAGTCTCTGACCCCATGCCTGAGCTTCGACAGCTCCAGGAGTTATGGCAAGAGCTATGCCAGCAGCATCGCCAGCAGCTACTGTAGTGTTGATGAGGATTACTATCAGGACAAGGAGACTATGGGGGTAGGAATGGGCCAGGGATGCCCACATAGTGCTGCCCCAGACAATGAGAACAGCCCTCTCTGCCTGCTATCTGCCCCTCCCAGAGGAGGAGGAGGCTAGTGCAGAGCCTCATTGCATCCCCTCTCTTCCAACAGGTCCCAGAGGTGGTAGTCTGTGTGCAGACCAAGCTGCAGACAGTAAAGGCCATGTATGTGTTCAGCCAAGATGAGCATGGCCAACTGCAGTTAGATATGATGCAGTTACTGGTGAAGCTGGGCCATCTTCAGGAGGTGCTTGATCTCTGCCAAGAGGAGCTCAGGGACTGTGAGGTGATCGAGAAAGTGGAAGAAGCCCCACCTGTTGAGGCCCGGCCTGTTGCACCCCAGTACAGCCCTGAGGTAACTGCAGCCAGGGAGGCAGCATGTCATTCTGGGGGTCACTGTGCCTAGAGGAGGGGCATGGGGCAACTCCCTAGAGGAGATGGGCCTGTGTCTGGCTGGCCACCAGCTCTTGGCCATCACTCTCCATTGAGAGCAATAGGTTCTAATCTGGTCACAAGAAAAAGATTTGAGGTTTGCAAACAAATGAGTACCAGCTGATTGACACCAGTCCCTCCAAAGGTCAATTGATGGGAGGAGGAAAAGACAAACCTGAAGAGGAGGAGCCCACAACACTGCAAGGGGCAGCCCCCTTTCTCTTTGATAACATCTCTGCTTTCTTCCACTGCCTGCCTCCCCTGGCTGCATCTCATGGGAACTTTGGAAGTCAAGCTTAGTTAACTCACTGTCTCCTTCCTGGCTAAACTCAGCCCTTTTCCCCACCCTGCTGGTGTGTTTGCCCCAGGGGAGTTTCAGATCTCCATACTGATCCTAGAAGTTCAGACTCACAGCTGAATTGACAACACAGGCCCTTCAGGCCTCAGGAGCCAGAAGTGGACACTACAATTGCTCCTAAAAAAAAAAAAATATGTCATGAGACTTCCAGGGGGTATAATGGTTGGAGGGTTGGACACCTGAATTCGAATCCTGCCTCAGACAGTGAGCTGTGTGATCCTGGGCAAATCAGTTAACAGATTTCAGCCTTTGTGTCCTCACCTGTAAAATAGGGATGATGATGAGAGCATCTACTTCACAGGGGTTTTGTGAGGCTCAAATGAGATGACATGTAAAACCCTTTGCAGATGTTAAAGTGCTGTGCAGGGGCTAGCTGTTATTTTGTTATTGTTCAGGCGTGTCTGACTGTTCGTGACCCCATTTGGGGTTTTCTTGGCCAAGATACTGGAGTGGTTTGCCACTTTCTTCTCTAGTTCATTTTACAGATGAGGAAACTGAGGCAAACAGGGTTAAGTGAGTTACCTAGGGTCATACAGCTAGGAAGTATCTGAGACCAAATTTGAGCTGAGGTCTTCCCAACTCCAGGGCCAATGCTGTATCCACTGCAGCACCTCACTGCTCCTAGGTATTATGTAATTAAAAACAGTATTTTAAAAAATTACTCACTGAGTCTAAATCATTGAATGCCTTGCATCAATAACTATTTTAAGGTCAATTTAGAGACTTACTTTCTTTTCCTTCTAACATTTTCTTTCTTCTACACCCCTCCTTCACACACACACTGCAGCATGATCTCTCCAGTAGTGGTGTCAGGGTAGGGGCTAGGCCTGGAGGCCAAGTTCCTTTTTATTTGACTGACACCCCCCCACTCCCCATCTACAGTACAAAGAGCTCCAGTGTAAGCTCCGAGAGTTGCAGCTTCAGTACCAGGCCAGCATCGATGAGCAGAGCCGGCTCCTCTCTGTGCAGCAACAGCTGGAGTGTCAGCTCCAGTGCTGCCAAGAGGAGCTTTGGCAGCTCAAGTCTCAAAAGGCCACCGTGTCAAAGGACAGCGTGGACTGGTGCAAGAGCAGCACTAAGAATGTCGGCAAACCAATATGTGCGACAGGCCTCAAGGCCGGCAAGGCCGTGTGCAATACTGGAAGTCAGGTGAGTGGCACCCAAGGAGCGGAGCAGAGCAGGAACATGGGACGCCCCACCCCAGAGGGCACTGCTGCCCAGGAGCTCCCCAAAGGAGGGCCCTGAAGCAGGGACTTTGGGGGAGTCGTGGGCCCCTTTTCAGAACCTCAGTGTTCTTAAAAGCACAAAATAAGATGCGAAGTCTAATTACCAAAATAGCACTTTTTAAAGCAAGTTCACAGACATCAGGTAAAGAATTCCTGCTTGCTGGGCTAGCCATGGAAAGATTGGCTTGAGATGGCTATGTCAAAGTCCCCTCAGATTCTGTCTGGAGGGGCTACAGATGCCATGCTAAATGATTTGGTCTCCAAGCACCCGGCCACACATTGTGGAACCTGGAGTCTCTACTCTGGAGCAAATAAATCTAGAGATGTCAAGAGGCAAGGCAGCAGATGGGGACCATTTCTTTCCAGTAACTGAACCACCTAATAAGAGAGGGTTGGCTGAAATTGGAGTTCCATTGGGAGAAACAGGGTTTGGGAGGGGAAATGTTAAAGGGAGACAAGGGTGCCTCATGTGTGGGAGCCACTAGGGCAGGAGAAGGGTGGTAAGACAATGTTAGTCCAAGTTAGCTGTGTTTATAAGCTTTGGCTTTTCTCAATTAGCAGAACCCAAGAAAGCTGTGAATGTTGTCATACGGTGCTTTGTTGAAGTACATATGGTCCAGTGCTTTTCAAAATCTTAGTTTTCTTGGGGTCGCAAGGAACATGTGTAGGAAGCTACCCCAGTAACACTATGGTCCCTTCCCTCCTAACAGAGTCAGGAGCTGGAGGTGGTTCTGTATTACAAGGCCAGCCCAAGTGAACTGGAAAGAGAGGAACCTGAGGAGCTGTGCCAGACCCTGGAGGAGGAAGAGCTGTTGCTCCAGGACATGATGGAGGAGGAGGAGCCAGAGTTGGAGGAGCCTGAGCCAGAGCCTGAGCCGGAGCCAGAGCCTGAGCCGGAGCCAGAGCCTGAGCCGGAGCCAGAGCCTGAACCGGAGCCAGAGCCAGAGCCAGAGCCGGTGCTGGAGCCAGAGCCTGAACCGGAGCCAGAGCCGGAGCCGGAGCCGGAGCCGGAGCTGGAGCCGGAGTCAGAGTCGGAGCCGGAGCCAGAGCCAGAGCCAGAGCCGGAACCAGAGCCGGAACCAGAATCAGAGAAGCCAGAACCAGAGCCAAAACCACAGATAGAATGTGTGCCCCTGGTAAAGCACGTGTTATGCTCAGATGAGGAGGAAGAAGGGCCCGACCTGTGGGACCCGCTAATCTGCCTTGAGGAGGAACCCTTGGAGCCAATCAGCGTGCAGGACATCGAGCAGGGCGAAGAGCTCAGCAAGACAGAGCCCAAGGAGGGCACCCCCATCAAGATCTCGGAGAGCAAAAAGGTACCTGCCACCTGGGCTGGGGGACGGGAGGAGGCGGACTGTCCTCTCCAGGGGAGGGCACCTCAGCATGCAGTGGAGAACCTGACAGAGGACCCAAGGAGCAGCCAATGAGCCTGAGCCAAGGGGGGCCAGGTGCCCGAGAGAGAAGCAGGCCTGCCCTAGAACAGGGCAGCAATCCCCAAACCCCCACTGCCCCTGAGAAACCAAAGAGTGGTCTGTGGAGTCCTGTGCTTGAAAGGTCTCCTGGGATGCGAGCTGGAGCAGTGCTCTAAGGGCCTGGGCAGGATGCTGCCTTCCCTGCCGCATGTTTGTGCATTGGGGTTACAGGGTGGAAGTTACCGGGTCCGCTCTTCAGCAGCAGTGTGCTGTGCTACATTATTATTCCCCAGGAGGTGCAGCATTCCGATGCTACTCAGTAGGTAGCTATGGAGGCTGTAGAACTTCCTAGCTCCTTTCCCCAGATAAAAGTCATCCCAGATGTTTTACATTGGACTAAACCAGGTCTTGTCAGGGCTCTCCCAGATCTCATCCAGCCTCTAAAGAGGACCCAGAACCGACCCACCTTGTGACCCCTCTAGGCTGACTGCAGGCCTTCTAGATTGGAATTATTCTGGATCCAATTCAGGGAATCTTGGTCTTTCCCTCTCCTTGTCTTTCTCCCTTCCCCCCTGCCCCTCCATTTCCTTTCTCCTCTAGAGATATCAGTTTTTAAAGTGGGACTGGGGAAGGGGAGGATTGGTGAAAGAGAAAACTCTTCTTCACTAACTCCTTCTGATAAAGTACTGGTGTCCCTTAAAGGAGTGACCTATCATCCTTCTCCTGGGAGCCTGAGTGAGGCAGGCATGTGGCCTCAGGCTTCTCATGAAGAGAACTCCAAGGTTCTACTTGAGCTGGAGCTCTCCAGCCATAGGGGAGGGAAGGCTGAGGGTGGTGGGCAAGGCGGGGGAGGGGTGTGCCAAGGGCTCGAGGAGCGCAGGAGGGACTTGTGTTGGGCCAGGATGATGCCTCCTCTCTCGGCTGCGGCTCAGCCCCTGGAGCTTTGCCCCTGTGGCCCCGCAGCAGAGGTGCTGCTCACCTGCTCTTTAACCTCATGATTTCTTTCCTTCCTCTCTTCCCTCTGTTTTGCCATTTTCACTACGTGTTGGCTTCATTTGTTTGCGTGTCTTTTGCCTTCCTCTCACCACCTTCATATGTCCCCGGTGCTTCTGTTCTCACCTGACTTGTGGCAGCCACCCCCTGACCCCGACCCGCCCCTCTTCTCCCTGCCTCGCGTAGGCCTGGTGGTCATATCGGCTCTGCTCTGGTGCTGGTGGGCTGAGACCTCATCTTAACACAGGTACTCGTATCGCTTTCTCAGCATCTGGGTGCCAGAGGGGAGGTGCAGGCGGTCCTCATGGCTTCCTCCTCCCTTCCTCCCTCTCAGCTTCTGCCGGCTGCTTCGCTCTTACCCCTTCCTTCTGCATGATGCCCAGGGTTGAGCATTAACACCTGGGCCCTAGTCCTGGCTGCTCCCTGAACTTCCCACAAACATTCTGTCCATCTCTGAACCTCCAAGGAATGACTGTGTGCCTCTCAACAGAGAGTTCCTGGTCCTCCAATGGAAAAGATTTTCTTAAGCCCAGTACAGTTCTTGGTTTGGCTTAACCATCTTTTCCTACCACCCTTGAACCCAGTTGCCCATTGAGTTCTCTGAAGCTACTACCTGGGTCTACAAGAGTGACCTGGACTCTGGCTATGGTTAGTTCTGTGCACCTCCCCACTGCCACTACAGGGCTCAGGGGTGGAGGTCTGAAAAGCCACTACGCTGCCTCGCCACTCATAGCAGAGCAGTCTTTAATAGTTCCTTCAAGGGAGTGGAGGCATCACAGCTTCATCTTTCATTTTCTCCTAAAAATGTTTCAGTTAGAGACAATTTACTCACACACATACTCATGCTCATACACACACTCACACACTCACACATACACACTCACTCATAAACACACACACTCATACACACATACACACTCACACACATACTCATGCTCATACATACACTCACACACACACTCATACACACACACACACACACACATACACACACACACTTATAAACACACACACACGCACTCACACACACACATATACATACACACACACACTCACACACACTCACACTCATAAACACACACACACGCACTCACACACATACACACACACACATACATACACACACACACACATAGACTATGCTAGACAGAGACATGTCTGTTTCCCATTTACCTCCTCTCCATGCAAGGCTTCTTGTAATTGGTTTCAAAGACAAGATTTGCTGGAGTAGGGATTGTCCGTTTCTCCGGGGATCCCCACTCCAGAGAAGTGTGCTGGACTTCTCTCACCTGGATGTGGTCCATGGAACTGGGCCTCTCAGCAGGATGCACAGCAGTGAGGGGACGGGGCCATGAGCAGGAAAGCTCGTGTCTTCCTAATGCTCATTAAGGACCTTAAACCTAACTTTCTCCTGGCCTATTTTCACCCCATAAAAGAGTAAAGAGTAAAGAAAGCCTCTCTCCTTCTATTTATTTTCCATCTCACTGAATCAAGGTCAGGCAAGGGGCCAAGCAGAACTTACAGCAGCTGGCAACGTTCTTCACCATGTGTACATTTTCTTTCCATCCTTATTCTAACTCTCTTCCTTTCCTCCTGTTCCCCACCCCCATCCCACCTTTTCTGCTTCTTCCCAGTCTTTGCTCTAGGTCTGCCAGTGACAGCCAGAGGCATTACTGACTCTGCCCTAAAGCTTCCTCTTTTTCCTGGGTCTTCTCCTGGATCCTGACCCAGATCTTTAAACCCTAGGTTGGAGGATACCTAAGGTTTTCAGCCTCCATCCACTTACACTATTTAGCAGCATCTCAGACTCACTGATTTAGAATTTGAGAAGCAATTTGTGGCTGATGGTCTAGCTGAGGCTGGATGGAAGCACCCTGGGGCAGGATGGGGGTGAGGTAGAGGGCAAGGGGGAGAAGAGGTAGTATTAGGACAAATGAACAGAAAATCTGAACTCTGATCCTGCTTAGGCCATTTATTAGCAGTGTGCCCTTGGGCAAATCAATTAGCCACTCAGTGTCATCATCTGTAAGGGAGGGATAATAGTATCTGTCTTATCTACTTCAGAGGGTTGTGGTAAAGATCAAATACGATAATATATGCAAGTGTTTTGTCAACTGTAAAGCATGATATAATATAGGTTAGTATTAGGAAAGGATGCAATCTAGGTCCTGTCTCCCATGGCCACCTTCTGTCATCTTTGGAGAGCAGCTCTTTGGCCAGTCCTCAAATAGTCAGGAGATCGCTACAGTCATAATATTGATGACTTTGAGGGTCTGGGATTTCATCAGTTTGGGGACTCGATTCAACAATTCAGATTGCGACTCATACACACCTTCTAACCTTTGGGACCCTCACGTCTGTTTTGCTGTCAGTCCTGCACCTGCTAGGGGCCCTCATGTAGATCAGATTCTGATGAGGCGTGTGAGCTATCCAGGTATCCCTTGGGCTGGCTCTGTGAGGAATGGACCTTCCTTCTTAATCAGATGCCTCTGATGGCATCCACTGTGGTACTTCTGCAGAATCGATCTACGATTTAAATTCTCAAGAGACTATTCCACAACTCCAAGCCACACACCATCCCCAAAGGATGTTGATATTTATAATGATCAGGGTGGAAAAGCAGAGTGATGTAATAGAGAGTTAGCCTCAGAGTCAAAAAAATCTGGATTCAGGGGTCACCTACCTTTTATACATGTGGTCAGTATGACCCTGGACAAGTCACATAACCCCTCAATGCTCCAGGCTTCTCTTGGGTGGGAAGCAGCACAGCCAATACCACACTTTAGGGGAGAGGAAGTGTCTTCCCAAGAGCATTCTATCCTGGGGAAATCATGAGTCTGGTTCAAAAAAAAAATTGACATTTCAATTGCTTTCTAAGGTTTATAAAACAATTTCTGTACATTATCTCATTTGATTCTCACCAAAATAGATACCCTTGGGTGTCATTAATCCAATTTTGCCAGTGAGACAACTGAGGCCCGGAAAGGTCATTACATGCCTGTGGTCATACAGCTAGCAAACAGGTGGAATTCAAAGCCAAGCACTCCTCCTATCACATCAGCCTCCTGCTTTGGGTTTTCTTGTGCCTAGCGTCACAAGTGAAAGATGTAACTTCTTAAAGTATCCCTCTTTCTTGCCCTCCTCCCCTCATCCCCACATCTGGACTTGCCTCTCCAAACCTTGAAGGTTACCTTACGTTATCTTCCCCATTCAACAGAGGAAAAAAACTCAAAAAGAGGTTGTGACCAAAGGGAAGTGAGTGAAAGGATATGTGTGAGAGGCCAATCTGGCCGTGGAATCTGGTGGGGTCCAGGTTAGGTGACCCTACTTGTTCACTGGGGAGTGAGAAGGTAGGAGGAGCAGAGGCCAGAAGAATGGGGCCCTGACTGTAGCTTTATCTGACCTGATGAGGAAGGGGCCTGGAGGCTCGTAACTCACCGTTGTTTTTGGTCCCTACAGAACTTGTTTGGGATGTGGAAGCCATTGGTGTTCCTGGCCATTGCGGCGGTGGCTCTTTACGTGTTACCCAACATGAAGCAGCCGGAGACAGAGTTCTACTTCACAGAGTGAAAGAGGTCTAAGCCATCTGGTATGGCTGACCCATAGTGTCCATCACCTCCCAGCAAGACAGATTGGGCCAGGACTCCGTTCCCACTCATTAATCCCATATCTCCTGGTGGTCCCATCTTTGCAAGCTTAGTTTACCCAGCTCAGAAAGGCCCACAGGGAGTTCCTGTCACCATTCTTCTGCCTCCCACAAGAACCTGGGCTCCTTGTAACTAAATATCAGCTCAATTACATGAGAGTTTGTGATTCCTTATTTGCTCACCCCATCTCACATGATAGCCAGGCCAACAGTTCACCTTGGATCTCCTGTCTCACACAAGTCTGAGACCCCCAGATGCATTATTTCCTCAGGCCCAATGTCCAGACTCCATTTCTCCTCAAACTTCTTCTTTTCTAGCTGTTTGGGAACAAATACACCAGAAATTCAGTCATGCTCATTCAGCAGGTATTTGTTGATCAATTGCTGTGTGCAAGAAAAGCCTGGAGTATCAATTTTGTCTATTTTGTTTTTCCCTTGCGGAGGGAGAGAAAATAAAGGGAGTTAGCAAGAACATCTGGAGATAGGAGGTTTTTCTAGTGTTAATGCAGCGTAGATAGTACCAAGACTAGATGAGGGCCACCTCAGCGTCCTGAGATCCTTTTCAATGTGGAAGCTTCCACTCTCCATGGTTATAGCTGCACACATTAGGGCGGGCACTCCTCTTTCTCCCGATCTGCCTTCCCCTTGAGACAGAGCTGTACTGGGTCTAACATAATCAGCTGGATTCTACTTGCTCTGGAACTGACCACTACTTACCCGATGCCATCCCCTTCTCTTCTGTCCCAGGGCAGAGGGGCACCTCCCTGTAATCTGACCTACCTCTAGCCACTATTTGGCTGGAGAACACTATGCATAATAAAAATCCCAGGAAGCTACATGTAGCCTGGGTACTACTTGAACCTGTAGCAAAGCTGATCTAAATGCTGAGCTGGAATCCAAGGTTAAGGCTGGCCACAGGTAAAGGGTCTGACTAGTGATCACCCTGTTTGGGCGCTGATGGGCTTTCATCTCACCCTTCAATGGACCACCCTTTTCTTGAACTAGAAGGGAGATAGCATTTCATTGCATGTTTCCTCAGACAACACCTTTCTTCAGAATCCAGGGTTCTTTTCTTTGGGAACATCTTTCCAAACCATGTAAAAGGCTCTGCCATATCTCCTCACTTGAGGATTGGATAGCTATCTGAAACCTTAGCATGGCTAACCCAGTGCTAAGTCCTGAGCCTTTTTCATTCTTTGTGATTGATGTGCTTATAAGTTACTCAGTTTGCTCTGGCACACCTCTAGGGAAAGGGGAATGAAGAGAGAAGGGCATCCTGCAATGTTGGTGGTTCAGTTGCTGTGGAGGGAGTGAGGAGCACAATGAAGGTAGAACTGAGGGAGCCACAAATTATTCACGTCTAAGGAAAAAGCCTTTGGGTTATGATTTAGGTAAGTGGAGTTTGGACCATAGATTGACAGGGGGGAGCAGGAAAGCCAGGAGGCATTCTGCAAGCGGATGAGCTCTATCAAGCCCCTTAGGGGAAAAATAGGAGCTGGAGCTGAGGTATGAGGAAAGCACAACTTGCCACAATATACCTAGTTGGATCTCAAAGACGTTGGAGTGAAGAGGAATAGGGCCAGAGCCCTAAACCGGCCTCAGAATGATCTCTGCCAGTCACATGCCTGATTTGTCTGAAATTACTATGGGGTATAGAGGGAGATATCCCTCAATTCTTAAAAAACAGGGTCCTTGGTACATGGGGACCCCAGTTCAGCTCAAATGGAAAAGAAGTATGATTTATGTAGGTGACTGGCAGGCTGCCCTGTAGGAGAAGTGGAGTCAGGAGCTAGATTGGGCAGCTTGGGTCTACAGGGACAGGTCAGCAGGTGGTGAGTCAGGGGGTTATAAGCAGCTTGTAGCCCCAAATACTTGGCTGATGAAACCCCCTGCAAACCTCTGAGGGGCCCCCACATGGCTCAGGGGAAAAGGACAGACTAATTCCTTTGCCAAGAGATGGATGGTGGGGAGAGAGAGGGAGAAGTGAAGGAATGGGGGGGGGGGACAATTTGGCAAGACCAAGATAAGCATTGTGCACGGTCTGTTCCAGCCCCATGTTGCTACCCGTCTCAGGGCAGCGGCTCATGGACTATATTGAGGGCTGAGTCACCATCCCTGCTGGGTCAAGCTGACTAGCGGGGCCCTGAGTCAGGACCCAATTTATCCTGGAGAGCAGCAGGCTCAGGTTGCACTGGGAGAAGGGGGAGGGCAATGGAGGGGTGACGGGAAACATCTCCTGGCTCTGTTCCCTCCTCTACCCCATTCACTCCCCTGTACACTAAGCCGTTTGGGGTTGAGGTAGTAAAGGGAAGGTCATCTCTTTGTGGGCCTATCCCCTTCCCTGGCACTGTTCTCGGATTCAAAGGGTCTCCCTTAGTTACCCATGATTGATTGGTATTTTCCCCAAGGGAGCCAGGAACCACTACTACCGTCCCACTAGTGCTAGTGGGTCACCATAGGGATGGTTAAATATTTTGAGTCCTAATGACATGAAATCCCTCAGTGTAAGCCTCAAACAACCCTACATCAACTTCAAAGATCATACACTTATAGCGGTCAGGGCCCTGAGAAGCCTCTCATTTTATAGATGAAAAAACTGAGACCCATATTGGTTAAGTGACTTGGTCACATACGCAGTAAGTATCAGAGGCAGGATTTGAACCCAGGTCCTCGGACTCAGGACAGTGCTCAGTGTGCCAGTGTACCAAGCTATCCTAGCAGCTAAAGTTTAGGAATCCAGAACCAGGGACTGTTCTTTCCCAGTTCCCCAACCTTCAAATTTCAGTTTTATGGCATGGGGCCCCATGGGTGTGATGGAATCAAATATCGTGTTCTCCATCTTTTTTTTTTTAAGGTTTTAAGAATACTCCTCCAGCTTCTTTCCCTCCTAACTCATTTTTGTCCAAGGGAGACAAATCTATACACACCCAGGATCTGGGGAGCTCTTTATGGGGCATCTTGGTTCCTGAAGCTCAAGTGATGGACAGTAGTGATTGCCATGAAATGGCTTTGTGGGTGGGATGTGAATAGCTTGGTGAAGAGGGAGACTGAGTGAGTGGGGAGTAGGGGAGGGAGGTGAGCTGCAACCAGGACAGTGGAATTCCTTAGTATCACGTCATAGCCAGCAGACAGAACATGAGCCCTGGAGCAGAGGGCTATTTATATTCCAACTTGTCACTATCAGGGCCCCCAGAGCTGCCCTCCCCCCACCCCACTTTACAACAGCCACTAGCCAGGGCTACCCCAATGTCTCTGTCCCTGATGATTTGTACTCCTTTTCCTACTTAAATTCTGAGAACAGTCTCTTGGGGGAGGGAAGCATATAACACGGCTATAACACCCCCCCCCAAAAAAATAACAGTACTTTCCCATCAATGTCCCTAATGAGAGCTGTGACCTTGGAGAAAGAGCCAGCTAAGTGCCCCATAGCCCCCCTCCTCACAGAACTTGGTGAGTCACTCACTACAATGGCCCCTAAAACATTCCAAAAGTCTCCTCAGCTCTACCATTTTGGAAGATGGCAACACTGACTGAGTCAGGGAGTTATCTGGTTTGAGGTCTTCCCATTTGCCTATCATGGAGAGGTTGGGGTGCAGCTAATTCCCTCCAGATCCCCTATTCTAACTATTCTAGAACTGTTAAGAAAGGAGGGGTAGCAAGGATGAATCCAAACCTAGATTGAGTCATGCCTGTTTCTCTCTGGGGCTCAAGGAAGACCATTACCTATTCTATTCCTCAGTTTCCCTAAATTTGTCAACCATTTGGGCCAACATCCATTCCTGGAAGAGCCATGGATTTCCCTAGTATTAGTCTCCCCCCATCCATCCTCCCCCCATCTCCCCTGAGAAGGGTCAGTCTGATTGCTTTCCTCTCTCCAGGGCTTCCCTCTACTTCCATCCTATCTCTACCAGCCTTCGCACAACCTCAGCTCACATTCCCCCTTGGCCTATGCCAACAGGGATCTCCCTGACTGGCTGGCCAGACAGTCCTCCTTTCTGGCCAAGGATGGGCACAATGAATGGGGGTGGGGGGGTTCCCTGCCACTGAGGGGAAGGTCTGTCCTGACTCTTGTCCCTGGAGATACCATCTGAGTCAAGGTCTGGGGTCTGGGGGGATGGGGAGCGGAGAGAGGTGACTCATGGCCCAGCATCAGAACTTTTTCCTCACCCATTTCTGAGGCTGATCCTAAGTGGGTTGATGACACTAAATGGGAAGGGGGGTGGTGGTGGAGTGCAGGGTAAGTACCCTAGCCCCAATCACCAAGGGGAAAACTCATTCTAGCCCAAAAGGAAGCCTCTGTACTTCAATCCCAGAATAATAGAGGAAGGCAGTTCTTAGGAAAACCTTCTCTTCACGGCCAGATAATGCCATTGCCTCTATTTCCATGTTATTATCCTGTTTCTTCCTCCCCTACCCAAATATTATACTCCTACCCCACAGGACTCTGACATAGATGATTCATAGTTGGACTTATACTTGTCCAGAGACCTCCAGCAATATTAGACTTCTGTTCCCAATTCCAACCCCCTCCATTAGACCTTAGTTTCCCCAATCTGTCTCTTAAGTCTTAGTCATGTCTGTTTCTCCTTCCCCCTCCCCCCCATCTAAGACTTCATCCCCACCTGTGACTCAGCTTAGATATGGGGGGGGGAGAAAGGGAGGGGAGCAGAAGGGGGGAGGAGAAGGCCCTATGGTACTCTCCATCTTCCTTATTCTCCCCCATCTCTGACCTTGGCGCAGGGGATTTGGGGAGCAGCGTCCTACTGACAAACCTTTGTTCCTCCGACTGGGAATGGGGGAATCAGATTGGTATGAGAGTAGGAGGAGGGACCTGGGGAAGACCCTCTCTGGTTCCCTGTCCCTCCAGATCCTCCAGGCTACTGAGGGGGTAGGCGGGGCCTTCTCCGGCCCCCCTCCCCGCCCCTGCCCTCACCCCCCGCCGGCCGGCATTCCTGGGAGGCCGGCGCTCTGACGTGAGCCTGGGGAGGGGGGCCCCCCCGCGACCCAGGGTCTTCTTAAACCCCCCGCCCTCGGTCCGGCCCTGCATTTCCAGAGCACCGCTCCGCCCCCCCAGACGGAGAGAGAGACCAGGCTCAGCAGACGAGGAAGAGGAGGAGAAGGAAGGGAGAGTCGGAGCCCAAGCCCGAGGCTGAGCACGGAGACGGACCCCCGAGCTCCAGACAGAGGCAGAAGTTAGCGAAGTGCGGGAAAGAGTCCGCAGCTCCCAGGACAGCTCCCCGGAGCCAGCCGCGGACTCTGCGCCTAGCCCAGCCCCGGGCTCCGGACCCCGTCCTCCCGACTCAGGCTCGCTGGTCTCAGCCCCTGCCCCGCCGAGCCGCCTTCGGCCCCGTCCTCCGGACTCAGGCTCGCTGGCCTTCGCCCGACCCCCGAGGCGATCGCGATGAACAACAGTAACTACCCCGAAGGCCTGGGCGAGGACGCGGAGGAGATGCCGTCCGCGGAGAAGGACCTGGCCGAGGACGCGCCGTGGAAGAAGATCCAGCAGAACACCTTCACCCGCTGGTGCAACGAGCACCTCAAGTGCGTGGGCAAGCGCCTGGGGGACCTGCAGCGGGACCTGAGCGACGGCCTGCGCCTCATCGCCCTGCTCGAGGTGCTCAGCCAGAAGCGCATGTACCGCAAGTTCCACCCGCGGCCCAACTTTCGCCAGATGAAACTCGAAAACGTGTCCGTGGCTCTCGAGTTTTTGGAGCGCGAGCACATCAAGCTCGTGTCTATCGGTCAGTGCCCGGGGAGGGGCTGGTCGGGACGGGACGGGACGGGAAGGGATGGGGAAAGAAGGGTCCTGGGCAGCCTGTGCCCAGGGGCAGAGCTTTTCCCCCAGCCAGACTTCGGGGCGGTGTCCACGCGCGGAAAGGGAGAGAGGGGGGACCTTGGGGCTTTCCATTGGCGGGTGGAAAGAGCTTGGGGGAGGAGCCTTCCGTGGTGGGCTTGAACCCGCTGGCCATTGGGAGAGGCCGTGGGGTTTGGGGTAGGGCGAAGTAGTCGGGGAGCCCTAGTAGGGAGCGGGGAGGAAGGAGGGTTCAGCTACTAGAGCAGAGAAAATCACTGGCTCTCCCCTACCCACACCAACCCAAAGGCGCAGCACTTTTTCCTTCAGACACACAGACACAGACACACAGACACAGACACACAGACACACACACAGACACAGACACACACAGACACACAGACACACAGACACACACACACACACACACACACACACACACACACACACACACACACACACACACACACACACACACCCTCTTAACTAGACGAGGAAGGGATACATCAACATGTGCCTCACCCCTTCCTCTGCCTTTCCCCCTCCCATTCCCGACACACCCCAACTTGGCTCCTGCACCTGCATCACCTTTTCTCTCTGTCTTCCCATGCCAGACCCTTGCTAACAGGTCCAACAGTTATGGGATCTTTTCAGTTTCCCCTTCTGGAAATTGTCACCTCAAAAGCACCTGTCCCTCTCTTCAGTTTTTTTGGGGGTCACTAAAACAGTAACTTTAAGTGTAGGGTTGAGAGGAGACCAGGAGGCAGGATATTAGCCATTCCCCACGCTGGCAGTGACGGGGATGGTGAGGTAGCTCCCAAGAGTTCCTTTTAAGTGAGGTGAGGTGTTGGGGGCTGGGGTAGCCTGGTGGTACTGAAGGAAGCAATGACATCTTCTCCCTCCTCTTGTCTCCCCATGCTAGGCATGTGCCTGGCAGCTGGGCCCAGCCCCTGGGGGCCTTTCCAGGGAGGGGGGAAGGGGGTAGGACCCAGCCTTTGAAACCTAAAAAGGCACTGAGGGAGCATAGGAAACATTAACCCCTGCTTGTCCTTACCCTTCCTCTACCTACCTAAGAAGGGTCTTCGTAGCAAATCCATTCTTCTTTCCTACCTCCCAAGCAAAGGGCAGGGAACAAGGGGGGAGTCCTCATATACAGAGAAGGGGGAGTATAAATGTTGAGTGTAACCAAAGCCTGAAGTTGTGTGTGAGGAGGGTTGAGGCAAAAGGAGCACAGCTGGAAGGGGGGGGGGGGGGGGAAGAGAACCAGTAACATCTGCCCGGAACTTGGAGGAACTCAGAAAGTAGAATTCCCTTCTCCTGGTTTCTATCAGGACAGGGCTGTGTGGGGGAAGGGAAAGGGGAGGGAGAGAGGAAGGAAAGGGCAGTGGCAGAACTAGGGAGCTGTGGATGTGATTTGAACAAGAGTACAGTTATGGAGGACTCTCATACCACAGGATCAGCTATTTAGAAAGGACACATGTTTCTATCAGCTAAAAATAAGGAGTCCCACCATAAGGGTGCCATCCAGAGTTCATGAAGCCTGAAGTGTTTATTATGTATATGGAGGCTAATAGTGTAGGATGGGGTCTCCACACCAGAGATAGGGGCAGCTGGGGGCCTGAAAGGGTGAATCCTTCTTAGTGGGAGGTAAGGAGAGACAGTCCCACTTAATCCTTCTGTCTATTGGGCCCCACATCCTCCCTTGAGCCACTACTAACACTGGGGCTGCCAGAATTAGCAGCTGAGATCAGCATGGGGCCCCTCGTCCTGTCCAGTCCCCTCCCTCGACTTCATGAGCTCCTTCCCCAATGACCGACGTCCCCCTACCCCACCCCCACCGCCTGCCCCAGACTGGAAATAGCCTGGCCTGGTTGTGACACAGCAAATGTCTCTGAGCTTTCCAGAAGGACAGGCCATGTTGGAGCAGGGGTGAGGGTGGGGGTGGAGGAGGAAGAGGGATGCCACTGAGGCAGGGAGTACAGGGAACAGACAGCTTCTGGGGGCTGGGGGATGCAGAGACCAGCCAAGTCTAGAACAAAGAGGGTTATGGAGGATGGAAGGGACCGTCTCAAACATATCGGATCCGGTGTAACCTAAGGAGTGGGATTAATTAAAGAAAGAACAGTGTGAAACCTCAGCGAGTAGTAGGTCGAAAGCAAATGATGGGGTTACGAGTATGTTCGCTGGCTAAGCAGAGCTTCTGAGTGGGAAGGGTCCTGTTCACCGCATCAGTCTGGAGATCCACATTATTCACAAAACTCCCAGCCTCATCCACCACCTCCAGCCCCTATCTGGGGGCCTCATCCTCCCTCATCCCATCTCTCTCCACATCTCCACAAAAAGTTTTCAGCTCAAACAACCTCACAGACTGAGCCTAACACTGGTAGAGAGGGCTCACAGAAGACTGGTATTAGAGGGAAAAGAAGTTGATTTGGGCAGTGGGGAGCAGAGAAGGATCAAGACAGAATTCTTGCTTCCTGTGGGGAAGGAGGAGAGCTGTTCACTGTCTGGGCCAAGTGGCTCTCACACATCTATGAGATAAGCTGTCAGCAATGCAGCTCCAGGGGTTAGGAGGGAGGGAGGGGAGAGAACCATTGACAATCAAGGGGTCTGCCCAGCTGTGAACAGATGTGAAGAGTTGACTTTCTGCCCTCTGGTGCTATTCTGCCAACTCTTGTTAGTCTCTTTTCTGCCCATTTGAGTGTGGGGGGAGACCCTAGCACCAGGGTAGGGGCCTGACTCAGCTTTTTCCCGTTGGCACTGCTGACCCAAGATGTCTCTGCCTGGGTATCTGAAGCTAGAATTCTCTGGTTTTTCCCTTATCCCATGTCTTTGAGGGAGTAAAGGCCCAAGAAGTCTCCCTCTTTCTCCCAGGTAGTCTTCTTATCCAGGCCCTGATCCTGTCATTTCTGGGCAACGGAGAGTTGGAGCCAGACCCCCCCCTCCCCCAGGCCTAGGATAGGGGTAAAGATAAAGCAGTGCTCCCTTGAAGGGAAGGGAGGGTGTAGAGGGATTTCAGGGAAGGCTAAAGGTGATATAGTCCCCTTCCTGCTTTCACCTCCATCCCCCCTCCCCCAGGGCCTTCGAACAAAGAGTCCAGTGAGCCAACCTTGTCTCTCAGCTGTTCCCCAGTTGCCACTCCTTCTCTCAGAGCCAACAGCTGGGGGGTGGGGATGGGGGGCGGGCGGGGGGGATGTGAGGGAGTGGCAGCTGTCCCAATACCTCCCTCAGCTCGTCCTTTTCCCTTCTCTCTTGCTGTTGGGGGTGGGTGGGGCTGAGACTGAGAAGAGAGGGGGCCATTTGTTGAGAGAAGTTATCTGACTTTTATGGGGAGTGGATGTGTTTGGGACAGGTCTAAGGGTAGGAACCAGGTAGAGAGGGAGATTGGGAACAATCGAGAAAGATCTTGCTTCCTCGTTAACGGTTGACTTTTCCCTGCCCCCAGCCCTCTCCCTAGCCCATGGCTAACTTCAGTGTCTGGACTGGTGCCGGTTGCTGGGGGAGACAAGTTTTCCTTCCCAGCAACCAGGACCTATCTGGGCCCCTACCCCCAGCTACAATGTCTCCTTCCCCCCAGGACGCCTCCCCTTCCCCTTCTCATTCTGCCTTTATGTGTGCAAACACTGGCATTTGAAGGCAAATGTGGGCTGGTTTGTATGAGATTCTAAGGGTTCCTACTCTTCAGGGTGTCAGAAGTGTGCTTCTGCCACACTCGTACGTGTGTTTGTGTCTGTTGTATGAGAGAGAGGAGAGAGTGAGAACAGACTGGGGGAGTGAGTGTGTCATGGAATCCAAGAGCTGCCAAACTATTGTGCTGTAGTCCTGGGGCCAGGGGAAAAGGGTGGGGGGAGGGGAACTGATGGGGAAGGAAGGATGAATCAGTGAAAGGAGTATGTGGAGGGGTGGGGGAAGGTGAGGAGTTGAGACCAGAGAGCCCTGGCCAAAGAGAGTGAAAACTTTCTCTGGGCCTCTCCTCCAGAGCATCAGGGGGTGTCCCCAGGCCTCCCATGGTTTTTTTTCCAGGGATAGGGAAGGAAGGGGAAGGGTCTGTCCAGCTTTTTAGCACCCCAGTCTTATTATCATAAGTGATTCCTATTCAGGAAAAGAAAGGGGGTAGAAAGTTGGGGGTTATTCAGAAAAAAGTCTCGTTATTTCCTATCCATGCCCCCCTCTGCCCCAGTAATTGCTGTAAACAGTCTTGACTAACCCTTCCCCACCCAAAATCCACGCCCCTTAAAAGAAAGAAAACGTTTTTCAGGAAGCTGACAGGTTTCTGGCCTATGTCTGCCTTCATGAACAAGCAGAGTTTCAGGGAAACAGTGTCCAGTTGTTACTGACGCTTGGAAATCCTTGGATAGGATTAGGGAGTGATTATTTGGTTATTAGAACAAACCTAGACTTCTCTAATCCAGAAAAGGAAATTATAACTTTTTATTGTACAGAAAACTGGGGCGGGGGGGGCAGCACTTTGGGTGAAAGGGACATTCTGAGACTAAGATGCTCCTGAATCACAAGTTTATGTCCTCTTTCTAGCTAGTGCATAAGAATTCCACTGGATTAAATACTTGCCCCCACCCCAAGCCTTGAACCTGAGAGAATTCAGTTCTTTTCTTTTTTATTACTCCGCTTCTCTGGTTCCAAAGACTTTTTTTGTTCAGGGTATATTTTGGTCACAGCCAGACTCAGTTTCAGCCCTTCCTCTCTCATGAATTTTGGGGAACAAGGCAGGGGCCAGCCCAGTCCAGCTAGCTGTTTCAAACCTTCTGCCTCAATGACACCATTGCCCACAAATTTGGGCCCTGGCTCAAGTATTTGTCCCTATCCTTGAAGCATCTCTAGGAACAGCTGGTCCTGTCCCTGGGCCCCTTTTTAGGGGCTGGGGGAACAAGGGAAATTAAAGACAAGGACAGAGCCAACAATCTAACCAAACTGACATTCTCCATTTCTTTTCAGTGTGCCTTTGTATGGGCCACCCCCAATGTCTAGAATTCATTTCCTCCTCATCTCCATAATCTCTCAGTCAGTTCAAGCATCACCTTCTACACAAAGTTCTCCTGATTTTCATAATGTTCCCTACTGCCAGGCCCTCCTTCCCCAACTACCTTGTATTTATTTTGTATCATTTCTGAATATATGCACACATACAAGTACACATACACACATACATATATAGACAGTGTCCTAGTGGTTAGAGAGTTGGCACTGAAGTCAGAAAGACTTGGGCTCAAGTCCCACTCTTGATACAACTGACTGTGTGACCCTGGACAAGTCACTTAACCTCTCAATGTTTTAGGACAATGCTCTAACATTATTAGTTTCAGAAAAGGTGTTGATCTACATTAGTAATCTATACACAATCACATGTGTTCATATATATGTGTGTATGGACCAGATCAATTGTGTACACATGCATACACACACATGTGAACATATGGGTGTGTATAACCTCATATATGTTCATGTTATCTCCTCCAATGGAATGTAAAATCTGAGAACAGGGACAGTTCCATGCTCTACCTAGCATGTTGCCTGGTACATAGTAGGTGCATAATAAATACTTATTGAGTTATTGATGGATGAAATGAGCACTCTGTGAGGGAAGGCAGGGTTTCTGGGAAGGCTGAGGAGGAATGACTTCTTTCATGATACTTCTCCCCACAGACAGCAAGGCCATTGTGGATGGGAACTTGAAACTGATCCTGGGTCTTATCTGGACCCTGATCCTGCACTACTCCATCTCCATGCCAATGTGGGAGGATGAGGATGATGAAGATGCCCGCAAACAGACTCCTAAGCAGCGGTTACTTGGCTGGATCCAGAATAAGGTGCCCCAGCTGCCCATCACCAACTTCAACAGAGACTGGCAGGATGGCAAGGCCCTGGGGGCCTTGGTGGACAACTGTGCCCCTGGTAAGGGATTCATATGGCTATGAGGAAGGTTTGGAAGAAGCTGTCATTCTATGATACACAGAATCTGGATGTCTTGGCGGGGGGAAGGGTTGGGTAATATAAGAATCCTTTAACATTATGGATTGAGAACTGACCAACTGGTCTCCATAATCAGAACTCACCTAGGTCTTTCTATATAGCACTTTCCTTTCCTTACTATTCCATGAGGTAGGTATGGTGATCCCCATTTTACAGAAGGAAAACTGAGGATTGGAGATGTTCTCATTTTCTCATTTTCACATGGGTCACCTGGCTCACAAATGGCAGAGTTGAGCCTTGGTTAAACCCGTGCCTATCTACTCTTAGGATCAGTGTTCTTCCTACTTTCTATCTACATTAAGCAGAAGATGGATTATAGCAAGAAAGTTGCAAGTTAGACCCAAGGAAGCATTTTCTTTCTAACAGGCAGACTGATGAAACATTGAAGCTATTAAACAAGGGAGGTTGTAGGATCTCTATCCCAGAATGCCTTTGATAGTGGGGTGACTAGTCTCATTGATATAGAATCAGAAGGGACCTTAGAAACCATCTAATCAAAACCTTTCATTATACAAATGAGGTCACCGAGGGCAAAGGAGGAATGAGGTTAAATGGCTTAGCCAAATCACTTTTAAATCTAGATCTATATTTTTGTCAATGTAGGGAACTCTCAACACGGCCCCTCCCTTCACCAGTGTAGATTTTCAGCTTGTCCGTACTTTTGAGTATTAGAGAGTGGTTCAGCAGTGAGATGGGGAGGTTGGGAGGTGAAGTGACTCGCCCCTGGTCACACAGCTAGTGCATATCAGAGGAAGGTCTTGAGCCTAGGTCTCCCTGACTCCAAGATTGAACTTTCTCCACTCTGTCGTGTTCCCTTTTGTTTAACAAACAGACAAGTAGGAACTATCAGAGCCAGGATTCTAACTCCAAGAATCCCTCTAGAAGTGCGTGGGAGGGAAGCTTCCATTACAGTGAAAGCAGTGCTTTCATTCCGTAGCTAGGACTGGAGCCCCTTTACCACTAGCCCGTCCCTCCCTACCACTGCACATCCATCCTGTAGCAGGAGACTGGTGAGGAGAGCACCAGAGATAGGGGAAGTCAAAAACAAAGAGGAGCTAGGGAAATACACAATGTCATTAGCGAGTTAAGGATTCATGTTTCAGATTTTCCCCAGTTCTAAGTCAACTAAGTTTATTATCTTCTGCCATCCTGATCAAGCAAGGAATATTTAGGGGGGTATAGGGTACATTTGCCGTCCCCTAGTGGTCAGTCTTGATGCTGCAGTCCCCAGAGGCTCCTCTATCCTTGGTAGAAGCCTTCATCAATCTCCATTCCCTAGGAGAGAGAGAGGCGGGCAGGGGACTTAGTGGACGGCAGTCCTGCAGCCTCAGGAAGCATTCCCAGCTGTTGATCCACTGCCTAAGGTCGCTCTTGCCAACAGTGAGCTCAGCGGCAGTGGTTTGTCATGGATTCTACGTTTTGGGCTGGCCCCTTCCCTGCCCATCCTCAATCAACCATTCCTCTTCCCCCTTCCTTCCCAGCCAGCCTGGAACTAAGGCCTTTCCTCACACTTTCCTTTGTTCTCCCTGTCCCTTAGGAGAGACCTTGGAGAATGCCTCAGAGTCCCACCAAGCTAGAAGTAAAGATTTCATGACTTCAGTAGAGGATCCCTCATGCCCCATTGTCCCTTTTAATGTCTTAGCTTCCTTGGAACACATGGGAGGAAATGGGGAGATGGTCTTACCATTCCCCCAAGGATAGTATGTTAGGTACTTAGAGATCTGAGACAGCAAGCTGAGCTGGTAGGGGGGTATATTTTCAGGATCAGAGCAGAAGCTGTTGCTGGGATTGGAAGGCTACCTTTTCTTTCCTTACCCTAGGGTCAACTTGAGTGTGTCAGGGGCTGTTGCTAAGGATGGTAGGTAGCATTCTTGGGGTTTCCTTTTCCAGAGTCTGGTATGGGGCTTGAACAGGCAGAAGGCTGGCCTGAGAGGAGCACTGGTACCAGGCAGAGTCAGCTTGAGGACAGAAAGAACTCATTGTTGGCCTAAGTCAGAGCTGCCCATGTTTGGCTGCAACCTTGACTGTGCATCTTTGGGTGGGGGCATCCTTAAGGTCTCTACAGGAGTCTGTTTAGATAGAAATGTCATGGGGAGGGGGGAGGGAGGTCTATCCAGCTTTTCTGGGTAAGCAGCTGTCCTGGATGCTGTGTAGTTGGTTATGTCCCAACTCATCTCAACTTCTGCATCTGTAAAATGAGAAAGCTGGATTAAACGCTGTTTAAAGTCACTGCCAACTCTAATTCACCATTCCTTTCCCCTCTTCAGGCCTGTGTCCCAACTGGGAGGCGTGGGATCCCAACCAGCCGGTGGAGAATGCCCGAGAGGCAATGCAACAGGCTGATGACTGGCTAGGGGTGCCACAGGTATGAGTATGGGGGAGCAAAAAGGGAGCAAAAAGAGGGCATGGGGAGAAGCTGGCACCAAGTTCAGGATGTGAATACAAGTGGGGAGAGAATTGTCTAGTAGGAGAGGCCCTAGAAAAGAGCTGCAGAGTCAGGGTGAAAGTGGTAACTCTCTTGGGAGAGACATGACCAGGAACAGAGGATGAGGAGCTGGGACTGTCTTGGTGGTGACCTCTGACCTTTTCCATGGCAGGTGATTGCTCCTGAGGAGATTGTGGACCCCAATGTGGATGAGCACTCTGTCATGACCTACCTCTCCCAGTTCCCAAAGGCCAAGCTCAAGCCTGGAGCCCCTGTTCGATCCAAGCAGTTGAATCCCAAGAAGGCCACAGCCTATGGACCTGGTATGTACTCCTAACCCCTGAGAATACCCTGCCTTGGCCCCATCACAGGGCTGTATGGAGGAGGTATACCTCTGTCACTGGGAGATCTCCTGGGGCTCAGTCATCCTTGGGGGATTCTTTCTGCATGTGCTAGAGTTGGCATTTCTCTGTTCATTTCTACGCCTTCTCTCATCTGTCCCTCTCAATCCCCTTTTCCACAGGCATCGAGCCTCATGGGAACACAGTGCTTCAGCCAGCCCATTTTACTGTACAGACGGTAGATGCAGGACTGGGGGAAGTGCTCGTGTACATTGAAGACCCTGAGGGCCACACTGAAGAGGTATGGCAAAGGAAGGCTTGGGAGGGGTAGGGGGGCCAGAATAGCATACAGCTGGTTGCTGGACTTAGCCACCATTTTGTGTCAACTATAGGAGATTGTTTCCCTGTAACCCCATGTGTACCCTAGGAGACTTAGGGGAGTGTTGGAGTTAGTACCTGAATGATTAATAATTTCTGTCCTCTCAACAGGCCAAAGTGGTTCCCAATAATGACAAAGACCGGACCTATGCTGTCTCCTATGTCCCCAAGGTGGCAGGGCTACACAAGGTATCTCCATACAAAACCCCCCTTGACCCCCCTTCCCACCCTTCCATATCCTCAGCTCTATAACTGGTCATGGTTTAATATTCATCTGCCAAACTCCAAATTCCTTCCTAGTCTCCAGTGCAGGAGTGGGAAATGACCAAACCCAAAGTTTGACTAATTAATGAGCCAATGATGACTTTGGAGGGAAGTCCCTAGTATTCCAGGGACCTCTTCTTGGTTTAACTATGCTGAATAACTTTTTCATTAATAGGTTGTGTGAAAGAATAGGTTATATACTTGTCAGATTTGCAGATGATATCACAAATGTGACTAACAGGTCATACAATTAATAAGTTAGATGAGAGACAGGATTCAAACAAGACCCTGAAAGGCTAGAACAATGGGCTAAACCTAATTAGATTACATTTAACAGAAACAAATATAAAACCCTAAATTTGAATTCAAATAATTAGCTTCCACAAATATCATCAGGGGGAGGTGTAGCTAGATAAGTATAGAAAAAAATCTGAGAGGGTTAGTGGACCGCAAGCTCAAGATGAGTCAACAGGTTGAAATAGCAGCCAAAATAATAATAAGGCTATTTTGGGCTGCACCAAAGGATATAGTGTCCAAGATTAGGAAGGCGACATAACTGCTAGATGTGCCCTGCCCTAACTGGACAACATCTTGGCATATTATATTCAGATTAAACACCATCATTTAAGGATACCAACAAACTATGAAATATACAGAGGATGATGAAGTTGGCGATGGGGATGGAGACCATGCCTATTGGGATTAACCGAAGGAATTAGGAATGTTTAGCCTAGAGAAGGGAAGACTTAGAAGGCTGTCTTCCAATATCTGAAGTGTTTTAGCCTATAGAAGGATGACTAGCAAGTGTTCTGTATGCTCCCTGAGGGAAAAAGTAGAAACAGTGAGTGGGTGGAACTTGTAGAGAAGCCACTTGTGACTAGATCTAAGGAAAGACTTCCTAAGGGTTTATTGTTGTTCAATTGTGTCTGCCTCTTCATCACCCCTTTCTGGGATTTTCTTGGCAAAGATACTAGAGTGGTTTGCCATTCCTTTCCACAGATCATTTGACAGATGAGGAAACGGAGGCAAATAGGGTTAAGTGATTTGCCCCGGGTCACACAGACAGTAAGTGTCTGAGGCTGGATTTGAACTCAGGTCTTCCTGACTTCAGGCTGGGTGTTCTATTTATGGTCCTGGCACGACCTGCCAGTCCTTTCTAAGGGTCAGAGCTATCCATAAATGGAGGGGGCTGCCTCTGGTGCAGTGGAGTTGCCCTGACTGGAGGTTTTCACATGAAGGCTGGATAATCTCTAAGGGTTGGACATATTTCCTTCCTCAGGTTGAAGCTGAGGTTGAGGTTGGACTAGATGCTTCCAGAGGTCTTTTTCAATCTAATTCTGGGGGCCTGTTTTGTCCCCCCTCCCTCCCAATCTGTAGCAGTGTCCCTTGGGATGTCCCTGGTATTTAGTGTCACCATGCTCCCCTACCCCTTACCACCCCACCTTGAGCCTTTGACCTCTGACTTTCCAGGTGACAGTACTCTTTGCCGGCCAAAATATTGAGCGCAGCCCCTTTGAGGTGAACGTGGGGATGGCCCTGGGTGATGCTAACAAGGTGTCAGCTCAAGGACCAGGCCTGGAGCCAGTGGGTAATGTGGCCAACAAGCCCACCTACTTTGACATCTACACAGCAGGTAGGAGATACTGGGGGTCAGGGTGGAAGCACTGCTGGCTGGTGGGGATTCTACACTGCTGTGAGGGAAGAGGGAAAGGAAGAGGGGAAGGGAGAAGGGAATGAAGAGGGATGTAAATGTCCCTGATGGATCCCTGGCTGGGGAGTTGAGGAGTCATGAGGAGCATGAAGGTGCCCAGCTACATGTCCCTTCAGACCTAGTTGTACCAGGAGAAAGCCGAGAAAAGGGAGGAGAGAGAGAGAGAGAGAGAGAGACAGAGAGAGAGACAGAGAGAGAGAGACAGAGAGAGAGACAGGGAGAGATTGGAGGTGTTAGGAAGGGGGCAGGATAGACCAACTAAAACCCGAAACTGATACCTGTGCCTTCTCCTGCAGGGGCAGGAAATGGCGATGTTTCCGTCGTGATTGTTGACCCTCAGGGTCGGCGGGACACAGTGGAAGTGGCATTGGAAGACAAGGGTGACAGCACCTTCCGCTGCACTTACCGGCCTGTGATGGAGGGGCCCCACACTGTACACGTGGCCTTTGCTGGGTCCCCCATCAGTCGAAGCCCTTTCCCTGTCCGTGTGGCTGAAGGTGAGGACTTGTCCCCTCCTCCCCTCTCCTGACCAGCGGTGCTGGGGCCAGGGTAGACCCTGTGGTTGCATATGGGCAACAAAGATAGAGAGATACTGTGTGTAGGAAGAGCTTTTGAACCAAAGGGCGCTTGTTGGACTCCTGGGAGAAGCAGGAAAAGAAAATTCCAGGTAGGAGGACTGCTTATGGCAGAAACTGTCCTGCCCAGGTCCAGAAGATGGTGGGTCAGTGGAGAACCACATTTTGGAGAAGCTGAACTGTTGGAAGGAACAAGGGATAGCACTGTTAAGTCGACCCTGCCTAGAGGGATTAAGGAGGATAGCTGTTTTGGGGACTGGGGAGACACAGCAGGGTTGCTTAACATTCTAGGACCCCCCAGACTGGTGACACTCTATACTCATTCTTTCCCCTGCCCTCAGACCTTCTGATGCTGGTTACCCCCTCCATATTCATCATCCACCGGTCCAAGAAAGTACCACCATGTTAGTACTATCAAGCTAGTTCAGAGGTGGGACTTAGCTGGTCACCCTGTGGCATGGCCACAGCTGCCCAGCACTACCTGTGTTCCTTGGTATGATCCAGACCTTATGGAATTCCCTCCTTCCTCGGGTATTCCATGGCAAGATCTGAATTCTTGTCATTGTCTGGGTTCTATGCCTTACTGTGTGTTCTGCTGCAGGACTAGGGCTCCTCACCAATGCCCATGATCTGTGGCAGGACCAGGGTACCTAGCCATTGCCCATGATCTGTGGCAGGACCAGGGCTCCTTGGCAATGCCCATGATCCATGGCAGGACCAGAACTCCTCAACAGGGCCTGATCTGTGGCATTGCTTATGTTTCATGGCATCCTTAGCTCTTTAGGGACTAGAGGTAGCCCTGAGATGTGCAAAGGTTCTCTGAGGAGGGATTCTTTGGATGGGGAAAGTTCTCTACCCGATGGTTCTGTGTCTCACTGCTGATTCTACTAGTTCTAAGTGTTGGTGTCACTGAAGAATGTTCCTCAGGGTCCAACAGAGCCTCTGCTGCTCATCACAGGGATGCCACATCCTGCTTTGGGTGCCAGCTGCTGTGTGGGCAAACCTATTGGCCCAGGGGAGGGCAGGTGGGGGTGGGTGCTGAGGGAGACGTGTGAGGGTGCATGTCAGAGTAGAAGGTGCATGCATAGACAGGATCTTGATGGTCTGCATGAGGATGTGAGGTCCTGCTGGCCATAGAAAGGAAGGAAGGTGTGATCAGATTGCATGCCACTGAGGGTGACGGGCAGGGACCCTGTTGCCTAAATGAGAAGTCTCCTGCTTGGCCCCTCCAAAGCTACCACTCTGCCCCCTCCCTCCACAGCTTGTAACCCGAACGCCTGCCGGGCAGCGGGCCGGGGCCTCCAGCCCAAGGGTGTCCGAGTGAAGGAGGTTGCAGATTTCAAGGTGTTCACCAAGGGTGCCGGCAGCGGAGAGCTCAAAGTCACCGTGAAAGGGCCAAGTAAGTGAGAAGTGGGGAAATTGGGGTGGGGGGGAATGGGGAAATAGAGATCTGGTCAGAGCAGCTCTGAGCCCTTCTGGGGGAGGGGGGGGCAGATATGGGCAGCACTGCCCCTTTCTCCTGGAGTCTGCTGACCTATTAAGTAACACTCAACCACCTCTGCCAATTCCCAGACTTTTTGTGAAGGTACAATGAGAAAATATATGTGAAATAACTTTGAAAAGTAGTAATAATGCTACAGAAATATAAATCACCTTATTATCATCTATTATCTCTCCATATAAGATTACTGTCTTCTTTTGCTATGTCCTGTTGAAACCCATGGGCTCTCCCTTTCTATAATGAGTCCCTAGAATGTGAGGAGACATGGGGGGCACAGGGAAGATAGCACCTCACAGCACCATCTGCCTTCCCACAGAGGGTACAGAGGAGCCAGTGAAGGTGCGTGAGGCAGGTGATGGAGTGTTTGAATGTGAATACTATCCTGTGGTACCTGGAAAATATGTGGTCACCATCACATGGGGCGGCTATGCCATCCCACGCAGGTAAGCCCTCATGTCCTTCTCTATTCCCAAGCCAGGCCCCAGCAGCCCTGACTAGTGCTAGGACTGGGATCTCCTTTGCTGTGCGATGTTAGGCTCACAAGATCCCAGGATTAAGTGCAAGGGCTGGGAGCTGAGACTGCTGTGCCCTAGACTCAGAACTGGCTTGTCTGACCCTTTCAAACTTGGTCTGTTCTGTGCCTTAACAAAGAAAAGAGAGTGGAGCCCTGACCCTCTGACATTGGAATTCCCTCCATTTATGGGGATGAGGCAACCCCAGACTTGCCTTTTTTCTTCCTGGGGCCTTGAAATGGATCTTTTCCCTTCCTAGGAGCTTCACATAAAACAGGTTAACTTCCTTATTCTGTTTAGTAGGGAATATGAGAAAGTCAGGTTTATCTGGGTGAAATGGGCTTAAGGGAAGGGAGAAACTTTGGGAAGCAGTTCTGTCCTGTTTTGACAGTTCCTTCCTTCCTCCTTCCCTTCTTTCTTCCTCTTTCCTTTCCTCCCTTCCTTCCTTCCTTCCTCCCTCCCTTCCTTCCTTCCTTCCTTTCTTCCTTCCTTCTTCCTTCTCTTTTTGTCTTTCTCCCAGCCCCTTTGAGGTACAGGTGAGTCCTGAAGCTGGAGTCCAGAAAGTGCGGGCCTGGGGTCCTGGCCTGGAGACTGGCCAAGTGGGCAAGTCAGCTGACTTTGTGGTGGAGGCCATTGGCACAGAGGTGGGAACACTGGGTAAGTGACCAGGGAAAAGAGGCTGAGGACTCCCAGTGAGTGACAGGGGAATGGAGATGGGGACGCTGGCTGTCATCAGGCCAGAACCAGGAATATCTAGGGGTCACACCTTTTGTCTATCTCTCCCTCCATGCTATTCAGGCTTCTCCATTGAGGGACCATCCCAGGCCAAGATTGAATGTGATGACAAGGGAGATGGCTCATGTGATGTGCGTTACTGGCCTACAGAGCCAGGGGAGTACGCTGTCCATGTCATCTGTGATGATGAAGATATCCGTGATTCTCCCTTCATCGCCCACATCCAGCCTGCCCCACCAGACTGTTTCCCAGACAAGGTACTGGTTCCGGAGATCTGGGCTCAGCCCTCTGTGAATGAGGCTAGAGCCTTCCATACCAACACTCACCTTTCTCTTGTCCTTCAACTTGCTTAGGTGAAGGCCTTTGGACCAGGGCTAGAGCCTACAGGCTGTATTGTGGACAAACCAGCAGAGTTCACCATTGATGCCCGTGCTGCTGGCAAGGGTGACCTCAAGCTCTATGCCCAGGTAAGGATATTGTCCTTGGTCCCTTGACTTTCTGGGAATTATCAGAGACTTAAAAGGAGAAAGAACTCTAGCTCAAAGACAAAGAATTCTCAGGCTCAAAAATTATTAGACAGCCAGGGGACACAGTAATTCGAATGCTGGACCCAGAATCTGGAAGACCTGCATCAAAATCCTCCCAAGACAACTTGCTAGCTGAACCAGTCACTTAACCTCCCTTTGCCTCAGTTTCTCATCTGGAAAATGGTGATAAATAATAGTACCTACCTCACAGGGTTGTTTTGAGAAACAAATGAGGTAACATGTGCTTTGCAAATCTTAAGATTCACTGTGAAAGCTAGCTGTTATTATTAATGTTACAGTATTAGAGTTGGCAGGGATGTTAAGGTGAAATCACTCACCAAAAACCCCACAGCTAGTTAGTGTCAAAGCAGAGAGTGTACCCTGTGGTTCTTCACTCTGCTCACATGGCCCTTTGCTCCTGACCCCATGTGGCACTAAGAACTAGTGCCCGTGCTACAACTGAGGTGAAGTGGGGGGGGGCATGATAGCATGGAATGTGGTTGTTGAATGATGGGGATATTTCAGGGGCTGGCTCTGCCAAGAGGTCAGTGGTGGAGGTCAGGGGTTCTTCTTGACCTTCAGTCCAGTTGCTTATTTTCACAGGATGCTGAAGGCTGTCCTATTGATATCAAGCTGGTTCCCAATGGAGATGGCACCTTCCGATGCTCCTACGTGCCCACCAAGCCCATCAAACACACCATCATTGTCACCTGGGGAGGAGTCAATGTTCCCAAGAGCCCCTTCCGAGTAGGTCTTCCTAATTCCCACCCCGAATTCATGTGATTTTCCTCTTCCTCCAGCAGTGACCTACACCCTAGGCATGTACTCTCCAGGTGCCAGTGAGAGGGCAGATCCTGAATACCCCCGAAGCATGCTGCTTTTCCTCCCACTCTCAGGACCTTTGGGGAAAAACTGAAGTTTATCTGAGAGTGGAGGGTAGGGGAGATGAGGACTTGCCCAAGCTCCTGATCTCCTTAGGAACGGGATGGATATCTTAGCTCTTCATGCTGGGCATTGTTATTTTGCAGGTAAATGTGGGGGAGGGCAGTCACCCTGAGAAGGTGAGAGTGTATGGTCCAGGAGTAGAGAAGACTGGCCTCAAGGCTAACGAACCAACCTACTTTACTGTGGACTGCAGTGAAGCTGGACAAGGTATGTGGTGGAGATGGGGTTGAGAAATGGTGGGCCCAAGCATGGGTGTGGCTAAAGGAAAGGTGGCCATGGGGGCTGGGTAAGATCTAGGAAAGAGAACGTAGACTGTTAGAAGTGAAAGAACATTAGAGTTCTGATTCGCTCCCTCTAAACCATTGTGGATGAGGAAAACGAGGTCCTGCTAAAGGCCACACGCTACAAACATGACTGAAAAGCAATAATGGGGATTCAGTTTCATGCGCAACCCTCTTTTTGTCTTCTACTGTGTATATGGAAATGCTTGTTCTTATTTGGTGTTTGTTAAGTTGAGAAAGAAAAGAAGTGTTCTTAAAAGTTCCCAAAGAATGACGTGGCTGTGACTTCGTGCATGGGGTGGGGTGGGGGTGGTCAGGAGGAGGCAGAGCCAGAGTAGAAGGGGGCTCACTGGTGCCCCTGGTGGCCGTGGTGGTAACCAGGCTCTCCCCTCCTCAGGGGATGTGAGCATAGGAATCAAGTGCGCCCCAGGAGTGGTGGGGCCCGCTGAAGCTGACATTGATTTTGATATCATCAAGAATGATAACGATACCTTCACGGTCAAGTACACGCCCCCTGGGGCTGGCCACTACACCATCATGGTGCTCTTTGCTAACCAGGTACTCCCCTTTCCCTTCCTGGTCAAGGATTTCTCTTCACCTGTCCCATAAGCCCCAACCTTTTAAAAGCGAGTAATACGCTATTAAAGATGCTGTGTTTGTCAGACCCCTATCCTTGGGAGATGGGAAACAGAGAAGTAGGGAATGTCAATAGTGCTCTAAGTTCCAGGGTGGACATTGTCAGCTCTGGGTTCCCTTAATAGGCTCCCCTCAGCTATTTTGTCTCCATCCTCTGCCTCAGTTTTCCCCTTATCAGATAATCTCTTCTCCCTTTCACTATTCTGCCTTTCACTTGCCTGGTAAGGAGCTAGCTGAGCCAGTGAGACATCTAGGCCAGTCCCTTTCATGGCCACCACTGACTTTTTAGGAGCTCACTTCCTGAGGCTGGGATATCTGAGAGTGTTTAGCTGGGAGGGGTCTGTAGAGCTCTAACTTGCCCCTTTACCCTTCCCTCTCCTAGGAAATCCCAGCTAGCCCCTTCCACATCAAAGTGGATCCATCCCATGATGCCAGCAAAGTCAGAGCCGAGGGTCCAGGGCTCAACCGCACCGGTAAGTGCCCTCCAGAGCTGCCTTCTCTGCCATCTTGGGAGGGAAAACTGGGCCCATGTAGCCTCTTAGCTTCCTGCACTTTCCTTACTCTTTCTTCTCCCCTTGGGTTCCCAGGTGTGGAAGTTGGGAAGCCAACACACTTTACAGTGCTGACCAAGGGTGCTGGGAAGGCCAAGCTGGATGTTCACTTTGCCGGGGCAGCAAAGGGAGAGGCTGTTCGAGATTTTGAGATCATTGACAACCATGACTATTCCTACACTGTCAAGTATACGGCTGTCCAGCAGGTGAGCTTCCTTCTTTCTGCCCCTCTCCTGCATCCTTGCCTTGACTGCAAAGCTGCTATAATAACTCTTTCCCTTCCCATTATCTTCAGGTCTGATAAGTCCCTTTCCCCAGTGACTATGACTTTGGCTTAGTCTGTTTCCTCACCTTTAAAAGATGGTGATGATGGGGGGTGGGTAGAGCTCTCTAAGCTGCTGGCTGTAACTGCCTATTTCATTCATCAGGGTAACATGGCGATTACTGTGACTTATGGTGGGGATCCTGTCCCTAAAAGCCCCTTTGTGGTGAATGTGGCACCCCCTCTGGACCTCAGCAAGGTCAAAGTTCAAGGCCTTAATAACAGTAAGTGTATATGTGTGTGAGAGAGGCAGTATTGTGTACTATGTGGGTGGAGGTTGGTGTGAAGAGGGGGAAAGAGAAGCAGAGGGTCTGTGATTGGAAGGAGCTGGGGTCTGCGATTTCCTTCTTGCTCATCCCTGCCCCATGCCATCTCTCTCCTCCTCTACCTTCCATGGCACAGAGGTCGCCGTGGGACAGGAGCAGGCATTCTCAGTGAACACTCGGGGTGCAGGCGGCCAGGGACAGTTAGATGTACGGATGACTTCGCCCTCACGCCGCCCCATCCCCTGCAAGCTGGAACCGGGAGGTGGCGCCGAGGCTCAGGCTGTTCGATACATGCCTCCTGAGGAGGGGCCTTACAAGGTGGACATCACCTACGATGGACACCCAGTACCTGGAAGCCCCTTTGCTGTTGAGGGTGTTCTGCCCCCTGACCCCTCCAAGGTAAGCTGGGCATGACCAGGATGGAACTGGAGAGAGCTGGGGATAAAGTAAAGGGTGTCAGAGGCAACAAGTGATCGGTGCAGAGTGTGTGTGTGTGTGTGTGTGTGTGTGTGCGTGTGTGTGTGTGTGTGCGTGTGTGTGTGTGTATGAGAGACAGAGAGAGAAGGGAAGGCTGGCTTCACATGGAGACTCCAAAAGCCCCTCTCAGCCCTTGAGGAATAGCCCACAGAGGAGGGAGGGGGTCTTGGTGGGAAGAAGTACATCTCCCAGGATAGTCACTAAGTCCAATGGGTCTTCCTTGCATTGTCCTTGGACATTGGTAATTGAGCTTCTGCCTATTTGAGCTGTAAGTCAATCTGAGTTCAAATCCTGCTGCAGTCACTTACTAGCTATGTGGACATTGGGCAAATCAGATGAGCACATTTTTGCTTCATCTCCAAAAATGGTGACAATAATAGCACTCCCTCCCTGTGTTGTTGTGAGGATCAAAGGAGACAACATGTGTACAGAGCTTTGCACACCTCAGAGGGCTCTCCAAAGGCTCAGCAAACACACCCTGGGCATTTGCTATAGAATAGACATGGAGGAAGGTGCAGTGGGGAAGACACATCCTCGACCTTCAGCACTTTTATGATCTTGTGGGGAAGACAAGACTAAGCCCATAAAATGAGGGATGTAATAAAATAGTGAGAGGCAGCCCGGCATGGTGGATGGAGAGTTAGCCTTGGGAGCCTCTAGGTTCAACACCATCCCAGGCATATACTGCCTGTGTGACCTTGGATAGGTCATTCAACCTTTTAATGTTTAAGATAGAGGGTCGTCACTAAGATTTCAGGAAGTTTGTGAACTTTGGATGGGAAAAAAAATTACATCTTTATTTTCACTAATCTCTAATAGAAACTTAAGCATTTCTTTTCAGTTCTTTGAAGACATGACTGAAGAGTCCATGTGTTTTACCAGTCTACTAAAAATGATTAAAAGTTCTGCCTGCTCTAAGAATATAAGTTCTAAAAAAAGTACCAGCATGCATAATACTACAGTTGTAAGGACTACATTGTCTGTCTGCTTTGCCTTGATTTGGCATAACTTAATACTTCAAGGATTGAGAAAGGGGAGAGATTGTTATATGTGAAGCAGTCAGGAAAGTCTTCATGAAGGAGGCAGAATTTCAGCTGGGCCTTGAAGGTTGGGTAGGATTTAGGTGGTAGAAGGGAAGAAAGAATAGCAATTCCACCCGGGGCAAGTGGGGCTTATCTCCTTCTTCAAGGGCAAGGACCCCAGGCCCTCTCTGGCCAGGACCTCTGAAAGACAGGATGACACTGGGAAGGTGGCAGATGTTTGAGCAAATTGGAGTAGTCAGGGTTACTCAAGAAGAGGCTGTTATCCCCATGGTGTCTTCTATCCTTTCCTTTTCCCCAGGTGTGCGCCTATGGTCCTGGACTCAAGGGTGGCTTGGTGGGGACACCAGCACCATTTTCTATTGACACCAAGGGTGCAGGAACGGGGGGCCTGGGGCTGACAGTAGAAGGTCCATGCGAGGCCAAGATTGAATGTCAGGATAATGGAGATGGCTCGTGTGCGGTGAGCTACTTGCCCACAGAGCCAGGCGAGTATACCATCAACATTCTCTTTGCTGAGGCCCACATTCCTGGCTCGCCCTTCAAGGCAGACATCCGACCAGTCTTTGACCCTAGCAAGGTTCGGGCTAGTGGGCCTGGGCTGGAGCGAGGTAAGGCTGGTGAAGCGGCCACCTTTACCGTGGACTGCTCAGAAGCAGGAGAGGCCGAGCTGACCATTGAGATCCTGTCTGATGCTGGAGTAAAAGCCGAGGTGCTGATCCACAACAATGCCGACGGCACCTACCACATCACCTACAGCCCCGCTTTCCCTGGCACCTACACCATTACCATCAAATATGGAGGACACCCAGTACCCAAATTCCCTTCCCGGGTTCACGTCCAGCCTGCGGTTGATACTAGTGGCATCAAGGTCTCTGGGCCTGGTGTGGAGCCCCATGGTGAGTGGAAAGATGTGGAACTAGGGCCAAGTGGGAGAAGTTGAGTGTATCAGGCTGGAAAAAGAGGCTGAGAAGATAGATGTAGAAGATAAATGAGGGCAAAAGAGGTTAGGGAAGTTAGAAAAGGGGGAAAGTGAGGAGCTGGAGGAGATTGAGTAGATGGGAGGCAGTGCTATAGAGGAGATGAAGGACCAGGAAATGATGGAAATGAATGAGGGGAACTGGAGGAGTGAGAAGGAAGGGAACTGAAGGAAAAGATAGTAGAGCCAATTAGAAGGTTCTAGGGGCATTAAGTCATCCCAGCAGAGATGTCAGGGAAAATAGCTGAAGATTCAGGGTGGAAGCAGTTCTTCTAGCAGCCCAGGGTGGGAAGTATCTGTGGAAGGTGACTAGAGGAGAGGGGGGGTGCCTGCCACTGGGATACAAGTGTGACACAACCAGGGCTTGATTCAGAAAGTTAGATGAGGGGCTGTAGTTATGAGGACAACCATGGAAACATGGAAATAAGAGAAAAGACTTCAGGATGGGGCTCTAGTCTGATAGTAAGAAAAGAAAGGGCCCATGCTTGTCTGTGAGAGACTTTTAGGGTAGAGCAGTAGAGTCCTGTGAAGGCCGTCTTCTCATCCTGCTCTTTGTTCTGGCTCCTAGGTGTTCTCCGAGAGGTGACCACAGAGTTCACAGTAGATGCTCGCTCCTTGACTGCTACAGGCGGGAACCATGTCACAGCCCGGGTGCTTAATCCTTCGGGAGCTAAGACAGACACCTATGTGACAGACAATGGGGATGGCACCTACCGAGTGCAGTATACTGCCTACGAAGAGGGTAAGGGAGGCAGGGGCATCGGGATACAGGCACCCAGTCACCAAATGGGGGAGGAGCTAACCATGAAGGTCATAGCAGTAGGGCTGGGGTGGGTGGATCCATGTACCCTGGACCTTCTCCACTCCTTCTCCCCAAACCTCTGCTTACCTTATGATGTATCTGGTTGTGTTACTGTCCTCAGGAGTCCACTTGGTAGAGGTGTTGTATGATGAAGTAGCAGTTCCCAAGAGTCCATTCCGAGTTGGTGTGACTGAAGGCTGCGATCCATCTCGTGTCCGGGCCTACGGGCCTGGCCTAGAGGGAGGGCTGGTCAACAAAGCTAACCGCTTCACTGTAGAGACCAGGTACATGCTTAGCCCTGTTCCCACTCTCCTCCATACATCTTCCCCTCCCTCTTGGATTACCACATCTAGCAATGATTCTAAAGTCAGAGGACCTGGTTTTAAATTCCATCTCTGATTGCTATCTTTGTGACCTTGGGCAAGTCACTTTACTTCCCAAGTCCTGTTTCCTCATGTGGGGGGACGGTGGAGTCGGACTAGAGGGTCTCTGAGGTCCCTTCCAACTCTAGAGCTGTAAACCTAAATAAGGGGAGGGGGTGCAGTGGAGGCGTGCTATATCTCTGGATTCCTAGATACTTTGTCTCTGGAGTATTTCTAAAATAATTTCTCATCCCTATCCCATCACATCCCCACCCCATGTCTGGATACAATAAATACTAGGGGAAAACCCAAACATTCCAAACCAGCATGTACCAGGTATTGCTGAGGAGCTGTATCTCACCTCTCCCACTTAGTCTCCAAAGAGTCCCGTCTCTCCCCTTCCCTCCCCTGATCTTTTGTCATGGCTGAGCTAATGGAGGCTGTTCTGCAGGGGAGCTGGTACGGGGGGCCTGGGTCTGGCTATTGAGGGTCCCTCTGAGGCAAAGATGTCCTGCAAAGACAACAAGGATGGCAGCTGCACTGTGGAGTATATCCCCTTCACCCCTGGAGACTATGATGTCAACATCACCTTTGGAGGGCGTCCTATCCCAGGCATGGTCACTGAGGCGGAGAGGTGGAAAGGGCATGGGGTAGGGGGTGGAGGGCTCATTGTACATGGTGCATTGTTCATAAGAGAGGTGGAAAGGTAGGGCAAGAAATGGATAGCTCATATAGGAAGAAGAAAGCCAGAGGCAGTGGGAGAGGTTGGGATATATTTTCAAATATATATATATATATATATATATATACATACATATACATACCCACATAAACACGTGTGCATATATGCACATACATGCATACATAAACACATATGAAGCCAGATTGATTCTGAGGCCAGAATCAAACCGAGGTGTCCATGACTCCAGGTTCAGCACTCTATCCACTCACCACTCAGTTTATAATAGCCTCTGAGTCTTGAAAGCAATGGCATTGAAATTTCCTTAAATTATTTTACCAAATATGGGCTTCTACCAATTAAAATAAGATACTTCCTTCCACCCCCTGCCTCTCTGGCCCAGAATATTAAGGTTTTGCCAAGTGGTTCTCAACATCTAAGTTAGTTGGTACTTGTTTGTGTGCTGACATGTTTCATGAGACAGCAAGAGTGTGCTGCACTTGAGTCAGAAAAATCCGAATTCAGATTTTCAGACACATCCTAGTTGTATGACCCTCGGCAAGTCAATTAACTTCTTTCTGCCTCAGTTTCCTCATCTGTAAGCACCTACCTATTGAAGATCAAATTAGATACATATACTGTATCAAGCACTTTGTACTCCATAAAGTGCTATATAAGTGCTAGCAATTAGTATTAAAATGCTCTAATGCGTTGTCCTGTCTCCACTCTGGAACCATAGGCTTCTGGAGAGTGAAGCCTTTGACTGTTCTTTCTTCCCAGTCCTTTCTCAGGATCTAGTACATAGAGCATATTAGTGATGGTGATGAGGGGTGGGGCAGTAGATGGGCTTAGAGTTTTAGTCTATCTCTGGAAGGCTAGCCCTTTTTTCTTCATACAGGGAGCCCTTTCCGAGTGCCCGTGAAGGATGTGGTGGATCCTGGAAAGGTGAAGTGTTCAGGCCCCGGTCTGGGAGCTAGTGTGCGAGCCAGAGTCCCCCAGACCTTCACAGTAGATTGCAGTCAGGCGGGACGAGCACCTCTGCAGGTGGCAGTGGTGGGACCCACAGGTATGGAGAGAGCTGGGGAGCCACAGGAAAGTAAGATGGGGTAGGGGAGGGGAGTAATAATCTCAGGATCCTCTTAGAGGCCTGTGAGACCACCTGCCTGATTTCTTTTGCACTATCCTCCCTCCCCAGGAGTGGCAGAACCAGTCGAGGTGCGAGATAAAGGGGATGGCACCCACACCGTGAACTACACCCCAGCCACTGATGGGCCATACACTGTGGCTGTCAAGTATGCTGACCAGGAGGTGCCTCGCAGGTGAGCCAGG
Organism: Notamacropus eugenii; assembly: GCF_028372415.1. Lineage (NCBI taxonomy): Eukaryota > Metazoa > Chordata > Mammalia > Diprotodontia > Macropodidae > Notamacropus > Notamacropus eugenii. Next base: position 121,281,011 of record NC_092874.1, on the reverse strand, counting down.
AAGAGAGCCGTTGGGAGGATGGGGGGGTGGGCAGCCACAGCAAAGGCAAGCACTGGTGCGGCAGGTGGAGGCAAGGAGAATCCTTGAAAAGGCAGGTTCTCCAGAAAGCACCCTATGCTTAGGTCTTGGGGGCTCATTCTCTGTTCTGCACTGTTGATCTCACCTAAGTGGGGTGCTGAACCTAGGGTGACTGTCCTCCCCAGCTCCCCACTAACTCCTGGCCCCTTGCTCCGAGTAACCTCTGTCTCACTCACCACAGTCCCAGCATCGGGCATGTCTGTGACAGAACCCTTCCCAGCCTTGGGAAGAGAAGTAGGTGAAAGGAGCAATTCCCTTGCACTAACTGTCCAGTCTCATTCCTTTTACCTCCAAGCCCCTTCAAGATCAAGGTGCTGCCAGCTCATGACGCCAGCAAGGTTCGAGCAAGTGGTCCCGGGCTCAATGCTTCAGGCATCCCAGCCAGCTTTCCTGTGGAGTTCACCATTGATGCCAGAGATGCTGGAGAGGGACTGCTTACTGTTCAGATCCTGGTGAGGGCCTCTCCTTGTCTGGGGGGAAGGACCGTTTCAGTAGCAGGGGAGCTGGGGGGTTCCAGGTTTGGAGCAGGGACCACTGGTGTAAACTCTGAATCTGGCACTGATATCCTCTTTCCTCCACTTCTGCCCCCAGGACCCCGAGGGCAAACCCAAGAAAGCAAATATCCGAGACAATGGAGATGGCACATATACTGTATCCTACCTGCCAGACATGAGTGGGCGCTACACCATCACCATCAAGTATGGGGGAGATGAGATCCCCTACTCCCCCTTCCGAATCCATGCCTTGCCCACTGGGGATGCCAGCAAGTGCCTTGTCACTGGTGAGCACCCCTTGGTCCTTTCCTATCTGTCCCTCCTAGTCCCTCATACACCCAACACAGAGACATACACACATGTACTTGCCACACGCAACAAAGGATAGGATGCTGAGGGGAAGATAGAGGTCTGAGCTTTCCTTCTCTCCTTGCCACTGTTGTCTCTGCCCAGTCCCCCAAACACTGTCCATGCTCTGTCTGCACCAGTCTCACTCTCTTCTCTCTTTCCAGTGTCCATTGGCGGTCATGGCCTAGGTGAGTACAGTATCAAACCTTTCTATGAGAGGGTTTGGGCCACAGGGATAGTATCTAGCCCCAAGTCCCTGCGCACTTCGCTGGGTCTTTCTTTCTTCATTTGTGCCATAAGAAAGGGGTTAGATGGGATGATCTGGAAGGTCCTGTCCAACATGAAGCCCTATGATCCCATGGCTGGGCACTCTGTCCTATGACTGAGCCATGACTTGTGAGGACACCTCACAGTCTCTTCTAACAGCCATCATCCTTCTTGATCATCTCTCTTTCTCCTGAAAAGTCCCTGATCACAGCTGCTTCCTTTGCCCTCATCAAATATCCTCCCCTGTTCTTCCCCCATGGCCCCTGACCATGCCTCATCACCCCCACAGGTGCATGCCTGGGTCCCCGCATTCAGATTGGGGAGGAGACAGTCATCACAGTGGATGCCAAGGCAGCAGGAAAGGGCAAGGTGACATGCACGGTATCAACCCCAGATGGGGCAGAGCTGGATGTGGATGTTGTAGAGAATCATGATGGCACCTTTGACATTTACTACACTGCCCCTGAGCCGGGCAAGTATGTCATCACCATCCGATTTGGAGGAGAGCACATCCCTAACAGTCCCTTCCACGTGCTGGTGAGTGCCTGAGGGCAGAGGGCTGTGGGAAGGGAGATGAGAGGTTGGGCCTGTTTGTTAGAGGCAGGCTAGGGCATTATATATAACACATAATGCAATAATATAATATGTAGTATTATATTACACATAATATATTATGTATAATATATGATCTATAATGTTGTACAGTGAAACTCTGTTCTAAATTACCTTCTTATACTTCAGATTTAGGGCGGGAGGTCTCATCCAGGTCAGATACAGTCTCATATACTTGGTAGACCTTTGTGACATTCACACACAATATTTTTGATTTCAGCACTTTCCTGTTCCTGGGTACCAGTTCTGGACTGTACTTTCATGTAGGCATAAAGACAGAGTAGCAATCATTCCCTCCATCCTCTGAGAATTTAGCCATTCCTGTGAAATTGGAAGCTTTCAGTCAATGGACTTATGTCTAGCCTGCCCCTACTTCTCTGGCTGTTCATCCCCAGTGGAGGCAGGACAGTGGTGACTCATGGTCTGAAGCCCTAGTCTTTTGGAGGAAGGCACTCCAAAGGCCCAGTCACCCATGTTAGCCTGTGCCAATGTCAGCTGTGGAGGCTATGTTGACCTGTGTTATCTATCATTCTACCAAGACAATGCATATTGGCCTGTATTGGACCATTTATTAAGTATCATCTCTGGACTAAGCATTGAACTGTCATCCTATGGTGATCCTCTGTAACTCCATGTTATTCCATGTCTTGCTCCCTCAGGCGTGTGACCCCATTCCCCACGTGGAGGAGCCATGTGACACCCTACAGCTGCGCCAGCCCTTCCCTACACACCAGCCCAGTAGCTACCCCACCCACTGGGTACCTGTTTTAGCAGAGGGGTCTCTATCTTCCCTTTCCTCTCCCTTCTTTCTTCTTCTTAACCTTTAGGGTCATGTTAGGTTAAAATGCCTCTCTTCAGAGCTAGGGTCTCCCCCCAAAAAAGATAGGGTCAGCCTAGGATATGTGAATGCTGTGCCCAGATCCGGGAGGGTGCATTGTCATAGGGGTCTGAGCCAGAAGCCTCATTTCAGGGAACAGGGAGCATAGCATCTCCTCCTTGTTCCTCCACCTCTTCTGTTGCAGCTCCTGCATTCTCTTCTCCTGCTGAGCCACCTCCTGCCATTAACTTTACTTTTCTTTCTCCCTTTTTTCCTTCTGACTTCCTTTTTGGGGTATGGAGTGGGATTTCCACTTTCCTTGACGTGCTGTGAGTAATCTTACCTTTCTTATTTCCCCTTCCCGAGGCCACGGATGAGCCAGTGGTTCCAGCAGAGCCCATGGAGTCCATGTTGAGACCCTTCAACTTGGTTATCCCATTTACAGTCCAGAAGGGGGAGATCACAGGTACCATCTTTTTAGGGTTGTAGTATTAAAGAATTTTAGAATGGGAAGATTAGAGATTGTCTTAGCCCAACTCCCTCACGTAACAGAGGTAACATAGCTAGTTAGTGGCAGAGACAACCCAGGCCTTCTGACCACTGGTGCAGGCTGCTTTCTTCACATATACCATAAATGCTTCCTGATCTTAAGCAGGTCCTTTGGTTTGGCAGAACAAAACGGTCAAGTTCTCTTCCCTTTTTCAGGGAAGCAGCCAACCCTGCTAGATAGGACCAAACTGGAGAGAGGCTGAGTTAGACTCTTCTGAGATGCGGGAATAGGAAAAGATTTTGTCCTCTTAGAAAATAACGGGGGTGGGGTGGAGACCAGATAGATTTCTGGGGTCAAAGGGGAAGATGTCTCCTCTTCTGTGATACTGACTATGCCCTGGCATACCAGGTGAGGTGCGGATGCCTTCAGGGAAGACAGCAAGGCCTAATATCACAGATAATAAAGACGGCACCATCACAGTGAGGTACGCACCCACTGAGAAGGGACTACATGAGATGGGGATCAAATACGATGGCAATCACATTCCTGGTAAGTTTATTGGAGGGACAGGCTAAGATCTGGGTGGGCTGAGAGTTGGCAGAGCCAGGAACTATTGAGGGCAACAGTTACAAGTGATTTGCACAGTCTGGGAAATAGTAGGGTAGGGGACAAGGAGCCTATTGGAAAAGGAACTGGGGGAAGTCCTGGAGTTGAGAGATGAGGTGGGGGGTTAGGTTACTTAGAAGCAGAGGAGGCTACAGGTAACTTTAAATATATAGGCCCTGTAGTCAGGAGGATCAGAGTTCAAATGTGGCCTCAGATGCTAGCTGTGTGACCCTGGGCAAATCACTTAACCCCAATTGCCTCAAAAAACAAATAAATAAATGTGTGTGTGTGTGTGTGTGTGTGTGTGTACACACATGTACATATACATATACATGTCAATAATTTGAGAAGTTGCGAGGATTGATGGAAGGAGTTAGAGCAGCTCCAGAACTCTCGTGCCTTAATCCTGTAGTCTCCTCTCCTTCCCCCAGGGAGTCCCATGCAGTTCTATGTTGATGCCATCAATAGCCGTCATGTGAGTGCCTATGGGCCAGGCTTGAGCCACGGCATGGTCAACAAGCCAGCCACCTTCACAATTGTCACCAAGGATGCTGGGGAAGGTATGTGCATGGATGAGATGAAATTTGGGAGTGGAGTGGGGTGTGAGGGAGGCTTGTGAACAGCCTGAACCCTGATCTAACATCAGTTCCTCCAACACTCACCTAGGGGGCCTGTCTCTTGCTGTGGAAGGCCCATCTAAGGCAGAGATCACCTGTAAGGACAATAAGGATGGCACCTGTACAGTATCCTACCTCCCTACTGCTCCTGGGGACTACAGCATCATCGTCCGCTTTGATGACAAGCACATCCCAGGGAGTCCCTTCACTGCCAAAATCACAGGTACCTTTTGTTCTTCTACTTTGCCCCTGATGAACAGCCATTCAGTGATGCTTACTGAATGTCCATCCACCAAAACTAAGCCCTGTCCTTGAGGGGAAGAGCATGTGAAGAATACAGAGTTAGCTTATTGACCTCAGGGATCTTTCTGGCCCCTCTTGGGGAGACACAGGATGAGCACAAATGGAATATATATATTCCAACATAAAATATATATCGTATATAATAAATATATATATTTATGTACAGTGTAAAAGAATGCTTATAAAGGCAACATATCAGTGAAACCCCAGAACAGGAGAACCTGAGGGGCATCCTCTTGAAGTCTGAAAAAAGTTTTAGTGTAAATGAAAACAGATGGCAAGCTTCCAGAAGATTCTTTTGGTGTCTCCCCTCTCTTCTGTCCTCTCACTGTCACCACCCTAGTTCAAGTCCTTATTTCCTCTTTTCGCCAGATCATTGTAATAGTCCCTTCTACACAGTAATTGCTTAATATGTGTTTGATATAAGTAGAGATGAATTGATTTTGCTAGGGTACAAAGTGTGAAAAAGTGATCTAGGTCAGATGAGAGTTGGTCAGGGAAGGCTTCTTGAAGCAAGCAGATTCTGACAACTGATTGTGAAGGAGCTGAGAATCTGGGATTGGAAGGGAGGAAGGGAGACATGGCCAGGATCTCAGTTTCTTACCTGCTGTGCCCAGGTGATGACTCAATGCGGACTTCACAGTTGAATGTGGGCACATCCACGGACGTGTCACTGAAGATCACAGAGAGTGATCTGAGTCTGCTGACTGCCAGCATCCGGGCTCCCTCAGGCAATGAGGAGCCCTGCTTGCTCAAGAGGCTGCCTAACCGCCACATTGGTGAGTGAGGAAGGCAGTTGGCATGATCTGACTCTCCAGGGATGACCCTGAGAAGATAGCCTATAGGGAACCTTCAGCCTACTCTTCCTGGGCTTGGGAATACATAGGTTCCCTATCCCTCCATGTCTGGGTGGAGTGGGTGGAAAAGTATTGCAAGCAATGCCAAGGGGTATGATCCCTGATGCCCATGTCTCTGTGCCTACTACAGGTATCTCATTCACGCCCAAAGAGGTGGGTGAGCATGTAGTAAGTGTTCGAAAGAGTGGGAAACATGTCACCAACAGCCCCTTCAAGATTCTTGTGGGGCCTTCAGAGATTGGTGACGCTAGCAAGGTTCGAGTCTGGGGCAAAGGACTGTCAGAAGGCCAAACCTTCCAGGTGGCAGAATTCATCGTGGATACAAGGAATGCAGGTATGCATCTCCTTGGTAGCAGTGTCTCTTCTAAAACACCCAATAACCACTAGTCAGTCAGTCAACTGTAGAGTATTTCTAAGGCATAATTATGTGCCAAGATTTGGCCCCAACCCCTACCAGGCCTAGAGTTGAAGCCCTGTCATTCACTCCCTTTCCCAAAGGGTATGGTGGTCTGGGGCTGAGCATTGAAGGTCCCAGCAAGGTGGACATCAACTGTGAGGATATGGAGGATGGTACTTGCAAAGTGACCTACTGCCCCACCGAGCCTGGCAACTACACTATCAACATCAAATTTGCTGACAAGCATGTCCCTGGTGAGTGGAGAGTCTGGGGGCTGCCCCAGAGTGGGAGGGATGCCTCTAGGAGCCTGGGAGGGGCTGGAGGGGAAGGACTCAGAAGGGGCCTGACGACTCCCTCCTTTTTCTCTAGGGAGCCCATTCACTGTGAAGGTGACTGGCGAGGGACGGATGAAAGAGAGTATCACTCGCCGCCGCCAGGCAGCTTCCATTGCCTCTGTAGGGAGCACCTGTGACCTCAACCTCAAGATCCCAGGTAAGGGTTCAGGCAGGGGTGGGACTGGGCCCAGTACTAAATTCCTTTCATTTTATTGATGACTTCCCTCCTTCCTTTCCTTCATTCCTTCTCTGCCTCACTGGTGTCCATTCCCTGCCCATCTACCACCCCTTTTCTCTTCTAGGAAACTGGTTCCAGATGGTTTCTGCCCAGGAGCGTCTGACCAGAACATTCACAAGAAGTAGTCACACATACACACGGACAGAGAGAACAGAGATTAGCAAAACGCGGGGTGGAGAAACCAAGAGAGAGGTCAGGGTGGAGGAGTCCACTCAAGTTGGGGGAGACCCCTTCCCCGCCGTCTTTGGAGATTTTCTGGGTCGGGAACGCATTGGCTCTTTTGGCAGTATCAGCAGACAACAGGAAGGTAAGTTGGGATGGGCGCAAGGAGACACCTCCTGTCTCATCCCGGGCAAAGCCCTTACAGTATAGACAGTCAGTTAGTGCAGTGGAGAAACGACTGCTGAATCAGGAAGATCTGAGTTCCAGTCTAACCTCAGATAACTTACTAGCTGTGTGACTCTGGGTGAGTCATTTAACCTTTCTCAGCCTGTTTCTTCATCTGCAAAATGGAGATAATAGTGCTTAGCTCCCAGAGTTATGTAAGGATCGAAGAAAGTAACAGATATAAAGCAGTTGTAAAACTTTAAACACTACCTAAATGCTCTTTATGCAGAAAGCGGAAGACTTTCGCCCACATGCTCTTGCTGGGGTGGGATAGCCGTTAGCCAGCTAGCCCCTGGTCTCATATAAGTCAGCCTGTGACTACCCCTTAGAACTCGCTCATGGTCACAATAATCCCTAGATCTGGAAGGTGGTCAGAGGGGGTGTATTTGAGCCCCTTGGGCTAGGTTGGGCAAAGGGGAGGCAAGGTTAGAGTCTGTTCAATAGTTTGGAGTTAGGGACTGGTCATTTCTGATCCTCTGGAGTGAGATTCAGCATCTTTGGCTCAAACCTCTCTTGTCCTTGAACTTTTGTTCCCAAGTGCCTATCCCTTATCCCTTCTTCCCTGCGCTGCGCAGGAAAGAGCCAGGAGTTCACCAGACGCTGGCCAGGGTGTTCTCTCTGAGATCCAGCATTGCTATGAACCTGTTTTGGGCTGTTCTGTGAGAGTCTCTAAGGGTCAGAGAGCAAAGGGCTTTGCAGAGTGTGAGCTCCTTGGGAGTACGGATGGTTTCATTCTTTGCATCTATATCCCCATCATCTAGCCCCCAGCTTGCCATATATATAGCAGGTGATTAATAAACGCTTGGTATTTGATGAACCACCATCTCATCTTCCCACACATCCTGGCTTTCTCTCCCAGGTGAGACAGGCTCTCAGGACATGACAGCCCAAGTGACAAGCCCATCAGGGAAGACTGAAGAAGCAGAGATCCTGGAGGGAGAGAACAGTGCCTACAGCGTGCGTTTTGTGCCTAAAGAGATGGGGCCTCACACCGTCACTGTCAAGTATCGCGGCCAGCATGTGCCCGGCAGTCCCTTCCAGTTCACTGTGGGGCCCCTTGGTGAAGGAGGTGCCCACAAGGTGCGAGCTGGGGGCACAGGACTTGAGCGTGGTGTTGCTGGAGTGCCAGGTAAAAGAAGCCAGGATGAGGAAGGATGGGAAGCTAGTTAAGGGCGATCATAGGGTCAGGGATGGTAAAGGCTTCAGATGTGTGAGTGCTGAGCCTGGGACAGCAAAACTGGTCAGCCTCTGGTTAGTAAGCCCAGACTAGGTTAGGTGTGGGGCAGTCTTGGTTTGAATGTTAGACTTCTCGAATTGGTGTCAAACCCTTTCCTTCTCTGCCCCTCAGCTGAATTCAGCATTTGGACCCGGGAGGCAGGTGCTGGAGGCCTATCTATTGCTGTCGAGGGGCCCAGCAAGGCAGAGATCGCCTTTGAGGACCGTAAGGATGGTTCCTGTGGTGTCTCCTACATCGTGCAGGAGCCAGGTAGCTAACTGGGAAAGGGCCAGAGAGGTCTTGTGGGGAAGACCTCAGGTCAGCTGGGTCCCTCTCATATCTGGACTCCCAATGTACAATCTGGGACAATTACTACTCTTCCATTTTTTTCTCATTCTGAATCATGAGAGGCCAGGCATCAGAGAGCTGACTCAGATCCTAAAGGACCTGAGTTCACGCCCTGCCTCTAACACCTACTGATTGTATGACCCTGGGCACCTCACTGAACTCCTCAGTGCTCTGAGTGACTCTGTAAGATGCAGAGAAGGTGCCAATCTGCATTGGTACAAGGAATTCTCTTACCTGAAAACCCCTGTATCAGTGAAATCACAGGTCTAGCCCCTGTTCCTGTGAGTTTAAAAATCACCATCAAACACAACAAACGTTTCAATATACAAAGGAGAACAAGAAAGGGGATTACATCAGAAACCAGGAACTTTCCTTATGTACAATTTGGTTTAAGTGAACAATAAATATAACAAGGTAATAGTAGATAGTCATGGCTCTCTTCTAGGGTACTGCTTCCTCTGTTCCTCCCCATGACCCTAAGCCCTCTCCCCTTTCCTTCCTCCCTTCCCCCAAGATCCTCCTCTCCTTGGGATTCCTGTTGGGATACAGGTTGAACTCCGATACTTCTGAGGCTCCTTCTGACTCACAGGGCTTGGGATTCTTCCCCTACTCCATGTCCTCTGGGGACTGAGTTTGTTCTCCCGGGGTACATTGCCCTTGGGGAGGTACCATGGTCTTAGTGGTCTGCTGTGGGAGAAGCAATAGGGTGACTTTCATCTGGAGACCAGTACTGAGATGACTTTTGTTTCTCCAGGTGACTATGAGGTTTCCATCAAGTTCAATGATGAGCACATCCCCGACAGCCCCTTTGTGGTTCCTGTGGCCTCCCTGTCTGATGATGCCCGACGCCTCACCGTTACTAGCCTCCAGGTGTGAATGCTCCCCAGAATGAAGGGCTGGGGTATTCTGGGCACTCCCTAGAAGACGAAGGCAACAGCCCCTGGAGACGCAGCTAGTGTCCCCAAACTTCTGTCTGCACCATACAGAACCCAAATACCTTTGGCAACATTTACTGAGCCCTCACCAAGTGCTCACTACTGGCTTAGAAACAAGTATTGACACTTAAAGCTTCAGCTGTTTTTTAACCATTTTTGATAGAAGTTTCCAGAAGATAGTACTTCTCTGCCTTCTGAAATGGAGCATTTTGAATATAATTGAACTTTTCCTAGAAACTTGGGTCTTTGTTTAGAACATCACTTTTTGGACAGCGATAACACATGAGTAATGCTGACTGAGGTCTTTCTGGGCTATTTGCCTGTCTCCTACATGGGCCGGGGCTGATATGATTGTTGAGGGTTGCTGCTGCTTATTTTTTTAACTAGTTTTCGTCCCCTTCTGCAGTATCAGTCATTAGCAGTCACTCTGTGCCTCTCTCAGTGGGCATGTTGTTCACCACACCCTGATTCTAATTTGCTATTTCTAATCTATCTACTTTGGTAGAATACTCAAGGGCAAGATTAATGAACCGAGGTTGTCATCTTTTTTTCTTTGTTATTCTAAACTTGACAAATGAACTTGGGTCTTCTAAATTCATGTCCAGTGCTCTTTCCCCCATACCAAAGCTTTGTAAATATGTCCCTTGCCAACATAAGCTCTTGAGGGCAGCAAGGCAACATGGTAGTGTTTTTATAATTTTTTAAAAACCTTTTATTTTCTCATTTAACAAGCATTTTTTCTCTCCTTCCCACAACGACTCCTCAGCCGAAAAACAAAAATAAAACTTTAGTACAGTAATAAAAATGAATAGTCAAGAAAAAAGAGAGAAAAACAAACAAAAAAACCATGGCATAGTATTAAGAGTACTGAACTGGAAGAGAGACCTGGATCTAAGTTCCAGATCTGATACTTCCTGATACTATGGCCTGGGGCAAGTCATGTAATCTCTGAGCCTCAGTTTCCTCATCTGTAAAATGAGGGTAAGAATACCTGTATTGCTAACCTCAACAAGCTGTGAATAAAGAGCTTTGTTAGTCGTAATTCACTATGTAAATGTGGGAGAAGCACTGAAGATGATAGTAGGCACCCACTAGGGGATGGAACGATCACTACCATCACCCTGAAGCCTTTCTTGAGTACCCATTGTACAGAACGTAGCAGGGACATATGCAAAAAAAATGACCCAGACCCCTGCTCCCAGATGTATAGCTCCCCATTGAATCTGAGTTCTTTTTGAACTCAGTGTTGAAGGAATGGTGTTGAAGATAAGGCATCTAAAGTCTGGGTAGCCAAGGGAAGCAGGGAGGGCAGCATCCTTGGAATTCTTTTGGATTGAGACGTTGCCCAGGCTTTGGCCAATTCTGGGTGTCAGGGGGTCCAGTGGATGTTGAGATGTAGGGGTCTGGCTTATTTTTCTCATTGGTTTATGTTTTTATCTGGCTTCATTGCAGGAGACTGGGCTGAAGGTGAACCAACCAGCTTCCTTTGCAGTACAGCTGAATGGTGCCCGTGGTGTGATTGATGCCAGGGTCCATACCCCTTCGGGGGCTGTAGAGGAATGTTACGTCTCTGAGTTAGACAGCGGTGAGGACATTGTTCTTCATCTGGTCCCACTATCTCATGCCCTAGGTCCCCAAACTCTGTCCATCCAAATTCAGAATTGATCTGCTTACTACAGGTTGTTCTTAAGATACGAAACCTGGGGACTTCCTTTCATGTCTCAAGATGAAAACATCTAGGCCCCATAACCCTAGGAGTGTCTAACCGCCTCCCCTGGGCAGGCAGGAATCAGGGAGAACTCATCTGTTGGTCTCTTCTTCTCTGCAGACAAGCACACTATCCGCTTCATCCCTCATGAGAATGGTGTCCATTCTATCGATGTCAAGTTCAATGGTTCTCACATCCCTGGGAGCCCCTTCAAGATTCGAGTTGGAGAGCAAAGTCAAGCTGGAGACCCAGGGCTAGTCTCAGCTTATGGTCCTGGGCTTGAGGGAGGAACTACTGGTAAGCACTTGGGACTGGGGGGGTTGGTCTGCTGAGCACTTTAAGGAAAGAGGAGGTGCTAGAAAATGATAGAGAAGTCCAGAAGGACTGAGAACTCCTTCCCATGATAAAAGATGGTTCTACATATCCACTCTTTCCTTCTACAGGTGTGTCCTCTGAGTTCATTGTGAACACATTGAATGCAGGCTCAGGGGCCTTGTCTGTCACTATTGATGGCCCTTCCAAAGTGCAGCTCGACTGTCGGGAATGCCCAGAGGGCCATGTGGTCACTTATACCCCTATGGCCCCAGGCAACTACCTCATTGCCATCAAGTATGGTGGCCCCCAGCACATTGTGGGCAGCCCCTTCAAGGCTAAGGTTACAGGTGAGAGATTTTTCTCATCCTGCTAGTCTGGGATGGTTCTAGGAAGGCAGAGGTGGTGCTGTTGGGTGTTCTCTGAATGTATATTATTTTCCCCCCTAAACTGCGATAAAATTAAACTAATTTGGCAGATGTATTTGTCTGCATTTAATCTGTTAACTTTCGAATTACCAGTATGCCTCACTTTATAGAGCAAACATATTCTTGAATAGTAGTTTGTAAATCATTGGTGTTTACTAGTTTGCCCATTGTCTTCCAAGATACTTTAGAGAATCGTGGGAAGATAGGGACACGGACTTGGTGCTGGAAGGCATCTCTGAGGTCATCTAGTCAAACCCCCTCATTTCATAGACAAAGGATCAGGGACCTGCAGAGGTGAAGTAATTCACTGAGTCTCACACTGGAACTAAGTGCAGAGCCTGCATGCAGGCTCTGCCCCTTGGGTTCCCAATCCCTGGCTCTGGTCACGGTCCCCTTTCTTCCTCCCATTTAGGAGTGCCTTAGCCTGCTTTGCAGTTTTCCTTTCCCTCCTCTTCCAAAGAGTTCAGAGGCATAAACAAAACATTATGTCCAACAAGCAGAGTTGGGGGTTTCAAGAACAGTTTGGGTGCATCTTTTTATAAAGCAAGAGTCTTTCTGTAAAGTAATGTTGCCTTGGGTTTGGGAAGCTATGAACTGGGTTTTATTTACACAGCTGTTAGAAGCTTAGGAATACGATATGCAAATATATATAAAATAAGATCAGATTTAGCTACAGCCAAGAGTCATACATTACAGAAACAGGGGTTGCTATTATTCTCGGGCCAGATGGTATGGATGGCATGGTGCAGAAGCATCTCCATTACTACAGCTACAACCTGAAGTCCTTACCATAAGAAAGTGGTACTTTCAGGTACTTTCAGACCTACTTCAGAGGACTTGAGCATAAAGTATGGCTCCTGCCCTTTTGAGAAAAGGTGGTGGACCACTGCTGCAGACATGGCTAAAATGTTCATTTTAAGAGAGAGTTCTGCTGGGGAGGTGGGGAAAGCAGGTGAGAATCACTGAGAAGTGACAGTAACATTTTTGTGAAATATCAACAAAGCATTCTTAAAGAAATTAATAGTTACATTTAAAAAATCCAAACATTTAAAGGAGGAATTGGATTAGATGAGCACTAAGGTCCTTTTCAACTCCAAATCCCATGAATGCCCTATGGCTTGTGCCATCTCTGGGAAATTTCAAAGGTGAGGCAAGTCCTAGGCAAGGGTGGTCAGGGAGAAAGCTCTTCTGCCCACCTGTCCCCTCTTCAAAGGGCTCAGAGTCCATGCCCTGCTCATGGTCCTTTTCTCAATCTCATCCCCAGGGCCCCGACTGTCAGGAGGCCACAGCCTTCATGAGACCTCTACAGTGCTAGTGGAGACAGTGACCAAGTCGTCCTCCAGCCGTGGCTCCAGCTACAGCTCCATCCCCAAGTTCTCCTCAGATGCCAGCAAGGTGGTGACCAGGGGCCCCGGGCTGACCAAGGCCTTCATAGGCCAGAAGAATTCTTTTACAGTGGACTGTAGCAAAGCAGGTAGGTCTAAGAAGGAAGGCCTGCGAACTGTGTCAGATACTGGGAGAACAGGAGCGGTAGGGAAGAAGGGGGCAAGAGGGTGCTGGGGGTCACAGAGTTGCATAAGAGATAGAGAATCAGTGTTCTGGGTGTGAATTCCTTCCTTTTCTCCTATTGTCTAGGCACCAACATGATGATGGTGGGTGTACATGGGCCCAAGACTCCCTGTGAGGAAGTGTATGTGAAACACATGGGGAACCGAGTGTACAACGTCACCTACACTGTCAAGGAAAAAGGGGACTACATCCTCATTGTTAAGTGGGGAGATGAGAGTGTCCCAGGCAGTCCCTTCAAGGTTAATGTGCCCTGAGCCCCCAAATGGCCTCCCCCGGCCCCACAACCTCCCTGGCTAAAAACACATATACACATGCACACACAACACACACACACAGATTTCCAATACAGACATGTGCAGAGGCACAGGCATACCCTTATACATGGAACACCTGGTTTGGGGAAAAGGCCTGTACTTGGACTGGGAGAGCTGAATGAACAGATTCTCCCACTGACCCCTCTGGGAGAATAGGGGAACTTTGTCTGCTGATTGAAGACACTGTCTATCCCCTAGAATGTGATTTTGGAGGGATGAGTGGAGACCCCCTTCTCCTCGCCCCTAACCAGGCCAGAGGGTCAGTGGGGATTGACATAGCTTGACTGAGCTGGGGGGATTCAGGGGTGCATGTGTGTGATTGTGTGTGATTGCCCCAAAGTGCACTGATAACTAAGACCCTGGGACAGCTCCCCCTGCCTCTCCTCCCCAAACTTTTCTAGGACTCTTCCCCCTCCCCCCCTGAAGACTGTGCCTTGCTCCTCTGAGGGCCAGTAGTCTGTGGTGCTCAGGACTCGGAGAAGCTTAAGAAGAAAAACCATTTGGAGAAAAGACTAGAAATGGAGTCATAGCAGCACAGTGGCTGGCCTTGCACTCGGGGTTTTGTACACTTCGCCCAGCCCAGCTTTCTGGGGGCCTTGTTTTTTTCTGTTGTTATTTTTAATTGTTGCACAGCTCTGCCCCAATGGGGGCCTTTTGTACACTTTGCGCAGCCCAGCATGGAGCTACTTGGGTAAAAAACCATCAAACAAGCCCAAATAAAGTATGGCCTGTTGCAGAGGCTCTGTCTGACTCTTCCTTCCATAGGGTTGTTCGTCCCCATGTGCCTCTTTCCCTACTGCACCACGGTGTGTGGCTGCCACCTAGCCCACAGGCCCAAATGAAGGGTGCAGGAATTTTATAAAGAAATGCCCTTTTCTTCTCTGTCTCATTCCCCTCTACTCTGTTTTAGTGACATCTTTCACCTTAACAAAAATATATCCACATATGTATGTGTACATGTGTATGCATGTATACATACACACATATAACATATGCATACATATATAAATACACACACATATGCATCACTTCCTATGTCCAAGGCACCGAGGACATAAAGATAGAATGAGAAGCAGCCCCTGCCCTGCAAAGCTTACATTCTTGTCTGTCAAGATTTCTGGCTCCTGACTGTGACCCAGTGAGTTTGCTCCCAGTTTTGTGTTTCCCACAGACTTGATCAGCAAGCTACCGAGACCTTTATTCAAGTTCATGACAGAAGCATGAACAAGCACATATCCCTCGGGGACTCCACTGGACAACGCCTACCAGGCTGACATTGAACCATAAGGACAATCTGTTCTGAACCTAACATTATTCTCTAGGCTACATCTCTCCACATGTGCCGTAACATTGGACAGAGTACTTTGATCAAATGCTTTGCTACAATCTAGGTAAACTATAGCTGTCTTTGTTCTCGCGCAGCTGGACATTTTTATTCATGAGGACAAAGGCTTAGGTGATGTGCAGATGATGCAAAGTTGGGAGGGATAGCTAACATGCTGGGTGGCAGTTAATATCCAAGAGAATACTTTCAGGCTATGATGTTGGGCCAAGTTTAATCAAATGAAATTTAACAGAGATGCATCTGAACTCTTACACTTGGGTTTAAAAAAAATCAAGTCCACAAGTATGAGGTGAGAGAGATGCAAGCTAGGCAGCAGCCTGCTGGAAAGATCTGGGGAGTTTAATGAGTCAACACTGTGATATACAAGCCCCAAAAGATGAAGAGAGGCAGGATGTCCAGAATTAGGGAATAATAATTCTTGCGAGCACTCACTTTGCCAATGCATCATATTTTAGGAAGGATATCAGTACACTGAAGAACATTCAGAGGAGACTAGGGAACATGTTAGAAGGGCCTCATCTTCCTCCCACAGGAGGACTGAAGGAAGTGATGAATGTTTAGATTGGAGAAGACTGAGAAGAACATGGCAGCTCTCCGTGTCATTCAGAAAAATTGGATTTGTTCAACATTGCCCCAGAGGCCACAATGAGACCCAGCAGCTAACATGCTAGGCATGAGGTCAGGAAGAGCTGACTTAGAACCCTTTCTCAGACACTTAGGAGGTGCCTCACAAGACACTGCACATCTCAGCCCCTGTCTCTTCATCTGTGAAGTCAGGTTGGGCTCAGCGGCTGACAAGATCTCTTCTAGCCCTAAATCTAGGATCCTATACTTCAAGGTGCAGATTTTGGCTTAATGAGGAAGTCTCTGAATTGCTGGTTATCCAAAAATGGTATAGACCTGCCGCAGGACACAGCGGATTTCCCCTCACTAGCTGTCTTGAGAAGAGGCTGAAATTTGTCAGGTATGTTTTTGAGGAATTGCTGTTCAGGTATAGGTTGGACCAGATAGTCTCTAAGGTCTCTTTCATCTAGGAGAGTCTGTGATTCTGCAAAGTCCCTTCCCCTTTGTTTCTCAACTTCCTCATCCAGGCTGGGCCTGGAGCCAGGAGGATCTGAGTTCAGTTAGCACTGTGTCAGTTTCCTCAACTGTAAAATGGGGATAATAACAGCACACATTTCTCAGGGTTGTTGTGAGGATCAAATGAAATATTTGTAGAGCACATAGTGTAATGCCTGGCATACAGTAGGTGCTTAATAAATCCTAATTCCATTCTATTCCCAACTAAAAATATATGATCCTAGTTTCACATACAATCCTCCTTTTGCATCTGTGCATTTGGAAATGCTTTTCGGGATGTTTTTCAGAATAAAAAAATTAAAAATAAATCAACATTCCTATGAGCCTGGGCAAGTGGTAGGTGGAGATGGAAGCCTCCTAACCTATCACTGGTAGAGGGAGCAGAGGAGACAGAAAGTTGTTTTGCCCATTGTGGATTTCCCAAGGAGGAAGAAGAGGGAATGCACTGGTCCAATATTCTGGCACTCTAAGGCGGGTAGGTTGCTGCTCAACTTGCTCTCCTTTCCTCCCTCTAAGGGAGATGGGGAAGAGAAACAGAGGGCTCCCCTGACAGCAAAAAAGAGTATGGCCCTGTTTGAGGTCTCCCCACCACGGTTAAAAATTATAGTCATATATATTTACATAATATACTAGATTATATATTATACAAATCACATATTACATTATATGGTCAAAATATTTATAATGGCACTTTTTGCTATAGCAAAGAACTGGAAATAAAAGTAGATGCCCATCAATTGGGGAATGGCTCAACAAACTGTGGTACAGGGATGTAAAGGAATAATTTTTGTTATCCAGTGGTTTCAGTCAAGTCTGACTGTTCGTGGCCCCATTTGGGGTTTTCTTGGTAAAGATAGTGGAGTGGTTTGCCATTTCCTTCTCCAGCTCACTTTACGTAAGAGGAAACTGAGGAAAACAGAGTCAAGTGATTTGCCCAGGGTTACACAGCTAGTAAGGGTCTGAGGCTGAATTTTAACCTAGGAAGATGAGTCTTCCTGACTCTAGACCTAGTATTCTATCCATTGTACTAGTTGCTCTATTGGAGCATTATCAGGTTGTAAGTAGAGATAAAGATGACATATGGAAAGACTTGCATGAACTGAGGTAGAGTGAGGTAAGCAAAAGTAAGAAAACAGTGTACACAGTGACTTTGCGCTTGTTCAGTGGTGTCCAACTCTTCCTGGCCCCACTGAGAGTTTTCTTGGTAAAGATACTGGAGTGGTTTTGTCATTTCCTTCTCCAGCTCATTTTACAGATGAGGAGATTGAAGCAAACAGGGTTAAGTGACTTGCCCAAGGGTCACACATCTAGCGTCTGGGGCAAAGTTGTTGTGTTTGTCCTTCATACTGGAAGAAAACCATGACATCAAGATGATGACATGACTTGCAGTTGACTTTGATGTGAGTGAGGGAGGACTGTGCAAGGTCACCAACCTCACTTTCTTCTCCTGAGCCATCTGGGTCCAGTGGCCTGATATTCATCAGAATGACTAGAGATGGCCCTGGATGCAATGGGAGAACTTGGCCCTTTCAGGTCTAAGGTCTCATCACATTCTCACCTTGAGTGAGATACACCCCATTCAATGAAAAGACTTCTTTAAGTAGTTACTTAAGGAATGGCCCCTTTAAAAAAAAAATCAAACTGGGAGGTTAAGACCCTTCAGGGTTCCTGGGTAAAAGAGAAACAGTTACCATTTAGTAGTTACATTCACTCAGTGCTAGATGGGTGGGAACTTGTTGTCCCGTCTATGAGCTCCAGAGTGAATTGGGTTTAAGGCTGGATCTTTGAGCTAGAAATGTAAAAGTAAAGAACCACGAAACAATCAAAAGCAGACGTGGCAAAATGACAAAGACCACAGGTCTCCAAAGCAACCCTCTGCAGAGGTGGGAGGTCCGCGGGCGTTGCAGCCCACGTATTTTAACGGGATTTTTTTTTTTTTTTGCTTTATCATTGGGGAAGGGGGTTAGGGGAGGGAAAGAAGGCAAACAAGATCTTTTAGAAAAAAAAACTTTTTAAAGTTGTTGTATGGAAGGTTCCCTGAGACTGGGAGAAGGGATACCAGGAAGGGGGGAGGGGAAGGGAAAAATGACATACAAATACACAAGCTATCAATAAAATGTGGTTAGAAGGCCGCCGTCCGCTGGCCTCGCGCCATCCCCGACGCCTCCTTGCATGGAGGGGACTCTCCTTCCCCAGTTCCCCCCACTCTTACCCCCGGCGTCTCCTGGCGTGCGTGAATGCCCTCCCGCCCCCAATCTTCCGGGACTAAGTGGCAAACAGAGGCCCGGCTCAGGAGTCACGCGAGACCGCCTCGGCCACCTGGGAACCGCACGGGTCGCCCAGGACTCCTCCGCTGCCTCCCACCTCTGCGTCGTCGATCCTCGGACCCCGTCGAGGGCAGTGCCACATTCTCCAATCATCTTCGGGGGCGTGGTAGGCGCGGGCTTCACCCGCACCTCGCCGAGAGACGTATTAGGCCGCAGGGAGCTCTGGGAAGGGTAGTTTCACTGTCGGCAATTGCTCGGTTCGGCGCAGGCGCGGCGGAGCTCCGAGAACCAGACGAATCACACGCCTGCTCAGAGCGAAGATGGAGGGAGGAGACCGTCGGGAACAGCCAACCACAAGCAACGCGCATGTGTCGAGGAGGAAGGTTGCCGCCCCCCCAACATTGTGGCGAACTGCGGGGGCGGGCGGTGGGAGGAGCTAACGTGGGAGGAGCTTCCACCTCTCCACCGCGGCCTAGCAGCGTCTGACATGGCGGGGCGAGGGAAGCTGATCGCGGTGATCGGAGACGAGGACACGGTTACCGGTTTCTTGCTGGGTGGCATCGGGGAGCTCAACAAGCACCGCCACCCCAACTTCCTGGTGGTGGAGAAGGACACGACCATCAATGAAATCGAGGACACCTTCCGGTACGGTGGCCCGCGAGGCCCCGGTCGCGTCCTGCCCCTGCGGGAGGGCGAGACGGGAGCGGGGCTGCTGGGGACGCGGGAGGGGGAGAAGAGGAGCGGGGAGAGGCCTAACGCCTGGGCTTCCGTTCCTTCCTCCAAGGAGCCCCCCGGACTGGGACGCAGGGCCCCCCCCCAGCTATCCGGGGGTTCCGCGAGCCCGTCCAAGCACTGCTTCCGAGAGCGAAGGGGCCGGCGTAGTTCTGGGGTGACCGACAGACAGTTCGTGCCCGTGGGCTTCCTCCTCTAGGGCCCCTTGTCACCTCCCTGGGTTTTCTGGGGGACCCCCGGAGCCCAGCCCCTTTTAGTCTCAGCCGAGGACGCAGCACCCGGGCGCACGCAGACAGTGCCGGCCCGGCCGTCTCCCTCCACCGCCCATGTCGCTGGGGATTCTGACTTTCCTTCCCTTGGGGTCTCTCGTCCAGTCCTCTCTTTCGCCGGGAAGCTGGCTAACTGGAGCCCCCAGAGGTTAGTCACTAAAGGTGACCCCGCAGGAAGCGGCCGGAGCCGGGCCCGAGCTCCGCCTCCCAGGCTCCGGCCGCCCCCATCCCCGCACCCTTTCCCATCCAGCTCCTTTAGGTCGTAGGTCCGGCTGCGTACCGCGCAGCTTAATAAACGTTGACCGATTGATCTGGTGACCGGCTGACCTGAATGCTGACCCTGGACTCCAGATCTAGAATGCTTCTCAGCTAGAACGAGGGCCAGATTCCACAGCCTCCCACTGCTGAGACTCTCCTTGCTCAGATCCCCCTTTCTTCTGATTTTTCTGCAGTAGCCCCTCAACGGCAAGGGGAGATGCTGAACCCTGGGCAGTACTGTGGGGACCAGTTTGGCTTCTTGCATCTCCTTCACCCCAGTCCTTCTGTTTTTCCCCAAACAGCCAAGTCCCAGAGTTTCAGGCTCTGGCTAGTTCCTGCAGCTTAGGGCCCGCTAGGCCCAACTCTGCCTCAAAGCCGGGGCTCTAGGGTGGGATTCTTGTCTTTCAAAAGGAAACGTCAAATCCTTGGGGTAGAGCAGCCATGAGAACAGTGCCTTCTAACCGGACCCCTTTATTTTTTTTTAGTTGGTCCTAGACCCCTGGGTTCCGGGTCTGGTTTAATTCTGTTTCTAGGGGAAGGTTTCCTTGCTTCTTTAACAAGAAAAAATGAGTTAAGAGGGAATCTATAGAATTTTTAGTTTACTCACTTTTTCTCAGCAGAACTAGAACTGAGTCACTTATAGGCAACATTCATTGGTTCCCTTTTTCTAGGGCAGCTTCCTCTTCTCTGATTTCCAGGTTTTTTTGTCTGAGTTCCTCCATCATAGACCTTACACCTACTCTTCCGGGATCCTCCCCCACCCACCTCACAACTTTAGGAATGAAGATGGATTTGCCTGCATAAAGTTCCCTGGACGTCACTCTTCCTTTCTCTTTGCCATTCTCCCTCCACAGGCAGTTTCTAAATAGGGATGACATTGGTATCATCCTTATCAACCAGTATATTGCTGAAATGGTACGGCATGCTTTGGATGCCCACACACGCTCAATACCTGCTGTTCTGGAGATCCCTTCCAAGGAACATCCCTATGACGCAGCCAAGGACTCCATCCTGCGCCGTGCCCGAGGCATGTTTACTGCTGAAGATCTTCGCTAAGGGACACCCCATATCACCCTTCCCTACTCATTACATTCCACTACAGAAATGAAAGGGGGGAGGGTTCGTGGTACTTGTTATTTATTGGGCCCTGGAGTAAGACTGGAAAACATAAAGCCCAACTCCTCAAATATGTCCCTCTTCTTCTGTTTCCTCTTCCTTCTCCTGGTAGATTTTGTGCTGTCTTTGTCTTATATCATTGCTAAATTAAAGTTCATTTGTCCAGATATCCTTTTTTTGGGGTGGGGTTGGGGGACTTGTAAAAAGTGTGTTTGCTTCAGAAAAGGAAACCAAAATTATTCTTGATTTCTTCCTAAACTGCTATCTCTGAGGCTGGAAAGAGACTACCAGACTCAGAAACCTGGGAGCAAGCTCAAAGTAGCTAGACTAGGGAGAGGCCAGAACTCTTGTGGCATTCTAGGCCAGGACCTTAGAGGTCATCTAGTCTACCCGACCCATTTTACTGGTGAGAAAACAGACCCAAAGATATAAAGTGACCCATTGTCCAAGGTCACACAAGTCACATGAAATCCACATGAAGCTCTATAGCGCAGGTCTAGTTAGAGGATGAGTAGCACAGTGCAATGTTAAGAGTAAGAAAATGACCCTTGCTCCAGGGGCCAAGGACATCACTTCCGTTAGGGTCAGGGATACCTCTTAGAGTGTGCCTCCATCCTAGGGCCTTCTAGGAAGGGAAAGGAATAGCAGCCCTACCTAGTCAGAAGGAAGGCAACATATGGAATCCCTGAGACTGTATGAGGTGAGGCCTGGTTGCCAAGGCAACTGCTATCCCTGAGGCTGTTGTTGCCTTAACCTCTCAGGTGGTGTGTTCACCCCTTCAGTTGCTATAGTCCAGGTAGCCCTTCCTCAGCCACCATGGCACGGCATCTCAATATGGACACACAACGACAAAACTTCTGGAAGGAAGAGTACCTAAAGGAGATGAGGGTTCGTTGTGATTGGCACCGAAAGTATGGGGCAAAGGTGAAAGCCAAGCAGGTGACTAGGGATGCCACAAAAAAGGTCTTCAAACTACCTACCTTGGGCCCTAAGGCCCCACCCTCTCCTCCACCTCCACCAAAAGAGCCTCCCAAACCCCCTTCTCCCCTCAAGGATGTTCCTGCAGAGGCAGAAATGTTCCCTGTGCCATCTGAAACACGGGAACTCCTGTACCAGGGAATCTCTCATGATTTCCAGGGTCGCTTCAACTACTTGCAAAATCGCCAAATTGTCAAACCGGAAGATCGTTATCTCTTTCCCATCACTACTAACTTCACTTATGGCTGGCAGTTGGGTAAGGCTGAATCCTTAGAAAAACTCATAGACCACCCTCCCCCAATCTCCTAAACCACCTTGTGGCTCCTCACCTCCCCATTTTCAAGTTTATACCTTGTAGTGCTACTGCTGGGGTTCAGATAAGGGTAGACAGCAGGGTAGTAAGGGAAAAAGTGAGGAAGCTAATCCCCTGCTTCTGGCTCTGCCATTTTCCCATTCATTCTCATCCCTGTCACCCCCAATACTGAGTAGAGCTCATGCTACCACTAGCTGTAAAAGGATTCTTCCCCCTGGAAGATTTGTGGCCTGGGGAAAGGTATGGAGGCCTCTGTGTGTACTGACACTCCAGTCTGCCTCCACTTTCATCACCCTTGTCATTGGCCCTTTACACACACCAGCATCCCACAGCCATTCAGAACCTTCCTTTTAATATCTGAAATGGGAGCCACATGTGCCAATCATCTATGACTCACAAAGAAAATTTCCCCATACCCCTCCGTAAGCTCTTCTCTCAGGAGCCCATCCCCAGCTTTTGCCCTCTCTTCTCCCAGGCACCCCAGTGGAACGAAAGATGGTCTCCTGTAAGATGTGCCGGATAGAAACCTTCTTCCGCAAGAATGGGGCCTTTGCTCTACTCGACCCCAAGGACGTAGCCCTCTGATCTCGGGCTGGGGGCGAGGGGGGGAAGGGAAAGCAGGGAAATGGAGATTATATGCCCTCAGGTGGGGCAAAGCTGGCTCCCTCTGAAGTGGGTGTGTGTGTCTGGGTCCCCTGGGCCTTTGTGGTTGGTTAAATCCCTGGCCTTCCTGTAATTCTGGCCATCGCCGACTTCTGATTTCTGGCCACCAGGGAGATTACCGCTGCCTTTGTCCCCACCATCCCGTTGATTACTGACCCTCCTCAGGTCCCAAGAGGGCTGGAACAGAGCTGGGAGGAGTGGGTTCTCCCTAATCTTTTGGGGTCGCAGTAGCTCCTGGAAATTTCTCGTGTTCCTGGGAGAGAGACAGCCACTGTAAACTCATACACCAAAAGACCTTTCCCTTACCCACAGCCCAAGAGAGACCTATAGCCAATATGAGTTCTCTTTCTGGGCCTAGACTAACCCAACCTCTCACCTCTCCCTTTGGGACTGCAGCAACCCTTTTCTTTTCTTGTGTCTCTGCTCCAGCTGCTCCCGTAAGGCACACCTCTGTTGGGCCACATCACCCTGGTGGGTTAGAGACTGGGTGAGCCCACAGGTAGAGAGCTACAGAGCCAGGACATCCAGCTCCAGGTGGCAGCACCAGAGTTCTTCCCCGCCATCAGCCACTTTCCCTAAAGCCCATCACCAAGAATGTGTTGAGATCCTATCCTTTCTTCTTTTCTTTCCTCCTCTCCCCAGGGTCTTGCCTGCATCCAGGGCTGGATGATAGTAAGTGAGGACTCCAGGAGGTCTCCCCCTAAGCGTTGGTTCCTGGTGATGCATAGGCGCTCCTGGACCTGAAGATAGATGACGGCGTTGTCCTGGGAGCTGAGGTCCTAAGGATCTGGCCCCCCAGAGGCCCACTTGCCCCATAGGCATCTCCTCACTTCCTTCTTCCAGTTACGTTCTCTTTTTCTGCACCATCTGACACCCCTTCCATGATGGACAGGCCCTCTTACCCTGAGCCTTTGCTGTTCTCGGTTCCTCTGGTGCCTTCTCTCGGTCTCACCCTGTAGCTCCAGAAGCCTTTTCAAGGTGTTTTCTTGCTGGTTTGTAGTGAGACTCAGGAAAACCAACTCCCTGCTAGGGGGATTGGGATGATGTTGCTGCAGTGTAAAAGAAAAATGGGGCACTATTGTCTATCCTTGTCACCCATCAATAGGACAGAAACTGTCATTGTTCACCGTCCTCAGGTATCTTCATTCTTTATCACCATTATGCTTACCTTGAGCTCTACAGCACGGTGATTTGGCAATAGGGATGGTGGCTGAAACCAACCATCTCCTGTGTCCTTCGGTCGGCTCATAGCTAGGCCTGAACCCTGTTTCACAGCAGCTCTCAGGGCCTGCTGGCTCTGCACCCTGAGCATGACTGCTTTGTGTTCCCTGAGTCTCTGCTGTGCAGGGGTCTTCAATAGTTTGGCTTCCTGACTTAGGAGCCACTGCCCTCCTGGTCTAGCCCCCAACATCACCTGGCTCCAGAGCTGTGGGGTAGCCTTTCCCAGGGACCATGGGATTTCTCTTCCGCAGAGGTCTGCAATCGCCTTTCCTTGATCCTGTGGGGTCTTATTTCTCTGAGGTTGCAGGCTAGTCTTTCCCTGGGACTGCAGGTATTCCCCTGGATGGAACAATGGGGTATCCCCTTTTGGGGAAGGGTTAGTCTCCTTTCTTTGAAATGGAAAGAGAATCTCTCCCTGAGGCTGCAGGTTCTCCTTTGCCCAGAATTTTACAATGTCCCCTTTTTGGAACTGTAAGACCTCTTCTTCATGGGACTGCAAGTTCTCCCCTTCCAGGGCATGTAAGGACTTACTTCCTTGAAAGTGAAAAATCTGTCCATAGACCCGTTTCTCCCTTTCCTGAATCTGTGGGATCTCCTCACGCAGGCCCTGGCAGATCTCCCCATGTGGAGCCTCAGCAGTCTCTTCCCTTAAGACTTGGGGAATTTTCCCTTTGTGGGCCTTTGGACTCTCCTCCCTCTGAGCTTGGGAAATCTCCCTTCTTTGTACTTTTGGGATCTCTTCTTGGGTCCAGGGAGTCTCACCTCTCTGAACTTTTGGAGTTTCCTCCCTTTGAACCTGGGCCCACAAAATTGCCTCTCCCTGAGCCCTTAGGGCCTCATTTCTCTGAGCGCAGAGAATCTCCCCTCTTTGTAACTTTGAGGTCTCTTCTGTCTGGGACTGGGAAGTCTCCTCTCCCTGAACCTTTGGGGCCTCATTCCTCTGGGCCCAGATTTTCTCCCCTCTTTGTAGTTTTGAGGTCTCTTCTGTCTGGGACTGGGAAATCTCCTCTCCCTGAGCCCTTGGGGCCTCATTCCTCTGGGCCCAGATTATCTCCCCTCTTTGCAACTTTGGGGTCTCTTCTGTCTGGGGCTGGGAAATCTCTCCCTGAGCACTTAGGATCTTTTCCCTCTGGATATGTTGGATCTGAATCTGGGGACTCTCCTTTTTTTGAGGCTTTGGGGAATCCTGTCTCTGGACCTTTGGGATCTCCTTCCTCCAAATCTGGAGATTTTTCCCTTTATGGTCCCTGGAGATCTCTGTCCCCACTTGTGCCTGAATTTCTGTCCTTTCCTGCTTTGGGTTAGCCCGCTTCTGTAAGCCCTCAAGGAGGGACCATAGCTCCCCTGGCTTGAGAGTTTCTGGAGAATCCAGAATCCATGATGGTGGCTGGTAGTGCCCCTGGGTCCTGAATTCTGGGAGGTTTCTCCCTGCTCCTTGGCCTGGGTCCTGGGGAAAAAGACATATATGTTGGAACCTGGCTTGTTTATAGCAATCCCCACTGAGACTCTGGGCCCTCAAGCCAAGGACCAATGTCCCCAGAAGACTTGGAAAGAAAGGTTAAAGGCATACTAAGTTCTACGAGGCAAATCTCTACTTCCACACCAGCTAGCCTGGTCTCTCCTGGATTTTTGTCTATCCTAAGAAAGGATTTCCATTTTGTAAGGTATAATAGGGAATTTCTGCTTTGATCCCTTCCTGATATTCCATGTTTCCTCCCCTGTGGCCTGGTAGAGCACAGTCCCAAACAACATCCCACCATGTTCCCAAGGATTCCTCCCCTCCCATGGAGAACAGGTGGTGCTGAGACCCCCTGACTCTCCCCCTCCCCCAGCTCCAATATGAAAGGACTCTTGCCATGTTCCCTCCCCACTTCAATATTTTTTGTCTGCCTGGGCTTCCCTTGACCCTGGAGATGCTCTCAGCTGTGAAGTCAGGTTCTAGTGTAAATCCTGAAGGGAGAAAAGGAAGGGAGGCCATCAGAAGGCTTTCTGTTCCTCTTCAGGAGGCTGTAGGACATCTGGGGATATTTAATCACAGAATCCTAGGGAAGTTTTATTGCCTACAATGATGGGGAAGGGGTAAGGTATCACCCCATGGTGATGGGTGCAACCTTGTAGAAGAAAGATAGTGTGAATTATGTCTGCCTTAGTCCAGATTATCCCCAAACAGGATAGATAGCCTTACAGTTTTCCCCATAGGGCCATGCCCCTAGCTTGGGACCAGAATGAGATTAGCACCAAGTAAGAATGTGTAAAGGATTGTTTGCGGGGCCTATTGCCTGAATCTTTGCTGCTGACTGAATTGGAGTCCTCACTTTGATTATGTCTGTTGGCATCCACCTCCCCGCTAAAGGGGAGAGTTCTTGGGTTCTGAAGCTGGGGTGCTTACTTGGCTCCTCCTCCCCAGGTTCTTCCCTCTGGCTTTCCTCAGGCAGACCTTCTAGGTCCCAGTTATCAGCCTTGAGTGATGTCCCAGCCTCAGGCTCTGACCCTTTGAGGAAAGAAGAAGTAGCTGTCACCCAGTTGATGGTAGACCCCCTCCTACCAGATCTGCTTGCTTACCAAGTGTTGCCCATGCTGGCATTCCAGGGCTTCCAAACCTTTGAGCTGGCTCTGTGCCACTTTCAGCTCTGGCTGTACCCAGCATCACTGCAAGGCCTTTTGCCCACCATCTACAGCCAAACCAGAATATTGCAGGTGACCATACAGGAAGCTTTGGAAAGATGGAATGAGATGGGAGAATGGGATGGGCAATATTGGCCCCTCCATCTCCAGGTTTTACCATCTACAATTATCTGTCTCTTGAATGGCACATCCAAAAAATACTCATTCACATACACCTTCTAATGGTGAGTCCTAAGCTTCTAATGAGCAGTCCTAAACCCTGCTCCCAAGACAGAGGGCCTAATGCAAGGACCTGGACTTGTGGTTATAACAAGTTCTTCCTGGCCTGTCTCCTAGGAAGCAGGCCTTACTCTGCCTTGGCCTCTCTCAGGAATGAAAGCATGGACAAGGAAAAACCAGGACTGAGACTGAATTAGAAGGGAATGGAAGGTGAAGTCCAAAATGAGACTTCAGCATTTAGTCTAACCCCTTCGTTTTACAGATGAGGAAACTGAGGCCTAGGGAAATTAAATAACTTGTCCATGGTCCTATACCTGGTTAGTACCAGAGCCTGAGACTAGACTATAGGTGTCTTGATT
This sequence comes from Notamacropus eugenii, assembly GCF_028372415.1. Taxonomy (NCBI): domain Eukaryota; kingdom Metazoa; phylum Chordata; class Mammalia; order Diprotodontia; family Macropodidae; genus Notamacropus; species Notamacropus eugenii. The sequence continues at coordinate 121,253,890 of NC_092874.1, read as the reverse complement.
CCCTGTCCTTTCTTGCATCATCTCTCAAAAAAAGCCCATTTGCTCAAAAAGTTGCCTGGTTCCCCCTTCCAGGGCATCTGTGGGTGACAGGAAGGAGCCCTGAGTACCTGAGAAGGCTTAATTAAGAGACAAGGGCTAGGAATAAATGGAAGAGGGAGAGGCTCTACTAGGTGCTCTGCTCTTGGGGGTGGGGGAATACCAGAAACCATTAAAAAGGACTCACTTTTCCAAAAGCTGTCGATTTCCATTCTGGATATCCCTTTCCTGGGCCAGAGACCACTGCTGGGGATGCTGGGGAGAAGTTGCTGAAGTGACTAAAGGCCACAATCCCCCTTAGAAATCAGACTTCTACCCTATCCTCATTCTCTTGCCTCCTCCTTTCAGCTGTAACTTTCTCCCCCAAAACAGCCTGAGGGGGAGGCAGAAGGCTCTGATCTTTCCCTAAGCTTTTGCAGTCATCCTTGGGGAAAGCCATAGAACTGAAGAATCTCAGAATTTGAGATGAAAATGGCACCAAAGCTCATCTAATTCCTCCCCCTTGTCGACCGTGATAACAGACCTGGGACTAGAACCCAGATCTCCTGACTCCCAATTCAGAGTCCATCCCACCCAGAACCCTGGAATCTCCTTCCTGGGGAGTCTGTCCCCCCAAATAAGAAAGGCAGTTGGGTCAGCCACTCCTACTATAGTGCTAAGCTCTGCTCCCAAAATAGTCCACTATTCTGCAAGTGGCCAATCACCAACTGAGTTATTAATCCTGGAGGCCAAAACTGAAGGAAGGCTGCTTGGCTCATTGTCCTGATGAGACCCTGAGAAATGGAGCTTTAAGGAGATACAGTCTTAGCGTCTGAAATGTTACCATCCATCCACTGGAGACTTCAAGGCTTAGTCTTTCTTTTCTGACCTAGGTCTTGTCCCACTGAGCCACCTTGTCCCTTAGGACCAACACCTCCTTCCTGACTATCCCCCAACTCACCAGCTCCTCTTTCTCACCAGCCCAGATGCATGGCTCCTGGTCATGGTTCTCTGAGCTCTTGGACCCATTCCAAGGTCCTCTAAACTGTTCCCAGCGTGGCCAGAAAAGACTGAGTTCAGCCCCAGCCAGCAGTTCCAAGTCCCATAGAAGCTGAGGGAAGGTGAAAGATGGAAGGTTATAGGGGAAAAATGCCTACTCTGGAGGGTGGGGATGGGTCCTTTCTCAGTGGCCCGTACCTGTTCCTGCTCCTGCCGTCTCCGCTCCATCTCCAGCAGCACCAAAGGCAGCTCAAGTTCCCGAGGCCCGCTGGCCCCACGTACCTGAGAGTTCCCAACAGTGGGGTCAGGCCCCAACTGTGGCCTCTCTATCTGGCACTTTGCTCTCCCTTCCCCACCTCTGCCTACCTGCTGCACAGCCACCAGGAGTTCATCAAGCCTGGCAGGAGCCTGAAAGAGCTGCTGGTAGAGAGCTAGTATTTGCCCTGAGGAGAAGGGAAGCTGAGGATCCTGGAACACCACATCCGACTCCATGGGGTGAGTGAAGCCCCTTTCCTGGCGTCCCATGAAACCAGAGGACACAGACAGAGCCGATCCCCACCTCCCAACCACTCCCCAAGAGCACTCTTGAAGAACCCCCTCCCCTGCATGCATCTGAAGCTGGGAAAGGACCCCCCTCTCACTAGGGGAGTCCTCCCTCCAGGCCTCCTTGATGGCCCCAAGGAAGTATGGGAATAACAGTGAACAGGAGAATCTGGGAAGAAAGGAGGGGACAATTCCATCCCCTCAATAATTCAGAGGTCTCTGACACCTGAGCTGACCTACTGGAGAGGCCCCAGGTAGGGGCAGGGAAAGAGGAACCTGACTAGACAGTTCAGTATAATGCTCCACAGCCTGATTTTATGTAAATTTGGGGAAAACAAAGTTTTCCCTTTGCTAGTTGTTTGTCAAGGAAACTAGGAATTGCCGGTGAATTCAGAGGATGAGGACAAAAAAAATGTGTTCATGAATATGTGTATTTGTAGCTATTAGAAGGAAGCTCAGGGACCACCTGGTTTCTAATCTAACCCCTTCATTTTGCACATGAGAAAACCAAGCCCCAGAGGAGTAGGAAGATTTGCCCAACATTACACAATTAGCGAGCAGCAAGAGTGGGGTTTGAACCCCAGGCAAAGGAGGAGAAATGGGCCAACATTGCAAAGAAGCAGGTTTAGGACTGATAAGAAAACCTTTCCTAAAAGTTGGAGCTATCCCAAATGGAATGAGTTACTGTCTCATCTTAACTACAGTAAGTGGGGGAGGGCAGGACTTTGCTCCAGAGCCCTGAAGTTTAGCTGGTGCTAGCCAGTAGATATACGCTAGCAGATAGAAACGCTGAATCCACTAATTGCCAAGAAAATCGTTAAAATGGGATGCTGCCATATAGTTTTCTGGCAGCCACACACCAGGTGGAATCCATCCCAGCCCTGTCCTGCCCTCTTCCCTCCCTTGGGGTCAGTCTCCCCACCAGCAGCCTGGGAGTATACTTAGAACTGTCCTCATACAGGGCCTTGTGCACCATGGTTGTTGTCACCTCCACCCTCACCCACTTTTGGTCAGTTGAGCCTTGTGTCTCAAGGCCAAGGTCTCTCACCGAAGTGCACCCCCTCCAACTTTGAATTTGTCTCATGAAAGTAAACAGGAGACTTCTTTCATGTTGCTTGTCTGAGGCCTCAGAATTTCTGGTTATCACTCTGCACCTCACTGGAAGTTTTTCAAGGAAAGACTGGGTGACTGCTTATTGGGAATGATGGAGGGGGGTTCTTACTCGGGGGCCCTGGAGGCCCCTTCTGAGTTTCCATGGCTCCACATCTAGTGCTTCTCCTACTACACCAAAGCCACTGCAGATGATTTTCTCTCTTCTCCTCCTCCCACCTCTCTATACCCTCTTTATGATCTCCACAAATCCAGTGTTTCACAAACTGAGAGAACTGTGAACAGTGAAAGGGAAAGAGAGGAAGGGCTTCTTGGACCATCTGGGAGACAGGAATGCATGCTGGTAGGGTTCTTTGGACCTCTGTACCCTCACCTTCCCCTGATGTTGGAGGTGTTGGGTGTTCCTCCTCACCCAAAGGTAGCTCAGGAAAGATGGTGGAGTAGAGCAGGAACTCACCTGAACTCCCCCAGCTTCACCTCCAAACCACTATAAAATAAGGCCTCAAAACAACATGGTTCACACCCCCTTTTCTCTTACTCATCTCTCACCAGCAGCTAAGCAATAACTTTCCACTCGGGGAGAGGAATGAATTTATGTGCTTCCAGGTAGTCTTATAGTGGAGGAGTGGGGGTATGGGAGATAAACCATTGAAAAAAAGAAGTCTGTTGGGACCTATAGGATTGACTGTGCGTGGGGTTGAATTGTTTTATTTTTTAGATAGCAGAAATGTTCTAGTTGCCTGTTTGTAATTCCTTGTCTGTCCTTCAATGAGAAAAGGCAAAGTTAGTTATCTATCTAGCTAAGCGATTACAGGACAAGACAGACATTATATGTCTGTGGGCAAACTGCCATAAGCCAAACATGCCATCAGGAGGTGTTCTGATTTACTGTGAGTGAACCTGAGACTGGTCCAGAGAGTCCCCAGGGATGAATCCCACATTCTGCTGAGATGTCCTAATGACAAGATCATGGGCCGAGGCCCCATTCCTGCCTGGCACAGGGGCAATCAGCACTAGCCAGGTCTGGCATGGAAGAAACTTTAGTATAGAAGAATCTCTTGAGAAATGTAGGGCCACCTAGTTTGGGATTAGGTAGATTCATCTTATGTAGATCCTAGTTACCTTATCTTGGGGTATTCCTTCTTCCCTTATAAATAAATCCTAGAAAAATGTCTTTTTGTGGTCTGAGGAGAGAATAAAGAAAAAGGAGGAATTGAGTGCTAGAAAGCCCACCTGGAGGTGTTGGGAGCAGTGAAAGAAACGAGAAGGGAATTAGAAGTCAGAGGGAGTAGATTTTGCAACCAAGCTAGTTTGGGGGCCTTGAAGGCCTAGAAAGTCCTCTATTTTGAATTAGGACTCTGGGAACTTTGATAAGGAATATGTAAAGGCTGAAGGCAGGGTTCCTTGGCATATCTCTGAAAGGAGGAACTAGTGTTATAGGGCAAGGGTACTGTGACCTCTAACAGCAGATAGAGCAGAGAAGGGTTCAGAAGGTGTTATGAAGGATGCAAATGTCACTAGCATGGTGATATAAAATCATTGCTGCTTGGCCCAACAACTCAGGCAGCCCACAGCACAGCTGCCACAATGACACACTCCTCAGGGCATAGCTATCAGAGTCATACAAGGGTGATACAGGGACTCGGGGGAGCCAAGGTCACCAGACACCCCTGAGCCATACCACTCAGCCACAGTAAGGTTGCACAGAGCCCTCCCATTCTCCCTGTCTCCAGCAGACTCAATTCTGCAGAGTATGAGGCCTAGCTATGCCAACAGATCTTGGCTGTTCCTCTCTGTGGAGATCCAGATAGAAGAGAAGGCAGATGTTTTTGTTAGTGCTACTGGTTATTAAGTTATTGAGTGAGCTGAATTGAAACAGCAGTTGCTACCTTGCTGCTTTCACAGTTCAATTGCTCTGACTGGGAATGCTGATTTCTGGTCAAAGCATCATTGGCTCCTAGATTTAGAGCTGGCCGAAAACTCCACTTTCACATTTAAAAACTAAAGACCAGCAAGGTTATATGATTTAAACTAGGCATACAGTTGGTTTCAGAGATAGGATCTGATCAAGTCTTCTTGACTAATCCTCTCTGCCCTGTTGACACTGCCTCTCAGGTCAGTGAGGCCACAGGCCCAGTTCTAGGTCCTTGCATTTGTTACACATTCCCCCTTTACCAGGCCTGGGGATCAAAATGCCAAGTCATGTTCGGGTCCCTCCTATTTCAGCATCAGTATTCATGTCAGCACCAGGGAGGTCCAGTGGACCAGAATATTCCTCATAAGAAAAGAGCTAAGGCATGAGGGAAGGGCTAGGGCTGCTCCCAGGTAACATTCTTCTCCAGTTTTCAGTATTCCTAGGATGCCTTTCTTCAGGAAAATGTGGCTGGGAATAATGATGGCCTAGACTTCTCCCCATTTCCAATCACAGTGCAATCCTGGGGCCTCGGTGAAGATAAATGAATGGCAGCAGCAAAGATAGGCCCAGGGAAGCATTTAATGTTGTGAATACAGGTTACAGTGGGGAGCCTTGGGCACACAGTCCTTGTCCCCTTGTCCCCCAACTCCTTCTCTTCAAAAATGAAACCAAGATGAGCAGCAACTCACACATGTGAGTGACCCCACTCCTTGGGCCACTTTAGGGAGGGAGATGGATGGTGAACCTGCTTGGAGCTAGTGTGATCATGATGAGTTATCTGACCATAAGAGGCTGGTTTCCAGAGGAAAAGTGTCAAGGTGGGAAGTACCTGGAGTTGGGAGCAGAGCCCCCCAATCCCTAGTGAGTCCGAGTCTGGGAGGGGTGTTAGGCCCCCTTCCAGATGACACTCAGGTTTTGCTCTGGAGGTGTCCACCAGGGGTGGGCCTTGGGTCCGTGGTGAGCAGGACAGGGGGGCAGGACTCAGGAGATATGCAGTGAGCTTCATGCTCCACCAGCCCTGCTGGGCACCGGCAGCCAGGTACACAAGGTCGTATACAGTGGGCTGCTAGTTCACTCAGAGGTACATGTTGGTTGTAGCAGGTCCGGGGGCAGGGAGGGCCACATTCATCAAAGATGAAGCCTTGGTCCAGGGGGCAGCCCACCACTGTAGGGAAAGCAGACATTCTCAGTGCCAGGCATCAACCTGGTTATATTCTTGCCTGTCCCCTCCCTACCCCCCATTCAACCTACTCTAAGCAGCTCCTCCTCTGAGCACATTCTAGAATTCTAGAAACTCAGTGGAAAAGGGATCCCAAAGATCAGTCCGGAGGAATCAACACTCTTGTGTGCCAACCAGATTAAAATGCAATCAGCAAATACTTAACAAAATAAAGAAAAATACAATAAAACTTAGATATTAGCCTGTGGTTTTCTAAGTCAATATGAAGCCACAGGGAATCTTATGTATAGTTTAATGGTTCTGTTTCTATTGGAGTTCAACAGCATTGATCTGGTCCAAAGCACCTGATCCAACCCACACTCCCTTGACAACATGCCTGGTTTTACCAGGTCTACCAGTCTTTTATTGAACACTAACTGATGGGACACTACCAGAGGCAACCCATTTCAAGCTAGGACATTTCTATTTATTAGGAAGTTTTTTTCTTACACAGTTGACTTCTGCAACTAATACCCATTAGTTCTGCCCTCTGGGGACGAAACAGAATAAGCCTGATTCTTTTTTTCACAACAGCCCTTCAAACAGTAGAAGGTACCTCTTTTCTTTCTTGCTGAACTCCCCCTCCCACTTTGTCTTCTCCAAGCTAAACCTCCACAATTCTCCCAGTCTTACCGCAGGGTGTTGGACCCCGCCAGATGGGAGTGATGCCTGCTTGGCGGCAGCGGGTAGCATAAGCCTCCAGGGCATCGCAGAGGCAAGCATCAGCAGAGGCACCAGTTCCACAGGCACACAGATCATAGACGCAAGCAGCAAAGAAGGGCTCAGGGGGTACAGCCTTGTGGCAGCGCTGGAACGCCAATGACTTCAGCATGGCACAGCGGGCATTGGCTTCACGCCGGGCCCGGTATCCCGCCTCCCGGCACGGATCTACTTCTCGGCCTGGGGAACATGGGTGGCTGAGTCCAGGTCCTTCTGGGATCTAGAAGGAGGAGATCCCAAAGATGACTGTATCCAGTGAAAGAGAATCCCTTTGGGGGTAGGAACTCTTTTTGTATTCCCAGTGTAGCACAGTGGGGATATTGTGGCACATAATAGATTCTTAATAAATGTTTGTCAAAAAGGTCATAATGACATCGATAATATTTATACACTACATTTGTATTTCAAAGTTCTTTTGCACTCTGTCTTCTAAACATTGCTTTGTGACAGGTAGATGTGTGTAATTATCCCCATTTTACATGGAGGGAAACTGAGACTCAGATTAAAAGACTTGTCCTCCGACCTACCAATTTTGGGTGTCCTTCAGTGCTATGTCCTCAGCCCTATTCTCTCTGTGTCTCTGTCTCTGTGTGTGTGTCTCTCTCTGTCTCTGTCTGTGTCTCTATCTGTCTCTGTCTCTGTGTCTCCATCTCTCTCTGTGTGTCTCTGTGTCTCTCTGTCTCTGTCTGCTGTCTTTCCCTGTCTCTGTCTCTCTGTCTCTGTCTCTTTCTTCAATTTTCCCCTTAGTGATCTCATCCATTCACACATGACCTTGCTGCAGATTCTATAGACCCAACCACCAAATCTTCCTTGAGTTCCAGTCTCATATCTTCCACTGCCTGCTCAGCATCTCCACATGGATATATTACTGAGATCTCAAATGCAGCGTTTTCAAAACTCAGCTTATCTTCTCCCCCCCCCCCCCCAAATGTGCTTCTCCTCCCAACTTATTTCTGTTTAAGGTAGCATCATCCAGTCTCCCATGCTTGAAGCCTCAGTCACCTTGGACTTCTCCCTCTCCCTCACCCAACCTCCACCCACCCCCACTCCCATCTACTATATTTTGACGATTCTACTTTTACAGTCCCTCTCATGTCCACGCTTTCCGTTCAATGCATATTAGCTATCACCTGATAGCCTTTTGATGGATCTCCCTGCCTCCAAACCTGACTGATGCACAGGACTGCATTAGCCTTGTCATTCCCCTGTTCAAAAACCTTTCCTAGTGTCTACAGAATAAAATACAAACCCTCCAAGCCTGTAATTGGAGGGACTGCACAGTGTTGCTCCAATCCACCTATTCAGCGTTATTTCACGTTACTATCTTTTACATTATTTAAATTCCAGCCAAATTGGACTGTTGGCTTATTCCCTTATCTCGCCCTCTCTAGACACCAGGCAGTCATAAAGTCACCCCCTACCCCTGGGATTCTTTTCCTTCTCATTTCCAGCTTATTGAAATCCTCTCTCTAGGCCTCCAAGGCTCAATTCAGGGGCCACTTCCATCCTAAAGCCCCCTCAGATCTCTTCAACTGAATGTGATCTTTGCCCCCTCAAATTTTCATAGAACATTGGTCTGGACCTCACTTCAACCCCCTCCCAGTCTGCAACATATCATAACTTATTTGTGAGCACATTGTATCTAGCCTATTAGATTATAAACTCCCTGAAGGCAGGGGCTCAGTTCTTCATTTTTGTATCCCCAGTGTCTAGTAATGTTTATTTCTCCTTGGATTTATATTTCCAGGGCTTAGGACAGGCCTGGGAAATAATTAGTGCTTAATAAATGTTTGATGACTTGTTGACTAGTACAGTGCCCAGCACATAGGAGGTGATTATCACTTAGCTAATTTATAGTAGTCCAAGGTTTTTTCTTTTAGGCTGCCTTAGCCTATCCCCAGGACTATTGGATAACAACCAGTCAGCATTTATATAGCCCTTTACAGTCTGCAAAGTGCTTTACAAACAACTGATAATGTTTAATATAAAATTTTGGAATAATCTCTTTGTTCTCTCTGAAGCAAACTCAGAGAATGCCTCTTCCTATGTCAACAAAAGCCTGCCAAGGCTGACTTAACATTCCTTAAGTGACCTTTAACCTAAGACACTATCTTGAATAATGGGACGTTTTCCATATCTTAATATTTGCAGACATATACTATGTTATGGCATGTTAATGGTAAAGAAAACACAGACATCTTAGGTCGTAATTTCTATTGAACTTTGTTTACCCTTTCCTATGTCAGTTATCTATTTAGGGCAGGAAGCCTGCCACTTACTAGTGGTGGGATTTCTGAGACATATGTTTACCCAGCTTGGAATCCCAAGGCCTGACCAACATTACTTTGTTAATTGTCCTGTCTTACGGAATTTATGATTTGCTCAATTAGGAGAGTTCCTTTCTCACGGCAAAATGTATATAATCCAGAAGATTTCTGCACTGGGTAGCCAGAACATTTCTGGCTCCATAATGCATTATGTAACTGTTTTCTTTATGGGGAATTGATCAATTAATTAATTAAATCATAAAATGTATGCATTTAGCCATGTTGCCTTTTCTCTAACCAAGTTTTCAGGTCAACACAACTTATTTCATTGCCACAATAACCCTAGGAAGTAAGTGGTGTTATTATCTTTATTTTACAGAGAAGGAAACTGAGGCAGATAGAAGTTAAATGACTTGCCCAAGGTCATACAGCTAGTAAGTCTCTGAGTCCACATTTGAACTCAGATCTTCCTGACTCCAGGTCCAAATACAAAGAGGAAAACTCCAGAGACTTTACACCAAAGAAAAAGGGTCAATGGCCCACCTATTGCATTCTGCTAGATCTGAGTCACATATCTATCTGCCCCTTCTGTCTCCCCTTTATCCTCCTGGAGGCTTTACCTGGCTTTGTCTGCATCCTGGATAACCACTCATTTCTACAGCTTTTTGATGTTCAAAGTTCTTTTCTCACCACAACTCTGTTAAAGGATTATTACCCCCATTTTACAAATAAGGAAATAGGAAGCCCAGGAAATTCAAGGAATTTGTCCATGACTACAGCTAGCAAGTGTTGGAGATGGGACTTAAGTTCAAATCTGACAAGGCCAGTGCTCTTTAAAAAAATATGTGTGTATGTATATACATATATATTTTTCATATATATGCATATTTTAAAGTAACTTTTCATTAGCATGATGTAAGGGATAGAGAGAAAGCCCCTGAATCGGGAAGACTGTGTTCAAGGCTAGCCTTTGACCTATATTGTTTGTGTGACCTTAGTCTCTTAATGCCCCCAGCTACTAAGACTAGTTACTGAGAATCAGTCAATCAATCATCAATCAATCAATTGAAGCCAGGTTTCTCACCAGGAGTTCCCTGTACTGATAAAGTCACAGGTCAGTTCCACTCCCCCCTGCCCCCCAATAGTTACTGACACATTTAGTGTGGACACTACAGATGCTTCCCCATTACCCCTACGAAGACTAGTCCCTAAAAAGGCGGCAGCAGGAGGGCTGAATCCTTTCATTTTGCCAGCACAGAACATTGTCAGCCTGAGGATGGAGTTTTGCCGCTTCTTGCTCTACCCAACGCTCTTTCCATGGGAGTTCATCCCCTCTGCGAGGGCTTGCCCTGGGTGCCCCAGTCCTCCCCAGTAGGCAAGCTCTCTCACCTGCCAGCTGTTGCCAAAGGCCGCCTCCGAGGGCAGGAGCAGCCCGGACGGACCCTGCAGCTCATCCTGTGTGAAGCCGTTGAAATTCCCACAGAGCCCGCAGGTTCGACCTCGGTATGAGCCCGGCAAGGTGACCTCCACCTGGGACTGCCCGTTCCACAGCACCTGAGGGGAGAGGCGAGGTAGAAGGGGACGCTGACAGTAGGGGGAGCCCCGGGACCTGCAGAGGAAGCACTGCAGGGGCATCTTAGGTACCACACCAAACATTAATATTGGGATGAAAGGCCAAAGGCCATAGGGAAGAACAACGTGCAAATTCCTATGCCAGGGATAAGTTTGTGTTATCTCAGCTTCTATTCCAAAGAAGAAGCGTGTCTCAACTCATGAATGTGACCATCAGCTAAAATAGTCCTTGAATCTGGGTACTAACTGTGAAATGCAAACACATTTGTAGACATTTTAACACTTTCTACATATTTCTAGAAATTTAATCGCGTTTTCACCCACTTTGTTGCTTAGGGCGTAGGAAAGAGTTTTAGGTATAGATCTAGAACTGGAAAATCCCTTCATTTTACAGATGAGGAAACTGAGGCACAGAGAGGAACGTGCCTTGGTAACATAATTTAGGGATGTATGTATATATGTATGTTGGTGGGTGGTGGTGAAAGGGATAAATGGAACACGAATCTTAGAACTAAATGCCCACCTTCTCCAATTACCGCGCCCCTCTCCCCACCCCCGGTCCTAAGCAACACCAACCCTCCCTGCTCTGTCCCTCTTTGTCCTAGTCTTGTCTCCCTCCTTCCAACCTTAAGCCCCAGCTGGGCATGCAGTAACACGGTGCCTCCTCTCAACTCCACGTAGAGTAGGGGCTCCTTCAGGAAGGGCAAGGATACAGGGTGTCCATCCACCTGGGGGTAGTTGGGACAAGCATCACAACGAGTGTGGGTACCTGTGGAATGTTCGCTTCCCCTCCCCGCCCCGCCGCTCTTTCCCACCAGCGTCCACTCTGGGCTGGACTTCAGGAGCCCCTGCCCCTCACCGTGACCACTCGGTCCTGCAGGAGCCGAATGACTGCGTCTCCAAGGAGCACAGTCACCTCCTTGGTCCAGGCCACACCCCTCCGGCCCCGGTCATCGTTGGTCACTTGGATGCTGTAGGTACAAGGGGTTGGTGCTAAGGCGGCTGGGGGACTGAGTCTGGCCCGGTGGAGGAAGGAGGGAACTCTGCCCGGGTGGCCCACCTGAAGTCCCCGCCGTGGCAGTCTTTGGTCAGTACGTAACTGCAGGAACCCTGAAAGTGCAACAGGCGGCCGTCGAAGGTGCGATAATGCGGGTCCCCGAAGGCTAGGCAGGAAGCTGGGCGGGGGAGGCAGCGGGGGCAGCAGCTCCCGGGATCCAGGACGGGGGCTTCCTCCTAGCTCAACCCACAGAGATCATACATACAAAATCATAGCCCTTGAGAGCTGGAAGGGACTCTGGACAGCATCTAGTTCCCCCACCCCATCCCAACCCCCCGCCCTCACCGAACGTGGTCAGGGGAGCGGGGACCAGAACCCCACCTCTCCGCCCAGAGCAAGGAAACTCTTTGTAGAAGGCACTATCCTCTCCCAGAGTACGCAAGGTGGGGCCTTCAGAGTTCTGTCCCTGGGCCCAAACCCCTTCTTTAAGACGGTACTTGTCAACTTAGAATTTTTCCAAGACTGTCCCAGAATTTCTAAAAACACTGACTCCCAAGCTGTTGTCTTGCTAGGGAGGGGTGGTTTTGGCAGTCCGTATGGATTCGGTGAACCACATTCCCTCTAATGTCCCAGGCACCTTCAAAGAGCAGGTACATGCCCTGTCTCTCTCTCTGCTTGGCCAGATCCTCGTGGTATATATCCCAAGGTAAAACCCCCAGCACCTGGGGCTCTTCCCATAGAAAGCCTATTCGGAGGGTGGTGTTCCTCTCTTTAGCCTGGGGTAGGGGTGGGGAATCTTGGTCTTCAAGTGGCTAGAAGGGCCGCCCTTTGACCGATTATAAACTTCACCAAACGTTCTGGTTCTCTAGGCAGCAGGTTCCCCACCCCTGCTCCAGGCCCTGGAGATTCCTGGGCACTCACAGGGTCACAGGTAACCAGAGAACAGTGCTGACCGCGACACTGCAGGGTTCCGGCCACACAGGAGCAGCTGGTACATTCATCTACCACCCAGTGCTCTCCTGAGGGCACCACGTGGCCCTTATAAGAGCAGGAAGGGCTGGGGGCTGAGGAGACACAAAGGAGAGAAGGAAGGAAACAATTAGAGATGTAAATTGTCCTCTGATCACTTTGGCTGTATCCCAGAGACTTTAACTTGCTGTCTCATTCTTGTCATTCTCTCTAATGAAATTAGTGACCGTTTCTGTGATTAGTTCTTTAATCCACTCATTCTTTAAAATTAGGTTGTTTAATCTCCAATTAATTTTTAATCTGTTTCCAGTTTAATCTGAATACGATTTTTATTGCATTGTGATCTGAAGAGGATACTTTTAATATTTCTGCTTCTAACTATAAAATTTTTATATCCTAGTATATGGTCAATCTCTGTAAAGCTACTGCTGAGGAAAAGGTGTATTCCTTCCTGTTCCCATTTAGTTCCCTCCAGATGTCTATCATATAAACATTTATGAACATTATGTTCCTAGCTCTTTACTTTACTAACATTACCTCAATCTTCACAACCCTGGGAGGTAGGTGCTATTATTATCTTCATTTTACAGTTGAGAAAACTGAGGAAAACAATAGTTAGGTGGCTTGCATAGTTAGTGCCTAAGGCCAGATTTTAATTCAGATATTCCTGACTCCAAGCCAAGGCATTCTATCCACTGCACTGCCTAGCAACCTCTGCAGGGAATAGGGGAAGAGAGGAGTGTCCATACCCTCCTCCATCCATGGTCCAGACTACCTGGTTACATTCCCCACACAGGACAGTACTACCGGTGAGATGCAAATATATCTTCCCCAGTGACACACTTAGATATTGGTCATAGCAAGTGCCCATATTACATTCTGGTGTCTAACCATCAGGGCAGACCGGAACTGGGTATTCCTCTGTGTGACACTCTATATGACCCAGTCTGGGACAGATAATAAGATTTTGAATTAGACAGAACTTTAGGGGATTAGTCCAAATGCCCATGCTTAACTGAGAGGTGAAGTGAATTGCTTAGTATCACACAATTCTTAGGGAGCAGAGGCAGTGTTTGAACCCAGGTCCTCTGGATACAAATCAGGTACCCTTTCACTGTCCTGTGATGCCTCCTGTGAAGTTGAAGGTGACCTCCCATCCTAGGCAAAGTGACTAATATTCAATGTTTGTTGTCCTCTACTTGCTCCAACTCGCCAAGGGGCAAAAAGAAGCCTTCCCCTCTGCCCCTTTCTGACCCAGAGATGCCTCTGCAGGGCCGTGTTTCATGATTACCTGGGTGGCCTCTTTTTTCCCCATCCCTTTTAAGAGCAGCCTCCCACCGGGCTGCCTTTCCTCCAGTCTCTTCCTTTGTGGCCTGAGCTCCCGTGGGAGGTACATGGAAGAGAAGCATTACTGCCATCCCTCCAGTTTTCTCCACCTGCCATGTGAAGGACTTCTGCCTCAATCACACACTCTGTGGATGAAGAAATGGGCAGCTAGGTAGTACAGTGGATAGAACCCTGGACTTGGGATCAGGAAGATGAGTTCAAATCCAGCCTCACATACTTACTAGATGTCTGACCCTGGGCAAGTCACTTAACCCTGTTGGCCTCAGTTTCCTCATCTGTTGTTGTTTGTCCTTTGTCCTCACTCAAATCCTCATCTGTAAAATGACCTGAGGAAGGAAAAGGCAAACCATTCTAATGTCTTTGCCAAGAAAATACCAAAACGGGATCACAAAGAGTCAGATGTGGCTGAAATGACAACAACACGGCTGGAGACATGAGATTTAGGGTTCTCATACCTTTATTTCATCCTAGGCACTCAGAGATCCTCCAAGACAACTCTGACTCTGATCCTCCTCAACTTCTGTGCCACCCGCCCCACTTTGCTCCATATGTAACCCCCACCTCATGGCCAGCATGGTGTGGTGGGAAGTTTGCCAGACTTGGAATCCAAATGATCTGGATTCAAGCTCAAGCACTCCCACTTACTGCTTTTGTGAACTTGGGTAAGTCACTTTACCTCTGAGAATCTGTTTCCTCATCTGTAAAATGGGGATAATAATGCAGGCTGCATCTACCTAACTAATAATAACTAACATTTATTTTTGCAAGGGAAACACTTTTTAAACCCAAAAGCACTATAAAAATACTCATTATTATCGTTAGACCAGAGATTCTGATCATCAATCCTGCTTAGAAGATTTGGTCCTTGGGATCTAGAGGCATAAAATCATTACTTTAGAGCTAGAAGGAACCTAAAATCAACCCTTTATTTGACAAATAAAGATCATGAGACCCAGAAGTGGCTAATTTGTCCAGGAGCATGTAGCACAGTGCTTGGTATATAGTATATGGTAGGTATATAGTAGGTACTTAGTAAATGTTCGTTGACTGACTGACTACATGGTTGTACTGGGCTTCAGATTAAGGGCCTCTGACTTTAAATCTGATGTTCTTTCTTCTGTGTACGGTTCTTCATCCAAGCGAGGGAGGGACCCATGAGACAGTTATGAGCCTTTGAGCTTCCACACGCACACCCCAAGACCCCCAGGCCAAGCTGCTGAAGCTCTGGCCAAAAGTCAGGGGGGGAGATTTCCCGCTCTCTCCTCTCCACTCTATAAAGGAGGAGGAGTCCTCAATTCTTATTCCCACTCGCAGACCCGATGGCCCACTCACCTATGCTGCCAAGGGACCGGCAGCTGGGCAGCTTGAGAGGGGAGCTGTTTACTCACCACGGCAAGTAGGGCAGCAGTTCCCTGGCATGGTGTGGTGCTCGGCAGGTGGGCAGTTGAGCTGGGGGCACGTGAGGCGGATGCAGAGCCAAGTCAGATCCTGGGCAGAGTGAGCAATGGAGGGCAGAAGTTGAGGCTGGGGACGAGGCATAGTGGGGAAAGGGACCAACTAGAAGGGGCTTGTCAGTCAGTCAGTAAACATCTGTCCGGCACCTACTATGTGCCAAGCATTGTATACAAAAAGTAGCAAAAGAGAGTCCCTGCCCTCAAGGAGCTCAGCTCCCAATCTAACGGAGGAGACAAGCAAACACATATGTACAAACAAGCTATATTCAGGGTAAATAGGAAATAATTAACAGAAGGAGAGCGTAGAATGAAGCGGGGTTGGGAAAGGCTTCCTGTAGAAGACAGGCTTTAAAAGAAGCCAGAGGAGTTAGTGGGCAGAATTGAAGAAAGCAGGGTCAGAGTTAGAGCCTAAGAAAAGAGATGGAGTGGCTTGTTCTTGGAATAATAATGATAATTCTAGGTAACACGTATGTAGCACTTATTTTGGGCCAGACACTGTGCCAAGTACTTTATAATCATCTCATTCGATCCTCACGGTAACCCCAGGAGGGAGGTGCTATTATCATTCCCATCTTAAAGATATGGAAACTGAGGTAGAGACAGAGGATAAGTGACTTGCCCAGAGCTACATGGCATGTAAGTGTCTGAGGCTGGATTTGAGCTCAGATCTTCCTGATTCCAGACCTGGGGCTTTATCCACACCCACCTGGCAGCCCCCTAGCTGGTCAGGAGGCCAGTGTCACTAGATCAATGGGTACATGGAGAGAGTTAGTGTAAAGAACACTAGAAAGGAAAAACAGGTTATAAAGGACTTTGAATGCCAAACAGGCTTTTGTAGGGAGACACTGGAGTTTAATGAACAGGGAGGTAACATGGTCAGTCCTATGCTTTAGGAAAATGACTGGTGGCTGAACAAAGGCTAAATTGGAAGGGGGAAAGACTTGAGTCATGCAGACCCACCAGCAGGCTACTGCAATAATCAAAGGGAGGTGGTGAGGGCCTGTACCTAGATGGTGGCAGCATCCAAGGAGAGAACGGGACTTGAGGATCTCAGGAGACTTAGCAACATCTCTATGAGTGGGGGAACAAGTAGAGTTCTATTGAGGTAGGACAGGATTATAGCTAGAAGTGACCCAAGAGGCCATCTGTCTAGTGTTCCCCTCCCAAGAGAAGAAGAGCCCAAGGCCTCCAGTGGGTTACATGATTGCTCAAGGTTACACAAGGGGTAAGTAGCCCAGACTGGATTTCAATCCAGATGATCTGATTCCAAATCCAGTGCTTCTATTCTTTAGCCCCTCAGTCTCCAGAAGACAAGAGTATAGGCTGAGGGGAGCTGTGCTCTTGAAGCTGCTGGGCCAGAGAAGAGCCCCTTTCACTCTCAAGCTCTGAGAGGGTTGGGGCTTGGGCCTCACCTGACATTGACATGTGTAACAGGGGTCTGGTGGGGTCAGCTCCCTGCCCAGCAGGCCAGCAGTGCAGTTACTCAGGGCTTCTGTGGAGATAGCCACAGAGAGGCTAGGGTTAGAGGCTGAGGTCCCTGTGCCCCCTGACTCTGAATGAGCAGGAAACAGTGGCTCCCAACATGTCATGGCCCACATTCTCCTCTTTACTCTTCCATCTTGGCCTCCCCCTTCCCAGCTTGAGGGACTTACGGGCACATGTTGGACAGCAGTTCTGGGGACCAGGAGGCAGGAGCTGACTGGGAGGACAGCCCACCAAGCTGGGGCAGTGTCTCCGGTAACAACGTAGGTGTGGGGTGCCTTGTGGTGATAACTAGAAGGAAATGGGGTGGTATGGGCACATTTACACGTGAGCCAGTCTCCTAGTGTGTTAAATAACATGTGTTCTGCCCTGCATGGCCCACTCAGGTGGTTCCCTACCTCACAGATGCAGACCTCGCAGGGGTCGCTGCCTGGCTGGAAACTCTCTCCAGGCTTATATGTCTGGCCTTCATGTACACAATCTGCGATGAAGGAAAGATCAACAACATCTTCCTCTCCTAGGGCACTGCCTGAGAAGGACCCCTTCCTTTATTCTTCACCCAACCCAGCTGAGAAGCTGGGGACAAAGGGGAAAGAGAGGCACAGAATCTGGGACGAGCGACTACAAAGTAGAAATTGGGTAAAGCCCGTGGTTACAACAAAGGCAGGAGTTCTGGATTCTTGTTTTTCTGTTCATCCTTCATTCTCAAAGAGGTCCAGTGAGGACTTTGGAGTGAAATGGGTTCAAGTGAGGCAGAGCTGTGCAAAGGCATGAGCCTCACATGGTCCTCCGGGGTCATTGGAGTCCATGGGCATGACAAGAGTCAAGAGGACTGGTGATGGCCCCAGGAGTACTAGACCCCAGCAGTCTTGCCAGCCCAGCCCCCTTCCTGCTGCTACCCTCCCAAACCCTGCTACACCATTTTCTCCTAGCCCTGACCCTCAGGTACCATCACAGAGTGGGCAGCAGTCTGTAGACCCTTGTTGGGGATGGGCACAGGAGCTGACACAGTGGATATGGGCGCAGGTGATGATGCCCTGGTGGCATATGCAGGAGGAGCAGGGAGCATCCAGAGGGGTCCAGCTGCTGCCCTCAGGGTGTTCCCCATCTGGGGACAGGCATCCTGCAGGAAAATGTGAGGGGATGGGCAATCTGAGGGCTCGACCTCAATTTGGCTCCTTCCATCTTTTGACTGGCACAGGGTTCAAGGAAGGAAGGGGCAGAGATATTGCTGATTAGGTAGGCAGTAGGGAGGGAATCTGCTATGATGCAAAGTTCACCTAGAAAAGGTCCTGAAGGTGAAAAAGCTGCCCAGACTACAGGAGGCCTTGGAGGGGGCCTGAGGGGAAAAAAGGGGTCTGAGGAGCAAAGACTCATCTCATTGAAGAGCTGAAAGGGATTTAAGTGACCATCTCAACCCAACCTCCTCCTGGAAAAGAGGTCTTCTGCCCAAAGACCTCTTCCAGTGAAAAAGGGGGCAACCAGCCACCCATTCCCACTTTCAGATCAATCTCATTATTAGCGAATTTGGGCAATTGGAAAATCAGGCGTTTTAGGAGCAGGAAGCAAGGAGAAACTGAGGTACGGGGAAATGAGGAAAATTCATTGAGTGGGAATTGTACCTCTGCAGCGGGGGCAGCAGGTCCCAGCCTCCGTCACTTGGAGGACACAGGGCAGTGAAGGGCATTGCACCCTCTTACAGTACACATTCCCAGCCTATGGAAATGAGAGATCAGTCTCTCCCTTTTTCTCCTCATCACTCCCCTCGATGGGGTTTTTGAGAGTCTTCCTGTCTAATTCATCAAATACAACCATATCAGTCCTTTAGGAGAGTTGTGATTAGGGTGGGGCAGCCAAGGTTTTCCCAGGCACCAGACATGATGAGGGGGCCACCTTTTGCCCTTGGTGTGGACCAAAGACTATTATCCCCACACTTCAAGCTCCTCTGTCTTCCTGTGTTCCAGAGGGGCTGGAGAGGAAAGTGGGGTCTGGGAGAAGAGGAGATAATAGGATCATGGGATAACAGAAGGTGGGGAAGGAGAGAGGTGGTCTCTTCTCCCCCCATGACTACACCCCTAGTTGGACTTTCCCTCTTGGGGACTATCTCACCCCATCTTGCCCCTTCCAGCCTCAAGTGAATTTGTCCCAGAGATTGGGATTCCTAATCATAGCTTGACTCCTTACTCTCCAAACCAAAGTGAGTCTGCCCAAAGCTCAGGGTACCTGACAGTAACACTGCTCACAGCTGCCCATTGGACCTTCAAACTTTTCTCCATCCTGGTGTTCATGGCCCTCAAAGCTGCAGCCTATGGGGCAGAAAGAACCTAGATGGAAAGCTGACCCAGCCTGCAACCTTACCCTCTTACCTCTGTCTCCAGCAGAAAAGGGGGATGAGTGAGCATGCGGCTGGGAGGGGGTGAGGAGAGGGCTCACTTTGGCAGCTGGGGCAGGAACAGGGCCCTGGGGTGGGATGAGAGCAGAGAGCTGGTGGGCATGGCTTCTTTAGACACTGCACAGAGCCTGCCTGAGGGAGAAAGAACAGGACCCACTTCTTTAACTTTAACTTCAAGCCCATCCACTCACCGTCTTGTCAAGCTTTCCGCCTTCCACAATGTAAGCCCACATCACATCTTTATCTGGGAACCTTCTGACCCTTCAGCCTTCTCCCCTCAGCCACCAGACCTAGGCTCTAATCGGGCAGTAAACAAGCATTTTTAAATTTTTTTTTTAATTTTAAATTTATTTATTTATTTTAAGTTTTCAACATTCATTTCCACAAAATTTTGAATTCCAAATTTTCTCCCCATCTCTCCCCTCCCCGCACTCCAAAACGCTGAGCATTCTAATTACCCCTACCACCAATCTGCCTTCCCTTCTAACATCCCTCCCTTCCCTTATCCCCATCTTCTCTTTTGTCCTGTAGGGCAAGATAAATTTCTATATCCCATTACCTGTATTTCTTATTTTCTAGTTAAACAAGCATTTATTAAGCGCTGATTATGTGCCAGCCATTCGGCAAAGGGCTAGGGACTCTTATGGGCAGCTAGCACAGGGTTAGAATCAGGAAGACTCATCTTCCTGAGTTCAAATCCCACCTCAGATACTTGTTAGCTGTATGACCCTGGCAAGTCACTTAACCCTGTTTGCCTCAGTTTCTTCATCTGTAAAATTATCTGGGAAAGGAAATGGCAAACTACTCCAGTATTTTTTCCAAGAAAACCCCAAATAGGGTCACAGGGTCAGACACAATTGAAACAACTGAACAACAAAGGGATTCTGAGAAAGGCAAAATCATCCCCTTTCCTTATGGAGCTTACTATGGAATGAGTGAGACAGTGTATAAATCCTGCCTCTTTCTCACTGGGTATTCTCAGGCAGGTACCAACTCTTCTTATGTCTCAGCAGACACTCCTCCCCTCTCCTTGCTCTGAGATCTTCAAGCCACAAAACCCCACTA
This sequence comes from Notamacropus eugenii, assembly GCF_028372415.1. Lineage (NCBI taxonomy): Eukaryota > Metazoa > Chordata > Mammalia > Diprotodontia > Macropodidae > Notamacropus > Notamacropus eugenii. Next base: position 121,233,824 of record NC_092874.1, on the reverse strand, counting down.
CTACTCAAAAAAGTCTATCTGGAAAGGAATGTGAGATAGCCCACTTGTCTTAAGGGAAGAGTAGCCTCCTAAGCCTGGTGGTACTTACATGGCAGGTACAGTAGGAGCAAGCAGAGTCACTCGGGTCCGGGAAGGTTTCTCCTAGGGCAGCAGTGACCCCATTATAGAAACAACCTAGAGGATAAGGAGTGAAACACGGTGATGGAAGAACCAAAGACAATGAATCAACTGGTATTGTTGGAGTCCCACGGTGTGTTCATCTCAACAGAAATTGAAGGCAAGGTCTTGGCATGCAGCAAATTTACCATCTAGTTGGAGGAGTCAAAAATACACATGAAAATACAGACTCAAGAGCTCAAGCCCAGGCAGAGATGGGAAGGGAAAGATCAGTGTGTGTTGAAGTAATGGGAGAAGACTTAATAGAAGGGGTGGAACTTGAGATGGATCTTGAAGGATGGGGAGGAATTATATAGGCAGAGTGGAAGTGAAAGATATTCCAAGGGAGCAACTATAGGAAGCTGAAATCAGTGTAAATAGAATTACAGAATACTGGGCAAATAATATTGTGAGATCGATGCCCTCCCTACGCCCATCCTTCAGTCATTCAATTCAGTCTGACAAATATTTATGAAGCACTCGTTAAATGATGGGGTCACTTAGGTATTGAATTAGATAAAGCACTAGGCTAGGAATCAGGTTGTTCAAATCCAGCCTTAGACACTTACTGGCTGTATGACCTTTAGCAAATTACTTCATGCTGTTTGCCTCAGCTTTCTCATTTATAAAATGAGCTGGAGAAGGAAATGACAAACTCCTCCAGTATCTTTGCCAAGAAAACCCCAAATGGGGTTATAAAGCATCTGACAAAAGTGAAACAAGTGAATGCAACAACGTTTACCCTCACAGGTTGGGCAGCAGTGCCCAGGCAAGGTGACTGGGTGGCTGCAGCTTGGCTGGTCACAGGGTCTACGGTCACAGGAGACAAACCCCTTGATGCAGGTGCAGTGGTTACATGGCTTTTCTGGCTCTGGGAACTCCTGGCCACTGAGGTATGGCTCCCCCAGGTACTCACAACCTAGGGAGAATCATCGGACAAAGAGGACAATGACATGGAGATGGGAGCTTTTGGGCCTGCCCTGCACCTTGTGCCCTCTTTCAGAGAATCTGAGGTTAACATAACAGCCTCCCTGCCCAGGCAGGGAACTAGAGCAAGAATGAGAGGTAGAGAATTGAACACTGCAATGCCAGCCAGCAACCCTAAATTAAAGCCATCTTCCCCTGGCCCACTCTAAACCTTGAACAGGGGTCAGCGGCCCACTTCTATGAGCATTGTCGAGTACCTTGACAAGACACTTCAGACAGTGAAAGACAAAATGAAATAGTCTCTGCTTCCTAGGAGCTCACCTCCTACTGCAATCATAGTTTAAGTGAGTAAATCTTTACAACAAAGAACTGGAACAGAGAGTTTACCTGGTCCAACCCTACTCAGTTTATATAAACGTGGAGAAGTTGAGAGCCAGGGAGGTCTCCAAAGTCACACAGCTAATAGCTTTGGCCTTTTTGTTACTTTCATGAACACACACACACACACACACACAGTTGTATGTACCTATATATTGATATGTTGTCTCCCTCCTTAGAATGGACATTTCTAAAGGGTAAGAGGTAGATTTTTGCCTTTCTTTGTATCTCTAGCTCTTAGCACAGTTCTTGGCACGTAGTAACAAGTGCTTGCTGACTGACTGACTAATAAGTCACAAAGCTGAGACTGGCCCAAGTTGCCTGCTTCTCAGCTTGATGTGACTTCCTTTACATACTATGATAAGACCCTTCAGATACTCTATCATGATTAAAAAAAAAGTAAGGATGATCCAATTTCCAACAGTTCTCCCAACCCCGTCCTTAGCCAACCCCTCCTCTGCACCCCAGGGGCACTCACCATCACAGACTGGGCAGCAGGAACCTCGGGCAGGGAAGGGGCACTGGGCAGGGGCACAGGATTTTGGCTCACAGGTGATGCTGCCCTCCCAGCAGAGGCAGACTTGACATGGGGACATCGGGGAGGTGAAACGTTCACCATTGTACAGCTCCTTTCCATCATATAAGCAGCCTGAGTAGATGGGAAGAGATGGTCAGAAGAGAACAGTTCCCCCAAAAGACTTCTCAGCTCCCTCCTCCCCCCCCAGATTTTCTTACCTCCCCCTCCCCACACACAGAGGACTATTACCATCACAGGAGGGGCAGCAGTCCCCCTGCAGGGGGTGGGTGCAGAAGGTTCGGGGACAGGGTAGTCTTTGGCAGGAAACTGATCCATTGAGGCAGAGGCATTGGCGACAAGGGTCCCCTGGTGGGGAGAAGTGTTGCTGGTGATGGGCAGAGGGCATCCCAGGAACTGAGCAGTCAGCTGGGGTCACTAAGGGAATGAAACATGGCACAGGGAGAGCTGGGACCCAGAGACATATGTAGAATGGCAGCGTTGGATTTGGAATCAGGGACCACTGTGTCTAGCTGCTTAGTATTGATTCAGCTTGACTTTATCTCTCAGGACCTCAATTCCTTCTGGGATTTAAAGTATCAGGGGGTTGAACTAGATGATCCATAAAGTCCTTTCCGGCTCTAAATCTAAAGCACAATGGAAAAACAACTATATTTGGAGTCGGAGGACTTGAGTTCAAATTCTGACTTTTGCTTATTAACTGTATAAACCGGGATAAGTTGCTTTATCTCTTTGGACCTCAGTTTCCTCATATATAAAGCAAGGAGGTTAGATTAGATGACCTTTACAATTCCTTTCCACTCTAAATCTACAATTCTATGATCCACTTGAGGGCAGCAAGGTAGCACAGTGCATAGAGCCCTGGGCCAGGAGTCAGGAAGACATGAGTTCAAATCCCACCTCAGACGCTAGCTGTGTGACCCTGGGCAAGTCATTTAATCCTATTGGCCTCAGTTTCGTCATCTGTAAAATGATCTGGATGGTGGAGGGTGGGACTGGGTAACCAATGAAGTTGACCTCCCCATGGCTCAGGGCAGCTCCCCACCTCCACCCGTATCTGCCCATCTATGTTCTACTTGCTCATCGCTCCACTTGAGGGGCAGAAGAGGATGGAACATGACCAAAAGAGAACAGAAGAAACAGGAGACATAAGGAAAAATAGTGGAGGTGGTTGGCTCTGTACTTGGACACTGTGGACAACATTCTCCAGGAGGAAGGAAAGGTTCTGGGCAAGGCAGTGGAGGGCACCGTCGGGTCAGGCACTGCACATTCCCATTCTGTGAACAGAGAGACAAGACAAACAGACAGATGGACACCCCCTGGCCCTCCCTTCTTCTAGGAATTTTTCTAGCTTCAGTTGAGGCCCGTTCAAAGGGGCAGAGTATGGAGAGGGGGCTGCCTGAGCTTCCTCCAAAGACTCTCTCCACTGCCTTCCTCCCCACCTCCTAACTTGGTGCTAATGAGGACCCCCATTCCTTCCCTACGTCCCCAGGGCCCAGACTCACAATACAATGGCAGACCCTGCACCGATCTGTAGGATGGGGGAAGTCGGCTCCATTGAGATATTCTTTCCCCCCAAAATCACAGCCTGGGGGAGCATCAAAGGGTTAAATGGAGACTTCCCATACTTCTCTAATCTGCCATGGCTCTCTACCATCTTTTGGTTTCTTCAGAGAGCCTTCTGAAACCTCTCCATCTCCCCCAAACTTCTCCATGCCCCTGGGCAGCTTCTGAAGGGCCCTGTCAGATCCTGGGAGATCCCTCACCCTGCTCAGTTTCTAATCCCACTGCCCCTCCCACACCTCACCATTGCATTTGCTCTTGCAGCAGGAGCCAGTCAGTGGGTGGGCACAGGGGGCCCTTGGGCAAGCACGCAGCTTGCAGCGGACCCAGCCTCCCTGGCACTGGCATTCTTGGCAGGGATCCTGGGAGTGAGGGAAACTCTCACCATCCACAAATACCTGATTCTCCAGTAGACAGTCTGTCCCACAGGTCAGGGTGAAGAATGGGGAGGGGACACAAGAGACACAGGAGAGATGTTGAGAGAGTCAAGGAGAGAACATGACTGACTCCTTTTCATCCACAGTTAATCAACAAGCCTTTATTAAGTACTTGCTATGTTTCAGGCACTGTGCTAAGAACTGGCCATACAAAGAAAGGCAAAATCAGTCCCTACCAAGGGGCTCACATTCTAATGAGGGAGACATGCCAACAACCATGAAAATACAAGATATATACAGAGAAAACAGGTAATCACAGAGGGAAGGGCCTAGCAGTAGGAGCTTGGAGGTATCACAGGAGGTATCACAGGAGGAAGATGTCCCCACATCCTGGATGTTTATATTCCTATTTACCAATTCAATCCAACCCAATCCAATACCAGAGATAGTTGTTTAGGTCCTCCTTAGTAGAGGGCACTGTACCAGTTTGGGTCAGGGATAATATGGGTGTGATAACTATGGAAGAGAGCTACATTCATGTTCCTAGGGATATAAATATATGTTATAAACATATGTGTGTGTCCATCAGAGCCAAAATAAGACATTTTTTTTTATGGTGTGGCAGAAGAGAAGCCTGATTAAAGATGCAGTAAAGCTGGACAGGAGGACAATCTTGACCCTTCTTGGGAAAGAAGGAAAAGATAAAAAGATGTGGCAGTGATAGCACCCTGAGAGTGTGTGTACCCCAATGTAGCAGAGACTGAGGGAAAAGCAGTGCCCTGGGAGCAAATTCCTGTCCACCCCCAAAGTAGTTTCAGCTCTTGTGTACATAAAAACATTTGTAGGAGTGAGGTTGAGGGGGAGGATGAGTGACAGAGGGCTGCACCAATGGATGGCTAGATGCTGAGGATAGGAGAGGATAGCCTACATCCCTGCTGTCCCCGTACTCCTCTCCTATCTTTGGAGACCTGGGAAATTCATTGGGCTGAAAAGGATTGGAAAGCCTGGGCTCACCAAGAGGAGAGAACATGCAAGATGGAAAAGGTTTGCAAAGGGATGTTCAGGTGAGCAGGATAGCTCCAGCGAATACAGGGGGAGGGAGCAGGGCAGCTGGGCTAACCTGGATTTAGGGGGAGGCGGTGGGTGGGGAAGGCTGGTCCAGGCAGGTAGTCACCGTGTACGTACCTGGACAGTTAGGGCAGCACTGGCCTGGTCCTTTCTGGGGTGTGCCACAGGCTGTGGGTGGGCAGTCAGTCAGGGAGCACAGGACTGTCCCATTCTGGGAGGAAAGAGAATAGAGAAAGTCTTAGGAAAGGGAAAGATCCCGCCCTTACAAAAATAGTTTTAATGGCACCGGTTTTTGAAGAGTCAAGAATTCTTGTTACAGAGGAGAAGGACTAAAGACACGGAAAAAAGCAGGCGTTGCTAGACATGGCTGATGGTTTTTATAAAACTGAACATCTTTGTTACCATGAAGGGCTCTATTTGGGGGGGCAGGAGGGGGGAAGACTGGGGGTACAAGAAAGAAACAAGCATTTATTAAGCACCTACTAGGTGCCAGGCACTGTACTAAGTGTTTTAAATATCATCTCATTTGATGCTCACAGCATTAGGAGGTGTTAGTATTACCTCCATTTTACAGATGAGGAAACTGAGGCAGGCATCAGTTAAATGATTTGCCCAAGGTCACACAGCTAGTAAAAGTCTGAGTTCTGATTGGAAGGTGGTGAACTAGTGGGAAGTGACAGAATTTTTTTTTTTAACAGCGACAATAAAACTTTTTTTTAAAGGCAGCAGAGGGAAAATCCCTTCCCATGGTGGTTGTTTCATCTCATATACAAATATAGGCTTTGCATCAGCTGGCAACATTAGTGGGAAGTACCTGACAGTGGCAGGTGTGGCACGGGCGGCTGGGGTCTGTGAAGTTCTGCCCGTTGGCATAGACGTGTCCCTGGTAGGTACAGCTCTCACACCCAGGGCAGCAGGCACCTGGGAAGGGCTGGGTGAGCGAGGCCAGAGCCGAGGAAGGGGAAGGAAGGGCATCTCTTGGAGAAGCTGGGTCATCTGGGGGGACTTGAACAGTGGATCAGGAGCCCCGGCTTGAAAAGAGGATATTACTGCACCCCTAGGGGCAGGATCTGGGGAGCAGGGCACTCACCAGGGGACAGGGTGGGATGCTGGCAGGGAGGCGGCTTGCAGGGCACAGCCCCACACACGGGAACCCCCTGTTGGCAGGAGCAGGTCGTGCAGGGCTGACCATCAGGCTCCCACTGGACCCCCTCAGCAAATTCCTGTCCAGTGAGCACACACACTGCATGGATACACAGAGTAGGAACCGTGTCCATCACCATGGTAATGAGGGGATGCTACACACATATGCACACTTGCGCACACACACCTGATTTGCCATGATGAAAGAACTTTCTTACTTTGGGTGGATATTGTCCACCAATCTGCCTTGCATGTGAGGGGTTTGTGATAGCATCAGCTATGAAATCACACAGCTGGAAGACACTTCGAAGAAGATCTAGTCCAATCTTCTCTTGTAAAGTCATAACTGGTCTCTATGAGTTCAGTCCCCTTTCTACTGAAACACCCTGCCTCCAATTATAACCTGGGATTCTAGAAGACCGCTGTTCCGCAGGTGCTTGAGAAAGGAGCAGTAATGAGAAGGAGGTGAAGTTAACAGTTCAGGCCATGAAAATGTGTGAGCAGTTCATTGGGTTCAATGGAGTTCATCACCTCAGGGGAGGCAATGGAGGAGAGAAGAGAAGAGAGGAGAGGAGAGGAGAAGCCCCTTACCTACCCCTAGACCAGAAAACAATGTAGTGAGAGATTCCAAAGAGGGTTCAGATTTTATAATGAGAAAGCCACTTAGGATCTGGCAGTGAGCAGTCATACTTTGGAAGGCTCAAAACATCCACTATTGGCCAGGATGAGGGAAGCAGTGTGGTCCAGTAGGGATAGCCCTGGATTTGGGGTCAGAAGAGCTAGGTCACTTACTACGCTGGGCAAGTTATTTCACTTAAGTCTCAATTTCCTCATTTGTAAAATGAGAAGTTTGGAATAGATGAGGTCTAAAGTTCTTTCCAGTCCTGATTCCAATGATCCCACTAGGTTAAGATGCTAATTAGAACTAGAGGTGAAAAGCTGAGTTTTCCCTAAAGGTAGAACCAGTGCCACTAATAATAATTGCTAATATTTATTATAACCTGGAAGGGTAGCTAGGTGGTGTACTGGATAGAGTGCTGGGCCTGGAATCAGGAAAACTCATTTCCCCAAGTTCAAATCTGACCTGAGACACTTACTAGCTGGGTGACCTGGGGCAAGTCACTAAACCCTGTGTGCCTCAGTTTCCTGTCAAATGAGCTGGAGAAGGAAATGGCAGATCACTCCAGTATCTTTGCCAAGAAAACCCCAAATGGGGTCAAAAAGAGTCAGACATGAATTAAAATGACTGCTTAGTAGCATTACAACCAGGGCTTCTGGGCATACCAAGTTCTAACATGGAGACACCATTGAGGGGCCTTTTGAGCAAGCTTGGTTTGCCTAGCATGGAGCTCTCTTGTTCCCTACTCCCTACTACATGAGTAAGGGAAGCCTCCTTTAATCGACTGTCTTTACCCTTAAACCTGGCAAGACTGAGCCATTGGCTCTCTTTTCCACCATGTTTGAGCTGAGATCCTTGTGACAAGTCCTATCTGTTCCACCTGCATGGAAGTCATGCACTGAACCTTTGAGAAAGGAAAGAAAGTCCTTCCCCTGCTCCCTGTCTTCTATTCCAGCTTTGAGAAATGGGTCAGTTAAAAAGAACTTCAAGATTTGTGAAGCAACTTACATATATCACCTCATTTGATCTTCACAACCCTGTGAAGTTGGCGTTACTATTATCCCCATTTTGTAGATGAGGAAATAAACCTTAAGTGATTTGCCCAGACTCACACAGCTAGTTAATGGCTATGACTGGATTTGATCTTAGGGTCATCCTGACTTCAGGACCAGAACTTCATCTCCTACAGCACCAAGCCTGCCTCACTGGGAAATGTGTTTCAAAAAACTTAACCCAACCCAAACAAAGCAAGATCTGATGTGAGAGGCCCTCCACCAGCAACTCCAAGAAGGAGCTTGGTGTACTAGCTAGGGCATTGAACTTAGAGTCAGGAGGACCTGGGTTAAATCCTGCCTCACACTCTGTATGACCCTGACCAAGTCACTTAGCCACTCTGTGCCTCAGTTTCCTCATCTGTAAAATGAGGGAATTAGGCTCAGTGGCCTGTGAGGTCCCTTCAAACTCTATAGCTGTGATCTATAGGTACCTGAAAAGGTATAGATATATATATAGAAATTTTATGAATAATTATATATGTATGTATGTATGTATATATGTGTATATATACATATATAGAAATTAAAGGTACTTGAAAAGATATAGATACAAAAATTTTATGGATAAAAATTATATATATACATATGTGTGTGTATGTGTATACATATATAAAAATAAAAGGTATAGATATGGAAATAGATATAGATATAAAGATTTTATGTATAAATAATTTTATATGTGTATGTGTGTGTATGTGTGTGTATATACATATATAGAAATAAAAGGTACTTGAAAAGGTATAGATATAAATACAGAAATAGATATAGACACAGAAATTTTACGTATAAATAATTTTATATATGTGTGTGTGCATACCTTCCAAAGCAGGAAGTTGTGAAAAACCCAAGCAGGAACCCTGAGGGCCAGAAAGGGCAGGCCCTCCTCGGCCAGGGCTGAGCTGATGAAGAGCCATAGGAGTGAGAATGCTCTCAGGCCACACCATCTAAGCTAATCTGTGGATAAGCAGATTGACTTAGAAAAAAGATTTCTGCCCTCTACAAATAAGCTCATCCATTCTATTATCCTTTTGTACTTTGTTTGATTTTAGTATTTCCTTACTCCTATGTCTAGCACAGCGTCTGACACATAGTAGGAAGGTAACACATTTACTAAAGCACCTACTATGTGCTAGGGACTGTGCTAAGTGCTTTATAAATACTATCTTATCCTCATAACAACCTGGGAGGTAGGTGCTTTCATTATCCTCATTCTACAGTTGAGAAAACTGAGGCAGACAGAGGTTGGGTGACTTTTCCACAGTCATACAACTAATAAGTGTCTGAAGCTAGAATGGAATTCAGGTCTTTTTGACTCCAAGCCCAGCACTTTCTATCCACTGCCAAATAGATGAGCTGGAGGTTCCCTGTAGAAAGAGAATCACCCAGTCTCCATCCACAGAGAGGGCCCAGGCTTGGTTGAGAAGGGATGGAGGCTAATAGGCAGAGGCTCTCACCTTGGCAGCTTGGGCAGCAGTGTCCAGGCCTTGAGACTGGGTTGGAACAGGGGCTAGGTGGGCATTGCATGGGCACACAGTGAACCAGGCTCCTCTATAACACATAAAGAGGTGAGGCACAAACAGGCAGAGGGTGATGGAATCCTAGGACCAGAGATTTAGAGAGGGAAGAGACCTGGAGGGCCTTCGAGCCTACCCCGCTCATTTTACAGATGGAGAAACTGAGGCCCAGAGAGGTTAAGTGATTTGGCAAGGCAGGCCAGAGGTGCTCAGAGAAGTGGGTATGGGGGCAGAAGCTTATCAGAGCAGGAAGGAGGAGCTTGGAGGCACAGAGTCGACCTCCTACCTCCAGACACATGGGTAAGGGTGGGCACAAGGCAGCATGGGAGGGGAAAAACATGGATCCTAAGGCATGGTGGTAAAATCTCAAAAAGGAACATAAAAGCACACAAGCTTCCCACCCTCTGGCTCAGGAACAGAGCTGAAGACAGCAGGTGTATGTGGTGGGGCTCAGGGGGGCAGGAAGCCCTCACTCACCAGACAGGTGCATCTAAGGCAAGGGTTGGAACTGGAGGGGAAGACTGCCCCCTCCTCATAATACAGATCCTCATATTCACAGCCTGGGGAAAAGGGAGGGCAGCTCAGAATCTCTCTCAAGGGCCAACTTGAAGCAAGGGAAGGGAGGGAAGGAGAGGAGGAAACATGGAGAGGGGAAGATATTAGCAGGAAGGGAGGTCCTGGGCAAGAGGAAATGTGTATGGGGGAGGAGAGTGGGAGAGCACCCTGAATGATGCACAGGCCTTGGGGTCTGTATGGGGAGTAGGGAAGGCAGATTGTTTGGTTTTTTTCTTGGTTGGGCATTGGAATAATTGCAGGAAGCCTGAGCTTCCTGGCATGATGAAGATGGGGGGTCTGGGGTACCCTAGGACAGGGGTGGGGAACCTGCAGCCTTGAAGCCATGTGGCCCTCTAGGTCCTCAAGTGAGGACCTTGAGGCTGCAGGTGAAGTTTGGATTCAGTTACAGGGCTGCACTTGAGGGCCTTGAGGCTACAGATTCCCCACCCCTGCCCTAGGGGCAGTGAGTTCCCAGTCTAGTGAGTAAGGACACCTCTCTGGAAGCAAGGTTGCTACCATGTGGGAGAGGGAGGGCCAAGGAGGTTACCTGGCCGACAGACTGGACAGCACTGCCCTGGTAGGGTGTAACTCTCTAGGCAGCGGAGCTCTGGGCATAAGGCCTCCATGCACTGAACAGTCCCATCCTGTGGGGAGAAGAGGAAGTCCTATTCTCTGGCCTCCTCAATAGCCCTCTTTCTGCACCCCCCCATAAAAAAAGTTTTAGACTCTCCAGTAGGTGCAACTAACCCAAGTCCCCTCCTCTGCAGATATCTCCTCATTACCTATCAGCTGTAGCAGCCTCAGGAACCACACCTTGGCCAGTTCAGGGCCAGATCTTTTACCTGACATCTGCAGCTGATACAGGGCTCTGGATACCACGTTTCTCCAGTTTTTCGGTCCCCAGGGCAGATTACATAGCCTCCAGATTCTTAGACCAAATATACAGAAGGAATGAGCAAAGCGTGGGGACCTCTGTTTCCATGCACATTAGTATGTGTTTACCTCCCTCCCCACAAGGAGTGCGTTCCTCAGAAATGCTATCCATCTGTTCATTTGTTCATTCTTTCATTCTCTTCCTTGGACATCTGTCCATTCTTGTGGCCTTGGTATCTCCGTTCAAATATGACTTCTTGTCTTTATCTTCAACCCTGTCCTCCCTCCTCAGATCCAGGCTCCCTTCCCAACAGTCTGCTGGACATTTTCCCTGGAATAACCTGTCAGCACCTGCAATCCAAGCTGTCTAAAAGCAGTCCCTGGTCATTAACACTGCACTTTTGATGTCAAACTCTGACCTCGGGCCATGGCAAGGTGGTAAGATATACTTTAAAAAAATAATAAATTGCATATAACAGAATACCCCAGTTTTCTATACAATCCTCTTTCTTGTTCTTTCTGTGTTGAAATGTTGGTGTTTGTGGGTGATCATTAAAGTTGACAGTGGGACAAGATGTGTAAGTTGAATGCTCCCACATACCCTGGGCATCCTGAGTGAGATGCCAGGGCCCAAGGAGGACTTGGAAAAGAGTGGCCAGGACAGTGACTGACCTGGCTCACAGCTTGGGCAGCATCTCCTAGGGTCTAGGCAGGGCCTCCATGAACAGAGCGGCTGGCTGCATGTCACCTTTCCTTCCTGTGGGGCAGAGGAGGAATGAACATTGGGCAACTGCCTCCAGAGAACAAAGAACCCAAATGCAATAACCCCACCCCTCCCAGGTGGGAGTAGGGGCCAGAGGAAGAAGGAGCAACTCGGCCTCATCATGGTGGCATCTCTGTCTCCCAAAAGCAGAGAGAAGCCTTTGGTTCATCTACTTTAATCTCAACCTTCTGGCATGTTGGCCATTCAGGGTCCCACTAACTGTTCTCCTGGACATACAGATCGAGGGCTGTCCCTGAGAGGGGAGGGATGAGGAAGAACAGATGTGAGAAAGATGAGGGAGAAAGACAGGTATGTATGTGTGAAGGCCAGGTGACAGAAAACACCAGGGCTTACCAGACAGTGACAGGTGGTGCAGGCATCTGGAGAGAAGGTCTCCCCACTGCTATAGGCCTGGCCTCCATGGCTGCATCCTGACCCCAAACACAGAACAGTCATTGTGGGGGACTCCAGTCCCTAAGATCCCAGCCTCTGAGGTCCACAAGCCAAAAGGTAGTGTTAGAGTTGCCCCCACTTCCCACCATTTCTCAGGTTAGCTGTAGAACTCACCAAGACAGTGGGCCACATCCCTGATGGGAGAACACTGAACCACCCCCTCCAGGCAGACACAGGACGTACAGGCATCTGGCTCCCACTGGGCTCCCTCTGGCCACTCCTGCCCCTGCCAGGTGCAAGGGGGCCTGTGGCATTCACAGGTCTCAAGATGCTTCACCCTGGTCTGCAGGTCCAGGTTCTGGAAGAAAGGAGATAATGCACATGCTCATCTGGATCATGTCAACCCCCTCTTCTCACCTCCTCACTCTCATGGAGCCCCTGTTATACTAGAATGGGGACATCATTTTTAGGGCAAAATTAAATAGGAAATCATAGAGCTAGAAAGATCTATCTGATGCCATAACCAACTATAATTCCAGGAGTCTGATGATGAAGCTGGCTACCCTTCCCCCAACAGAGAGGTGATAGGCTCAGGGTGCAGAATGGGGCATGCTTTTGGATAAGGCCAGTGTGAAAATTTGTTTTGCTTAACTATGCATATTTGTAACAAGGATTTTGTTTTTTCTTTTCTTTTTTCAGTGGGGGTGATGTAGGAGAGAGATAAACACTTGTTCATTCTAGAAATTAAAACAAAAAGACTTCACAAGCCTCAGAATCATTGGACTATATTCTTGCTATCACCAGCATTAACCTAGGCATAGTTCTTTAGATTCTGAAACTCTGCTGGGCAGGACCTCAACAGATCATGAGCTCTTATTCTCTTCTGTTAGCCAGATGAATAGTGACAGGCAGAAAAAATTAGGTTTGGAGCTCCAAGGGACCTTAGAGGCCATCAGATACAATCCCCTCATTTTACAGCTGAGGAAACCAAAGTTAAGTGACTTACCCAAGGTCACATAGCTAATAAGTGTCTGAGGCAAGATTTGAAAAGAGACAAGCTATCTCAGTGGATAGTGCAGTGGGTCTGAAGTCAGGAAGATAGGAATTCAAATCCAGCCTCAGACACTCACTCACTAGTTGTGTGACTCTGGGCAAGTCACTTAACCTCTCTTTGGCATAATTCACTAGAGAAGGGAATGGCAAACCACTCCAGTATCTTTGCCAAGAAAACCTCTTGGACAGCACTGGTAAATGCTATGGTCCACAAAGAGTCAGACACAACTCAACAATAATCTAGGATTTCTTGGACCATTAATTTAGGGGCTAGTTCTTATTACAAAAGAATTCACTGTAAGATTCTTTTAAATCTCTGCTAACTTCAACTAAGAAATCCTTCAGTTTTCTCTAAGCTAAACAACCTCATTTCTATTTGCTTTTAATCCAAAAACCTAATTTCCCCCTGAGGTCATTGAGTCATGGAAAGAACACTGGATTTGGTCAGAGGACCTGGGTTTAAATCCCAATTTGCTGCTTTTACTCCCTGTGTGACCTGGGCAAGAACTTGTTTAGCCTTTCTGGGACTCAGTTTCCTTCTCTGTAAAATGAGGAAAGTAATATGAGAAGATCTCCACAGTCCCTTCCATCTCTAAAGCTATGCTCATTGTCCTTCTGGGAGCCCTCTCCCATGTTTACCCGTGCCCACCTCCCCTCATCTGGCCCCTGGAGCCATGTTCCCTCACTGCCCCACATCTCCAAGGCCCCATTCCTACCTGTTTCCGGAGTTCTGCCACCATGGCTCCCAACTCCCCTAGCTGCTGGTTCGCCTTTTGTAGTTGTTCTTCCAAAGACCCACAGAGAACAGCTGGATCAACAGCTTCCTGCCACTGGTAGTGACCAATGTCATCGAGGCTGGCTGCCTGACCTGGGTCCAGGGCTGCAGTGTCAACAGGAGCAGGATGGGTAGGGAAAACAGAATCGAAAAGACCTGGGTAGAGCTTGGTGGGTCAGTTCTCACCCCAGAGTGAGGAGGGGAGAGAGAGGACAGTTATTTGCCTTCCTCTGGGTCCCCACACTGCCAGCAGTCCAGAAAGGTGGACGCTCTGACAGGACTGCTCTGGGTCTGGAGTCAGTAGATTTATCTTTGAACCCTCATTCTTCTGCCAACTAGATGAATGACTTTGGCCAAATCGTCACCATTTCCCCAGCCCCTGGGCTGTCAAAAGTAGACATGTGAAGAAGAAGCAGAAGAGAATGAGAGGCCAGGTTCCTGGGACACATCAAGATTCAGGGTTAGCTACGACCTCTGACTGAGGCCCCAAGGCTATGGGTGGGTGTCCCAGCCTTGGGGGTCTGGCAAGCAAGGGATGACAGAGCCTAGTCAATGCTTCTTTTATTGTTCCAAGGCTACAAGTAAGAAAGCAAAGGGTAGCCTGGTCCCATCAGTTCCAAGGTTAGTAGAAGTAAGAAAGCAGGTGGTAGCCTGGTACTATCACCTAGATACTGTTTGTTCCGGGCCTTCAAAGCAGCCCAAGTAGTGACTACTTGTGCCAATAGGCCAAGCTTCACAACCTCAGCCTAGTACCCTGATGCCTTTACAGCTGGAGCCCTATGGTGGAAAGGTCTTAGAAAGTCTATGCCTTACCCTTTGACCCAGCAATATCGCTTCTGGGACTCTATCGCAAAGAGATCATAGAAATGGGAAAGGGTCCCACATGTACAAAAATATTTATAGCAGCTCTCTTTGTGGTGGCCAAGAACTGGAAATTGAGGGGATGCCCATCAATTGGGGAATGGCTGAGGAAGTTGTGGTATATGAATGTAATGGAATATTACTGTGCTTTAAGAAATGATGAGTAGTAGGATTTCAGAGAGACCTGGAAGGACCTGTGTGAACTGATGCTGAGTAAAAGGAGCAGAACCAGGAGAACTTTGTACACAGCAGCAACTACAACGTGTGAGGAATTTTTCTGGTAGACTCAGTACTTCATTGAAATGTGTGGACTTAAAAAATTTCCAGTGGACTCTTGAGGTAAAACGTTATCCACATCCAGAGAAAGAACTATGGAATTGGATCACAGATAGAAACAGACCATTATCTTTTGTATTTTGTTTTGTTTTGTGGTTTCTCCCATTCATTTTAATTATTCTATGCAACATACATTTAATAGGAATGTATGTGCAGAACCTCTATAAGATTGTAAGCCATCTCAGGGAGGGAGTGGGGAGGGAGGGGGAAGGATGGGGAGGGAGTGGAAAAAAATCTAAGATATATGGAAGTCATTGTTGAACACTGAAAACAAATAAAATAATTCAATTTAAAAAAAGAAAAAAAAAGTCTATGCCTAGGGCTCAGGCTGGAGGATAGGAGAAGGTATCCAGAATTCCCATTGCCAGGCAGGAATCCCTGGTTCAGGCCCCAGTATCTGCCTCCCTTGGCATTCCTAACCTGGGAAGTGGTGTTCAGAGCCTCCTACCGCTTCAGAACTAGAAAGCTGGCAGAAAGGGGAATCACCCCTAAGGGAGGCTCTAAGTCTCTCATCTGCATCCCACTTCCCCCTTACCCTCATCCTCAGGCTCCTCTTCTGGGGTCCAGTTGATAAAGAGGACAATAAATCAGTTAATCCACAAGCATTTATTAAGTATCTACTATGTGCACTGACGATACAAAAAGGGAAAAAACTGCCAGGCCTAGAGGCGTGAGGGCTACCCGAGTCTTACCTTACCTATCCCAGGTCTTCGGCTGGCCAAACCGGATAAACATATGAGAGAAGAGACTTTCCAGAGTCGAACAAGGGTTAGGCTTTATTCAGGGTCTTGGTTACATGTGCAGGGGGAACTCTTCCTTAGGAGAGAGGGGAATCTCCCAAGGAGGCAAAGATCTTACAGTAAGAGATTGGAAACGGAAGTGGAAGTGGGAAGAGAGGGGAGAGGGAAGAGTGAAGAGAGGAGAGAAGGAAGAGGAGCCTTCTGTCCTGTAAGGGTCCCTCAGGGCTAAGAGTGCCTTCAGGCTTTCCTGACCCTACTTAAGCTCTCCGGCCGCATAGTTTGCACCTGAATACCGTGCCAGTTAGATAACAATAGGTGTGCTCAGATCTGGGCCAATCTCGAGGGCGGGGATGCTCTCTCCCAGCACTTTTCTCACGGGAAGAGGCGGAAATGCACGAGATAGCTGGGTCTCACACCTCAATTCCCTGCTGTTCCCTGGGGGGCCTCATGAGAACTCTAAGGTTTAGAAGTCCTCACCTTTACCCGCCCGAGACTATCCACATGGAACTGAGCTTACACCCCCAACAAAAAATGAAACCATCCTTTCCCTCAAAGAGCTTGGGGCAACAATATATATTCATATGAGTAAATGCAAAATATATACAAGAAAAATTGGGGGGAGGCTCTGATAGCTGGGGATCAGAAAAGGCTTCATGTCGAGGTGGTAAAGAAGCTAGAAGATTCTGAGGTATAGGTGAAGAGGGAGTTCACCCCAGACACAGGGGAATGTGTGGACAAAGGCACCCAGGCCAACATGGAATGTGGGGAGAAAGACAGCAAGAAGGCCAGTTTGATGAGAAAATGAAAAGGGTCTTGGCATTGGGGCCTTCTGTTCACCTTCAGTTCCAGTGCCCATCCTTTCCTCTTCTCCATAAACCTTTGTTAACCTCAGTGACCAGACTCTTCTCCGAACTAAGCATCCCCTCTTCTCCAAGACTCCACCCTCAACCACAACCCCTCCTTCCATGATACCACCTCAGACCCTGAAATCTCCTTGTAGACCCTGACTCTGATTCATAGAGATACAGAATGGTTGGGGGGATAGAGGGAGCCTGGGAGGTCATACAGATAAAAACTTGAGTGAAACTCAAGTGTCTCAGGCTTGGGGAGACCCTACACAGATAAAGCCTAGTCAAAGTGCCTTGGTCTCTCCTCCCCTCTTAATTTTCTTGCCTCTCCCTACTCTTTCCTCCACCAGATCTCATCTCTTCTCTCTTCTCCTCGGTCTATGTCTCTGTCTCTCCTTGTCCCCCTCCCCCCTCTCTCACAGTCTCTGCCTCCTACCCCCAGCCCCCATCCCAGGGGAGGAAGAACACAAAGGCATTAGATAGCAACTAGAGCTGCCTCTTCCTCCCCCACTCCCTTTCTCCAGGCTTAGAATAATTAACTTCAGATCCACAGACTCCAAGGCAGCTTCCAGCCCTGTGCTGCTCTCTGACTTCTCTTCAGGCCTTGACTGTATGCCCCCTCCCACCTTCCCACTCTTTCCCAGACTCAGCCTTCCCAACAGTCCTTTTCTCCCTTCCCTGCTCTGAACTCCCCTCCCCAACCCCCCAAAAGGCAGACCCAGAACAGAGCCTAGGAGAAGGCAGAGCCAGAGCAGTGAGTCCCAGCCCTTTCCCCCTATGGAGCAGAGGGGCCCAGGCAGCCTCCCACCTCCAGCCTGGAAACCCAGCTGGGTCTTACTGTTGTTTGCCTCGGTCAGTGCTGGTTCCTGCTTGGGTAGTGTCAGAGGCAGCAGGAACAGGAGGAGACCCCAGGGGCCTCCTGGAAGGGCCATGCTCCTCTCCCCAGCGCTGCTCTAAGTTAGAAAGCTAAAGTCAGCTCTCCAGGATTCCGGGAGAGAGCCAGGGGGTGGGTGTCTGAGGGAGGCGGATGGGGAGACTGGGGCCAGCCAGGGGGCGGATGGGGAAGGAAACATTAAGGCTGCCTCTCCTGCCTTTGTTCCAATAGCCTAGTGTCCCTCCTCCTCTTGTTCTGCTCAGAGAGCTTGGGACAGTGGAAAAGTACAAGGAAGCCCTAAGAGACAAGAATGAGGGCACAAGGCCTCCCTCAAACAGTGGCTACCTCTGGGACCCTGAGCCTCAATCCCTTCTTGTGTAAAATTTGGAGTCTGAGGTCCCTTCCAGTACTAAATCTATGACCCCCTCCCAACTCTATCCCCCTCATCTCGCCCCATTGCAGCTCTTTCTTCACAACTCCCCTTAGTCTCCAGCCCCTAGAACAGGGGTGGGGAACCTGTGGTCTCGAGGCCACATGTGGTCCTCTAGGTCCTTAAGTGCAGTCATTTGATGGAATCTTTTGATCAGAAAAGGCTTCATGTTGAAGGTGATAAAGAAGATAGAAGATTCTCAGAGGTATAGGTGAAGATACAGTTCACCCCAGACACAGAGGAAGGAGTGGACAAAGGCACCCAGGCCAAGATGGAGAATCCTTTGGATTCAAAGGGCCCCACTTGAGAACTACAGGGCTACATATATCCTTGAGGCCACAATGTTCCCCACCTCTGCCCTAGAATCTCACACAGGGAAAGAACAGCCCCTGTACCACTGATATCCCTGGAAGATTAACTTTTTTTAAATAACCTTAGACCTGATATGTTTATCAAGTTTATCTCAATTATTCATTATGTGTGAGCAAGACCTGGACACCTCCCTAAGTTTCACAGGAAAAGTGTTCAGACTGACTGAAGAACTTGGTCTGCTCCTTTGGGGTCTGTAGAAAACCATCAGCTAGATGGAATTCATAAGTCTTCAAACCAGGAGACCCCCTGAGAAGGAAGTGATGAGGTAGGGGAGAAGAAAAGCAGAGTCTGGTCTTTGGTCTCACCCTCCTTTCTCGTCTTCCCCTTCTTACCCCACCTAGGGGAACCTTGAATAATTTGGCCTGCTGTCTTATTGGTACCTGGGTAGCGTGCCTGGAAGGATAGAAGGGCAGCCTGAACAAGATAGGGAAAGTAGATTTAAGGCTCTACAAAGAGCCCAGCAGAAAAGAAACCTACATGAATTCTCCACAAAGAAGTGGAAAGGACTTCTAGGCACCAAGCAGTTGTGAGTGAGTTACTCCTTTTCCACAAGGGTTCTCCAATTTGAGCCCATTTTCCCTTGTAATCTATAATTCTGGTGGGAAAGTGTGTTATAGACTTGGAGGTGAGTGGTGTGTGGAATTAATCAATAATTATTAACCATTTATTAAACATCTACTATGTTCCAGGAACTGTGCTAAGCACTGGGGATACAAAAAGAAGCAAAAGATGTTCCTTGTCCTCAAGAAGCTTACAATCGAATGGAAGAAGCAACATGTATATGTATGTGTATGTATGTGTATATGTGTATATATATGTATATATATACACATATACACATGTGCATGTTTATGGGTATGTATTATATATATATGTACATACATATGCACACACTCATATATATGTTTGAGTGTTACATAACATAAGTATGTGTGTGTGTCTGTATGTGTATGTGTATATATATATATATATAAAACTATATACAGGATAAATAGGAAATAATTAAGAGAGAGAAGGCACTGGGATTAAGAGGGGTTGGGGAAGGCTTCCTGTAGGAGGTGGGATTTTAGCTGAGACTTACTAACTACTTTTACTATGTTAAAGGTATAAATAGCCCATGGGAGCTGGTGGGGGTTTGTGAGCTATAGCTTCCTTCCTCTTCCTCAGGACTAACCTTAGAGTCCAAGGGTCACAGAGGAGCCACAGTCTGGTGATCTGACCATTAGTACAAGTTGGAATAGGAGCTCAAGAATCTCTAAGTGATAAATAAATAACCAAGGGTGAGAGGGTACTTTAGAAGCTGCACTGGAGCCATAGGCCTGAAAGTATTTACAGCTGTCTCCTGGTCTGCCTGCTGCTCTCAGTTCTCCCTACTCTGTTCTCCACCCCTGGGGCTGTGTGGCCTTTCCCTTCACCCTTCTTTTTCCTCCTGTTGCAGTTCTTTCTTTTCTCTCCTTCCTATTCAAAAAAGCTGCTACTCTTGGTCTCCCTGGGCCTGAGATGGAGGAAGACCAGCTCCTTTCCCCCCCATAATGTTCCCACAGACTCACCTGCAGCCAAAGCGTGGCAGGAGCAAGGTGGGTCCCAAATGGCCATTGCCTCCTCTTCCCCTGCCACTGCTAACAATGGCTTCCTAGCTACTAGGTTTTGAGTTCTAGACCAAACTCTGGGATAAGTTGGCCAAGGCTGGGCTGAGGAAGGGGTTGACTCAAAGTGAGACTAAAGGAAAGGAGAAGAAAGGAAGGGGGGGAGAGACAAAGACACAGAGAGAGACAGAGGCAGAGACAGAGAGAAAGATAGAGACAGAGAGAGAGAGAGTTGTTGCATGAGTTAGAGTGAAATGGAAAATAGGGCTTCAAGGCAGATCTGCAGTAAAAGAGCCAAGGCTCAGGAGCTCTGTGTCCACCGGGCCAGGGGGCTCATGCCAGCTGGCAGTTCTGGGCAGCCCTGCACCCCTTCTCTCCTGATCATCATCTCTGCTCTTCATGTTCAACCTCCAGTGGGGCCACCTCAGCTTCCTATAGAAAGATGAGGGGAAGAGAAGAGGCAAAAGAGAATGAAAAGCCCAGAATTCTTCCTTTCATCCTGTCAAGCTGCCTTCTGTTCCTGTTTCTAAAACAGGGTTCCTTAATCTGGGGTCAGTGTTGCCATTCACCATGGAGAGATTTCAGAGATCTATGATCTTGGATGGAAAAAAAAATACATCATTATTTTCAGTTGCCTCTAATTGAAATTTAGCATTTCCTTCAAGGAGAAGGTGATGGTGGTGGCACCCTCTTCCTCCCAAAAGGCCCCAGGTCTGGGCTTGTGAAGATCATGTTAAGTCCTAGAGGAAGCCTGACCCCAAAGAAGGAAGTCAGACTCCCCTCTATTCTCTGGTTCAGGATGTCTGCACCTGAGAGCCCCAGGGAAAATCCGTTAAGAAAAGCTTAGGACACAAAAATATTTAGCTGTACTTTTTGTTATAGCAAAGAATTGGAAACAAAGCAGACGGCCATAGATTGATGGATGGATGGTTAAACAAATTATGGTATGTGATACAAATTGTTAAACAAAATGTGGTACAATTGTAATGGAATATTACTATGCTGTATATAAGAAATAATGTTTGTGATGAATATAGAGAAGTATGGGCAGATCTCCGTGAACTGATTCAGAGTGAAGTAAGCAGAGCCAAGAAAACAATACACAAAGTAACTAAAACAACATGAGTGGAAAGAATGATTCACCTAAAAAATCAAAAGTAAATGTAACAAAATTATGAAGATCAAAAGGTCTCAAGTGAAGCTATGTGAGAAGACACACCCAGGAGGTGAGAGGTCCATAGTTGTTACTGTTACTGGGGGTTTCTTTCAATGTATCAATCATTTATGTGGGTATTTGTTTTTCTAAGAAAATACTATTTGTTATTTGGGATGGCTCTCTGTCAGGGGATGGGGAAAGATACTGGGGATAACTATGATACAAGAAATAGAAAATGTCAATATAAACTTATTTTTAATGAAAAGCTTAAATGTTGATGAACCCCCAAAAGGTTTAAATACCTAGAAAAGTGGCCCAACCTGGAGTCAGGACTTACCTCCTTGAGTTCAACTCTGGCTTCAGACACTCAATATCTGCGTGAACCTAGACAAGTCACTTAACCCTGTTTGTCTCAGTTTCCTCTTCTGTCAAATGATCTAGAGAAGGAAATGGCAAACCACTCCAGTGTCTTTGCCAAGAAAACTCCAAACAGAGTTACAAAGAGTGTGACACGACTGAAAGATGATTGAACAGCCACTGGACTTAGAAAAGCGCACAGTATACAGTGTGGAACTCATATAAGAGAATTATTTATTTCTTCTGTCATAAAATACTCAAAAGCAATCACTGACAAACACTTGAAACATTCCCTTAGAGAATGATGCTTAAAACATCAAACAATTTATGGGACTTCTGAACAGACATTTCACTTACTCCCTTCCATCTTCACTGTCTGAACAGTTCACACAGGTCCATAGCTTCTGGCCATGCATGGGCTTACCTAATCCTGTTGGTGGTCACCCTCTGTGAAAAGCTGTTGCAAAAATTGCCTCCTTCTGGGAAACCAGCACCAGAACCCAGAAATTTCTGATCATATGCTTGGAATGGAGCAGGTGCTATATAAATGCTAACTACTATCACTATTGCCAAGGTCATCACGAGGCTGCAGTGGAAACTAGGCATGTCTATCTCAGGATTACTGCTTGGTTGCCTGTACTCAGGGAAAGAAACACAACACAGAAGAGGCAGCTTGAGATACAGCCAAGCTCATCTTGACAAGGAACAAACATTTTTATTCCATAAAGTCACCATTGCTTCTAGGAGGAGGGGAGAAAGATCTCCCTTTTTCCCTCTCCTACTCGCCAAATTCAGAAGCAGGGCTAGAAGCATCTCAACACATTCAATACAGGAAGAGAAAGTAAAGAGAAGACAGTCATTCCTCTTAAGGGCTATGGTTGTTCAGCCATTTTGCAGTTGTATCTGACTCTTTGGGACCCCTTTTGGGGTTTTCTTGACAAAGGTACTGGAGTGGTTTGCCATTTCCTTCTCCAATTCATTTTATAGGTGAGGAAACTGAGGCAAGCACAATTAAGTGACTTGCCTAGGATCACATGGCAAATTTGAACTCATGTCCCCCTCACTCCAGGGCCAGCACCTTATTTACTGAGCCACCTCTCTGTCCCAAGGTCTATGGAGTGAAAGCTTATTGAGATTCAATTGCTAATCATATTCAGCCATTTTACCCCACTCCCATCATGGGGGACTAGCCAGGAGCCCTTTAAGCAAGGAGTCAAAGTACATGTGTCTCTGGAAAGAGCCAGGGTGATGATTCAACTTGATGTATGCTGCATGGGATGGCCTCCGGCCTATTCCCACATATGTTCAGCTTCATGGGAAGTCGTCAGTAAGCATTTATTAAATGTCTACTATGTGCCAGATACTGTTCTAAGTGCAAGGGATTCAAAAAGAAGTAAAAATAGTCCCCCGTCCCCCCCCCCCCCCCCCCCCCCCGCCCCAAGAAGTGTCTAGAAGATAGGGGGAGGGGATCTTTTGTTTACCTCCCATTACAATGAGATTCTGTGGTTCTGTGATTCCTTTTCTCTGTGATATCAGTTACAGTTATCCCTTCCATGTCACAAGGGTTAGGGATGTAGCACCCTCCGCAATCTGGAAAATCCTTGTAAAATTTTTTGGCCCTCCTTTGGTACTAGAGAAGAAGTCTGAATTATTATGGTATTTAAAATAGGATATATTGATATTATATAATTCTATACATATATTTTATGCATTTCTGAGTTTCTAAACTTTTTTTGTGTCATCTGCTGGCCTTCACACATTGTCTGAAGCTTCTGCAAAACTCCCCCTAAAATTCCCATTTAATTTCTGATGTCAACCTGCAATATATCAAAACTGTGGCAGGGCAAGTCACAATGTGGAAGGCATAACTGTCGTCTGCTCTGGAATTCAGGTACAGAATTGCTCATGGCCCCTTCTAGCAAATGAAGGATGGACAGTGTGCAGGATGAAATGAGGTAATCTTATTAGCTGCTATGCATGGAGGCAGGTGGGGGGGGGGGGGGACGGTGTAAGGAGAGACTGCCCATAAGGGTATTATCAGCTCATTTGTCAGACCTAAGGGGGTTAACACAGTGCCACCATCTTGACCCATATCCCCTTGGCTCTGGGCTGACTAGTCATCCTTCTGCCTGTACCCAGCCAGAGTGAATATTGTCCTATCGGGAGTTCTGCACTCAGGAGCAGTAAAGGGACACTCACAAGGTGATGCAGACCTCAGAGCTATGAGCTTCCTCACCCTTCAGTTTGGGGTCTGATGGAGTTGTGGTCATGAGCACTCAGAAATGAAAAAGGCTGCTTCTCCCTCTAGGTAAGATTTAGTGGGATGGTAGTAGGGCTGGCCAGATCATCAGGAGACATTGGGAGGAGTCAAGTATCCAGGAATACAGCCCATTCCTGGGTTTTCTTTCCTCAGGGAAAGCCCTGAGGGATCTAGAGAAACTTAGATGTGGATGAAAGACTAGGTCACATAGGGCTAACCAATCAATCAGAGACCCAAGGACGTGGAGTCCATGATGACCCACAAACAACTAAAGTTAGAAAGACAAAAGGTTTCTGTTAGTTAAAAATCCAGACAAGGAGCAGTTGGTTTCAGGAGGGCAGGAAGGAGAATCTGAGCATTCAGGGTAGGCAAAGGGGCTCTTTCCTTCAGCCTTGTTCCCCAATTCTTTGCCTGACTGGTGGAGGAGATGTTCAATAATGATTGAGTGAGGTTAAAGAATACAGTCCTCTCAAGGGTATAAGAATCCCTAGACTGAACCCTTGCTTAAAGGCCTGGATGCCTGAACTCTGCTTCTGGCCATCCGTGGGGCAAGTACTGCTTCGATCAGCCTGTTTTCCCCCTTTCTCCTGGTTGCCTTCAGTCTCCTTGCTAACTCTCCCAACCCTCCCTGCCCTACACCCCATCCCCTTCACCTTGGTCCAGGACAAGCCATGCCCTGGGGGGAATTTGGAATTACATTAAAATGCACTGACAACATATGCAGGAAGAAAGCTAAGACTAACAGAGCTGGGCAGCCCAGGTTCCCACATCCATCTACCTGCTAGGAGAGTACCCTTCTTGCCATCCATCTGTCCCTGTTTCTTTTCTTCTCTGATTCTTCCTTTTTATCACAGGAAGAGTCACTACAGAGACTTAGGAGAAGAGCATACCCCACCTCCCTCCCTCTGATGTGGCAGAAGATCTTAGGGTTGGGTCCCTTAACCCAACAAAAGACACAGGGTATTCCAAGTCTGCCCTCTCCCTCCATGGGTGGGGTGGGAAGAAGTTGGGGATGAGTTGGGGATGGGGGACCTGTGTGCTGGAATGAAGCTCAAGGGATCAGTAAATACAAAGGCCATGTGATCTCAGGGACTTAGTGCCAGGCTCTCCCAACATAAAGACAACAGAGGCCACCCTCTTTCTCTCACAGTGAACGACACAGAAGAGCAGACTCTGGAGGCTGAAATGGCCAAGAGGAGGTTGACATGGCAGACCTTGCTGCTGACTGCACTTGTGACCTTTCACTTTAACACAGGTACCAGGATGAGGCTGGGAGCGCCTTTGGCCAGCAAGGGTGGGAGCTAGTCCTTTGGGGATATGGTCACCAGGGGAGTTGGTCAGTATCTGGAAGGCTAGAGCATAGGAGAGAGCGGCAGAGTAAGACCTCCTCCCTAGAACAGGGTTAAATTTAGGGTTGGAGCTACTACCACTAAGCTCAGGCTCCTAGCTCAAATTCCACATCCATGTTTCTGCTATGGCCCCTATATTCTGCCCTACTGATTTGCCATCTAATGGACATCTCAAAAACCAAATAAAATATATTGGAATTTAGGTGGCAGAAGTTTTTCATTTTATACCATTCAATAGACATTTATTATGTTTACTATGTGCAAAGCATTGATATTTCAGGAGTGGATGAGATACATAATGCGGAGCACTTAAATTAGGGGTCTTTAATCTAGATCCATGGACCCCTGAGAAGATCCTTGGATGGACTGGATAGATTTCATGGGCTCATGAACAAGGGTGGGAAAAAATCACATCTTCATTTTCACTATCCCCTAACTGAAACTTAGTTCTTCCTTCAGTTACCTAAAAATATTTTCTGAGGAGTCCCTAGGTTTCACCAAACTGCCCAGTGGGATCCATGACATGGTGCCTGGCACAAGCTTAATAAATGCTAATTGACTGAATGAATGACTTATTGATCTACACAAAATGGTTAAGAACTGATTACATAGAGTTGAGGGCTGAGGAGAGCTATGGACATGCCAACATTTAGGAACAGAACTATGGTTAGGAATTATTTAAGCCAGGGCAAAACAGTGTTGAGAAGGCAATGGTGGGTGCGATGGACAGTTTTACAAGGACGGGGATCAGTGGCAGGGAGAATCAGAGACAGAACAACTGCCAATATTCTGATACAAGAATGTCTTGACTTTGACCCTTCAAGGATTGGAAGGAAGGAATCACAGGGTTGGAGATGTGGAAAGGATTTCATTTAGTAGTTCAAGCTATACACTATAACACATCACCCAGTCTCTGAAGACTTCTAGGGAGGATGAATCCACTATCCCTGGAATGAGGGCCCTCTCTCCATTCCACTTTGGCCTAGCTCTAACTGTTAACAATTATTGCTCCTGGCTCTGGAGCCAGATAGAAAACCGTCTAATCCTTCTTCCTCAAGATAGCCCTTCAGATATCTGAATGAATGAAAATGTACAGTGCTAAGTATACCCTGGTAATGCCAAACACACAAAACAAAGGCCACTCCTGTCCTTAAGGTCCTTCTTTTTTAAGACAAACAGGGTTAAGTGACTTGTCCAGAGACTCACAGCTAGTTTAGTGTCTGAGGCCAGATTTGAACTCAGGTCCTCCTGACTCTAGGGCCAGTGCTCTATCCATTGAACCACCTAGCTGCCCTCTATCTTTTTTTTTTTTTTACATTCTAATGATGGAGACAACATACAAAGGGAAGTGGTGGGCGGCCAATGAGGGTCAGTCCAGAAAGTAACTGGGATGGTGAATGCAGTTGGAGGGAGCAGATTGACACATCCCCTGAAGGAACTATGGTAGAACTGAACATGGTTCATAGTTCCAGAAGCTTGGGGGCAAGGGAGAAAGGAAAGGACTGTAGAGGAGATAACTAGAGATTCGGAAACCTGGGTTTTTTCCTGAATAGTGGTCCCAGAGAGGCGGTTATCAATTTGGAGAGTGGGGCACAAGGGCAGAAGTCTCTCTGGAGCTAAAAGTCTGCTGATTTTCTCTACTTTTACTCTGGATTAAACATCCCCAGGTTCTTTAATAGATCCTCATATGGCATAAACTTAAAGGCCTTCCTCATATCCTCCTGACTGCTCTTCTCTAGGTCCTTTCTAGCTTATCAGTATGCCTCCTACACTGTGGCATCCAGAGTTGAGCTCAGCACTCCACATGAGGTCGAACCAGAGCAGACTAGAGAAGAAACATCACCTCTGGTCTCAGAAACTGTGCCTCTCTCAAGGCAGCCCAAGACCCCCTTAGCAAATCACAAGGTTGGCTAGTACTAAGCTTGTATTCCGCTAAAACCTACACATATTTTCAAAAAAAAAAAATGCTATCTAGGCTTTCCCTATCTTATTTGAACCCAACTATAAGACTTTACATTTATCACTTTTGAATTTCATAATTAGTCATCAAGAATGGAGGAAGACCTTCCTATGTACCAGACCCTATCCTAAGCACTTGGGGATGCAAAGAAAGGCAAAAATATGGGGTGCCCTCAAGCAGCTTATATTCTAACAAGGAAAAGTAACATGCAAAAGAAAGTAGGTCCCCATTGAAGATGGAACATTATCTTAGAGGGAAGGCACTGGCAGCAGGGGAGACCAGGAAAGGCCTCCTGCAGAAGGGGAGATCAGCACTGAATCTTAAAAGGAAGCCAGAAGAGGAAGGAAAACACTCAGGTATGGGAGGGTAGCCATCAAAGGCCAGGGTCAAGAGTTGGAATGTCACTTATGAGGAACAGCAAATTGGCCTGTGTAACTGGATCACAGAGTGGATAGGATGACCTCATCTTCCTGAATTCAAATTCAGCCTTAGACTCTAGCTGTGAGACCCTGAGGAAGTCACTTAACCCTGTTTGCTTCAGTTTCCTCATTGTAAAATGAGCTGGAGAAGGAAATGGCAAATCACTCCAGCATCTTTTCCAAGAAAACTCCAAAAGGAGTCACAAAGAGTCAGACAACTAAAAGCCAACTGAACCACCATGGACCTGAAGAAACAGACATGACTGAAAAAAACTCAGCAACAACAAAAGTATAAGATGGTAAAGGTGGTAAGGCCTTTAAAAACCTAATAGAAGATTTTCTATTTGATTCAAGAGATCATAGGGAGCCACAGTAGTTTAACATATAGGAGGAGCAATTTAATCAGTCCCATGCCACCTAGCTCTTCGATAGGTAAGTGAATAATGGAGAGAGATTTGAGGAAGGGAAACCAACCAGAAGACTGTGGCAACAGTCTAGGTATGTGGTTGTGGGGGAATCCGTGACTAGAGAACAGGAAATGGACAAGACTTGGTAACAAACAGACTGGGCGTTTGGAAGGTAGTATCAGATTGTGTTGGATTTGGCCCAGTGTTCTAGACTTTCAAGATATTTTTTCCATCCTATTTTGTGATCCAGTGTGTTAGCTACCCCTCTCAGGTTTTGTCATCTGCAAATTGGATAAGCACACCATCGATGCCTTTACTCTAAGCCTTGGGAAAAATGTTAAGTAGCATGGGTTCAGGCACAGGTATTCTGTTGGAGATCTGCTGCCAAGCTGACCTTGAACCGTTAAAAATTAGTCATTCTAATTCTAATACAATCAGCATCAATCCTGAGTCCTTTCAATTTTCTAACGCACAGCTTTCTATTTTTTTCCAAAAGAAGAATAAAAGATACTTTATCACATCTTTTACTAAAATCTAGGTTGTTTTTGTTCAGTCGTGTCTGACTCATGACCCCATTTGGTGTTTTCTTGACAAAGATACTGGAGTGGTTTGCTATTTCCTTCTCCAGCTCATTTTACAGATGACTAAAATGAGGCAAATAGGGTTAAGTGACTTGGCCAAAGTCACACAGCTAATAAGTTTTTGAGGTCATATTTGAACTCAGAAAAACAAGTTTTCCTTACTCCAAGTCTGTGCTACCTAGATGCCCCACAAAATCTAGGTAAACTGTTTCTATTAAAAGAAGGCAGAGGCAAAGGGCACCATTCTGAAGGGACCCTGGAATTAAGGATAGTTGAGGATAGTTGTGCCATGTGACTACCCAGTATATTGGAGGACCACAGAGAGAGGCATAGGGATGATGACTCATTTGGGGTGTAAGAACCCTACCTATTACCCCCATTATGTAAATACCTTGGACCTAAGTCCTTTTCACCCCCATACTAGTTTTTTAGAAGGCAGAACAAGGAAGATGAGCCAGTAGAGGAGTCAGAGAATGAGTGGTTAGAGAAGAAGGAGGAGGAGAAGGGCAGTGGGTGTCATGGAAGCTTAGGGAGGAAGAGTATTTCAACAGGAAAGGAACAGGAAAGGGATGGTTAACGTTGTCAAATATTACAGAAAAGGTTCAAGAGAATGAGTTGATGAGCAAAGGTGATTGAATTTGGGGATAAATACATCATGGATGACCTTGACAAGAGTAGTTTCTGTAGTCTGATAGAGATTCCTATTGAAGCCTTCAACACCCATGTCATGTATCTCCAGCTGGTGCATATCAGTGCATGGGAGGCAGCAACATCTTCACAGAGATCCCAGAAAACAGCCCCAATGGCTCCTTCGTGGCCAACCTGACAGGCTTTGGGGACCCACTGACCAGCAGCTTGCAGCTCTGCCTGAGTGGTGCTGACGCCCACTGGTTCTACCTGGAGGGGAAGGCGATTCGTCTGAATGTTTCCACAGATAAGACCCTGGACCGAGAGGTGTGGGCAGACCTTTGGGGAAAGTCTAGGGCATGGGAGGGAGGCTCTGGGGGAAGTAGAGGTTCAGAGAACAAGGTTGCAAACGGAGATAGATTTAGTGTAATTTAATGGAAAGAGTGGCGAGGCAGTCTGGTTTACCACACAGAGGCTGTGTGCCCTTGTATAAATCAATTCACTTTTCAATACACTAAGCAACTCTAAGACTACAAGTTTCAGGGAATTGAGGAAGTTTCCTCCCTAAGCATGTTCTTCCCTACACTGGTGGAATCACAGATCCAGAACCAAAAACAGAATATAGTTCTGGGCTCAGAGTCTGCAAACCTGGGTTCTAGATTCAGATTTGCTACTAGTTGATTATATAACTGGACAAATCATTTCCCCCTCTCAGTTTCTTCATCTGTAAAATGAAGGAGTTTAACTGAATAAACCTTAAGGTCCTTTTGGGTCCTAACAATCCATTAGACTATGGGGACAGTGAAAAGCAAAACTGTCATATATCAACATAGAAGGCTTGATGTCTCAGCCCTCTGTCTAGAGAGAACTCAGGCCAGGTGGAGGCAGACCATGGTCCACTCCCCTTTGCCATCTGCACAGCTGGATTAGTCTCCCCCTTGGGAGGGACCTCTCCTTGCCTCTGGGATCATAGTGATGGGACAGTGAAGAAGAGACCTAGAACAAAGTGAACTGTCATATTAGAAATAACGACTGGCATTTATATTGCACTTTAAGGTTTATAAAACACTTTAAATGCATGATTTCATGTGAGCCTCACAAAACCTTGTGAGGTTTAGTGCTCTTGTCATTGTTATCATGCCCATTTTACAGATAAGGAAATGGAGGTTGAGAGATTAATTTGTCCAGGTTTACACAGCTAGTATGTATCTGAGATAGCATTTGAACCTGGGAATTCCTGACTGTAAGTCCTATTCTCTGGAGTTTACCTGTAGGAGGTGGGTGGGAGTGAGGGCTGGCACTGAGAACAATGGTAGATGAAAGATTAGGATAATTACACTGGGCAGACTGGCCAAAGTCTGTTGTCTCTGGCAGCTGCTGGGGTAGTGCCACCATGGCTAATCCTCCCAGAGGTGGTCCTTGGGGATGGGACCAGAGCCAAACTTATGTCCATGGGGATGCCTACCTAGCCTAGGGCATTTGGATCTCCATATCTTTGGATAGTAGCAGTGGGCATGGACAGAGATTCTCTTATGCTAGATGCCCCTTGCTCTTTCCAGGGACCCCAAACTGCCCCTATGGCCTCTCTCTGTCCAGAGTACTTCAGATAGCTTGGGCTGAAGGGAAGCCAAGACTAACATTAGCTTCCCTGTCCAACCCCATAGGCCTTGAATCCTCCTATTCTGGTAGTGACCCTGTTCTGTTCTGAAGACAGCCTTCCCACGGTAAGCCTCCACTCCTCCTGCCCCTCTTCTATACCAACCCCATCAGAAGCACCCTCCCCTGTCTGGTGGGCTTCCTCCTGCATCCCATGACCTTCCCTACATCCTCCCAACTGCTCAGGTGGAGTATAGGGTCATCATACAGGTGCTCAATGAGAATGATCACCAGCCTCACTTCCAAGAAGAGCCCCTGGTGACCCAGAACATCAGTGAGGTAAGACCTGGACTAGGGAGAAGGAGGGTAAGGAGAGGCTCAGGCGAAGAAGGCAAGGTGATGGTTGTCTAGGGTCCGGGTTCAAGAGCATGCAGCTAGAAGGACAGCAACTGTAACAGAAGGAGGGTGTATCTAGTTGGGAAGGCATAGCCAGGGCTTCTACCCATCTCTTCTCAGCTCGCAGCCCTTCACTCCGTGATATTTACAACAGAGGCTCAAGATGGGGATGGGGACGCGCTCATGTATTCCATCGACAACACTTCGGTGAGTCTCTGCAAAGCCGCTGGTGGGCCAGGGCTGAGGTTCTCCGGAGGGACCCCATGAATACACATGAATTGATCTAGTGCCTTTATGGTCAGCCCCTTCAAATTGCATCCAGACTTTCATGAAAGAATCTCAGGATTCCCAAGGGAGTCTTTGAGAATCAGGAAGGAAGGAAGATCATTGAATCATCAATTTAGAACTGGGAGGTTTTTAGAGGTCATCTAGTCCAACCTCTCATTTTACAGATGAGGAAACCGAGAATTAGAGAGGTCGTGACTTGCCCATGGTCACACAGGTAATCAACATCTGAGGTAGCCTTTGAACCCAGGTCCTCTGCCTCCAGAGATGATGTTCTCTTTACACAATACAATATTGCTTCAGAACTGAGCTGGGTCCACCATAATAGAAAAACCCCAAAACCACTGACATGAACTCTGACTCTTATCATTTCAGCCTGATGCGATGCACTTCCGAATTGACCTGCCCAACACTGGGAGAGTGGTTCTGGCACATCCGCTGGACTTTGAGGCCAAACGCCAACTTGAAGTGGTGATCCATGCCATGGTATGAAGTCACAGGACATGGATCTGTGATCCAGGAACCCATAATTCTATGTACCATCCAGCAGAGAGATCCACCCCATCCTTCCAAGGAGAGAGTTGAGAGCCTCAGAGGAAACAGAAAAGATGGCAGGCATTCCATTCAGAGTCCTAATGCCCTCACTCCCAACCACACCCTGGGTTGCTCTCCCTGGGCTGCTGCCCCCAATCATCTTTTCTAATTTCTCTAAGTGGTTCAAGTCACAGCTGGCCTCTGCTCCCCTTCACAGGATCAGGACTGGTGGTCCTAGAACAAATCCTCCCCTCCACCCCCACCCCCAACCCCCTGATCCAATTGAAGGATTTGCAGGAATCAAGGGAGGTCATTTGATTATCGCTCTGGACCTACACTGTTGTGATGGGTGTGCTTGTCTCCAAACATTGATCACAGGGGGAGGAATGCTCAGGTTTCTCTTGGCTGCTTCCTGGGTACCATGGACGATTCTGCCCTTCTCAGAGGTGGGCACCTGCTTCCCTACCCTCAGCTTAGAAAAGAATACACATCACAATAATCAGAATAACTATGTTCATCTGACATTTTAAGGTTTATATGTTTTCTCATTTTATGCTCCTAACATTCCTATGAGGAAGATGCTATTTTTACCCTCATTTTACAGATAAATAAACTGAGACTGAGGGAGGTTACCCAGCTGATAAGTGACTGGGGCAGGATTTGAATTCACACCTTCCTGACTCTGGGTCCAGTAGGCCTTGTCAGCAATGAGGATGTTCTCTTCAGTTTGGGGTAACATGTTCTGTGTCTTGGGGGAGGGTCCTGCCTCTCCTAGGCTGATCTTGATCTCTCCCAACAGGAGATGAGTACCAGGGAAAGATACAAATGCTCCATCACTGTCCATATCAATGTCCTGGATGGGGATGACCAGTACCCAAGCTTCCTGCCCTGCCGCCCCCTGGGTCCTCAGAACTCCCATGTCTGCCTAAGCCCCATTTACACAGCCAACATCACAGAGGGAGAGACCCCAGTGAGTTCCCTTACTTCTGCAACAGCTGTTGGCCTAGGGTCCCAGGAATCCAAGGAGATTGAAGCAAGTTACACCAAGAAATACCAGTAAACTCCAGGACACCAGTTTCCAGGGGAAAAGGGCAAAGGGGAAGGAAATAAGAGAAGTCTCTTCTCAAAAGACTCCAAGTCACAGGGCAAATATCCAAATCCTTGTTCCCATGAGGCCCTCCTCTAATTAGATCCTCTTTTGTGCAGTCTGAGAAATGTGTATGAAACAAATGTTGGGTATACAAAGATGTTTTTAAATAACATAGTCCCTGCCCTTGGAGAGCTTGCAAGCTAACAGGGAGACCATCATGTGTATAAAGGGGATAAAAGACAGCACGAGAGAAGGGCAAAGCAGAGCACTGGGCAAACTGTAACAAGAAAACTTGAGGCCAGAAGCAGCCACTTCTTGTAAAGGGTATTAGGAAAGGCATGGAGAGGGAGTTGGTTTCCTGAGCTCAGTCTTCTTAAGATTCAATGTAAAGGCTAAAATTGGGTAGTATATTGAGGAACCACAAAAAGTAAGCAACCTCTAGAATATCAGTGATGATAAAATAGGTAACATTTTACATGGAATTTTAAGATTTGCCAAACACTTATGTTTATTATCTCATTGGATCCTTACAATTGTCCAGTGGGTAATATGAGGCTTCCCATCCCACCAGTTCAGATAAAATTTTTGGTTCTTATCTTTCCCTAAGTCCCTTCTGACACCACCCCTATTCCATCCTATCCCAGCCTGGTGTGTGGGGTGAACCTTAGATGGTCACTTTTAATAAGCCTTGGATCTTCTCCCCTTTCCAGGAAGGGCCTTTACACTTTCAACCTGGGGCTATCTATGCTGAGGATGGAGACCATGACCTCAAGGCTGCAATCTCCTATTCCATCCTTACAGGTATGGGTCAACTGAAGCCCCAGGATGGACTGGGTCTCCAACAAAAAGTCAGGCTCTATCTGATCTTTGATCCTCAGCTTCCATCCATACAATCCATCCTCATTCCTCTGTCTAATGGGGTTCTAGGTCAGAAATCATCAAAGTTACTTTCAGAGGGTGATAGTAGTAGAAGAAGTGCTGGATTGAGAGTCAGATGATCTGTGATCAAATCCAAAGTTTCCTCCTTATTACATCTGTAACCTTGGACAAGTCCCTCTACCCTCCCTGGGCTTCAATTGTCCTCATCTTAAAAAAGGGGTGGTTGAACTAAATCAGTGGTCTTTCACCTAAGGTCTGTGGATTTTCTTTTTGTTTTTAAAAATATTTTGCTTACTGTATTTCAATAGTATTTGTTTCCTTTGACATCTTATGTATTATTTTTTTGCATTTATTCTAAGAAGAGTCCAGAGGCTTAATCAGACTCCCAAAGGGTGCCATGATGACAAAAAGGTTAAGAACCTCTAGAGAGGATCACCAAAGTCCCTTCAAATATTCAGTGTCTCATACATACTGGAGAGGGGGCTGCCAGACTAATTTTGGAATGCTTCACTGTGGGACTGAACAGAGAGCAGAATGGGAAGGGTAGAGAGGGTGAGGGGTCCCAGTGGAGAGGGACTGGGCCTGTTAGGTATTGTTTTCTGAAGGAAAACCCTGGGATAGTCTCTTGCTTGTTTCCCCTCTCAAAGGAAACTTCCTAGGCCTAGTCCTGAGGGAAGCTAAGGAAGTGAAAGAGACAGGAGTAGAAAGTCAGGTAAGAAGTGAGATGAAGGCCTCTCACCTGGCTGTTTTAATTTGCAGGGGCAGATGGTGACCGTTTTCATTTGGATAACACCACAGGGACCCTATCCATGCAAAAAGAGGCCCCCAGCAGCCAGCTCACATCCACCTTCCACCTCACTGTGATGGTATGGCCCAATAAAGGGGAACAAAGATGGCTGTCTGGGACCTTTCTGTTAGCATGAGGAAAACTCTGCAAAGCTCTGGGCTACTCCAATCCCTGGGAATGGAGGGTCCATGAAACTCCGCATGTCTCCAAAAAGGGTGAACAAGTGGGCAAGGGAAGTTGTCACCTTCAGGACTGTACAGAGGAGGGAAGGAATGGTAGTGATAACTATTTATATAGAACATTAGGTTCTGATTCTTCTTCCACCCAAGCCTGGACAGTTTTG
The DNA here is from genome assembly GCF_028372415.1 of Notamacropus eugenii. Taxonomy (NCBI): domain Eukaryota; kingdom Metazoa; phylum Chordata; class Mammalia; order Diprotodontia; family Macropodidae; genus Notamacropus; species Notamacropus eugenii. The sequence goes on along the minus strand of NC_092874.1, from coordinate 121,199,004 downwards.
TGGAGGGGCAGCCCTGTGCTGCTGCTTATGGGAAGGAAGATGGGGAGGAAGATGTGACTCCTGGTTGGCAGAGAGAGTAATGAGTGAAATGCTTAATAACTGGGTAAGGGATTCACTTTATTTATTTGGAGACAATTAGGGTTAGGTGACTTGCCCAGGGTCACACAGTTAGTTAAGTCTGAGGCTGGATTTGAACTCAGGTCCTCCTGACTCCAAGACCACTGCTCTGTCCACTGGGCCACCTAACTACCCCAGGAATTCTCTTTAGACGTTAGAAATTCTTGAAAGAGAGAAACTTTAGAGACAAGTGTGGAGAGATGAACTCTAGAGAGGCAGTGATGTGAGAACTTTTGGATGGTAGATGGGACCCCACAAGATCAAGGACAGTGTCTCTACCTGTCTACATCTCCAAAGGCTCTCCGCCTTTCTCTTGCCCTCCTCTGTGGGGCTCTTTTCTCCATATATGTCTCCAAAATCTCTCTCCCATGTCTCTGAAACAAACCAAAACACGCCCCTATCATAGGCACATGGCATCCCCTTCAGCATTCTCTCAGCCATTGGTATTATTGTCCTCTAATTAAGCAATATTCAGCATAGGGCTTATTTTTTCCCTTTGCAAAACCACTCTGGGCTTTGGCAGATGCAGTTACCCAGGTTTACAAAGGACTTTCTTCGTAGCAATCCAGTGAGGGAAATAGTTCTTATTTTATTATACTCACTTTATAGATGAGGAGACAGAATCAGAAAGGCTAAGAGATATACTTAATTGTCACACAACTAATTCATGAAAAAACTTAGAAGCAGTCTTCTGCTCTGCAAGGCCCTTTCTACTACACCAGGAAATAGTCATAGAACAGTGTGATGGTGCTGGGCTGAGGCTACAGAGAACCCTTGGTGTTGCCAAGGGTTATAGGAAAAGAGGTGGGGAAGTCGGGAAGAGGAAAGCATTGTGCTGAAGTAGAAAGACTTGGGTTCAATAGAGTTGGAATTCTGTGACCTTGGTTTACTCAGTTTACCCATCTATAAAATGAAGGTTGGGCTAGATGATTGCTAAGATTCCTTCCAACTCTAAAATTCTATGATCATGTGGTCTTGGAGGAGCAGAATAGTTGAACCCATTGGATCTTATAGGGAGATGGTTAGAGAAGGAATGTGTTTTTTTTACATTTCTGAACCAAAAACTCACCTGGGCTGTTTGGGATTAGGAAGCAGCCCTACATCTTGACTTTGGGCTAAGACCTCAGAGTTACCATCCCTCTCCCTGCTTCAGTTCCCTGCTCTGTGAGGTGTCACTGATAAACAGGATGCATGGGAATCATCACTGCCAACCCTACCTATAGAAGAGAAAGGCAACAGAGTTACAGAAGCATTAGGGCCCAGGTGTGCTCCATCCCATGAGGAGATGCCACTTCCCTCAAAAGGATGGGGTTTTTGTTTCTTGCTTTAAAAATTTTTTTTTAATTATCAAGCGTTTTTTTCTCTCTATCATTCTCCCTCCTCTCCTCTCCCTGCTCCATCACTAGGGGCTGAGAAGGACAGACAAAACAAACAAACAAACAAACACTGGTAACATGTAAGCAGAGTCAAGCTAAACAAACTCCTGTATTGGCCATGTCCAAAAATGTATGTGTCCATCTGCACATTGGTCCAGCGCCTGTCTGTCAACGGCCCTCCGTACCCACTGCTGATCACATTTCCAGATCTTTTAGAACTGTTCAATTTTACAGTGTAGATGCTATAGTATAAAATTACTTTTCTCATTTCACTCTGCCTTCCTTAATCCATCAATACAAATCTTTCCAGGGTTCTCTGATATCTCCTCCTCCTCCTTTTTCTTCTTCTTTCCCTTCTTCTTCCTCCTCCTCCTCCTCCTCTTTTTCCTCTTCCTTCTCCTCTTCTTCCTCTTCTTCTTCTTCTCCAGTGAAACCAGGTCATTCATCTCCACCCTGGGAAGGGAGTCTCATGGTAACAGAAGAGAAATAGTCATCTCTCTCTGGGCCCTGATAAATTTATATCTCTGAACCTGGTATTCTTTTTCTTTCTTATGTCCCTACAGGCAGCCCAGGTGAATGACCCCAGAAAGTACGCTGTGTCAGAGGTGCTGGTGAGAGTGCTGGCTACCAACCACCACCCACCTCGCTTCTCCCTGCCCTACCATACTGCCTTTGTGTCTGAGGGTCCAGACACTGCCTCTCTCCTGCTCACCTATGGTGGGCAGGTCCTTTATCTCCATGCAGTGGACCCTGACTTCCCCAATGTGAGTTATAAGCCCTTGGGGTCTTCTGTGGGTATGTGGGACATTTCTCTTTTCAACCCTTAAAGAATTCTATAGAAGGGATATACTTACCCAGACCATGGCCAACCAAAGTGGGGGTAAATGGAGACATGGGCACCATTCAATTGATAAGTCTTTATGAAACTTTTTGCCACTCTAGGAATAAGACAGCCCATCTCTTGACTCCTGGCATTTTCTCTGGCTATCTCTCCTGCCTGAGATTCTCTCCCTCCTCATCTCTACCTCCTGGCATTCCTGGCTTCCTTTAAGTCCCAAGAGAATGCTAGTGTCTTCCTCCTATTGGTCATTTCCTGTCTATCCTGTATATATTTTCTTTTAACATAGTTGTTAGCATGTTGTCTCCCTCTTAGACTATGAGTTCCTTGAAAGAAAAATTATCTTTTGTCTTTCTTTATATCTCCACTGTAGTGGAAGCCTAATAAATACTTATTGACTGACTCTTACAATGTGTTAAGTCTTGTTCTAAGTGCTAGAAAGATACAAAGGCAATAATAGCCCTTGTCTTCAAGAAATTTATATTGTAATGGCAGAGACAACATGTTAATAATTAGGTATCTACAGTACAGGATACATACAGAATAGATGAAAGGTAACCTTGAAGCTGCAGAGATGGGGAAAGGCCTTCTGTAGAAGGAAGGGACCATTTGAGCTAAGTTGTGAAGGACGCCAGGAATTCTAAGAGAGGGAGGTGAGAAAGGAGAGCGTCAGCGTTCCAAGGACTGGGCATTTTAGGTGAGGGACACTGGCAAAAGTCTAATATACGTGGATAATGAGATAGGTGCCTCCAATGGAGAATAAGGAGATACACTTGGGTAAGGTCCCATTTGGGTGTGGAATTATGGGAGATACACACACACACACACACACACACACACACACACACACACACACACACACCTGTTTTCCTTCTGGATATATCTAGTGCCTATTCCCAACAGGGAGCTAACCCTAACCTTTGGTACAAGCTAGTGCCCCAAGGCAATCACTCCCAGCTCTTCTCCATCACAAGGGATGGACTGCTTCTAGCTAAGCCAAACCAGCTCCAGGCACGGGAGACATACTTTCTGCAGGTAAAAGACCCCCCCACCCCCTACCCCAAGTCTTCTTCTCTGGACCTATAGACTGATTCTCTGTTCTCAACCCCACCCCTACCCCTTCATAACTTCCTTAAGATCTTCTGACTTGTAGTTGCAGCTAAGCATGACTCCCTCGTCATGAGGAAAGGCAGGGACCCAGGATGCCTGGATCCACTTCTCAAATTGACCTTGTTGGGCAATCCTGGGTAACTCCTATGGTTCCGCAATTGAAAAATGTGACTTCTTTTTACCAAATGTGTGTGTAGAGGTAGGGTAGATAGGGGGAGGAATTAGAGGAAGAAGAGATGGTTAGTTGAAACATCTCTAGTTAACTCCTTCATGACTGAACCAGATGCTTCCTAATCTCTCTTTCCCTCCCTAATCTCCATGGTCTGGCTCTAGGTGATTGCCCAGGATGGGGAGTCTGGGGAAGTGACCAATACCACTGTTGGTGTGGAGGTGCTGCCCTTAGGCCAGGCAGGTAATGGTGGATGGACCACGGGAAATGGTAGAAGGATTGGAACCCTTGATTTCAAATCTTATTCAAACAAGATGGGAGATTCCTGGAAGGGTGGCTAAGCCGGGTACTCCCTCATTCCATCTTCTCCCTCACAGTTCCCCCAGATCCTTCAGAGTTGTCCTCACCCCCAAGTATGGCTGACAGGAAGGTGGTGGTGGGCATCCTGTCCCTGGTAGTGCTGTTTCTGGTTGTCGGATTTGGTCTGGGTATTTGGGCATTGAGAAGGTGGCAGCACCATCAGGAGTCCATCAAGCAGACAACTCTGGCTGATGAGAAGCATCCCAATGTGGTGAGTGGGCAAGTCCCTGGGCCCTCCCTCTGTGAAAAAGGAGATTGACCTTTGACTTTCCCTGACCTCTGCCCTTCTACTGAGCCTCTCAACTCAAGATTATAAGGGTATAGAATGCAGAGCTGGAAGAGACTTGGAAATCTCATCCAATTCTTTCATTTTGTAAAGATGAAAACCTGAGACCTAGAGAAATGAGATAATTTCTCAAGATCAATCATACAGTCACTAACAAGCAGGGCCAGAATGTGAATATAGGTCCACTGACTCCAAATATGGTGCCCTTTCTGCTGTACCATACTTCCTCTCTTTCAAAGAGACTTGGATCAGTCACTATTAGTGACAAACAAATGGAGAGTGTACTTAACTTAACTTGGAGTCACAGGACTCAAGACTGAATCACGTCTCTGCTACTTACTCCCCTGTGACCACTGGGGCAAATCAAATCTTTCTGGGTCTCAGTTTCCTCATCTGTAAAGTGGATAGGTTGGACTGGAGGATCTCTGAGGTGCTGATTAATAGAAGTGAAAGACTACAAGGAAAGTTGGATGGGCACTCTTCTAGGCCATGCCATATCCTGGCAACCCTGGTCTACAAAGCACTCCAGTCCAATCACAGATATGGAGACACTGTAGAGATGCCTATTGCCTCTCAATCTGGATAGGAAGGACATGAAATTGGTCCCTCCTGAAGCATCTAAGAATGGCAAAAACCTGCCAAGAGCCTCCCCAAGGTTTGTCCAAACTGATGGCCACTATCCTTTTGTGGTGACCCACAAGAAAACAAATGATTCTTCCAGAAGGAACCTAAAGACCATTGATAGGAATGATGACATCCTGAGTGTGATGAATCAGTGACCAAGTCCCTACCTTTTCTCTCGTTTAGCTACTGGTGTCTCAGAGACTACAGGACCAGGTAAGTGATTCAATGGAACTTCTCTTCCCTGGACTCTAGGCCTTGAGCTCCCCAAATCTAACTGTCCCTTTCAACTTGGTCATTTCCACTTGACCAAGACAATACTGGATTAATTGGTCAAGGAGCCAGGACATGCATCATCTTGTCCTAACCTAGTCCCAATGCCTCTTTAGCTCTCTCAGAATACTGGCCTCCAGGATTCCACCCCCTGGCACCCTAAGAATCTCATTTCCCAATCCCCTCCCCAGTCCTTCAGACAAGAAAAAGTGCCAGGGACTCATCCCACATTCCCAGAGGGAAAATGATTGTGACACAGAGAAGGGGAGAGGGCTGTCAGATAAACTCCACTGGAAAAAAAACCATCCCAGCATGTTTGTTTTCTACTTCTATCTGCTCTACTATTCCCAAACCTTAATTGTTCCCAACAGGTACCCCAAACATCCAAATCATTTCCTAAGTCTGCTCCTTTCAAGGCTGAGAGACATTGCTCTCTCAAATCTCCACTATCCCAATTAATCAAACAGTCAAACATTTTTTAAGCCCCTACTATATGCTAGGCACTGTGCTAAATGCCAGGGATACAAAAAGAGGCAAAAGACAGACTCTGCCCTCAGGGAGCTCAAAATCTACCAGGGGAAACAACTAGCAAGTGTGTACAAACAAGCCATGTACAGGATGAACAGGAAAATTTAAGATAGAGAAGGGACTAGTATTAAGAAGGATTGGAAAAGGCTTTTAGTAGAAAATCGAATTTTCGTTGGGGCTTAAAGGAAGCCAGGGAAGCCAGTAGGTGGCGATGAGGAGAGCATATAGGCACGGAAAACGGTGGGAGAAAATGCCTAGTGAACAAGAGATGGAATGTTTGTTTGTGGAACAAAACCAGGGGACTCCTGCCCTCAAGAACCTTGGTTTTAGGGAGGAAGATACGTACATACATATGCACAAAATATGTACAAAATAAGTATAGCATCTCAGGGGGCGGGGCACCGGCATCTGGGTCCTCGAGCTGAATTCAGAAGAAAATAGTGGTTCCTAAGAGATGGTGGTAAGGCGAGAGTGCATTCCCATTATGGGGTACAGCCAATAAGTATGGATCATTGTTACTAATAACAAGCAACTACAATGTTAGAAAGAACCTTAAACTGGGACTTTGAGACTGGGTTCTGGACCTAGCTCTACTAATAATGAGCTAAGTGCTCTTGGCCAAGTCATTGTGACCTCTCAGTTTCCTCATCTATAAAATGGAAATGACGATACCTGCTTCACAAGGCTTATGCGAAGGTAATATGTGTATGAGGATGCAATCTAGATGGTAAGAACACTTAGCATATGCCAAGTATTATAAGAGCTTAGCCCAGTGTATATGGTAAATACTTGATAAATGCTTATCAATTGATTTAAGTTAGAATTAAAGGGGTCGGATCTTACTTTCCAGGAAAACTTTTGGTAGGTTCATGACCATGATTCCATTTGATCTGAGTAAAAGTCTTTTTGAGTTTTAGGAAAAGGTATTGGGGGGCTGGGTGGGGGAACAATCAACCAACCTTAGAAGAGCTTCAGACCTCTGGGATCCCAGGAAGGGTGATGTTTGATACAGGTAGCTGCTAGTTCCACCTGGCTTAGGTCTCCTAGGGACTAAGAGCAGCAGACAGAAAGGTACATAGGTCCCTGCATCATTCTAATAGAGCAAGCTTGGGTCATCTTTGTGCCTCAGTTCTGCTTCTGGGGCTTGTAGGTCCCATCAAGGGTGAGAAGGAAGCTGAGATTCTGGCTCTGGGTATATCCTTTCCATTGGCCATACTGCAAACTGAAGGAGTCAATAGGAGCAGTTAGAATTCATAGCTTCCTTTTGAAGGGAGAGTTGGTGGGGATAAAGACATGGAGCAATGGGGCCAAAAGAGGCCCAAAGAGAAGAGCAGAAATGTAGATACTAATCCTCCTAGAAAAGAAAAATCAACCTTTAATCCACTGGTAAGAGGTGCCCAAAGCATAGTGGGACTGGCCGCACTATGACCCTCCTGCCTGTTGTCTTCCACAGGTCAAAGATGCAAAGTTGGGTCCAAACCCAGGGAGCCTCTACTTCCAAAACAAAGGCTTTCATGAACCTGAAGCCCCAACAGGCAATGGGCCCAGAAGAAAAAGAGCTCAAAGTCCTGGTGCCAAGGGTCCCTTGCTTTCTACTAGTGGGGATGAAGGGCCTGCATCCAAGGCAAAGACTTTTCCTAATGGCAGGATTCCAGAGCCCATTACGGCTTTGGGGGCTGTGTGGCCCAGACAGCCATCTCAGACATCCATGGAGAATGCAGATACCATCACTGGAAGTGAGGTCATGCCCTATCCGGGGGAAAGGACAGGGGAGGATCATCCTGAGAAGCTTGAAGGAGAGACACAGATGGGAGGCGACAGAAGACCCCAGAACCCCAGAGAAGGGCAGGAGGTTGTTGCTCCTGTGTCCAACCACATGTCCAGAGAAGGAACTAACTTTCCTTAGATTAGCTCCCTTTCAATTGTGGTGGACAAGAGGATAACCCCTTTGTTTTCTACACAATAGAATAACTTCCATGAGGACAATCTTGCCACTTGGAGAGGACTACCGGATCCCAATTTTCCTGGCTTGCACAGAAAAGCCTCCATTCAGTTCACGGAAGCCTCCAATGGAGGGTTTATCACTTGCCCTCTCTTCTTCCTACTTTCCTTTGGCAAGGGTGGACATAGGGAAGGGAGAGGCTCCAGTGAACCAGACCCATGATCCATCTAGAGTCCAGTGCTTTTTAAACTGTGGGTCTCAACCCCATGTGTGGTAGAGAAAAATTTGGCCACAGTAAAAGGTTTCTGAATGTGCAACAACCAAAAATTAACTAAAAATCAAACGCCTAATGAAGCCAAGGTGCTTCTGGCAGCGCTTGCCTGTGCTGTATATCACCAACAACTTTACTGCAGCTTTGGTTCTGAACACAAAGCATGTGCACTTTGCACTTCAAATACTCTCAGTCTGTGCAATACCAGTGAATACTGTCCAAAACGAAAACAGGTCAGGAGCAGAAAAAGTTTAAGAAGCCCTGATCTACCCCAGTGTGAGGATCTATAGGAGGAACTACAGAATCTCAGAGTTAGGAGGGAGTTCAATAGTCATCTAATGTGAGGCATACCTGAATGGGACAACATTTCTAAGAAGTGGTCACCCAGGCTCCTTAAGAAGACTGCCACTCAAGTTGGAGACAGTGTATACTGAGTCATTATTCTTATGATCTGTGGAAAAACCTTTCATATCTTTCCATGTGGGTATGTATCATTTTAAATAAATGTGAATTTAAAGCAAAAAAATAAAAAGACTGCCAGCCATCGGTAACTCCCTGTCTCCTAAGACAGCCTTTTCCACTTGATGACAGCTTCAATTGTTAGGAAGCTTTAACTGATATCTCAACACATTTTTTTTTCATCAAGCATTATATTTGTGTCTCTGCAATTCATGCAAGACTAGTTCTGGCTTCTGGGGCCAAGTCTGATTCTTCAGTATGACAACTCTTCAAATCCCTGAAGAGACCAACGTGGTGGTTCCACTCCATCACATCATCCTCAAAAGCTTAAGCCTGTACCCTCAATAATCCCTCATGAAGCAACGCCCTGGGGAAGCTGGAGACGGCATTTGACCCTAAACCTTAATGATCCTTGCCAGAAGTCTTCAGTTCTCACTCTGCTGCTACTGCTGGGTCTAGCCTGGCCTGGGGAACACTCTTTCTCCTAGAAAATACAGGTATAGATAGAAAATCTCCTTCCCTTAATTCAACCAAGATACAGTTGAAACAAAAAACATGAAAGAAAGCAAAATCCTTGCTAGAGTGGTATGGGAAAAATTAAACAAAATAAGATTGTTACATTCATGAGAGCATCCAGACCTGTTAGCCTTTCTTGGGTAAGGGCAAGAAGACAATTACGCATTTATTAAATACCTACAATGTGCCAGGAACTGTGCTAACTAAGCTCTTTATAAATATTTCATGTGATCTGAAAAGTTCTATTCTGACCCTTTGCCTCAATGTCTGGGCTCATTAGCCCATTGCACAGTGGAAAGGGTGCTAGGTTTGGAGTCAGAGGTCTGGAGTTCAAATGCTGGTTTTGCTACTTGTCTAACTTTGTGTCACACAAGTCACTTTATGTCTCAAGGCCTCAGTTTCTCCATCTGGAGAATGAGGGAGTTGGATTAGATAACCAAAGGTCCCTTCCAGCTCTGAAGTGTTCCAGTGTCATGATATCATGTTCCTTAACTCTTGGACATGGCCAGCTTGTCTCTTAGTGACACTTAAGACCCTTAGGTGAGCCTCAGTACCCTCACTTCCACTTGGCACCTAAGACTGGTCTGTGTGGCCCCTAATGGTTGAATTCCTTTAGGCCCTAAAACACCACTGAGGCCTCTACTGAGTCAGTCAGACACTGGCTTCCTTTTTTCAGTTTCCACCAAATGGACCAAGCTCAATTCCTTCCAAGGAATTCTTCACATTCCTCTTTGCTCTGGGCCCACTTTTTGTGGGAGAATGACTGGTACTTTCTGGTTCTAGTCAGGGCCTGTTTACCAACCTGTTCCCCTGAGTTCTCAGATTAATCACTTATTTGCCCCCCTGGGAAGGGGTCAGTCAAACACATATGTTGAAGTTTTATAATACCACATATATTTAAAATATAAGGTGGTGACATGATTTCCAACAGTGTTTCCATCACACTGCTAATTTGCCCTTAATGCTCTAATTATATCAGGCTCTCAGAGTTTACAGTTCAGATTCTCCTGGTGTAAGGTGGGTGTGACCAATAGGCAAGGGTCTAGCTGTTTTCAGAACGGAACCAGAACCCAAGCCTGCCAGTCAGGTAGCGATCTAGACAAAGGCTGAGTAAGAGAATGTGTCGGTTTTCTAGCCTCATACCTTTCTTTCAGTGGGTCTGAAGGAGTCAGGTCACAGGAAAGACTTTTCACCTGGGTTAGGGAGGCAAGAAAGCAGGTGTTTTCTTTTTCTTATTTTCCCTCTCCAAAAGTCCTGTGTAACACAGTTTTCTTGTATACTGTTGTAATCTGTGTCCTTTTCTCCTACTGGTCTATAAATTCCATGAGGACAGGGACTGTCTATATTTTGTTTAAACTTTATATCTTCCCCAATTTTTAGCACAGTGTTCTGCACATAGTAGGCATTTACAAATGCTTGTTGAATAAATAAAACCCTAGGATCAACTGATGACCTCAGATTCTCCTTCAACTTTTTCTTCCATCATGGAACAACAAGGAACGAATTAGAGCTATGGAATGTTTCCCCAAATGAGCCCCAGCCATGTGTTTGCAAACTGTCCAGATATACCTGTTTTAGGAACCTTGTTTTAAGAAGCAACAATATAAGGTGATATGTCACAAGAATCACACGTACTGCACAGACATGACACAGACCAAGTCCTTTCACTGCATTCACACCTTTCTCTAGATAGTATGGCTTGGTGGGTTGTCTTGGTTTTCCTTTTTTTCATTATCGTTATTATTATTTTATTTCCACCAAGAAAAAGGACTAAACTTCCCAGGATACTTGGTCCCAGAGCTTGAATACTCATCGAAAGAACAAGGACAGTAATTCCTGTGAGGCTTAGAGTGAACAGGAAAGGAGGGAAGGTAGAAGGGTAAAAGGTCATTCATGAATAGAGGGTAGAACTTAAAATTCCAGATCCCCGAGCTGGTGTCATCACCCAAAGTAATATCTGGTGTGTGATGGCATGGAGCAAAAGACTGAACGACAGTAGCATGTGACTGCTGGTGCACGGCCGAAGTGGGATGGAGAAGGAAATCAGTACAGTTGACAAAGTTGAGAAATTCGGAAGCTGGGTTCTTGTGAAAAATGAGAAGCTCTGTCTTCACCGGATTTATCTGGAAGTCTAGGAAAGATCTATTTATCATGTATAACCTACATCAAATTGTTTGCCTTCTCCATAAACGACGGAGGGAATTTAGGACTCAAAATTAAAAAGAAAAGCGCTAAAATTTGTTCTTACACGTAATTGGGGAAAAAATAGAATATTAAATAAAAAAGACCTGTGTGTAGGCGAAGCAACCCCTCCCTGTAAGCGTCTCTTCCCCAGTCCTGTCCTGTTCGTTGGTTCTATTTCCACGGCACTTTTCACATCTGTCCCCTTCTTTCTACCCATCCAACCATCCCCCCTAATTCGTGGTCTCTTCACCACTCATCCAGATTATTGCAACAGATCCTTTTAAGAAATAAAAAATTTAAATTAAAGGTAGATTGATATCTTTTATTTTTTCATTTTCCATATTTCCCCGGATCTCTCCCCCTTCATTCTCCTAGACAGCCATTCCTTTTCATAAAGAATATTATTTAAAAGAGGAAAATTATTCAGCAAAATCAATCGACACTTTAAAAAAAAATCTAATGTCATATGCAATGTTCCACATCCGCAGCCCTCTAACTGTTGCAAAATAGTAAGGAGGGGTGTCTACTTATGGCTTTTCTCAGTGGTAAAACTAGGTCTTTATACTTTCTGCAACATTCATCTTCTGTTGTTTTGTAGTCATAACCTCAGGGTTATTTTTTATTTGCATTTCTCTTATTAATGATTTAGAATATTCCTTCGTATGAGTATTAATAGTTTGCAATTTGTCTATTGGGGAAAAGCTTTTGGTCTTCTGTTAGTTGCTTATATATTTTGGGTATCAAACCCTTATCAAATTGCTTTCCAGAATGGTTGTGTTAACCTTATCAGATGCAGAAAATTTTTTCCCCAGGCAACCACTTCCCTTCTTATCCTAGACATATTAACTTTATTTGTGTGAGAGCTTTTCAATTTCGTGCCATTAACATAATCTAGTTTATCTTTTTTAATTGCCTATTTATTTGGTTAAGAATTCACACCCTAGCAATAACTGAAATACAATCTGCTTCTCTTCTACGTTTTTTATGGCATGATTTTTACAACGTATTTAGATCAAAATCCAAGGAGCACCTAGCACAATGCATTGCCCGTACTAGGTGCTTAATAAATCATTCCTGGATTGATTTATAGAAGGAAAAGACAAGGTCTGGAGGGCAGGTGGATTTTAGTCCCCAGCCATTAAGAGGTGTCCATGACAGAAGTACTGTGCCAAGAACTGTACAGGTCAAGGAGGAGACAGATTCATCCATGAGCAACATCACTGATGTGAAGTCAAAGCAAGGTAAGGACTGGCTGAAGATCAGATTCCAAGAAGAGGGTAAGGGGTGACTAATAGCAAAGTGGATAATGATACGGATTTGGGAAAACAGAAGAAAAGAGAGCCAGGGTATATTTGGAAGGCTCTCTCTTTCCCTCCCCTCCTCCTCTTGTCCCCTATTCCTTAGGATAGTCTTTTAGAGACTGGAACATCTGAAGTGTGTTTTAAAGATGTATGGGGATAAAGGGGAGGTTTGTTTTTTTAAAGCCAAAATACAGAACCAAAGCAAAGGCCTTTGCTGTTGTCAGATAAAGTATAATAAAGGCAGGCACGTGTGCTAGGTGAACGAAGAACAGTGACCTTGTTTCTTTAACTTAACATTATATTGAGGCTAAAAATCAGTTGTATGCTAAGATCTTGGGAATATATAATCCTAAACTAGATAGTTATACATAAAAGAAGGCTTTGATCCTGACCAATAGGCAAAGAAAAAGATGAGCCTAACTTTTGGTAGTTGCTAGCTGGGGCTATGATTAAAGAGCAATCTGCTGCCTTTATCAGGTGGAGGTTCTAACCATTCTACCCTAGGAAAATGGAGCTGAGCTGGCCAGACAGAGACCTTGAGGAGGTGAGCTCAGAAGGTGGTAGCAGGAAGCAGTGCCCAGGGAAATCTACCATGTCTGGCAGCACCCACCAACAAGAGAACATGGGAATTCAGCAGTCACTCCAAGATGCTGGGGCAGGGTGGGAATGGGGGTGGGAGAACTAATAAAGTAATATGTGTAGGGGAGATGCCACAACCACTGAGGAACAGGTTTAGTGAGAGAAGCAAGCCCTGCAGAGTGGGAGGGAGGCACTGTGGTCACATATCTTACCTATTTGTGCGCCTCTTATTTGTGATTTGTGACAAGCCAACTAGGCGGTATAGTGTATAGAGCGCCGGTGCAGGAGTCCAGGAAGACCTGAATTCAAATCCAGCCTCAGATACTTACTAGGGCATAGGACCTTGGGCAAGTCACTTCATCCTTGGCTTAGTTTCTTCAAATATCAAAAGGGGATTATAACAGCACATACCGTCCAGGGTTGTTGTAAGGATTAAATGAGATAATCTTTGTAAAGCACTTAGCACAGTGCCGGGCACAATAGAAATATTAGCTGTTGTTACTATTATTGCTGTGTTCATCCTTCATTTTTGAAGAGGACAATGACATCAGGGAAATGATGACATGACTTGCACTTGACTTTGATTTGAGTGAGGGAAGGCTGTGCAAGGTCACCAGTCTCACTTTCCCCTCCTGAGCCATCTGGGTCCAGTGACCAGATATTCATCAGGATGACTGGAGATGGTCCAGGATGCAATGGGAGACCCTGGCCCTTTTAGGCTAAGGTCTTTTCCGATTCTTACTTAGAGTAAGGTAATGCCCATTCACTGAATAGACCTCTTTAAGAAGTAGACAAGGCCTCTTGAATTAGAAAAAGAAAAAAAATCAAGGTGGGAGGGCAAGACCCTCAGGATTGCTATTCCAAAGAGAAAGTTACCACTGACATTCACTCTGAGTCAGGAGGGTCCAAAAACAGTCATTAAGTGGAGCTTGGACAGGGACCTATTGTGGTCCAATCTATGGGCTTCAGAGTCATCTCTATGTACACCTAATCTTCCTATAGATGATGTTTTTGTTTGGGAGACAGTGTGCCCTAGGTTTGGTGGCGGGGATAATGTTTTATTGCTAAATTTCTTACTATATTATTTCACTAAATGTCTTTGCTTTGTTTGAACTAATTTATGTCCTCTGACTCAATGGTGTCAAACTCAATTGATCCCTGGACTGCATGTTGGCTTAGAAAACCACAATTTGAAATTATCTATTGTTATATTTTATTTTATTTTTGTTAAACATTTTCCAATTACATTTTAGTCTGGTTTAAGCCACCCTTCGAAGTTATTCCAACAACCAGCTGATACCTCTTCCAGCTGATTAAAGAAAAAGTCAATGCACCACTGGGGGTTTTTAAATTATGATTTTGATTGGATGGAGAACCACAGCAAGTCTTTAAACTGAGGTTGCTGATTCTGGAGCCTCTATGTGTGAAGGGAGGGGTGCCCCAGGGACCTCAAATAGAAGAGAGAGCCTCTGGTTAAGATACTCATGATGTAAGATTTGAAAGGTGTCTGTCTATGAGGCCCCAAGAGCAAGAGACTCTAGCACAAGAAATTCTGCCAAAGAATCTGCCTTTGAGGGACCATCAATCTTTGCTCAGTGTCACTTGGACTCAGTCACTTTTCTTCCAGAAACAACCCTTTGGAATATTTTTTCTTTTGTAAACCTAAAAACTTGGGACTTTTGAAAAGTCATTCATTGTCTAGGATCATCTGAATAAGTCATCATAGAGGAGGTAGAAAAGTGAAAGCTACAGAAAGAGAAAATGGTAATTGAATTGTAAATTCAATAGATGGAATAAATTCTTAACCAAGAAACCAACCAGCATTCTAATTAGGTATTAGAAAGAGCTGGCATGATGTGGACAGGCTCCAGATATGGGATTTAGAACTGGTAGATACTATTTGATGTAGCTGCTGATATCTATAGTTGAAGCCACAGGGCTCACAGAAAAAAATAGATAATATTAATGGCAAGTATTTATATAGAGTTTTAAGATTTGCTAAGTACCTTACAAATATGATCTCTCTTGATCCTTGAAACAACCCAAGGAAATAAGTACTACGATTATCCCCATTTTACAGGTTAAGTGATTTGGCTCAAAGTCACATAACTAGTAAGTGTCTGAAGCCACATTTGAAATCAGGTCTTCTGGACTAGAGCCCAGGCCCAATGTTCTGTCCACTTAGCTATCCTGCTGCCTACCATCCAAATGGTAACCTTGAACCACAGGTAAAGAAGTCAACCAGTTCTGAAGCGTAGCTGGCAGAATGAGAACTGGGCTGGCATATTCTGTGAACTGTGTTAGCCAAGCTCTTCTGGAGATCATTCGAATTTAAAATAAATATACTATACAAGTTAAAGATAGGGGGTGATGTGGTCATGCCACAGTTCAGTGGAAAAAGAAATGATGGATTAATGAACAGCTCAAGAGCTGAGAGAGGTAACTAAATTTGGTCTTAGGTTGTGTCAATAAAAACACAGAGTACAGAGGGAGGTGGTGTTATCACTGTAGCCAGAGCTATAATGGGAATTCTAGTGCTATATACAAAATCAATTGCCTTGGGGATGGTATGGGGAGGAAGTGCGGGGGAGATGGGAAAGTGATCATGGATGGAAGAAGTAATTTCCAACTCACGACTTGTCTCTGGGCTGTCCAAGCGTTGTGACTCCCCTTCTAAGGTAAAATGTGCCAAGAGGCCCCTGAAATGCTACCCCTTCCAAGGGAGAATGAGATTCAAAGATGTACATATCCGTCAGAGAAAAACAAGGCTAGTACAGTGGAAAGAACGCTGGGTGTGGTGTCAAACGACGAGGGTTTAAATCTAGGCTTCCATATGTATGGTTTTTTAATCTCCAGAACTCAGTTCCTTACCTATAAAGTAGAGGGTTGGACTAGCTAACTGCTACATTTAACTCTCCTCAATGGGCTCCTCTCTTCAGCAGAAACAAATCTAGGGGGCCCTATCCCAGTGTGCCATTCACCTTCAGGGTCTGTACTGCCCCTCTAGCTAGGGCTGCACTTAGAAGGAATGTTATCTCTCCAGGTGACTGTTCTTGCCTGTTCCATCTACATGAACTGACCTCCCTTGCAACCTAAGCTTTCTCCCCAAGATGAAAGACAGCCATATGTCAGCACCCTGGAGCAAAGCTCTATTTGTCCCATCCTAGTAGTGGCTCCGACCCTACTTAGCATGGATTATGAGCCATCTGGACTCATGAGCCATAAATGTTAGAAAACTGTGGTGCATCCAAAGGAGGGCGACCAGGCTGTCAAGGTAACTAGAAAACTTGCCAAACGAGAATCATTTGAAGAAACCTGAGTTGTTTATCTTGGAGACAAGAAGACTTAAGGGAAACCTCATAGCTGTCTTAAAGTATTTGGAGACCTCCCCTATAGAAGAGGGGATAGATTTCTCCCAGATCCCAGAGGGGAGAACCAGGAGTTGGGGATGCTTAATTTGGAGAAGAGAAGATGCAGGGAGAATGAGAGACAGTTTTCAGCTGCATGTAAGGAAAATATTTTGTTCTAACAAGAATTCCCCCAAAGGGGAATGGGCTGTTTCAGGAAGAAGGGTGCTCCCCTTCAATAGACAACATGAAGCAAAGGTCTCATGACCACTTTTTTTTATGCAATTGCGGTTAAATGACTTGCCCAGGGTCACACAGCTCATGTCCGCAGCATTTGAATTCAGGTTTTCCTTACTCCAGGGCCAGTGCTTTATCTACTGCACTACCTAGCTGCCTCCATGACCACTTCTTCTTTTTTTAAGTTAGATTATTTATTTTTAGTTTTCAATGTCCACTTCCATAAGTTTTAAATTTTCTCCCCCTCCCCAAGATGACATGCAATCTGATATAGTTTCTACATATACATTTCTATTAAACATATTTTCACATTTGTCATGTTGCATAGAAGAATTAGAACAAATGAGAGAAATCATGAAAAAGAAAACAAAACAGAAAAAGAAAATTGTCTTCTTTGTTCTGCATTCAGACTCCATAGTTCTTTCTTTGGATGTGGATGGCATTTCCCATCATGAGCATGATCCCTTCTTAAGTGTATGGTAGATGGAGACTTTTTTTTTCTGTATGGGTTGACCTAGATGGCTTCTGAGATCTCTTTCAATTCCAAACATTATAGGATTCTGTGATTGGTTCAAAATCTCACAGGGTAAGTGGTAAAGCTGAGATTCAAACTTGAGTCTTTTCATTCCAAATCCAAGGTGTTTGCCCTACTATATAGGTCACAGCTAGGCAGCCCAGGATTTGGAGTCAGGAAAACCAGAGTTTGAATCCTGCACTAGATCCTTACAAGTCACTTTACCTCTGTGCCTCAGTTTCCACATCTGTAAATCAGGGATCATAACAGAACCTATTTCATAGGGTTGTTGTGAGGATCTAATGAGTTAACATACATGTGTTTTGTAAACCTTAAAGGATACATAAATGATGGTTATCATCAAATTGAGCTGTTCTAGTCAGCTGTCCTCTAGGGGCACCCTGACCCCTATCTTAGTCAATGAATCTGGCACATGGTCCTTGACAGCTCCGGATTCTTGATTCTGTCACTTGCTGCTCTAGCTTTGCTTTTCTCCTGCTGTTCCTTTCAGTTCCCCTCAGAGTACTTTCTTTCCCCATCAGCTTCCCCCGTGAAGTGGGGGTTGTGGGGTGAGGGTGGGAGTAGACTCTTTTTTTCCAACTCTGACTCAGAGCTTTCTCAGCTAAGAGAACTGAGAAACAGGCATTGTCTGGGGAATTTGGGAGGGAAAATCCCAGGGGACCTCAGCTGAAGTTGCCTTGGAAGTTATGGAATCCTGCACCCTCCACCTCCAGCCCCAGGCCCAGTCAAGAGAATGGGGAATCTGGGGATGGTTACTGAGAAGGAAGGGTTTGTTTCCTCTTTTCCTGCCTTCTCCCTCTCTCCCACCCAAAGACACTGGGACAATGGGAAAGGAGAGATTTTAAGAAGGTAATATGGTGCCCAGGATAGCATTGGACTTGCTGTTAGCAAGATCTGGGTTTCAAATCCCACACTAGCCGCTGACCCTTAGTTTCCTCATCTATAAAATTCAATGTACTACTCTATATATTCACAAGGTTGTTGTGAAACTTAAATGAAATAATACAAAATAGGCTTTTTAAATTATTTTTTTAATTTTAATTCTGAATTTCAACACCCCCCCCTCCCCAAATCATTTCCCTATATACAGAACATGGAATAGAAGACTGGATATGAAACCAGGAATCTCCACGACATACCAACTTGTTTTCTCTCCACAATTTAGGAATGTTCAGATTGCATAAGGGGCATCTCTCTGAGAGGAGGGGGAAGTACAATAGGAAATGTAGAAGACAATAGATAGCAATAAGCACTTAGTACATGTATTATACACACACACACATGTGCATACACTCCTAGAGAGCAGGAACTATATCCCCCAACTTACCCACAGTGCCTAGACTGCAAGTAGTTAGAGAACTGCATTCCGAAGAGGAGTTAGAGTATTTACCAGATTCCTAATGTAACTTTCATTCCAGATTCTGTATCTAGTTAAGTCCCATAGACTCAGATGCTTGGAGTCCTGTAATCTTTAGGACTCAACTCCTCCTGCATTGCTACCTGGGGTTGGCAGAGGGTAGACAGGAGACCAATTAGTACCATCTTATATCTATGGTTCAAAGTGGTTTTAGTCATATCCACCTCTTTGAGACCCCTTCTCGGGGTTTCCTTGGCAAAGATACTGGAATGCTTGGCCGTTTCCTTCTGCAGCTCTTTTTCCAGATGAGGAAACTAAGGCCAACAAGGTTAAGTGACTTGGCCAGGGTCATACCGTTAGCGCCCGAGGCCACCTTGGGACTTCCCTTCCTGACTTCAGGCCGTGTTCCATGGTTCAGAGCACTTCCCAGTCACACCAGGCAGATAATGTCATCCTTTTACAGACGATGGAGGCTCTTTTCAGGGCCTTACAAAGATCAGCCAGCCACCAGTCAGCACAGCCAGCCTTCCCCCCGCCTGGGGATTTCCAGACCAGCCTCTCTCCTCGCTCTTGCTTTGGCAGACCTGCCAGTCTGCCAGGCTGAATTCTCTGGTCCTGCGTGGGGAAGCAAGGAGGGAAGGGGGCACGTGCCCAGGCCACCCTGCGACCCCGCTGTGAGCCTCTTTGGACAGGCAGCAGGGTGGGGAACAGGGGCACCCCTCTGACTGAACCCGAAATCCACACGACTGAAGGGCTGCGGGTCCCCCCCGCCCGAGGGCCAGCCTCGTCCGGTCGCTGCGCCGGCCGCCTCAGGGTCCTTGTCTGTACAACGGGGCAGGGCCGCAGGGCTTGGCACGCCGCCGGGGGCACGGTCGGTGCCGCGTGGATGCCACCACTCCGAGACCCCAGCCGCAGCACGGGGCCGGGCGCAGAGGAGAGCTCGGTCCAAGCGGGCTGGGCCGGCCCGGAGCTGCCCCGGACCCAAATCTCCAGCCCCGTGCCTGAGAGCGGGGCCCTGGAGTCCAGTTTACAGAGAAGGAAACTGAGGCCCAGGGCCATGAAGCGACTTGCCCCCGCTCACCCAGCCTGCCATGCGAGGCGAGGCCCGGCCAGGGTCCGGGGAGGCTCGGCCCGGCGGGGGCGGGGGCGGGGGCGGCGCCACGCGGAAGTGGCGGGAGGGCGGGAGGCCCGGCCGGCCGGCCGGCGGGCGGGGGAGGAGGGCGGAGGCGGCGGCGGCTCCGGGGAAGCGGAGCCCGGCCCGAGGTCCTGGAGCGCCAAGACTCGGGCCCGGGGTCGGCGGCGCGCGCCCGCCCGCTCACCTGCCCAGGTAAGTGCCGGGCCGGAGGGGGGGCTCGGGACCGAGCGGCCCCCCGGCAGGTGCCCGGGCCCGGCCCCGGGGCTCCGCCTCTCGCCACGCGCTCCCGGCCCCCGGCCCGAGCGGGGCGGGGCCTTGCTGGCCTCCGGGGCTGCCCCGCCGCCTGGCCGCCGGCCTCCTTCCTGGGGTGGGGTGGGGGTGGGGACCGCCCGATTCCCCTAGACCTTGCAGTGGGCCCTTGGGCTCCTCCTCAGCTTGCCCCGCGCCCCCGGGCCCGCGGCGGGGGTCGGTGCCCTCCTGCGCCGCCCGCCCGCGCTGGCCTCCTGGGGCTGTGCCGAGCGCCCTAGGTGCGTTAGTGCATCCGAGCCTGGCAACAACCCTGGGAGGGAGGTGCTGTCTCCAGTTTACAGAGAAGGAAACTGAGGCAGGGGACAGCAGAAGCGGAACCTCGTCCTCTTGGCTCCGAGCCCTACCCTGTTTACAGACTACTGTACTGAGCTGCCAGACTTTTAATTTTTTGGAAATTGTGGCATTCCATCCATTATGTCCCTGTTTTTAAAAACCTATGAGACACCCCAAGTTATTAGTGAGATTGCCTGGTACTTACCTCCATGCCCCTTGAGGGAAAGAACTTGAGTTCTGACCCTGTTTGGGATTTTCTTGATAGATCCTGGAGTGGTTTGCCATTTCCTTCTGCAATTTATTTTACAGATGAGGAAACTGAGGCAGACAAGGTTAAGTGACTTGCCCAGGGTCACACAGCTAGTAAGTGTCTGAGGCTGGGATTTGAACTCATGTAGAGAAGTCTTATCGGATTCCAAGTTCAGTGCCACTTAGCTGTCCTAAGACTTGGATACTTAATAGGCATTTAGTATTCGTGGAATGGAAATTGTCTTCTGAAGTTCAGTTATCCCAAATCCAGACTCAGCATTTAGAATCTATCCCATTGCATGGTGGGAAGGGAGGAAGTTCAAAGTCATCATCTAGTCCATTCCTGCACTTTACAGGGAAGGGAAACTGAGGCCCAGAAAGGTTAAGTGACTTGTCAAGGTCACACGACTATTAAGTGGCAACCATTTCCTCTGATTTCCAACTTAACCCCTCCCACTACACCCTGCAGCCCAGGACTTGGTCTAATTCGAATCCTAGACCTAGGGGGTGGAAGGATACTCAGAAACCTTCTAGTCCAATCCCCTTATTTTGCAGATAAGGAAACTGAGACTCCAGGGAGGTTAAAAAAAAAATTGCCAAGTGGGACAGCTAGGTGCCCCAGTGGGCCCTGGCTTCAGACATTTACTAGCTGTGTGACCCTGGGCAAGTCACTTAACACCAACTGCTTCCCAAAAAATTGCCTAAGGAGACTCAGAGTAGGGACTTGAACCCAGACTCTCTGACTGGCTCTACAATTCACTCTGTCCTCAATACCCACTCCCATGAGAGAGGCCTGTTCCCACTTTGCCCAGATCTCCTAGGGAGGGAGGATCTCACACTTTGTCCACCAGTTCCTCTCCACAAATATACATTTGGTAATCATGGTTAAAGGACAGGAAAATAGACTCAATGAGGCAGGGCTGAGAAAACACCAAGGGGAGGGGGCAGGGGGTTAAGAGATGGGCTATGCATCTCACCCTGCCAGAGTATTTCTCTGGTCTTTTCTGCTGTGAAAAGGAGGAGAAAGGAGCTAGTGGGGACCCTGGGGAACCATGTAGAGCTGGGAATGTCCCTGGAGCTCACGTAGGACCAAGCCTTGGAGCCCGGGAAACCAGAACCACTGGAAACAGTCTCGTCCCAGCTGGCCTGTGTTTGGCCACTCTCCTCAGCCCTTCATTCAGATAGATAATAGAAAGTTTGCTCATCCCTGGAGCTCTGGAAATCTGGCATCTATTGAAGGAGTATCTGTGTTTGGTAGGGGGGAGGAGAGACAGCCTTGTCTCTGTCCAAGGAACGCAGGGTGGTTAGGGCTTACAGAACATGGAGCCAAGAATCCTGGCCTGTCTGCCTGACCCTATGGGCTTTCTTGATGAACTGTGAGAGGTAGGGAGAGCAGTCTGTGTGCACCTCTGGACTGGTCTCTGCTGTCTCTGTGGAGGCCTGCCAGCTGTACTGTCTTCAAGCCTTTTCAGTCTCCCTCTCCCTCTCAGTTCTCAGGGTCAGTTTTTTATAGCCCCCAGCCCCAAGCTCCAGAAACAGTCCATAAGCATTGATTAGTACCTGCCCAGATGTACCTACGCCTCTGTGCTAAGCACTGAGGATTCAAAGATGGACTAAACTGTCCAGATGGACTAAACTCTTTGCCCTGTGGAGTATTGAGAGCCTGAATGAAGGAAGAAGGGAAGAGAGGGCAGAGCTAGGAAAATGACAAATGCCCCCTTTTCTTTCCTTAATCAAGCTTTATTTGTTTAGCTCCTCCTATGTGCTAGATGCTTATAATCTTTCCAATATACCATTAATCTCCTCAATGCAAATACAAAGGAAGGGAAAGTGGGGTTGGGATGTGGGGTGGAAGGGGAGGGGCAAAAGGGCTTCTAATAATTTGGGTAAGTCACTCCAACACCTCAGTTTCTTCATCTGTAAAATAAAGGGGTTGGGCTGGGTGACCTCGGATCCTTTCCAGCTCTGGGCTATGGATAGGAGCTACGTTGCAGGAGGATAAACCTGGAGTATATTTCTATATCCCTGGGCCCAAGAGTAAAAATCAAAGCCTCTGATTTAAGTTCCTTTTTGCAAATGAACTTGGAAAGGTTTACATCCAGCCTCTTGTCCATTTCCTTCCAGGGTCCTCCTCTCCACATCCCTCCCCACCTCAAACATACTACAGGGTAGGGGACCCAGAATTTTTAATCCAAAGAGAAACTGAGACTAGTCATTTCTAAGTGAACTGAGAGCCAGGCAGGACCCTGAGTCTCTTTCTTGGACTTCTGGATAGGAAGAAGTTAGAGCAATATGATGGAGGGGGGGAGGGGGGTCCTAAGGAGCAGCCTGATGACTATAGGAGGTCACTGAGAAGAAGACCCCAACTCAGCAAACTTTCAATGGAGAGCCCAGAGGAATCGGGTGGGGGCTGGCTAAGGAGGGAGGAGCCTACAGGAGGGACAGCTCTTACACCACCCTTTGGGCAACCAAGCAGAAGGGCCCAGAAGAGGCCTATTCTGGCCTCCGCTGTAGGGGTGGCAACCACAGGAGACAGAGCCCTTGAGTCAGAAGCTACACCTGATTGACCAGAACTGCAGCAGGCAAGGGTGTCTTGGTGCCCCAGGGACCACAGCCTGGCAAGGGGCATCCGGAGCAGGACTGGTAAGCTCTACGTGCCTTTGGGGGAAAGGAGATGGGAGGGGTCATGTCAGGTAGAAGAGACTAATCTGGGTCCCCTCCCTCTCCTTGCACAGTTGGGAAGACAGGGCGGGAGATATCCCGTGGCCAGGGTGGAGGATCCCAAAGGGGAGTTTCAAGGAGGTAGAGTTGTCAGGTACCCATACCCTGCTCTCCTGTCTATGGCTGTGGCCTGGGGCTCAGAGCAAGACCGAGTTTGGGTCCCCTTTTCTCCCCCATGAGGTTCCTGCGGGCCCCTTTGGGTGTGGATCTAGGGAGGCTCTCTGAGACTGTTGCTTTTCTTTGGAGGAAGATTCTGCCTTTGACACTCCCCACCCAAGGGCGTGTAGTAAGAATAATAATATGTTTACATAGCGCTTTTTCCTCCTACCACTCACTCTAGTATGTAAGTGCAGATGTATTTATCCCCATTTTATGCGAGAAGGAAGTCCGGTCTAAGGGACTTGCCGGGTCTCCTGGCAATGACTTCCCTTGGTACTTGTTGGCAAGGGTAGAGAACCCCAGCTTGGCTGCCTGGAAGAGGGTCCAGTTATCTTGGGCTCCCCCGCCAGGGCCCTCTTTAGGTGGAGAAGAATTGGCTATTTCCTCCCCAATCCAGAAACCCTTACTCCATCCTCCTGGGGTGGGGAGGTAGGAATGGGACAGTGTGCCTGGCTGGAAGGCAGGAAGGCGGGAAGGAGATAGACCCTCGGGCTTGTTCTTTAGAATCTGGGAAGGAATACGGTGGAAAAGGAGCTGGTGGCCTAGGGGTGAGGTGGGATCTGTAAACCCTGGAGCATGCTGGGTCGCAGAACCATAGCCTGACTGACCCAGGGCTGTTGGGTCTTCCTGAGCTCCCTTCCCTCAAGAATCTTCACTGGAATCCATGTGACTCCCGTTTCTCAGAATGACTGAGGTCCTCAGCAATCGTGGCTGATGGAGGAAGTTAGGGAGACCTGGCCCCCTTCTCAGAGCCTGCCTGGCACTGGCTCTGGTGTGTGCTGTGTAGTTGAGCCTCCGTGCTCCACTTTGGTGACCAGAAGATAACATTTGTAAAAGCCTGTCTTGCCCTCTCTTAATTCCAGCACTTCTGTCATTGATCCCTCCCTGTTTACTCCTATTTGTTCGACTTCTTGGCAAGTATTTGTTTGCATATCGTCTCCCCCTTGTGATTGTGAGTGCCTGGGCTTTTGTCCTTCTAAATCCTCCACACCTAGCACAATACCTGATACGTGCTGTTTAATAAATGTGATATAATACTTATCTATTCGTATATAAATCTATACTAAGTAAAAATAAAAGGCAGTTTTCGAGGGTCAGACCAGAAAGACTTTGGCGTTGATCGAGTTTTCTCCTTTATGTGGGGACTAAATTCCTGACCTTGGCATTTTTTGCACTATTATCAGCCTCTTTAAAAGAAGAAAGGAGACCTGTCCAAACTTTTGGTGGGATCCTCAGGGAGGTATTTCACTGACTTTGACCGCCAGTTTTTCTACTGTGATTAAAACAGCAACGAAAAAAACCGAAAATCCTATCCACTCAGAAAAAGAGGAAGGGAAACTGGGGGGGAGCGTGGGTGGGGCAAAGTCTCCTCCATTTCCTAGAGAAGCCCCTGGGACTGCATTGTGGGAGCAAAGACCCTGAAGATGTCAGAGAGGAAATGAAGCTCAGAGTCCAGAGAATCATGAGCACCATCAGGTAGCAGGGCAAGGGGTGGGGGTGGAGGCAGAATGGGAACCCAGGAGTCCTGGCCCTTGGGCTGCCACTGCCCACGGAAGGGAAGATTCCCCAGTTTAAAGGAAAATACTTCCTGGGGACTGGCTATAAGGCCAACATTTATGTTTTGGGGACTAAGGGCCACACCGAGGGTAAGGCTAGTGAACTTAAAGTGAACTTGAACTCTCTGCCCTGGGGGTGGGAGGTGGTTACTTACCGAAGTACTACCTGGGGGTAGAGGGCAGAGGCAATCTTTCCCGTGACCCTGTTCTCCCCTAAACTGTCCCACTTTGCCTTTGCCTTCTCATTTGGGAAAATGAGAGCTATTGCTCTCCTTCCATTCCCTTCCCAAGTTCTTTCTCAGGCAAAGATTTCAGGACAAACCTTGGGACTGAATCTGTAGTCAGAGGACCCAGGTTGGAATCCCAACTCTTCTCCTCTGCTGTGTGACTTTAGGCCAATCATTTCCCCTCCCTGGGATGTGCTTTCCTTATCTGTAAAATCAAGTAGATCAGGGATTCAGACCTTTTTGTTCTGTCATGGATCCCCTTGGTGCTCTGCTGAAGCCTAGAGATCCCTTTTCAGAATGTTTTACATGCATAAATCACATAGGATTGCAAAGAAAACAAATTATGTTGAAGTACAGTTCTAAAAAGAGATATATATATATATATATACATATAGCTGTATAGATATATAAAATATGTGTATATGTATGCATATGTATACATATATATGTATATTTGTGTAACACACACACACTCACTGAGTTCTCATCCTCCAGGTGGGGGGGTGATGCTGTTGTCCAGATCTCTAACCACTAAGGCTATTCCTCCTTCTCACTTGTGGGAGAGGGTATATAGATGATGACTCCATTTTTCCTACTCACCCTTTCCCTAAGCTAAGACCTAGGACTTTCCACTATCACCTGCCCCTGTCCCCAGCTCAAGTGGTGGTGTTCAGAATGGGGAGGTACAATGCAGAGAATCAGACCACCTCTGATTTATCCTGCCCTGGGACACTTCCCCTATAGTAACTCCCTCTTTTCTTGTCCTGAAGAAGTAGGAAGGACCCTCTCCCAACCAAAATGTCACTGCCTACCAGCAGATGCCCAGTATTTGGGGTTTTCTTGGCAAAGTTTCTAGAGTGATGTGCCATTCTCTTCTCCAGCTTATTTTACAGATGAGGAAACTGAGGCAAACAGGGTTAAGTGAGTTGCACAGGGTCACACAGCTATTAAGTGTCTGAGGCCAGATTTGAACAGAGGAAGATGAGCCTTACTGACTCTAGGCCCAGAGTTCTATCCATTGTACCCCCTAGCTACCCTAAAAATCTACATTTTGAGAGCTAAATTGTGAGGAGGCAACAAATTAATCTAAATTTATACTAAGGTGTAAATGACTCATGCAAGACTTCTCAGTCTGTCAGCTAACATTTCTTAAATGCCTGCTATGGGCCAGGTAATATAATATGCTAAGCACCAGGGATATAAAGCCAGGCAAAAATGGCTCAGCTCCTGAAGGAGTTCACCATCCAAGGAGATGCCTGAGAGCAGTGTTAGGGAGTGTGGCCATTTACAGTTCTGTTTAGTGCTATGGGGAAGATTTTTCTCTTGAACCCCTCCTCCCACCCCCATCATCAGTTCCTGCTCCCCACAGTGAGTCAGGGTTCAGAGTCACCTAGGCACTGGCCAGCCTCTGCTACTTTCGTTTCCCCCTGGATTGGGTGGGGGAGGGCAAAAATGGGAACTGAGCGATGGGCCTTGGGGAGGGGATGGGAACATGAGAGGCAGGGGCTGGGAACCTCCCCCCTCCCGGCCCTCCCTGTTGTCAGAACTGGCGCCCGAGTTCTGTGCCAAGAAATGATATATGACTCAGGGGCTGTAGAGAACTGACATGCTGTATAAGGCTTAAATTAGGGTAGGGGGAAGTCCCTGGTCTGTGACCTTCGGAAGAGAGCAGGCAGAAGGAGGTACAGAGAATGTCTAAGCTCATTATACCCATTCTGCTGACAAAACTCCCCCACCATTCTCTCTACACAATGGAAACATCAGAACAGGAAGGAGGTGGAAACCTGGCTTCCAGGCCCAGCTTGGCTAATTATGAGTTTGTATGATCTCCAGCTATCACTCACTTTGATAGATGCTGGGTTCTTTTGTCATTCATTTATTCATTCAACAAACATTTATTAAGCACCTCTTATATGGTATGACCCTTGGGTAAATGACTTAAATCTTCTGAGGCTCAGTGTTCTTGTCTGTACAATGGAGATTATGCTTGCCCACTACCTCCCTGGATTCTTGTGAGGATGGAATGAGACCATGTATGTGAAGAGGCTCAAGGTACTATATGTGTACATTTTTGCAGCGATCTCGACCTGTGATTGTATTGGGATAGGGAACTCCTGGTGAGGAAACTCCCTTCACTGGTACAGATCCGAAACTCTTTTGCAGCCAACAATGGTGAGGTCTTAGAAGAGTCTTCTCTTCCAGGGAAACAGGGTTTGCCTGTTTTGTGGTAGGAGAAGGAAACCAGGAGTTCTGGGGGCATTATGGGCTCCCCATCTGTCTCCATGGTGGTGAAGGATGCTAGTGAAGTGCACACTTTAGTGTGTCCTGGGGTTCTGAGTGACCACCTCTGAGATCTCAACCAGTTATCTGTCAGAGACCAGAAAATCAAAGTCTTCCTCTTTCCCAGGCCATATCTATCCACTGGACCATGCTGCGTCTGAATTGCGTAAATACTATTATTACCGTCATCATAACCAGCAAGGCTGCCCCTCCCCTTTTAACAGGCACCCCTCAGGCTTCCTTTAAGGACTACTAGATCTTCATAAGGCTGTCCATAAAAATGTTGGGGGTCAGGGGTTGGGGAGCACTGCAAGGTAAATGATTCATTCTCCTGGTGATTACACTCAGTGTCCTGTGCTCTGTTCTCCAGCCAGACTGGACCATTGACTGTTACTCATACTTCCCTTTCCTGCCTCTCATTCCTCTGCTCATTCTATCTCTCATGCCTGGAAGTAAGATCTCAGAGTTATTTTAATTTGGGACACATTTTCATGTGGTGGTTTATTGTTTACAAGTCTTGCTTTGAAAACTATTACATATTCCTTGCACGTTTTGGGTATAAGATTTTTATCAGGGATATCTGAAGCAAATATTTTTCCACTCTGCCATTTGTCTTCCAATTTTGTCTTTGTTGGTATTATTCATGAAAAAGTTTTATTTTGTTTTTTGAGGCAATCAGGGTTAAGTGACTTGTCTAAGCTGAGGTCTGAATTTTAACTCAGTTCCTCCTCACTCCAGGACTGGTACTCCATCTATTGTGCCACCTAGCTGCCCCCAAAGTTTTTCATTTTATGTAGTCAGAATTATCTATTTGATGCTGAATGCTGGATTTGAAATCCCTGAAGTCAAATCCTGGATCTGTTACTTACTCTCTACAATGACCTTGTGAAAGTCAGTCACTTAATTTCTTTGGGCCTCAGTTTCTTTATGTATCAAGTGATATGAGATTGGACCCAACAGCTTCTGAGCTATTTTCTAATCTATCTATAACCCTATGATCTTTTCCAGTTTCATCTAACCCTTGTTTTGTCTAAGAACTCTCCCCCTAGCTATAGTGGTGGAAAATGCTTGATCTTGTTTTTTCTTTTTGTGATGTGATCTTTTATGTTCAGTTTGTATATCCGTTTTTAGTTCATTATAGTTAATAATACAAGCTGTTAATCTAAGTCTAATTTCTACCAAACTGCTTTCTAATTTTCTCAAGTTTTCTTTTTAAATTTTAAAAAGTTTCTTAACATTCATGTTTTAAAACTTTTGAGTTCCAGAGTTTCCCCTCCTGCTTGCCCCCACTTCATCCATTGAGAAGGAAAGCAATGTAATATCAGTTATATATGTGAAGTCATGAAATGAAGTTTATTTAAAGAAGGGAGTCTCACTTCCAGTAACTGATGTTTTGGGATTTATCACACAGTAGACACTGGTGGTACAGTGGATAAAGTGCCGGTCCTGGGGTCAGGAACACTCCTCTTTGGGAGCTCAGACACTTAGCAGTTGTGTGATCCTGGGCAAGCCATTTACCTCAGCTGGCCTCAATTCCTCCTCTGTAAAATGAGCTAGAGAAGGAAATGGCAAACCACACCAGTGTCTCTGCTGAGAAAACCCCAGGTGGGGTCACAAAGAGTCTGGCACAGCTGAACAAGAACACATTTTTTGCTTAGCAGGTTTGTTCCATTGATCCACTTTTCTGCTTCACCAAGGTCTAATAATTTGGATGCCTCCTGCTTCATAATATGGTTTGTAGTCTGATTTCTTTTGTGACTCTAGTCCTTTAGTTTTTCTGAATTAATTGTTCTTAAATTGTTAATTTTAGTTCTAAAAAACTCCTTGGCAATTTTACACCAAATAATAATGACAGCTAACATTTATATAGTTCATACTATGTACCAGGCACTGTGCTACGTGATTTTTGAATGATTATCTAAGTTGGTCCTCACAATAACCCACCCAATAAAGTAGGTGCTACTATGATCCTAATTTTACGGATGAGAAAACTGAGGCAAATAGATTTTTTTTTTAAGTGACTTGCCCAGGGGTCACAAAGCTAATAAGTGCCTGAGGACAAATTTGAATTCAGGGCTTCCTGATTCCAGGCCCAGGGTTCTATCCACTACCTCCCAGGGTTGTTTGAGAATCAAATGACATATTTGTTTTTTGGGGTTTTTTTAAGTGCTTAATTATTACAGTACCTGGTACGTAGTACGCATGATATATAAATTCTTATTCCCTTCCTTTCCCACATGGTCAGCAGACTGAAACCAGTTGCAGAATATTCTACAGGTGCTTCTAAGTCTCTCCAAGGCATTCCATTACTTGTCACCATAACTCTTTTGGAAGCAGGCTCTCCAGCTTGTCTTTGTGGGGGATTTTGCATCAGCTGAATATACTGATGAACTCCTCTCATTCATTCATTCATTCAGTAAACATTCGCTAAGCACCTACTATGGACCAGGAACCGTGCTAAGCTCCAAAGGAGCTAAAAAAAAAAGAGGTAAATAACGGCCCCTGACCTCAAGGAACTTACTCTGCGTATGCACTAGTCTTCCAGCCTTGAAGAGGAGCTGTCTCTCCAATTATTTGTTTCTCTTTATATTTGTAAAAACAAACAGATTTGTTAAAAAACAATTATTTTATTTTCAATTCAAGAAACAAAACAGCATTTCCATAACATAGTACAATAAAAAAGATGATTGCACATGAAACTGCACATCTACAACTTGCTATTCACTCCAGATAGATAACAGTTATCAGGTAAATTTTTTTTCCTTTTTTTCTTCCCTTCCCTCCCCCCCATGGCTACCATTAGACACAGATAGATAAATAGACAGACAGATATGTAGATAGAGATATGTAAAATTATTCTATACATACTTCTGTTTGTCAGTTCTTTCTCTGGATCTAGACACCATCTCTCTTTATATGCCCTTTATTTTCAATTTGTGTATTTGTAGTAGTCAAAATGTCTTAGTTGCTCAGTCATTCTTAAAACAATATTGCTATTACTGTATACACTGTTTTCTTGGTCTGCTCACTTGGTTCTTAATCATTTTGTGCAAGTCTTTCCATGCCTTTCTAAGATCATAGAGCTTATCATTTTTATAGAATAGTAGTATTCCATCCCAACCACACACAACCGTCTGTTCAGCCGGTCCTCAACTGATAGGGAATCCTGCAGTTTCCAGTTCTTTGCCACCACAAAGGGAGCTGCTATAAACATCCCATTCACATTTAAAGTTGTAATTACTATTTGTGAATTTCCTTCCATCTTATTTTTACTCATTATTTTCTTTCTCAGCCTCTCTTTTTACCCTATACTTCTGCCCCCGCCAATTGCAACCCACACACCCCTCCAGAAGTCCCCCCATCGTTACCAGCCCTCCACCCCCACTTGCTTCCTTGGTATTAGTTCTTCCTTTCATGCCCCATTTATAATATCATTGTTCCCTTTTACCTTTTCCTACCCAGTTTTGTTTTTTAGAATTACCCTGTCCTACATAAGTCAGCCTCAAACTTCTTTTCAAACCACTGTAGTAACGATGGCAGTTTAAAGAATACTCCTAACATTATCACATATATAATAAGTAAACATTTAGATCTTAATGAGTGCCTTATAGTTAGTCTTTAATGTTTTCTTTATGTTTCTTCTGGATCTTTTATATCAAATTTATCAAATTTTCCAGTGAGGTCTGTTTTTGTTTTTTTTTTATTACAAATACCTGACCATTTTTTTTCCATTCAGGATTATATTCAACTTTGTTGGGTAAATTATTCTTGGATGCTACCCCAATTCATTTGCTCTTAGAAGTATAATGTTCCAAAACCTACAGTTTCTTAGAGGGGAAGCTACTAGGTTTTGTGAAATCCTGACTGTATTTACACAGTATTTAAATTGTTCTTTTTTCTTGCTGTTTACAATATTTTCTCCTTAACTTGGAAGTTTTAAAACTTGGCTATGACATTCCTGTAAGTTTTCCTTCTGCAATCTCTTTGGTGAATAGTAACTTTTTCTATTTCTACTTTATGCTCTTGTTCTAGAACTTCTGGGCTTTTTTCCTCAATAATTTCTTGTAACATTGTATCCAAATTCTTTTTTTTAAATCATAACTTTCAGGTAGTCTGACAGTTTTTATGTTGTCTTTCCTCGATCTGTTCTCCAGATCAGTTGTTTTTCTAATGAGATGTGTCAGATTCTATCTATTTTTTCTAGTTTTGTTATTTCTTGGTATTTTATGATGTCTTATAAACAATTAGATTTTAAGTTGTAGTCAAGGATCATGTCACACTTCTTTGTATCTGCTATATCTAGAACATAGTAGGCATGTAACTTTGTGGAAGATATATGAAGCAAGTTCCTTTCCCCTAAGGTACTCATGATCCAGAGCAGAGAATGTGCCCAACTTTCTTGACTCAGTAATTTTTTTATGATACCCTCAGGCCACAAGAAATACATAATAGTTCTGTTATTTCTGTTATGTAGATCCAAACAAATTAATATGTATTTGTGTTCTTTTAATTTAGGAGCTGTTTTAAAAAATGTACATATAAATTGAAAGAAAAAACAGTATTTTTATTTCATTCTTAAATAACGATGGTTAGTTGTGGCAGTGAGGTGGTATAGTAGAGTACCAGACTTGGAATCAGGAAGACCTGAATTCAAATTCTGACTCAGCCACTCATTAGCTGTGTGACTCTGGATAAGTCACTTAACCTCCATTGCCTCATCTGAAAAAGAGGGTAATAATAGTTCCTACCTTTCAAGGCTGTTGTAAGGATCAAATGAGATAATACTTGTAGAACACTGCAAACCTTTAAATGCTACTGCTACTACTACCACTACCACCACCACCACCACCACCACTACTACTGTTGTTCAGTCATTTTTCAGTCCTGTCCTACTCTTCACGATTCCATTTGGGGTTTTCTTGGCAGAGATCCTGGAGTAGTTGCCATTTCCTTCTCCAGCTCATTTTACAGAGGAGGAAACTGTGGCAAACAGCAGTTAAGTGACTTGCCCAAGGTCACACTAGTAAGTGTCTGGGGCCAGATTAGAACTCAGATCTTCCTGACCCTAGGCCCAACATTCTATCCATTGGGCCAGTCTAGCTGTCATAGCTATTATGAATAGGCTGTGTATATGTGTGTATGTCTACTGGGCACAGCATGGCTTCTCAAACCTTGGAATCAGATTGGATGCCATCACCCTCATTTCCTGTTCCACACTGATTTTCTTGCAGTATTAAATTTTATCACAGCAACTGCCAAGACTCCAGCTCTGCGAAAGATATGATAGTTGTAATATGAATGTTAAAAAAGTTACTTAGATAGCCAAACTACAAGTAAAGAAAAACATATATCTCAAATCCAAAGGAATGTAGCATGATCTAATGTTAAAAATGTGAACTACCTCAATTGAGGAGGTCATGGGGTACAAGACGCATGTGAGTATTGCTGTTTCCCTAAAAAATTTAAGATAGCTGGGTGACTCCTCTTTGAGTTCACACGGTTTGGGAACATCAGCATAGCTGAAAGATTTCTGGACTTGGAGTCAAGAGAGCTAGACTTGAATGCTGACTGACACTTCCTAGCAGGGTGAATCTAGGCAAGTTATTTAACCTTTTTTTATGCCTCAGTTTGCTCATTTATAACATGGAACTAATATTTGTAGGCCTACACCAAAATCCTACTTGAGCATAATGATATAGGAGTGAGCCTGGACTCACAGGCTCTTGGAAGTACTATCCAGCTCTTTGATTGTGGACCTAGTGATGGGCTCTCTGTTGGTCCTCCGAGGACCAACTAAGCTTAAGGAGTCTCTTCATCAGAAAGTTGGCCAGAATATAATTTTGGGGGCAGGGCTCCAGAAACTCATAAGGACCACTTTCTTTGTGATATAGGACGAATATGATCTGTGTCTGTGGAGGAGGTACCCACTGGATGAATGGTGGATGTCAATCTGTGATCCTATGATATTTTGAAATATTGGGACAGAAAACTTCATATCTAATGGAAAGAGCTCTAGATTTAGAGCTGAGTTTTTGGGCTGAGTTCCTATTCTGTCATTTATTTGATCTGATCTTAGAGAAATAACAACCCCATAGCCCTAGTTTTCTCATTTGTAAAACAGGAATAAAAATACCTGTCATATCTACTTCACTAGGCTATTGAGAATTCAATCAAATAACGAATACGAAAGTGCTTTGCAATCATGAAAAGCACTTGATAAGTGGAGCAACTGTGTTTCATCATGTTCTCCCTTCTTAGCCCTCCCTTTTTGCTTTGTGCAAGGCAATGAGACTTCCATCTTTGATTACGTGCCCCATCCCCTTCTTTATATCATTTCTGTTCTTTGTCTAATTGGAGAGATGTTGGGTGACCTCCTTCTAAACCCCAAACTTCAGTTGCTTCCCTGGATATACTTCTATTGAGCACTCATTTTTGCCCAATAATCCTGTCATCTTATGGGGCCAGAGATGCCAAGGAAATAAAAGACAGTCTCTATTCTAGAGAAGCTTATAATCTTGCTCGAGAAACAAACACCATACTCCAAATGCATCTTTCCACATGTGTAAGCACATACATACATAGACACAAGAAAATTCAGATATTTGCAAAGCAGTAGATCAAGTATAATCTGACACAGTAATCACAAACTAGACTTTTCTTTTGTGGGTGGAGACACTGTCTCTCCTAGGTGTGGGAAGGAAGATTGCTTTAAAAAAAATAGCTTGCTTTGAGGAAGAGGTGGTATGGTATAAGTGGAAAGAACATTGGATTGGAATCAGGAGACCCAACCAGGGTCAAGTTGAGAAGACTTAGAAGGAACC
This sequence comes from Notamacropus eugenii, assembly GCF_028372415.1. Classification (NCBI taxonomy): domain Eukaryota; kingdom Metazoa; phylum Chordata; class Mammalia; order Diprotodontia; family Macropodidae; genus Notamacropus; species Notamacropus eugenii. The sequence goes on along the minus strand of NC_092874.1, from coordinate 121,164,868 downwards.
ATGGGATGCAAGAATTGATGGGTTGTCACAAGGAAGAGGATATTCTCCCTTTTTATTTGTTCAAATTTATGTATTTAATATTTTATTTTTATCCCCAATTATACATAAAAACAATTTTTAACATCTGTTTTTTAAAATTTTGAGTTCCAAATTCTCTTCTTCCTTCTCCCCCAATGAGAAGGCAAGAAATGTATTCCCTCTTTTTAAATAATTTTTTAAAACTGAAAAAACCCTTATTTCCTTAAAATTTTAAATTAAAAATCCTTTTATTATTATGAACTCAATAAACATCAACAAGTATTTTCCCGTATGAAAAAAGATGGAAAAAGAGGGCTGCCAATGAAACCACGTTATGTTTGTTATTGTGTTATTATTATTCACAAAGGGTAGAACTAGGAGCAATGAGGAGAAGTTATAAAGAAGCAATTTTAGGCTAAAGAAACACTCCCTGACAATCTGAGAGAGCCAAAGATTTCCCTTCTCATTGGATACAGCCAGAGTGGTTGTCAGCTCTCCTGGAGAGGGGCTTCTTCATTCTTCTGTCTACTCCAGATGATCTCTGAGTTCTCTTTAAAACTGAAGAGGAAGATTGATTTAAGAATTTAAGACTCTGTGATTCAGAATCTTCCACTAACAAGTCAGTTCACCATTTTGGAGGCAACTGGAGTTAAATGACTCGCCCAGGGTCACACAGCTAGGAAGTGTCTAAGGCTGGATATGAACTCAGGTCCTCTTGACTCCAGGGTGAGTGTCCTATCCACTTCAGCACCTTGCTGCCCCCAGGTCACCTTTTTGAACCACAGTTCCTTTACTATAAAACAAAGTGGGGTTGGACCAGACAAGCTCCAAGGTCACTTCCAGAAGGGAAATCCAAGGAGGATGGTGATCAGGGCCAAGGCTTCTAGTCTCAGGGTTATCACATAACTAGGGTTAAGTACTTCACAGCTCCCTTCTCTAGTTTTCTGCAGGTTGGGACGGTGAATTTCCTAGGAAACAAGGTCTAAGCAGACACAAGGATCAGGAACTCAGTCCTTAAGCCTGTTGGCTACTTATCCTGGGGCCAGGGCCCACTTATGGAGTCTTCCCCCATCTCCATTCAGCCCCTTGGAGCAGACCCAGACAGCTGTTTGGGGGAGTGGACATAACTGCTTTACTGTCGTTCTGAGAGCAGGACCAGGCAGCCGTCAGATCACAGGAGTCACCTGGGCTTGACGCCAACACACCTGTGTGTAGTTAGCCGATTTTCATTACAGATCTGAGGAAGGTCTCTTTCTCAGACTCCAGGTTTTCCTCAGTATATGAAGAGAATAGAAACATCCTTTCCCACCTGATTACTTCCACAGGTCCACCATTCTGCCATGACCCTGCCTGTGCCACCTCCACCTCGACGGGTGCGGCTCAAGCCCTGGCTGGTTGCCCAAGTGAACAGCTGCCAGTACCCAGGCCTTCAGTGGGTCAACGAGGAACGCAAGCTGTTTTATATCCCATGGCGCCATGCCACTAGGCATGGCCCCGCCCAGGATGAGGATGACAACACCATCTTCAAGGTGTGGAGGAGACTGATGGCAAGGATTTAGACCTTGGACCCTCACACAATACCCTTGCCTTGGAGAAAAGTGGATGAATTCCCTGCAGGCTAGGCTGCCCTGCCAATCCAGCAGTTGGCTCCTACTCTTTATTACGGATTAAGACATGGGCTTTTACCTTTTTACCTTCGCACACTTAGAGCATAAGGAGACAGACACATTGTTAGTGACAGTAATCCCTCATACTTGTTTTCTGATTCCACATACTCATGACACCTATGATTTCATTTGACAAAAATAGCTCACACTTTTAGTAGAAAGTGTTAGATTTGGAAGGAGGAGAGCCCTGGGTTCAGATTCTGCCTCCAACACTCATTAAGCTGTGTGATGTTGACTCTGAGGCTCAGAGATGTTAAATGATTCCTCTGTAGTCACATAGCTCCCTCACATAGAGGGAGGATTTAAACCCAGGGCCCTTCTCATTTTAAGTCCAGTTGCTCTCTATTCTACTACACTGCTTTTCGTTTGATTCCCCAACAACCATGTGGTGGGGAAGGATGGATGTTGCTCTTCTCATTTCTGTAAGTGAGGGATAGAGAAGGTAAGACTCACCTAATTAGTCTGTGAGTGGTAGAGCAGAGACCAGAAGCAATGATTGTAGTTAAGAAAAGAGAGGAAAAGATGCGTTTCTGAATCTGAGGCACAGACAGAAGTCAGGGGAAAATAGTGAAGGGGTAAGAGGGAGTTGGGGGAGGAGAGATGGTAAAGCTTCCTAAAATTCCTACAGGCCCAGCCCTTACTTCTTTCATTTTCTGGGCACCTACTTATTGGCATGTCTGCCTGGTGCCTTTTCTATGTCCCCTGATACTCCTGTATCCTCCAAAGCTTCAAGTACCCATTCAGAGATTTAAGAGTAAGGTGGGATCTGTCTTGGCTACAGTCTTACCCTTGGGGGGGGGGGGTCTGATGCACTAGCCTCAAGATGACCTCTGGACTCTTTTCCTCTATTCTCCCCACCCCTTCAGGCTTGGGCCAAGGAGACAGGGAAGTACACAGAAGGCGTGGATGAGGCAGATCCTGCCAAGTGGAAAGCCAACCTTCGCTGTGCCCTCAACAAGAGTCGAGAGTTCCGTCTGCTTTATGATGGGCCTCGAGACATGCCACCCCAGCCATACAAGATCTACGAGGTCTGCGCCTCATGCCCTACTCCTGCAGGTACTTCCCTGTGCCCCAAGTGGGCCCATGAGATCCCTAGGGATGGACTCTCAAGGGTGGTCCAAGTGATGCTGCTCAGGCCTCTGGTTCCTTATTCCCTGTAGCCAGTTGCCTTTCTCTTCAGGTAGATAACATGGGAGGATGAAAAGTAGTACAAGGGAGTATAGAGGTTCAGATCCTGCCGTGTTGTGACCATGGGCAAATCTCTCAACCTCTTTGAGTATCAGTTTCTTCATCTGTAAAATGAGTGGGTTGGAGTGGATGTCCTTGGAGTTACTTTTAATTGACTCTCTGACCCAACAGGTAGTTGGAGGAGTCATATGTGGTTTCGGGGCTCCTTTTGAACTATAGGCTGTTCTAGGTGTGATCTCTTGATTCAGATTGGACCTACAGGAGGTTCTCGAAGAAGGGGCTGGGAGGACAGGAGACCAGTTAGGGGACAGGTAATTCCTGGAATTTAGAGTGACTGGGTCTCCAAAAACAACATTCCTCCTTCTCCATGAGGGAGTCTGGCAGACCAGGAACTGACTCCCATGAAGCTCCTTGCCGAAGTGACCCTGCTTGGTCTGGGATTGGCTGTGGGGCTTGTGAGTGCAGCACTAAGTTCAGGAACCTCCCTGGGGAGAAGAGAGAGGAGCAGGCTTCTGTGCTGATTTCCTCTGAATGAGTCTGCATCTGTCCTGCTCTTAGTGTGAGGCAATCTCTTTGGGATTTTCAGTGTTAGGCAGTGTCAATCTCATCTGTGTCTCAGCTTCCTTGGTCATCATCCCAGTGGAATCTCTGAGCCCCTAGACATCATTTCTGCCCATGCTGCCCAGCTTCCCTCCTCTCTCCTTTTTTCCTTCCTTCAGAGTCCCTGCCTGGTGAAGAAGAAGAGGAGGAGGATGAGGAGGTGAGTTCTGAAACAGAACCAGGTGGTGGTGGGGAGTGGGGTGCCTCTAAACTCCATCCTCTGTAGATCTGAGTACTTCCTAGGAAGGCATCCCTCACCCTGTTCTCCAAGATTCTACATCCAACAACTGTTAATCACAAGGCATTTCCAAGTCTCCATGATAGCAGAGATGCAAAGGAGATAGATCCTTTTTTCAAGGTGCTTACAATCTACAAGGAAAAAAAGACAAGTCTACAACTGCTAGCATTTCTATTGCTTCAAAGGTTGCAAAAGCACTTTACATGTTACTTCATTTGTTCCACACAATGACACTATGAGGTAGGTGCTATTAATATCCCCATTTTGTGGACTGAGTCTAAGAGAGCTTAAGTGATTTTGCCAGTCATACAGCTAATCAGTGTCTAAGGTGGGACTTGAACTCAGGTCTCTGTTCCACTTTGCCATGTAGTTACTGAATAGCTATAAAGGAGAACATGAGAATTGCCTTGGAAAAGTGCTGTGAGAAATCTGACAAGGGGGAGCAGTACAGTCCATTCCCTCCATCCATCCAGATTACTTCAGGAGTCTTATCTCTAGCTCTGACCTCTCTTCTGAGCCCAGTGACCCCTTGGATGTCCCACTGGTGCCTCAAGTTCAGTTTGTCCCAAGCCAGTCTTAGTACTTTCCCCATGAGCCAGTTCTTTTTGTCATCACTATTTCAGGGGCCCCACTGTTCCATCTCCCATGTCCAATACCTTAAGGATGTTGTCATTTCTCTTTTCCTTGTCTCACAACAAAACCAACTGATTACAGAGTCTATTGATTCTCCATTTCGGTCTCTCCTATCCACCTCGATAAGCCTTATTCCTACCATATACCAGCATCCCGGTGCTCGTTCTCATCACCACCTGCTTTTATGATTTCAATAACCTACTAACAGATCTTCCCATTTTTATAGCCTGTCCATTCCTATCCCGACGCAAATCTGTCCTTATGCATAAATCGGACTTCATTCCTCTGTTCTGTGGATTGAGTCAGTGGCTCCTAATTGCTTGACAGGTGAATAAAGTTTAAACTGTTTGCTTAGCAATCAAGGTCCTCCATATTTTGCTGCCACCTTAGCTTTCCAGCCTTTTTTCTCATAGTAGGTCCCTTTGTATATCTTGTGGTCCAGCCAAACTGAACTGATCCCTGTCTCCTGTACATACTTTGTACTTTCTTACCTCAGTGCCTTTGCTTACGCTGTTCCCTATACCTGGAATGCTTTTTCATTTGATAAATTCCTATTCATCCTTTAAACGTCCACCTCAAACAGTTCATCAATTGATCAAGTGCTTACTGTATGCTGTGCCCTGTGCTAAGTTCTGGAGACACCAAGAAAAAGCAAAAACACTTACTTCCCAGTTAACATTCTAACTCAAGCACCATTTTGTCCTAGAAGCTTTCTCTGAAAGCTCACTCAAGGGGACAATGAACCTTTATTTTTCCCGGAAAGCTCACATGAAGTACATTAGGAGAAGTTGGGTGGGGGTGGAGAGAGAGAAAAAAGTGCCACTGTCTAATTATCTATGTATTTCCCATAACCTTCCTCCTTCCCTCTCTCTCAAGATCCGTAAAGGTAAGGGACTATGTCTTAAACAAAACTGACCACCTCCAGAACCTGGTGCAATTCTTTGCACATAATATATACTTACAATATGGGGGGTACACAGACATTTGAAAAGCCAGTATGAGAACAGATCCAGGAAAGTACTGATCTGTGGCTGGAGTTCATGAAGGCATGAAAGATAAAGCTAGGAAAGGAGTATGGTGCCAGATTGTGGAGTACTCGGAATGCTAGGAGGGGGTTGTCCTTCATTTTGTAGGCGCTAGAGAGCCATTAAAGGTTTTTCTTCCTAGAGGGATGCTTTCCCCATCTTTGAGGCTGTTCTCCTAAACTCTCCAAGTCTCCTTTTCTCCCAAGGATTCTTCCTACAAATGTTTCTGATTTGTGTAGTCTTTTTCCTTTCCAAGGTGGCTTCATATACACAACAATCTTGTGAGAAAGTTAGAACAGATAAAATTATACTCATTAGACAAATGAGATTGCATGATCTACCCAAGATCACTTGACAGATCTGGCATCCAAACCTACATCTTCTGAGAGCTAATCCAGGCCCAACTAAGGCTGAAGTCAGGGTCAGTTACTTTGTGTCCCATATGAATTATCTCAGCATTTATATCCTATTATCACAATAATAATGATTTATTTTTCCTTCTCTCTCCCCACTAGCTACAAAGGATGTTGCCAGATCTGAGACTCACAGGTAGGGGCTTGGTGTAAAGAAAAAAAAAAACCCTTAGGGTACCAGAGGTGCTATGGTCAGGTGGAGAGAGTAGGGGAGGAAGGCCTGAGTTCTGAACCTGGTAGCAGAGACTATGGGGTCTGAGGTTTTCTTGGGAGGGCTCCTGGGGAGGGTCGTTAATGACTGGTTGGCTTTTTTTTGGCTACAGAACGACCACAACCTGCCCCCTCTATGGTCCCCTATACTCTGCCAAAGGAAGAACAGGAGTGGCCATCTACCAGTCTTCAGCCACCTCTTGGGCTGGGACCATCCCCTTCTGAGCCCACCATCCTGGCCCCTCCACCTGGCCCCCCTGCTCCTTTTGGGGAACTGATCCCCGAAGTCCTTCCAGAATTGGAGCCTGGGTCTCTGGCTGCCAACTTGGCTCCCCCTCCAGAACAACTGCTTCCCGATCTGCTTATAAGTCCCCACATGTTGCCATGTAAGGACCTTTAAGCTGGGGATGGGGAGGGGTGAGAAAAGCAACTAGAACTGAGGAAAGAATAGAAAACATTTAGAAGTAGCTAGGCTAGATGAGGGTTTCTTTCCTTGAAAGATGATGTGACTCAGATATATGTGTGAGCAAGGTCCTTGGAAACTGGGTCATAGCATCCTCTCCAAGTCAAGTCATTAAGCCTTTATGAAATGCCTACTTGGTCCCAGGTATTGTGGTAAGCCCTGGGGTACAAGAGGGGGTATAAAAGCTAAAGATGATCCCTCCTCTGAAGGAGATCACAGCCGAATGGGGGAGATAGCATGCAAACAGCTATGTACTACAAAATAGAAACAGCTTAAGTTGGAAATCATCTCAGCTGGAACTAAGCACCCATGAATTAAGGATCAAGGGCTACAGCATGGGGCTGAGGTTGGGAGTGGTGGTCCAAAGGCATTATTGTGATGCATGCCTAAGACACACTTGAAATGATCTCATCTGTGGAGGGAGCTGGGATCAAGACACAGAGGGAGCTGATATGGGACTTGGGTTGGTTGGATTGTCCCCTTCCACAGTAACCGACCTAGAGATCAAGTTCCAGTACCGCGGCCAGCCACCTTATTCCCTCACCATCAGCAACCCCCAGGGTTGCCGCCTCTTCTACAGCCAGCTGGAGGCCACCCAGGAACAAGTGGAACTCTTTGGCCCGGTGAGCTTGGAGCAGGTGCGTTTTCCTGGTCCAGAGGGCATCCCCAGTGAGAAGCAGCGCTTCTATACCCATCAGTTACTAGACGTGCTAGACCGAGGGCTCATCCTGCAGCTCCAGGGCCAGGATCTCTATGCCATCCGTCTTTGCCAGTGCAAAGTGTTCTGGAGTGGACCTTGTGCTACACCCTCTGCCACACCACGGCCCATCCAAAGAGAAAAGAAGACAAAGCTTTTCAGTCTTGAGCAGTTCCTCAATGGTGAGGCCAATCTCTGCTCTACTTGCTATATGGCTTTGCTTTCCTCTAGGGTTTCCTTTGACCTCCATCTGTTCCTAAAGCCTGGTGCTGTCCTCTTGACTTTCATCACCAGTGTTTGCTCTTCCATCATTCTGTGCCAGGCTGAGGACTAGATCTTACTGTGGTCTCTTCGTTCTGTTCTCTACTCTAGAGCTTATCCTATTTCAAAAGGGCCAAACCACGACTCCACCAGCCTTTGAGATTTTCTTCTGCTTTGGGGAGGAGTGGCCAGACAGAAAACCCAAGGAGAAGAAACTGATTACTGTACAGGTAGGTCCTTCACAACCTGACCCCTTCCTCATCACTCCTCTATGCATGCCACATCCTGGGCATACTGGCTTAATCCCATGAAGCTCCATCTCCCCTCTATGACTTCCTTCTAGAGAATGGAGCCCTGGCTACCTTTAAGACGCAGCTCAAATCTCTCCTCCTCCAGGAGGCCTTTTCTGGTCTCCACAGCTGCCTTCTGTCTAAGGATACCCTGGAGTGTTCCACCCCCCTCCTCTTGATTCGTATGCAGGTTCTCTTTTATTAGAATGTCACCTATTGAATGAACTGTTTTTGCTTTATTTTGTATCCCTAGTACTTAGTACAGGGCCTACACCTTGAGTGCTTACTGCTTGTTGTTTGATAGGGCCCTAGTTTCCTCATTAGTAAAATAAGCAAATTGGATCACTCGAGATCTCTTGCAGCACAGAATCCTGTGATCTTTCCCCTGCCTCAACTTTTGCTTCAAGGATCATCAGGGGTGTTGGAGATGGTAGCCACTCAGAAGTATTCCCATCTCCTTCCCTATCATTCTCCTCCAGGTGGTGCCAGTGGCAGCTCGGCTTCTACTAGAGATGTTCTCAGGGGAGCTTTCCTGGTCAGCCGACAGCATCCGGCTGCAAATCTCAAACCCAGACCTCAAGGACAGGATGGTAGAGCAGTTTAAGGAGCTCCATCACATTTGGCAGCTACAGCAGCGCCTGCCGCCTGCTTCTTCTGTTCCTCCTGGACAGGGCCTTCCTGTTGGCACAGGGCCCTGGCCCATTCACCAAGTTGGCATGCATCAGTGAAGTGGCTGCTCATCACCCATCCCTCACTAGCTTTTATACGAGAACTGAACTCACTGTGCTAAAGTCTCGCTGGCCACTTTTAGAGCCAGTATGGTCCAGGCCTTTTCTGCTGAAGAGGGCTTTATGCTCAGGATGGCAGGTCCCTCGGTTCACCCTATCAGCAGAAGCTTGGTAGGAAAGATGATGCCCAGCTTTGATGCTGCCAGAGCTTTATGAAGCTGCATTAGGAGGAACTCAGCCAACACTTGATATGGTAGGCTTGGAGCATGGGATTTCTGGGACCTTATAGGAAAAGGCAGTGCTTTCCAGATGGGAAGAATGCTTTTTCCATTCTCCCCACTTTCGAGGGGGAGCTGCCTGCTAGGCAACCCTCCACAGAGGACAACAGCAACTCACAGGGGCTGGTTGCTCATCAACATGCACAGCTGTTTTCCTTAGTCCTAAAGAACAGGCATAGACACTTGCTTCCCAAAGGAACCACAATTTAAGGTGGTAGCTACTCCCACTTTTGAGGGCATAGCAAACACCTAGAGTAGGAAATGGGATTTTGTAATGTCATTTAAAATTGCTGTGAGGGTGAACTGTGGCTGATAAGCCATATCAACATTAAAAGATTACAAATTTATTGGCTTGTCTGAATTGCTCTTACCTGTTTGTAGTATCATTCCACCTCCACCCCCTTCTGTTGTTAACCAGGGACAGGATGTCTTGCTTCAATCAGCTGATCCTGAGAACAGTTCTGCTTACCAACCAAATGTTGGTGAGACAGGCTCCTTAGGGAAACTAATGACCTCCACAATAATGCCATCTCAGCGGCACTCACAGGGATGATCACAGCCTTGATCTCTTCATCACCCTCGACATCACCTCCATCCTTTCCATTTCTCCCTATGCCTCACCCTTCCTAATGCCATTCTCCATTCTTTGCAACTTCCAGTCACTGGGCCACCTCCCTATTTTCCCAGACCATAACCCTGCTCTAAATTCACTTTCCTTTCTTGCAAATCTGTTCTTTCATCTTTGATTTTTGGATCCTTTGTCTATTTTTACCATTCACCTATTTCAAGGCCACAATCATATGCAGCTGGAGGATGTGCTGACTGATTCTGTCTTAAAAGTTTCCATGGTTCCCTATTACTCTTGGGATAAAACATATCCTTGTTTGACACTTCTTTGTACAACCTGACTCCAACCTTTCTTTCTGGGCCGGTTCTACATTCCTTATCACATACTAAATTCCAGCCAAACTAGCTTATCTGCTGTAGTTGCTCATAGAAACTCCATCTTGACTCTTCCCACGCACAGGCTACCCTCCCTGCCTGGGATGCTCTCCCTTTTCACTTGTGCACGTGGATGTCCTTTGCAGGCTCAGCTCAAGGGCTTTCTCCCCCTAGAAGCCTTTTCTAATTCCCCTCCAGCAAGCTAACACACACACACACACTCTCTCTCTCTCTCTCTCTCTCTCTCTCTCCCTCTCCCCTTTGTTGGTAGGTTGCCTGTTTGAACGTAATCTGAAGAGAGCACTAATGTGGGGAAAGCAGGGGAACTCATGTTTTTCTAGTGTGCCAATTTCCTTAGTAAAAGAATCCTCACAACAAATGGTTCTAGAAGCCTGTCACTGAGAGACTGTAAGAATGTACAATTCACCCTATTTTCAGTCATGTCTGATTTTTCATGACCCCATTTGGGGTTTTCTTGACAAAGATACAGGAATGGTTTGCCATTCCCTTCTCAAACTCATTTTACAGATAAGGAAACTGAGGCAAAAGGGTTAAGTGACTTGCCCAGGGTCACACAGCTAAGTGTCTGAGGCCACATCTGAACCCAGATCCTCCTGACTCCAGGGTTAGTGCTCTATCCACTGTGCCACGTAGCTATCCATTTATTTTGGTTAATCTCTCTTACCTGTATCCACCACACAGCTGTTGTATTCTTTTTAAAACTGTAAATATTAACGTTCAGAGACAAAGCGATTTGTGGAAACTGGTAGTGCAAGTTAGGCAGCTAAGACGTTTTTATACTAGGTACTTTCTATTTACACTTCCACTGCTACTGGATCATTTCTACCCAGTCCTTGCACTGTTGTTTCACTATTATGGGATTTTGTTTTTGAACATCTAAGAGAACATCAAGGCGGGGAGGGCAGTGGGGTGCTCGGAATAATATGCATTTTTCAAAATGATTTTTCCCTTCAGCCTTTCCTGCCTGTTGTGAATGCCCCAGCACTTACACTATTTTCTGTTATACATTCCGTATTTACTGACCTGTGAACATGTCTCCCCTTAGAAGAAGGCAGACTTCTAAGAACAGGAACTGTCATTTTTCTATTTGTATCCCTAGTGCCCAGCACATAACAAGCACTTGATGAAAGGCTGTGGCTAATATGATGCCTTAGACAGTCATTTTGATAGAGACAAAGATTTAATTCACTCCTAAGCTTCACTGCTATAAAGAGTTAGACTAGCATAGCTCAGTCCCACCTCTTACTGGAAAATAAACCAACCAACCTTTCCTCCATTTTAATTGGAACCTACTTCATCAGGTTTAGTATTTACATAAACAAAGTCATAAAACACACTGTACATCTTAAGTTGGAAAAGACCTTTTCCCCTCTGGGATGCCAAAGCTAGCTTCCACCTTAGTAAGAGGTACTTGCTATTGTCCAAGACTAAAGCACAATTAGGGGGGACCCCCCCCAAATGGGTTAAGACTCTGCCAGGGACACAGATGGGTCTATTTTTAAAGCTATTTTTTCTTGAAGAACAACAAAAAAAGCTAAGAGGGCTTTCTCTACAGAAAAGTTCAGCACCTAGTCTCCGGTCTATTAAGGAAAGAAGTGTCGTTCCCATAAATGAAGTCCTTGTTAGTGACCCACAATTATCAGCACTGTTGAGATAGAATGTATTGAGCCAGTCATATACTTTTGGCACTGTGGAGAACACAGTGGCACATTTTCTGTGCCTAGCTGTGACAGATTCATCAATTTCTCCCAAAGGGGGCACAATGGCCAGTGTAGACAGACTCACGTCACCAGTTAATTTCCCTCATCCCTCATGCTGCCTATTAGTACAGAGCTCTTTAGATGGATGAAGATCTAGTGCTCTTGCCACTACAGCTCTTAGAAATTCTGTTAGGATGTCTTTGAACAATTCCAAACACTTATCAACTGAAACTGGAGTCAAGTACAGGAGATTTTCATCTCACAGGAAATGCCAGACAGGCAAACAGGTTGGGGTGGGGGCGTTCTCCCCATAACCCAGCATCAACAGTGCTCACAGACTTTGAAGCTAGTCACTGACTAGACACACAAGTCAGATCATGGGTGATGGCAGAAATGTAAAGAGATGACAGAAGCCAAAGATTGGCTCCCATCCTTGAGAGATACAATGCCTGGTGTCCAGTAGGAGCATAATAAATGTTAGCAGACTAATGGGGGAAATTAAGAAACTACTGAAAATGATGAAAAAGGATTTATGAAGTGCCTAGTGTGCCCAGCACTGTGCTGAATGATGGGGATGTAAACGGAGACAAGCAAGACCCACTGCTCAGCTCTCTCCAAGGCATGCTGCCTATAATCCAGCTGTCCTGCCCCCCCAGTTACCCTGGGCTTGGATTAGGGATGCTTTCACCTTATTTGGCCTGGCACTACATCACTTTCTTGCCATCTCCAGAACGATGGTGATCCCAAGAGTCACAGGCACTCCTAATTACAGATGTGTTGGACATTACACACCACTAGTGTACTACCAGTTGGTGTAGTTACCCCCCTTCCCTCTGTAAGAAAATAAGAAGTGCAACATAAGGATTTTCGCCTTTAAGGAGAAAGTTGAGGGACACTGGGACCAAGTTTTTTCTTAAGAAGGATGAGAGAACTATCAAAAGTCTATAGCAACACCCTAGGCACAAGTTTGTCTTCTACCTGTAAAATAACCAAAGTATTCATCTAGACCTTTTCAAAGCTATTTTTTTTTGGGGGGGGGGGAGGTCCAGAGAGTGAGCAAATTACGGGAAGAAAATGGTCAAATAGAAGTAGTAGTTAAGACAGAGATACACAAATTAACATTTTTTAATTTATTTTTTTTGGTTTTTTTTTTTTTCAGTTTATTTTTTGTTGTTGGTTTGTTCTCGAGATGGCTACAACACCAGACGGAACAATGCGCTCAAGTCCAACACCTGTGCAGGGCCACACTGCTTTGAAATGTTAAGATCTGCTTTGGGCTCCCCCCACCCCCATCAAATAATTTTCAAATCTTTGAATAAAAGTTATTGGTCAGCCCCGTAAAACACACCTCTTTAAATCTCAACCCCCTTTTCCTCTTTCCCATATCTGGGAAAAAAAAAAGAAAAAAAAAATACCTCAAAATTTTTTTTTTAAAAAAACATCTAAAAAAGAGAAAATTTATATATATATATATAATATATATATATGACTCCCCCGGTTTTGGACTGTTCTCCACGAGGCTGACAACGACTGTATGAGCCAGATGCAAGTAGACTTCAGGTCTGAAAGGGGCCAGAGTTGGGGTGGGCTTGAACTTCGATGCTCCTATCCTCCCCAGACTTACTGGGGAACCACATGGACAGGTCAGGACTAGCTCCTAGCTCTCTTGCTCATTGTTCCTTGTCTGAACATCAAGTTTAAAAGGGGAGAGAATTGGAGGGTGGGAGAAATCCTTACTCCACTTGGATCCCTGCCCCCAACAAAATAAAACAAATCCTCCCCCCAACCCCCCCAAAAAAACACCTCCAAGATGTTGGGTTTTTTTTCCTGCTTCCCCAGTGCAGCAATTTGGTTAATTCATTTCAATCCCCACATTTTCATAAGTAATTCTGTTGTGTGGTTTTTGTTTCATTTCACAGAAAGTTTGCTACTTTTAGTATGGTGTTTCTGGGTTTTTTTGTTGCCCGGCAAATGTTTCTCTTCAGGTTTCCATTTAGCTTTTCCTCTTTTTTTTTAATTAAATATTTTTTCCCTTTCTAAAAATGAGTCCATCAGGAAACCAGCTTCCCTCCCACCATGCTGGACACGCTGCAGCCATCCTTTAAAAAAAAAAAATCACTCAGATTTGCCCTCTCACTCATAAACAGGAACTCCCCACAGGACTGCCCCAGGAGGCCAGAGTCTCTCCCTGTTTGCTGTGACAGCTCTGGTGAAAGGGTGTGAAAGTCCCTCTGCCACAAGGAAGGGTTCTGATTGTGAGACACATTCTTGTTTTCGATTTTCCTGTCTTCTAATAAAAAGACATTCCTGGGAAAAGACAGAGAGGGCAGCTGATTAGCAGTGCAGAGCCAACTTTTTAAAGAACAGGCCCCTAGGCAGAGCAGCCCTGGACACCTCCATACTAGGCTGTCTGGCTCAGGCTTCCACTCTGAGTTCAATCACTACATCTGTGACTAGAGACTGCTTCCTAGAGGACTTCCTGTAAACACACCAAACAACTGTGTGAAGCAGGAGAGTCTTCATCACATAAGAACAATGGATGCCACAAATCCTGATGGTACCCGAGGTGCCCAAGCCATTTAAGAACATAAATTGAAAAACAAACCCACAAACCATCCTTATTCATGAGGGACTTTTGAACATCCCTTTCAGGGGATGGTCACTCCCAGGCTTTGAATCCTGCCTACCTAATTCAGTATGTCCTCTTAGGAAGACAAGCTATAGATCTACAAATTGCCTTTTCCTTTTCAGAGAACAACATGAAGTTAATTGGTACCACAGACAAAAACTGCCTTGGATGGGGCCTTGCCTCTCTGTGCTCCTGGATTGTTGAGCTTTCTTTCCTTGAAAATTCACCAGCCAAAGAATTCTCCAGACAAACGGAAGAACCCAGTAGCAGGCAGGCTGTGAAGGGTGTTACGTTCCAATTATTATAGCAGAAATTTTGCTAATCATGAAAACTCAGACTGATAAAGAGAACATACAGATCATTCTTAAGACCAGCTCCACCAAAAACAGTCATCCACTACACATAAGACATACACATGAATAAAAGAGACTTAATCACTTGTCACCTTTTACACAAAGCTTCCTAAGAATAATTCTGTCTGTATGTGTATGTATGTTTAATAAAGGGAAAGAGGGAGAAAGAAGGGATTGCCTGGGAAAGTCCAGGACAGGTCAGTGCTGCCCAAGCTTGGCTCAACTCCCATAAGGAAGGAATGCAATCCAGAAGAAGAAAGTGACAAACACTTCCTTCGTTATATGCCAATTAATGCCATATAGTTATAAGAATGCTCCACAATGATCATTAAATACATTAAACTCTTCAAACCCTCACCCTCTAGCCCTGGGGGTCTGCCTTTATTGTAACCCAGTTATCATCACTGAGTGTCTATGAATAATCTGATGGCTCTAGCAGAGCCAGGAATAACACTTAACTCACCTGGGAGACAGGCACAATACAGGAGCTCAAGTTATCGAAACAACCTGGTGAAGTCCCTCAAGGCCCAGCAAACTTGTTTACATTCCTCAGCACTGGAAAGAAAAAAGACCAATTCTTTAGGTTTAGTGGTGAGAAGAGGGGAGGTGAATCAAGATGAAAAACAGAGTAGCTGAAATTGTGCAGACTGACAAGTATTCCAACCCAGGCAGCGATTCTGACTCAAAGGTTCACTGATCACCTCTCACATTTATCCTTTAAATGGGAGTTTTTTGAGAAATGTGTGGTTACAGAAGGGTTGAGATGAATGTAAAAATATCATTTTGGATGAAATGCATGCTAATTAGCAAAAGTCCCTATTGATGCAAAAAGCAAGTACACTCTATAGAGTCTGTCTTTTTTTCTGTAAGTTGATGTTACACCAAATTTTCTACTCACAAAAGCATACTTTAGCTTAGAAAAGTTGAGATGGGAAACTAAGTCTACATTGGTCATTGATTTTCTAGTTGAACAAGCTACTCGGGATTTCTTTCTGGGGGAGGAGGAGAGAGGAGTTGGGGCATGTAGAGCAACAGCTAGAGAAGGAGGAAGTTGGATATGGCCCTCAAGCAGCCGTCAGAGCTTCACTGGGGGCGTGTCACCACTGAACTGACCTGGAAGGTATTCATTTAATTCTATCTTTTCAAAACACTGTTTGGCACCAAAACTGTGACTAAGACACTGGAACATGAACCTACTTCCAGACAACAAAATGGGCATAATTCTGGGCCCAACCTCAACAATCTGGTGGATTAGCCTAATACAGGTTAAGGAGAAAAGAAAATCCTGGAATCTTCTTCTGAATATCCTCATGCTTGGAATGAGTTCAGGTGACCAGTACCTCCAAGGTAAAGACAAGTCAGAAGCTTTTCCTTCTAGCTTGGAGCAAGGGGAAAAAGTACAAGGAGTGATGGAAAAGGATAGAAGAGAGAACAAAAGTTAATACTTTAGGTATCTACATTCCAGTTTTCCTACTTCACGTGAAGCCTTAAATGACATAGCCCTGATCTGAATAATTAGCAGAATCCTGGAGTGATCTCTCACTCCTCCATCCTAGAAACTTAATAAGAAAATTCTTTCCTTTCTAGACTTAGCAAATTTTAACGAAATCATCAACTTTCTTAGGCAAGTTAATGATGAGGATCTGTGAAGCAGCTGGAGTGAACGAGGCCAGATTTAAACATGCTATCAAGGAAGGAGGTAGAGCTGAGCAATCCAAGAAGTGGCAATCATGGTTAGTGACAGAACATAAGACTAGCTACCCAACTCAAGACTAGCAATAAATAGTAACTTAGATTCTACACAAGTCATTCAACTGCCTCCCTAGAAAACCTCAAAAGACCTGGGCTTCTTCCTACCCCTTTATTCATACTGTCTCTGCTTTTCTTTCTCTCTCTGTTCAGTCTTAGGAATAAGTCTTAGTCACTAAAGGACTCTCCTTTAGTGAAAACCAAATTGACGCCCGCATTGCCTGTTTGGGTTGTTTTTTTTTTTTTTTACATGTGTAATGCTTTCATCAAAGAATCAAAATGTTAAAAATAAAAAAATGGAAACCAAAATGCTACTAAAGAGAAACTGCAGAGAAGCTGTGTGGAATGATGGATGGAAATAGAGAATAAGCCCCAGAGTCCTAGCTCTTGGCTTCTACTCTCAATTCTGCCACCAATCACCAATCCTCTTTGCTGGGAGGAAACTTTATCTATAAAGTCCTTGACCATTTCAAAACCATCAAACCCGGAATACCTGCCACAATGATCACTGTCAGAAGTTAGTGAGAGCAAAGAAACTGGAGACATTTCTAAGCTGTTTTCTCTCCGGTACCTCTTCTGGCAACCTGACATTAAATTTTTTTTTCATACTAAGTTTCCTCTTTCTGACATTTTAAAACTTAAATCCCTTTCCTCTCAAACTATTGTTTTACCCTACTATCCAGATATCTTTATTAGTCTCCATCCCACAACTTCCAGGTCAATGACTTTTTAATTTAACTTTCTTTTTCAATTAACAAGTATTTATTTTCTGCACCTCCTACTCCTCCCAAATTTAAAAAAAAATTAGACTGCTCCCCCTTGTAGCACTTATACATAAATAAGCAAAAAAAATTCCCACATTTTCTATGTTACAAATATATGCCACGTTCTGCATCTTGAATACACCCCCACTGAGTCAGGAAGCATGGGCTATTATCATCAGTCCCCCGGAACAAATCAAGTTCAATCACTGCACCAATGAGAGATTTCAAGTCTTTATCTATGTTTGTCTTTACAGTGTTTTCAACAACCTCCTAAGAACAGGGATATCAGAGCACTGTCTTCCACTCGGCCTGCTGGGAGAAGATTTACTAAATGGAATTCTGTGGCTCAGTTCTTGTGAGCAGGGAGGTGGTGACTAACTTAAGCAATATTGACCTACAGTGATTTTTGTGGACAGGACGCAGATGCAACATTGGTAATTGGTACATATGTCCCATCACAATCTAGGTCAGCACTTACATTCAGCAGCATCTCTTTGCCCTGAGGATCCTCAAGCAATTTACCAGAGAGCCCACAAAATAAAGCAGAGAACAGCAAAGTGTGAAGTGGTACTGAAAAGCATTCTAGTTATTAACAGTCCAAGTCAATTGAGAGATTATTTAGGGGCTTTGGAAAGCAGAACCGATCCTTTGGATGAGAGCTCATTGCAGGCTCTGAATAACTCTGAAAGTCAGAAGTCTGCCAATACTCTTTGGAGAAGCACGCTGTGGCTTGCTAAAATGAAACTGAACCAGTTCACCCTCTCTCTGCTAAGATGGCAAATCTGTAACATGCTGGTGCTGGTTCTATAGCCAGAAGGCAGACTGAGTCATGGAGCCAGCAGCTGAAGGGCAGCAGGCAATCTAAAGAGACCAATTAACTGTAAAAGGTGAGGAAGAATCCCAGGTCCTCTTTCAAACTCCACCAGCATTGCCTTTTTCTGCTAACTCTTTACCATCATGTCACAGGCTGTTCTAGGAGGAGCTGCCAAACTTGTTTAGCAATGAAACATCCAGGGAAGCTCAAGCGGCAAGCTGGCACAGTTTACTTTTTGATCTCATACAGTGAAATCAAGTCAACGAGCACTTTGTAGATATGTACCCACACTGGGCTAAGTGCTGGGGAAACAAAGAAAAGCCAACATTCTGCCTGCCCTCAACACCACCACCAAATAAACAGTCAGCCCCTGTTCTCCAGGAGCTCCTAGTCTAAAGGGGGAAATCAACATTCCATAATTATGTACAAACAAGATACAGATGAGATAAATTCAAGAAAAACAACAGAAAAGGCGAGTCTTTAGGTGGGACTTCAAGCAAGCCAGAAAAGCTGGGAGATGGAGATGTGGAAGGAAAGAAATCCAGGTACAGAGGACAGCTAGGAAAAATATAGTGAGTTGGGAGATAAGGGTCTTGTCTTGTGTGAGTAAAAGCAAGGAGGCCAATGTAATTGTGAACTCAGTGAGGCTAAATATCTCTGCTTTTTACTAAGAAAAGAATTTTATTAACTGGGGGGTTTTTACAAGTTTTAAATTAAATTACATGTTGACCCAATGAGAGAATACTTTCAGAGATACCTTGTTGTCTCATCAACGTATGTAAGCACTAGCAAGGGAATATGGGCCTATAGGCCTGTGGGGGACAGTTATTCCAGAGGTGGCAGGGAAATGAACATGCCACAAGATTCACTGGACATCTGTAGTGGGGTTTCCTTTTAGTCTGAAATCTCCAAACATTACTACTTTGAAAGGGTTTTCAAATAAACAAATGAGACTCCTATCACTATTTCTATCTCTTTTGTCACCATGATTTATTTAGTTTGCTACACTTTTAAAATCAATTTATTCTTGGACTTCCATACTGTCATTGTTCATACCCTGTTCTCTATGACTGGAAGCAGAAAAGACACAGTAAATCTGAAACAGTTCCTGGTGAGCAACTCTGTCATTCTTGCATATGAAAGAAAGCACTGAGTGCAATTCAATAAAACGCAGACAATACATTATTTCCTACTCTCAATGTCTCCTAAATCTAGGTTCTTTTGCCTGATATTACTGTATAGGCAACAAGAAGAGAAAAGGTCCTTCAGTAAATGAAAAAAGTGGGGAGGGCAAAATAATTCTTTCTACCACACCAGTTCTTATTTTCCCTCAAGTTTTACTTTGATGACAAGAAGGAAACTCATCAATAAACTAACATAGCTCTGCCTTCCACTTGACCAAATCCAAAAGAGAACTGGAAAAAAGGACCAGCTACTGCCCCCTCCCTTACTGATTATAGGCACAAAAATTATGGATGTAACTGTTCTGCTGGACAAATTCATAGCTATATGGAAATTCAAGCCATTTTGTAAGGCTACTTCAAGAACTATACATAAATACCTCATGAAAGGGAAATCCCCACTTCCAGAAAAATATGACACAAGGCTGTCACATGCTAGTGCTCAGTCATGCATACATGAATCACTTTGCCCACTACTACGACCTATTTCTAGAGCAGTGAGATTAATGACTACAGAGCAATCTTCAATAGTACTGAGGCCAGAAATTATGAAAACAAACTCCTGGGGCACTTTGGGAGATGCTAAAGTTTAGTTATTTTGAAAAGTGATATAAAATAAACCAGCTCTCTAGAGGGTGTTTAATTTCTGTTCTATTACTTGTCCAGGCAGGTAACAATAACAAATAAGAACAGCTTATGCTTTTATCACACTTCACACCTCCAAAATCCTTTACGTATATCACTGTCTCACCCACTTACACTAGCCCTGTGAGGTAGGTAGCAAAAAAAAAAAACAAAAAAAAAACCCATAAAAATAGATTCCTCTTCAGATATATAGACTAAGGCTCACAAAATGCCTTACTGAGATCACATGACTATTCAATTAAACAGCCAGGACATGAATATGGGACTTTTTAAAGTGCTACTTTCCAAAGGGTGAGATGCCAATTCAATACCAAACCCCATTCTCAAAGCTCTGCTACTTAGCTTTAACATATTAAATAGAAGGAGGCACAAACACAAGGAAAATCTATTACAAATGATCCCAGAATTCCTGATTTCTGTGTGTCACCTATGGCAGTGAAACTCACTTGTTGGGCCCTGCTAGTAGTGTTTTAGTATCATACATACATGTATTCATATGTACCTCACATCACTACCTCACCTAGGACACTATTTAATATAAAACAACAAAAAAATAAAGTGTTATGAATGCCTACGGGATCTAGCTTTATAAAGGAACATCCAAGTCAACCATTACACTAGGTAATCCTTTTCTACTCTGCGTGTACTATACCTAGCAGATGAAAGTCAGTCCAGAATAAGTACAATGGCGTGAGTTCACAAGGACAGAGAGCACACTTACTAGCTCCAAGGGTCGGAGACGTTTGTTCTGCATTGCCCACTTCCGCCCACATTCGTTAGAACCTCCCCAACAGTCACTCACCTAGTAACCTGCTTATGGAAGTCTGTAAGTTGTTTATGCGTCACTGTGACAGCTCCCACAGTTGTTTCCTTTGGTAAACCCTTCAGAGAATTCTCTAGCCAACGACAAAAAGTCTGTATGGGGAGAAGAGGTAAGAAAATAAGGTGACTACAGAGGGGTAGGAGGCATCCACAGAAGCTAGCCAAAGCCAATGGATACCTTCAGCAGCATTTATTAACTTAGACCTGGAGCCAAGGAAAGGAAACCTAAGCTACCTGTTGAGCCCCAAATCCTGAAGTGAACCCTTCACAGATAACTGAAGCACTCTGAAAGGAGC